>NC_079195.1:148823634-149498128 GCF_029499605.1 Hyla sarda | reverse complement strand
AACAGTAGAATTGCAGCAAATCCATCTTTGTGTTAATCGCTCTCTATTATCATCTATAGAGCAGTGGTGAACTTACCCGTGGGCTAAGGGCTCACTATTATTAACAGCAGAATAGTGGCAAATCTATCTGTGCGCTTTGAGTTATCCACTACTAATTACAGAACTGGGCAAATCTATTTGCAGTTGCCATTGGTAACGGCAGAGATATGATAGACCTATCTGCTTGCTGATTGCCTATTACTAAACCTATTGAAGGGCTAAAAGCTTACTATCCCTAACTGCAGAACTGTGACAAATCCACCTATGTGTTAGGGGATTATCAATACTAACCACAGAACTGTGATGAGTTGTCAGGGGTGATTACTATAGAATTGTGATTAATCCATTCATGTGCTAAGCGCCTACCATTACTAACTACTACTAACTGCAGAACTGTGGCAAATATATCTGAATGCTTTAGGTGTTGTGTATGATTGCCTACAGAACCGAGGTGGGTTAAGCGTGTGCTATTACTAACAGCAGAACTGTGGCAAATCAATCTGCTTCCCACTACTAACTACAGGACTGAGCTTACTACTACTGACTGCAGAACGGTAGTAAATCTAGCTGTGGGCTAAGGGTTTCTTTAATATTACCTACAGAAGTGAGGTGAACTTATCCATGTCTAACAGTAGAATTGCAGCAAATCCATCTATGTGTTAATCACTTTCTATTATCATCTATAGAGCAGTGGTGAACTTACCCATGGGCTAACGGCTCACTACTATTAACTGCAGAATAGTGGCAAATCTATCTGTGTGCTTTGAGTTATCCACTATTAATTACAGAACTGTGGCAAATTTACTTGTGGGCTGAGTGCTCACTATCACGGACGGCAGAATTGTGGCAAATTTATGTTAAGCGCTTGTCACCATTAACCGCAGTGCTGTGGTAGATTTATTTGT
Organism: Hyla sarda; assembly: GCF_029499605.1. Taxonomy (NCBI): domain Eukaryota; kingdom Metazoa; phylum Chordata; class Amphibia; order Anura; family Hylidae; genus Hyla; species Hyla sarda. Next base: position 149,497,184 of record NC_079195.1, on the reverse strand, counting down.
GTGTTAAGTGCTAATGACTTTTGACCACAGAAATGTGTTAAATCTATGCTCTTGGGGATGATTATTTAATATTACTAATCGTAGAATTGTAGTATATCAGGGTACTTGCCATCTACTGTAGCTGACCACAGAATAGTGGTACCTCGATCCTAGGTCTACTGACAAATCATAGAGAGATGGCTCCAAAACCTAGAAAGTTGACTAGCCCAGTCAAGGATAAGACAGCAAAGATGGAGAAATATTTTGCCTCACCAGGTGCAGGATCAAAACGTGCACAAGGGAAAGGTGGTGCTTTGGAGGAAACAATATTAGAAAGGGATAAGGAGTCAGGAAAAGCAATCCCGAGTACCACACGGGAGACAATACTGGAGGCCATAAATAAATGTAACGGGTCTATAGATTCATTGGCAAATCAGGTAGGAGGAGGGGTGATTGGATAGGATATAATAACAATTAGGGACGACTTGAAATTAGGGACGACTTGAAAAATATTAAGGAGAGATGTTCAGAAATGGAGGAAAGGATTTCTTCAGTAGAGGATGAAGTACAAGCAGTTAAATCTCAGATAACTAAAATATTAAAAGAGAACAAAACCCTGGCCGAGAAAGTAATAGATATGGAGGACCGCTCCAGAATACGTAATTTAAGAATAGTAGGGATTACAGAAGGGGCAGAGGGAAATGATCTAACAGGTTTCCTAAGGCGGTGGATGTTCACAATATGTGAGGAAAAAAACGTTTCACCTTTTTTCCACATCGAAAGGGCACGCAGAATACCTAGTCAGATCACACAAGGCAGTAAATATCCAAGGACAATTATTGTGAAACTGTTAAATGTGAGAGACAGAGATACCTTTATGCAGATTACAAGGGGGAAAAAATAAATAATGTTTGAAAACAAAAAGGTGATGATTTTCCCCGACTACGCAACAGAAACTCAGAGGAAGAGAGAGCTGTTTAAAACAGTAAAAAGAAGGTTATATCAAAACAAAGTAAAATTTTCACTGTTATTTCCAGCAAGAATGCGTGTAAGGTATAATGAGCAAACTCTCTTTTTCAGTAATGTAGATGAAGCAACAGAATGGATGGATAAGCAGGGCTTACAAAAGGTAGTAAGAGTAAATTTAGAGGAGGTTGAGGATCAGGAAACGTGCTAGGCAAGAGGCTTGCCAAGAATTGGGGTAAGCCATAAAGGAGGGGGGGGGGGAAGCATAGTAAAGAAAGTTATGGCAGTAATTTATACCGAAATAATGAAAAATAAAGAAAATAACTTAAAACATAAATGCTTCCAGCAATGGGACGAAAAGTTAGGTGAGAAACAAATGCGGTTGGATGAATGTATTCAGGAATATAAAAAGAATTTCCCCAAGTTTAGACCATCAACTCATACAATGGAACATAGTATATAGAGTTTATTATACACCAAAATTCCTCTTCTGGATCGGTAGGAGGGAAAATGGCAACTGTTCAAGATGTAAAATGGAAAACGCGGGATTCCTGCATATTATATGGGAATGTGAAAAAATACAAGAATATTGGGTGTCAATAATTGATGATATCGAGAGAAAAACAAAATATGAGATAAAAGATGATAAAGCTTTGATTATCTTGGGTGATGATAGAAAAGTAAATAAAACAACAAAAGAAAGAAAGGAACTACTGACGATGCTCTTTTATTGTAGATTATTAATAATCAGGAGATGGCTGGCCCCAACTAAACCAGAGGTATGGGAGTGGAGGGAGGTGACAGGAAGGTTATTTGGTTAAAAGAAAAAAATTAGAGTATTTTTTTGTTTTTTTATTATTTCATTATTATTATGTGAGGGGGACGGGAATCAGGGGGACACAAGAATAAAGGCGGGAAGAAATAATTGGGAAGATACCAAAGATCTAAAATGGAAAAAAAAGAAAAGAAAAGAGAGAGAGAAAGGGAAGGGAAAGGAAAGAGAAAAGAAAATGAATTGATATAGTACAATGGAAATAGTAATAGAATGGGAAGGGCTTGTCCCTCTGCCTCCTGTCCACCCAGTAAGGGGAGATATGTCATGGAGGAGAAAGGTGAGGGTAGGGGAGGGGGGTGGTGAAAAAGATAAAATCTTGAAATTCAATGTATGAATTGTTATTTATTAAAATGTAAAAGATAAAAAAATTTCAATAAAGAAATATTGAAAAGGAAAAAATTTTAACATTTTGCGCAAATCAAAACTTGCGCAAAATAAAAACGCAAAAAACACTTGTGCATATTTTTACGCAAAAAAATAGACACAAAACAGCTCTATATACAATGATAAATTCTCCCCATATTGTATAATCTATATTTTAACTTAATGTTATAGTAATATGTGACTCTATATTACTATATGAGGTGGGCCATTTATATGGATACACCTTAATAAAATGGAAATGGTTGGTGATATTAACTTCCTGTTTGTGGCACATTAGTATATGTGAGGGGGGAAACTTTTCAAGATGGGTGGTGATCATTGCGGCCATTTTGACGTTGGCCATTTTGAATCCAACTTTTGTTTTTTCAATAGGAAGAGGGCCATGTGACACATCAAACTTATTGGGAATTTCACAAGAAAAACAATGATGTGCTTGGTTTTAGCGTAACTTTATTCTTTCATGAGTTATTTACAAATTTCTGACCACTTATAAAATGTGTTCAATGTGCTGCCCATTGTGTTGGATTGTCAATGCAACCCTCTTCTCCCACTTTTCACACACTGATAGCAAAACTGCAGGAGAAATGCTACCACAGGCTTCCAGTATCCGTAGTTTCAGGTGCTGCACATCTCGTATCTTCACAGCATAGACAATTGCCTTCAGATGACCCCAAAGTCTAAGGGGGTCAGATCGCGAGACCTTGAGGGCCATTTAACTGACCCACAATGACCAATCCACTTTCCAGGAAACTGTTCATCTAGGAATGCTCGGACCTGACACCCATAATGTGGTGGTGCACCATCTTGCTGGAAAAACTCAGGGAATTTGCCAGCTTCAGTGCATAAAGAGGGAAACACATCATCATGTAGCAATTTCACATATCCAGTGGCCTTGAGGCTTCCATTGATGAAGAATGGCCCCACTATCTTTGTACCCCATATACCACACAATACTATCAATTTTTGTGTTCCAACAGTCTTGGAGGGATCTATCCAATGTGGGTTATTGTCAGACCAATAGCGGTGGTTTTGTTTGTTAACTTCACCATTCACATAAAAGTTTGCCTCATCACTGAACAAAATCTTCTGCATAAACTAAGGGTCCTGTTCCAATTTTTGTTTTGCCCATTCTGCAGAACCTGAAACTACGGATACTGGAAGCCTGTGCTAGCATTTCACCTGCGGTGTTGCTCTCAGTGTGTGAAGAGTGGGAGAAGAGGGTTGCATTGACAATCCAACACAATGGGCCGCACATTGAACACATTTTATAAGTGGTTAGAAACTTGTAAGTAAATCATGAAAGAATAAAGTTACGTTAAAAGCAAGCACATAATTGTTTTTCTTGTGAAATTCCCAATAAGTTTGATGTGTCACATGACCCTCTTCCTATTGAAACAACAAAAGTTGGATTCAAAATGGGCGACTTCAAAATGTCCACCATGGTCACGACCCATCTTGAAAAGTTTCTCCCCTCATATATACTAATGTGCCACAAACAGGATGTTAATATCAACAACCATTCCCATTTTATTAAGGTGTATCCAAATAAACGGCCCACCCTGTATATTGATAATGTACATATAGGGGAAGATTTATCAAAACCTGTCCAGAGGAAAAGTATCCCAGTTGCCAATAGCAACCAATCAGCTCGCTTCTTTCATTTTGCAGAGGCCTTGTTAAAAATGAAAGAAGCGATCTGATTGGTTGCTATGGGCAACTGGGCACCTTCACCTCTGGACAGGTTTTGATAAATCTGCCCCATATTGCCTACAATTCTAAAACACAATAATTTGTACATGACATCTCATCTTTGAGTTTTTCCTGCAATCATTATTCTGTTGTATTATTACCAGGAACATTGTCAGAGGTTGCAGTGGCATCATATTGCATACAGATTTTTATGGATCAGCTTGGTGGGTGATTGAAATACTGTATAAATTATCTTAGAGATGCTGGTTTAAAGAAAAAAATACTTTCCAATTGTGTTTCCCAACTACAGTACATTTCTGCTATTTAACCATATCATTTAATAGGAACAAGAGATTACTGCTTTAAAATTGTAACTGGATGGATTAAGGGAATCCTGTTTCGATAAAGAATTAATTCCCATAATGCCCTTGTGTATTCTTGTTATAATCTTCATTACAAGAAAGAGGGGAAAGCGAAGTCTATTATTTCTCTCTCTTTTCATTATTATTTTGTGTTGAAAAATATTATGCATAATTCAGCAAGGAAGCCAATCCATTATACCAGCAAATAATCTCATCAGGTTTATTAACCAATTAACCAATCATAATGCTCAAATGCTGCCCATTTCCCTGCAATAAAGGTTATTTATGCTAAACAGTATGGCAATAAAAACATTACAGAGGATTCAGTTCATGCAAAGGAAAAACAAAATAAGTAACTTATGCTATTTGGTTTTGTGTTAACATGTCAGACATTTATGGGATACCCAAGCAACCTGGGTCTTTCAATAACACCAACATACTTTTGTAAATATGGTTTCAAGCAATCACAGCCACCTCTCCATTGAACCTAGTACAATAATTAACAAATAGGATTATGGGGCCATGTTCTTCAAAACCCTGATGTAGGAACCCCACCTATGAGCCACTTAAAGGGAATAAGAGAATCAGCATCACCCACACTAACCAAATGGTATATGTTTTTGTAATGTATGGCTTCAAAGAAAAAATCCATTTGAAGGAAACCCTTGCAAAACACAGCTTCATCATTAGCTCCTTTAAATGCATTACCAGCATTTCAGAATATCTGGGCGATGAACTGTAGATATCAATTACAACTGTGTGTATAAATCCTTGGACTTCATGCATACAACAGATGTTATGCATACTATAGGAGACTAAGTTAGAACACAGATTCCCTGTAGCTCTGTACTATGAAGCTGTATAATTTTACAGTGTGATTCTTAACTAAAAGTAATTATTTTGGATGCATATAGCTCCATTACACTGTGCACAATGAATCATGCCACCATACAGAATCGGAAAACATAGGTTATATTCACATCGGGGGACATTTATCATTGTTGCTTTGGTAAGCAAGTTCTGTAGTCATTTATTTATTTATTTTTTCTGTGGTTTTGCTTATGTGTGAGCTCGTCCTATTACACTGCAGAGAGAAAGGATGGACATCTCTGTGTGTGTGTTATAGAGAAAAGCTTGTTGCAGCAGCATTTCACCTCTTAGTTACCTCAGACCTCTGTAGGACACAGAGCACAGCGTTTTTGCACATAAAATTATTCTTACTGCAGCGATTAACCCCTAAGTCACTGCGAACAGCATTGTATTACAGAGAGGGGCAGAGAGCTGTGTGTTGCCACAGCTGCAGAAATATTTTTTGGGGCAGATCTGTGTCTTTGTTGCACAACAAGTGGTCTGCTGGTTATACTAGTCTGTAGACATATAATCCATAACCAGCAGTCTATTCCTAATAGTATTTGAGAGAGAGCCTTTTTGCAGTTTTGGGTTTAGTACACAGTGACTGTGAGCTGCAGCATTGTTGTGTATTGCTGGTGTTGTGGACAATTTTTCTTTTGCATTCTGTAGTGCATTTGTTTGCCCTCATAAGTGCATACCACATACCTACATCTAAGTGGGGTACCATTTTGTACCTGTTAATCTGTCAAGGGCCTACATACTGTAAAAGGACAGCCAAAAGTAATAATTGGCTGGTGTTTCATTCAAATAATTTTTGAAGCGTACAGTACTACCAGCTGGTGTATTACTCACATAATTTTTGAAGAGTACAGTAGCGCATTTTTTTGCCCTCATAAGTGCATACCACATACCTACATCTAAGTGGTGTACTATGTTGTACCTGTTAATCTGTGAAGGGCCTAAATACTGTGAAAGTAATCACTGGCTGGTGTTTTACTCAAAGCAATTTTGAAGCATACAGTAGCGTATTTTTCTGCCTTCATAAGTGCATACCACATACATACATCTAAATAGTTCACTATTTTGTACCTGTTAATCTGTCAAGGGCCTAGATACTGTGAAAGTCCAAGCAAAAGAAATCACTCCCAAACGAAGCGGGGCGAAACGCGTTGGAGTGAGAGGTGGGGGAACACTGCGACAGGCATCACATTTATCATTGGTCAGTATATGTGTGCATTGGTGGTGGGACATTACTCCCACCACCATTATACGTATGGGTAAGCTGCAATTAATATGACTTTGTTATTGTGTCTTTTGCTAGAGCACTTTGATATATTTACCTTAACGTTTGGTGCACTTTATAATTGCTGATTTACTAGGTCAGTTTGTGCACTTTATTATTGCTGATCCATTATTTCAGTTTGTCATACATGTATACTGCGTAAATTATGCTTTTATGTACTGCCCATGTCGGTGTTCCCCCACCACTGTTGTCATATTTTTTTATGGGGGGTTTAGTTGTTTTATAATTCTTTATACTAATAAAAATTTATTTTGTGGCACACATGTGTATATTCTTTAATTGATAGTGTTATGGTATGGTGTCTTTTTTGTAGGTTATATATATATATATATATTGGGTATTGGACCCTGTTGATTTTTTTACATCATTTTTTCCAGTATTGCCTCAGTATTGGGTGGTCTTATTTATGTAGGTTGTTGCTTTAAAAGTAATCACTGGCTGGTATTTTACTAAAATATGTTTTTTTAATTTGTTTTTTTATTTTTCTCATACCACATACCAACATCTAAGCAGTGTATTATTTTGTACCTGTTGATCTGTCAAGGGTCTACGTACTGTGAAAGGACAGACAATAATACACACCATGTGCTGTTCTAGACAAATACTGTTTTAAGCTTAGTGAAGCGTATTGTATTCCCCTCATATACTCAATAAGTATGTAAGGTAGAGTAGTGACAGGACATTAACATTAAATTCATCAGGCGCAGGCAGTAGTCGCAGCACAGTAGGTCCGTCTGGCAGCCGAAGACACAGCGAGAGGTCTGAGCTCCCGGTGTCAGCTAGCAGTCGTGATTGATCGATTCACTTGGTCATCGACTTCATCCCAAGTGACGTCCGACACCCCCAGTCAACAGTCGGTGGGTTCCTCAGACTCAACCCTCAGTTGGCATGGCCCTCTGTCATTGTGTTGCTGTTAGCTAAAATCTGTTAGCTAAAATTTCAATTTCAAAATCTTAAATTTCAATTTCAAAATCTTAAACTTCAATGGTCTCCTCATGCATCTGCCAACTCCAGGCTGTGCCATTCAGCCACTATATGGTCTCCTCATGCTTCAGCCAACTCCATGCTCTATCATTGTGCTGATAACTTGGGAGTTAAAATTTATATTTCAAATTCCTCAATTTCAATATCTTAAATTAAAATGTAAAATTTTTAAATTTCAATGGTCTCCTCATTCTTCTGCCAACTCCAGGCTGTGCCATTCTGCCACTATACGGTCTCCTCATGCTTCAGCCACCTCCAGGCTGTGCCATTCAGCCACTATATGGTTTCCTCATGCTTCTGTCACCTCCAGGTTGTGCCATTCGGCCACTATATGGTATCCTCCTGCTTCAGACACCTCTAGGCTGTGCCATTAAGCCAATATATTGTTTACTGATGCTGCTGGGCCTGGGCCTAAACATTTTTATGGTAGCTCTAGCTACAATAAATCTTCAATTTAAATAAAAAAATATATATTTCATAACAGGTACTAAATGGTACAATACTTGGATGTACCTATGGGGTATGCACTGATGAGGGCAGTAATATGCGTAACTATACGCAGAAAAACTCTGTATTTTTGTAAAACACCAGCCGGTGAATGCTATTGTTTGGACTTTGACGGTATGGAGCACCTTGACAGCTTAACAGGTACTAAATGGTACAATACTAATGCGGTATGCACTGATGAGGGCAGTAATATGCGTAACTATACGCAGAAAAAACTTTATTTAAAAAAAAAAAAAAAACAGCCGGGGAATACTATTGTTTGGACTTGCACAGTATGTAGCCCCTTGACAGATTAACAGGTATAAAATGGTGCAAATGCACTACAGTCCACTGAACACTCACATATTTCTGAACAGCAGCAGGACCCAACAGTGCAGCACCACAAAAAAAAAAAAAAAAAAAAATCCAGGGATTAAACCCTAAATTGCACTCTGTCACACAATTCTGAGCATTAGAAGATTTGTGGGGCAAAAAAAAAAAACTTAATTGGGCTGAAAAATTAGGAGATAAGATGCTTCAGAAAGTTCAGGCAGCTTGGAGATCTGTATGAGGCAGCTGACAGCTATCTGCCCCTTTCTGCTGCAATAACGTCAATAGGAGGTTTAGCTATCAATGATCCTTCTCAGTGTGAACGGCAAAGCACTCTGCACTCCTGCCTTTCCCCAATGCTGATGTGACTAGCAGTTGCAGTGTAACGCTGTGGTATGAGCTATTCACACACACGTAGTCCTGTCCTCTCTATCTGAGTACATAGATGAAATGAAGAGAGGCAAGATGGCCGCCAATTATATAGGGGCTGTGACATCACAGGGGTCAGTGAACACTGATAGGCTGCATCTCACATGTGATTCAGGGTCAGCCCGCCTATCTTCATTCCCGCCGCTGTTTCCCGCCCTCCCATAATCCCCTGCCCCATGTACTCACATGTGGATCCGCCATTTTAGGCCTCCAATAACCTGGAACGCTGTAAAATGGAGTTTAATGAAGCGATTCACGCGATCGAATCGCGGCGATATTCGCATTCGTTGCGAATAACATTTTTCATGAATTTCGTACCGAATTCGGGTTTGTCAACTTCGATTCCCTCATCTCTACTGCCAACACCTCCACGCTGTGTCATTCAGCCACTATATGGTCTCCTCATGCTGCCAACACCTCCAAGCTGTGTCATTCAGCCACTATATGGTCTCCTCATACTGATACCACCTCCAGACTCTGTCATTTTGCCGCTCTGTGGCAGTGATTCTAATAGTGATGCCCGTAATCTGCATGTCAAACTGAATAACAGTATTATTTCACTACCCCAGAACAGTGTTCTACACCCCTATTGAGGCTCTCTGTAGGCCAGAAATAGCAATTTTTAATATAGATTTGCCACAAATAAATTTGACCTGTAGATTACACTGATCAATGCAATGCTACGGCATATTGAATAGAACAAAAGTTCATCTCAATACTTTGTTATATACCCTTTGTTGGCAATGACAGAGGTCAAACGTTTTCTGTAAGTCTTCACAAGGTTTTCACAAACTGTTGCTGGAATTTTCCTCCATGCAGATCTCCTCTAGAGTGATATTTTGGGGCTGTCACTGAGCAACACGGTCTTTCAACTCCCTCCAAAGGTTTTCTATGGGGTGGAGCTCTGGAGACTGGCTAGGCCACTCCAGGACCTTGAAATGCTTCTGTCAGGATTCGGCAGGCTGGAGGTGGATCCTCTGTGTCAGAGAGGGATTGGCGTGGACCGTGCCGGCGGACCGGTTCTAAGTTGCTACTGGTATTCACCAGAGCCCGCCGCAAAGTGGGATAGTAATGCAGTGGCGGTAGCAACCAGGTCGTTTCTACCGGCAACGGCTCAACCTCTCTGACTGCAGAGATAGGCGCGGTACAAGGGATAAGGCAAGAGCAAGGTCGGACGTAGCAGAAGGTCAGGGCAGGCAGCAAGGATCGTAGTCAGGGGCAACGGCAAGAGGTGTGGAACACCGGCTTGGGACACACAAGGAACGCTTTCACTGGCACAATGGCAACAAGATCCGGCAAGGAAGGGAAGGGGAAGTGAGGTTATGTAGGGAAGTGCACAGGTGAACACACTAATTAGAACCAGGCGCCAATCAGTGGCGCAACGGCCCTTTAAATCGCAGAGAGCCGGCGCGCGCGCGCCCTAGGGAGCGGGGCCGCGCGCGCCGGGACAGAACAGAAGGGGAACGAGTCTGGTAAGCTGGCCGGGATGCGAACCGCGAGCGGGCGCGTCCCGCATCGCGAATCGCATCCCGGCTAGGGACATTATCGCAGCGCTCCTGGTCTGCGGGTCTGACCGGGGCGCTGCGAAAAGGAGAACGCCGCGAGCACTCCGGGGAGGAGCGGGGATCCGGAGCGCTTGTCGTAACAGTACCCCCCCCCCTTGGGTCTCCCCCTCTTTTTAGAACCTGAAAATTTGTGAATTAGGTCCTTGTCGAGAATGTTATCCTCGTGTTCCCATGACCTCTCCTCAGGACCGCAATTCTCCCAATGTACAAGAATTTTTTTTTTTTTACCTCTGACCGTCTTAGACGCAAGACTTTCTTTAACCGAGAAGACATCTGAGGACCCGGAGACAGGAGTAGGAGCAACAACCTTGGGAGAGAAGCGGTTAAGGATAAGCGGTTTAAGGAGAGAGACATGAAAGGCGTTGGGAATACGGAGAGAAGGGGGAAGAAGGAGTTTGTAGGAGACAGGATTGATTTGGCACTTGATTTTAAAGGGTCCAAGATAACGTGGTCCCAGTTTATAACTGGGGACACGGAAGCGGATATACTTGGCGGAGAGCCACACTTTGTCTCCAGGAACAAAGACAGGAGGAGTTCTTCTTTTTTTGTCGGCTTGCTTCTTCATCCGGGATGAGGCCTGTATGAGGGATTTTTGAGTCTCTTTCCAGATAGTAGAGAAGTCCCGGGTAACCTCATCAACAGCGGGCAAACCAGAAGGCGTGGGAGTGGGGAGGGGGGGAAGAGGGTGATGGCCGTACACCACAAAGAACGGGTATTTAGCGGAGGACTCAGAGACTTTGAAATTGTACGAGAGACAAGGGTAGAAGATCGGTCCAATCATCCTGGCGGGAGTAAACAAAATGTTGCAAATAGTCACCAAGAACCTTTTTAACTCTCTCCACTTGCCCATTGGATTGGGGATGATAGGAAGACGAGAAATTTAATTTGATTTTAAGCTGATTACAGAGGGCCCTCCAGAATTTCGACACAAATTGAATGCCTCTATCTGAGACGATATGCGTGGGAAGCCCGTGAAGGCGAAAAATGTGCACAAAAAATTGTTTCGCCAACTGTGGCGCAGAAGTGAAGACCTGGAAGTGGAATAAAATGTGCCATCTTGGAGAAACGATCAACAACCACCCAAATGACTGTGTTGCCATGGGATAAAGGCAGGTCTGTTATAAAGTCCATAGCAATCTGAGACCATGGTAGCTCAGGAACAGGCAGAGGATGAAGGAGGCCGGCAGGCTTCTGACGAGGAGTCTTGTCCCGGGCACAGACTGTACAAGCCCGAATAAAATTAGCAACATCTGCTTCAAGGGTAGGCCACCAATAAAATCGAGAGATGAGCACGATGGACTTTTTGACGCCAGCATGGCCGGCGAGGTGTGAGGAGTGTCCCCACCTGAGGATCCTGAGGCGCTGGCGTGGAGGGACGAAGGTCTTTCCAGGAGGAGTTTGTCTGATGGAAGCTGGGGAAGCGGAGATCAGACACTCAGGAGGAATAATGTGTTGCAGGGAGGCTTCCATTTCAGAGGCATCCGAGGAACAAGAGAGGGCGTCAGCCCTGATGTTCTTGTCAGCAGGGCAAAAAACAACGACCACCTAGCCTGGCGTGGGTTCAGCCGTTGGGCAGACTGAAGATAAGAGAGATTCTTGTGATATGTGTATATAATAATTGGGTATTTGGACCCCTCCAGCAGGTGCCTCCATTCCTTGAGGGCTAGTTTTATGGCCAGCAGTTCTCGATCACCAATGGAGTAATTTTTCTCCGCCGGAGAGAAGGTCCTAGAAAAGAAACCACAAGTAACGTTATGTCCAGAAGAGTTTTTTTGTAGGAGTACAGCTCCGGCTCCCACCGAGGAGGCGTCTACCTCAAGTGAGAAAGGTTTAGATGGATCAGGTCTGGAGAGTACGGGAGCAAAAGAAAAGGCAGTTTTGAGACGGTTGAATGCCTCGTCCGCTTGAGGAGGCCAGGACTTAGGGTTGGTGTTTTTCTTGGTTAGGGCCACAATTGGGGCCACAATGGTGGAAAAATGTGGAATAAATTGTCGGTAGTAATTGGCAAACCCCAAGAAACGTTGGATAGCTCGGAGTCCGGAGGGGTGTGGCCAATCTAACACGGCTGACAGTTTGTCTGGGTCCATTTGAAGTCCCTGGCCAGAGACTAATTATCCTAGGAAGGGAAGAGATTGGCATTCAAAGAGACATTTCTCCATCTTGGCATATAATTGATTGTCACAGAGTCTCTGAAGAACCAGGCGGACATGACGGCGGTGTTCTTCGAGGTTAGAAGAGAAAATCAAAATGTCGTCCAAGTAGACCACAACACAGGTATATAATAAATCACGAAAAATTTAATTTACAAAGTCCTGGAAGACAGCAGGGGCGTTGCAGAGCCCAAAGGGCATAACCAGATATTCAAAGTGTCCGTCTCTGGTGTTAAATGCGGTCTTCCACTCGTCCCCTTCCCTGATGCGGATGAGATTATATGCACCTCTTAAATCCAATTTGGTGAAGATGTTAGCGCCACGTAGGCAGTCAAAGAGTTCCGAGATAAGAGGCAGGGGATAGCGGTTCTTTATAGTGATCTTATTAAGACCGCGGTAATCAATGCATGGCCGTAAGGAACCGTCTTTTTTGGAGACAAAGAAGAACCCTGCTCCGGCAGGGGAGGAAGGCTTGCGGATAAATCCCCTTTTTAAATTTTCTTGGATGTACTCCGTCATGGCTTGTGTTTCAGGAGCTGACAGAAGGTAGATTCTGCCCCGTGGTGGAGTAGTACCAGGAAGGAGATCAATAGGGCAGTCATAAGGCCTGTGAGGAGGCAAAGTCTCTGCTTGTTTTTTTTTGCAAAAAACATCGGCATAGTCCAGATAGGCCTTGGGGAGACCTGGTATAGGAGGAGCCATAGGGGTTTGACTGGCAGGACTGGGTGCAGACGTGAGGCATTTTTTGTAGCAAGAAGTACCCCAGTTCTTGATTTCCCCGGTGGTCCAGTCAAGGGTAGGGGAATGGCGTTGAAGCCAAGGCAGTCCGAGAAGAATTTCAGAAGTGGAGTTAGAGAGGACCAGAAATTAATTTTTTTTCGATAGAGGTCCAATGCACATTAAGAGGGGTTCTGTGCGGTAACGCACAGTACAGTCCAATCTTTCACCATTAACTGAGGTCCTCTCTTGTGGTGTCAGGCGAGACCGGTCTACTTGCATAGCCTCCACGAAATTCAATTTTTTTCGTGATGAGGTCCAATGCACATTAAGAGGGGTTCTGTGCGGTAACGCACAGTACAGTCCAATCTTTCACAATTAACTGAGGCGATGTAGAGAGGTCTGGCGAGACTGGTCACTGGGATTTTGAACCTGTTAACGAAAGAGGCCAAAATAAAATTTCCTGCAGATCCAGAATCCAAGAAGGCCACAGCTGAAAAGGAGGAGTGGTGTCAGGCGAGACCGGTCTACTTGCATAGCCTCCACGAAATTCAATTTTTTTCGTGATGAGGTCCAATGCACATTAAGAGGGGTTCTGTGCAGTAACGCACAGTACAGACCAATCTTTCACCATTAACTGAGGCGATGTAGAGAGGTCTGGCGAGACTGGTCACTGGGATGTTGAACCTGTTAACGAAAGAGGCCAAAATAAAATTTCCTGCAGATCCAGAATCCAAGAAGGCCACAGCTGAGAAGGAGGAGTTAGAAGAAGAAATCCGCACAGGCACAGTAAGATGTGGAGAAGCAGAGTTCACACCTAGAGCTGTCTCACCTTTGTGCGGGATCGGAGTGCGTCTTTCCTGACGTGGAGGACGGATAGGACAATCCTTCAAGAAGTGTTCGATACTGGCACAGTACAGGCATAGGTTCTCATTGCGGCGGCGTGTCCTCTCTTGTGGTGTCAGGCGAGACAAGTCTACTTGCATAGCCTCCACGGCGGAAGGCACAGGAACAGATTGCAGCGGACCAGAGAAGAGAGGAGCCGGGGAGAGAAACCGCCTAGTGCGAACAAAGTCCATATCCTGACGGAGCTCCTGGCGTTTTTCGGAAAAATGCATGTCAATGCGGCTGGCCAAATGAATAAGTTCATGCAGGTTGGCAGGAATTTCTCGTGTGGCCAGCACATCTTTGATGTTACTGGATAGCCCCTTTTTGAAGGTCGCGCAGAGGGCCTCGTTATTCCAAGATAATTCGGAAGCGAGAGTACGAAATTGGATGGCGTACTCGCCTACTGAAGAATTACCCAGGACCAGGTTCAGCAGGGCAGTCTCGGCAGAAGAAGCTCGGGCTGGTTCCTCGAAGACACTTCGAATCTCTGCAAAGAAAGACTGTACGGAGGCAGTGACAGGATCATTGCGGTCCCAGAGCGGTGTGGCCCATGACAGGGCCTTCCCAGACAGGAGACTAACCACGAAAGCCACCTTTGACCGTTCAGTTGGAAATTGGTCCGACATCATCTCCAAATGCAGGGAACATTGCGAGAGAAAACCACGGCAAAGTCTAGAGTTCCCATCTAACTTGTCCGGCAACGATAAACGGAGGCTGGATGCGGCCACTCGCTGTGGAGGAGGTGCAGGAGCTGGCGGAGGAGATGGTTGCTAAAGCTGTGGTAGAAGCTGCTGTAGCATAACAGTCAGTTGAGACAGCTGATGGCCTTGTTGCGCTATCTGTTGCGACTGCTGGGCGACCACCGTGGTAAGGTCAGCGACAACTGGCAGCGGGACCTCAGCGGGATCCATGGCCGGATCTACTGTCAGGATTCGGCAGGCTGGAGGTGGATCCTCTGTGTCAGAGAGGGATTGGCGTGGACCGTGCCGGCGGACCGGTTCTAAGTTGCTACTGGTATTCACCAGAGCCCGCCACAAAGCGGGATGGCCTTGCAGCGGTGGTAGCATCCAGGTCGTATCCACCGGCAACGGCTCAACCTCTCTGACTGCTGAGATAGGCGCACAAGGGATAAGGCAAGAGCAAGGTCGGACGTAGCAGAAGGTCAGGGCAGGCAGCAAGGATCGTAGTCAGGGGCAACGGCAAGAGGTCTGGAACACTGGCTTGGGACACAAAAGCAACGCTTTCACTGGCAAGGAAGGGAAGGGGAAGTGAGGTTATGTAGGGAAGTGCACAGGTAAACACACTAATTAGAACCAGGCGTCAATCAGTGGCGCACCGGCCCTTTAAATCGCAGAGAGCGCGCGCTGTAGGGAGCGGGGCCGCGCGTGCCGGGACAGAACAGAAGGGGAACGAGTCTGGTAAGCGGGCCGGGATGCGCACCGCGAGCGGGCGCGTCCCGCATCGCGAATCGCATCCCGGCTAGGGACATTATCGCAGTGCTCCCGGTCAGCGGGTCTGACCGGGGCGCTGCGAACAGGAGAACGCCGCGAGCGCTCCGGGGAGGAGCGGGGACCCGGAGCGTTCGGCGTAACAGCTTCTTACAAAGCCACTCCTTCATTGCCCGGGTGGTGTATTTGACATCATTGTCATGCTGAAAGACCCAGCCACGTTTCATCATTAATGTTGCTCGCGAATATTCGCAATGCAAATTTATTCGTGAATATCGCATATTCGCGAATATAGCACTATATATATTCACAATCACGAATATTCATTTTTTTTTCACAGTACACATCACAGTGATCATCCCTCTTTGCTTCCAGCTTGTGTGATGTAAAAATGGCTCTAATACTACTGTGTGAGACTGGCTCGCAAATATTTGCATATGCGAAAATTTGCATATGCACATTTTTGCATATGCTAATTTTCGCATATGCAAACTTTCGCATATGTGAAAATAAAACGCGAACATTTCAAATATGGGAATTTAGCGAATATAAGACGAATATTCGTCTATATTCGCAAAATATCGCAAACTCGAATATGGCCTATGCCGCTCAACACTATTCATTATCAATGCCTAGGAGGTTTTCACTCAAAATCTCACAAAACATGGTCCCATTCATTCTTTCCTTTACACGGATCAGTCGTCCTGGTCCCTTAGCAAAAAAACAGCCCCAAAGCATGATGTTTCCACCCCCCATGCTTCACAGTAGGTACGGTGTTTGGATGCAACTCAGCATTCTTTCTTCCCTAGAAACAACAAGTTGAATTTTTCCCAAAATTTTGACTTTGGTTTCATCAGACCATATGACATTCTCTTAATACTCTTCTGGATCATACAAATGCTCTCTAGGAAACTTCAGACAGGCCCGGACATGTGCTGGCTTAAGCAGGAGGACACGTCTGGCACTGCATGATTTGAATCCCTGGCGGTGTAGTGTATTACTGATGGTAGCCTTTGTTACTTTGGTCCCAGCTCTCTGCAGGTCATTCCCTAGGTCCCCCCATGTGGTTTTGGGATTTTTTCTCACCGTTCTTGTGATCATTTTGACACCACAGGGTGAGATCTTACGTGGAGCCCCAGATCGAGGGAGATTATCAGTGGTCTTGCATGTCTTCCATTTTTTAATAATTGCTCCCACAGTTGATTTCTTCACATCTTTCTGCTTGTCTATTGCAGATTCGGTCTTCCCAGCCTTGTGCAGGTCTACAATTTTGTTTCTGGTGTCCGTTGACAGCTCTTTCGTCTTGGCCAAGGGGAGTTTGGAGTGTGACTGTTAGAGGTTGTGGACAGGTGCCTTTTATACAGATAAAAAGTTCAAACAGATACCATTAATACAGATAACAAATGGAGGACAGAGGAGACTCTTAAAGAAGAAATTACAGGTCTGTGAGAGCCAGAAATTTTGGTAGTTTTTAGGTGACCAAATACTTATTTTCCACCATAATATGCAAATAAATTCTTAAAAAATCAGACAATGTGACTTTATGGATCTTTTTCTCATTATGTCTCTAATAATTGAGGTCTCTCTGACAGGCCTCTCTCATTATACAGGTACAGGCCTCTCTCATCTTTTTAAGTGGGAGAACTTGCATAATTGGTGGCTGACTAAATACTTTCCCCCCCACTGTATATGTGAAAGGAAAAACTGCATCCCTGCTGGTGGAACATGTGGAATCGACATCAGACACTTCACAAGTACTGATTCAAACGAGTACAAACATACAAATAAATTTTTTTGAAAAGTATATTAGCCCTGTTAAATTAATGACCTGCTGTGCACACCAATAAACTTATCCGCATGAATATATTTACATGAATTTATCTGCATGCACTTATTCACCTACATGAGTTTATTTGTGTGATTCTTTTGCATGAACTCATATACACTTATTGATCCACAGTAATTCTTTTTCTAAAAAAGTTTTTCTAAGAGGTCTATAGTAGTGTTGCTCGAATTTGCAATTCGAATTTTAATTGCGAATATCGCATATTCGCTAATTTGCGAATATTGCGAATATAGCACTATATAATTGTAATTACGAATATTCATTATTTTTTTGCATATGCGAAAATGTATGCGCATATGAGCATATTCGCGAATATTGAGCCCTCCCTTCTTTAATGGTATAGGGAACTATGACTAGTGCATTGACTCAGATTTTTTTGTCTGGTGAAACCAATAGGCCCATTGTGGTCTATGGGGATCTCACAGCATGTAAAACAGTTAGATAAGCAGGACCGACTTGGCAGCACAGTGGAATGGGAGACCACCACTGGTTTGAGTCCCAGGGTGGGACAGAGTGTTTCAGTGTTGTGGTTTAACTTTACTTTCCTTGAAAAGCTGCTGGGTTGCCCATAGCAACCAATCAGATTGCTTCTTTCATTTTTCACAAGGCCTCTGTAAAACGAAAGAAGCAATCTGATTGGTTGTTATGGGCAACTCAAAAACTTTTCCTCTGGGCAGGTTTTGATAAATCTCCATCTATGGGGGAGATTCATTAAAACCAATGTAGAGGAAGAGTTGTGCAGTTGCCCATAGCAACCAATCAGATTTCTTCTTTCATTTTTGAAAAATGAAGGAAGCAATCTGATTGGTTGCTATGGGCAACTCAGAAACTTTTCCTTTTCAGATCACGGTGCAAAAAAATGAACCCTCATACCACCACTCATACGGAAAAATGAAAAAGTTATAGGTCATTATATTATTATAATAGAAAAGTATGCAATCACTGGTATCATTTTAATCGTATTGACCCACAGAATAAAGAAAACAGGTCTATTTTATTATTATTATTTTATTTAAAATGTACAGCATGAAAACAGAACCTTCCAAAATTTGCTAAATTGCGTTTTTCCTTTCAATTTTCCCACACAAATAGTATTTTTTTGGTTGCACCATAAAATTAGTGATGTCATTACAAAGGACAACTGGTCACGGAAAAAACAAGCCCTCATACTAGTCCGTACATTTACGTCCTATGCATAACCACGAACATCGGAGCGATGCTTTGGTCATGCGCGGCAGGTCCAGACTGCTGATAGCGATCGTGTAGATGTCCGCCATTAACCCCTGCATCTGCAGCATCGCGGTCACTAAAATGGATGATCGGATTGCCCGCAGCGCTGCCACGGCAATCTGATTATCCAGAACGGCAGACGGAGGTCCCCTCACCTACCTCCGCTGCCTTCCACGGGTCTTCTGCTCTGGTCTGCGATCGAGCAGACCAGAGCAGAAGATGACCGATAATGCATAGCACTGAACAGTATTAGCAATCGAATGATTGCTATAAATAGTCCCCTATGGGGATTATTAAAATGCAAAAATAAAAGTAAAAAAAAAAAAAAGGTAAATTGTCCCATTTTCCCTATTTCACCTCCAAAAAGTGTAAAAAAAAATATATTTTATATACATATTTGGTATCGCTGCATACATAAATATCCGAACTATTAAAATAAAATTAATTTTGTTAATGATACCGTACGGTGAACGGCGTGAATGCAAAAAAATAAATAAAAAAAAAAGGCCAAAATAGGAGGAAAAAAAAGAAACTAATATGATCAGCTTCTATGAGGAGGTGAGCTCCAGACCGGACCAGGGGCAATCGCTGGATGTCGTATATCTGGATTTTTCCAAAGCATTTGATACGGTGCCTAATAAAAGGTTGGTGCATAAAATGAGAAGGATGGGGCTGGGGGAGAATGTGTGTAAGTGGGTAAGTAACTGGCTCAGTGATAGGAAACAAAGGGGGGTTATTAATGGTACTTATTCTAATTGGGTGACTGTTACTAGTGGGGTACCACAGGGGTCCGTCTTGGGTCCTGTCCTATTTAATATATTCATTAATGACCTTGTAGAGGGGTTGAATAGTAAGGTAACAATCTTTGCAGATGATACTTAACTCTGTAAAGCGGTAAACACTATAGAGGACAGTGCACTGTTACAAATGGATCTGGATAGATTGGAGGTTTGGGCTGAGAGGTGGCAAATGAGGTTGAACACTGATAAATGTAAGGTAATGCACATGGGGAGGAAAAATCTGGGCTGGGGTTATGTATTAAATGGGAGAACACTTGGGACGACTGACATGGAAAAGGACTTAGGAGTCTTAGTTAACAGTAAATTTTGCTGTAGTGACCAGTGTCAGGCAGCTGCTGCCAAGGCTAATAAAATCATGGGGTGCATCAATAGGGACATAGATGCCCATGACAAGGAAATAATTCTACCGCTGTACAAATCACTAGTCAGACCATACATGGAATACTGTGTACAGTACTGGGCACCAGTGTACAAGAAAGATGTAGTGGAGCTGGAGAGGGTTCAAAGAAGGGCAACCAGAGTCATACGGGGAATGGGAGGACTACAGTTCCCAGAAAGATTATCAGAATTAGGGTTATTAAGTTTAGAAAAAAGAAGACTTAGGGGACACCTAATAACTATGTATAAATATTTCAGGGGGCAGTACAGATATCTCTCCCATGATCCATGTATACCCAGGACTGTATCTATAACAAGCTGGCATCCTCTACGTTTAGAGGAAAGAAGGTTTCTACAACAGCACAGACGGGGGTTCTTTACTGTAAGAGCAGTGAGACACTGGGATTCTCTGCCTGAGGAGGTGGTCATGGTGAACTCTATAAATGAGTTCAAAACAGGTCTGGATGCATTTTTGGAGATTAATAACATCGCTGGTCATGTATACTAGATTTATAGGGACAGAACTTTGATCCAGGGATTTATTCTGACTGCCATATTGGAGTCAGAATAATTTGTTTCTGTGCCACCATCTGCCAGTTTGGATTCTTTTATTAACTGCTCGTTTTTTTGTATGATTTAGTCAAAGAAATGATGGTTTCCCTAGTGGATACGTTAAAGGCATCTCACATACCAATGAAGAATTTATTATAGATAATTCATTTCATAGCAATCATATATTGCCATTTAGGAAATATTTAAAAGAAATTTGGATGGGTGATATTTTTGGTACATTATGCTTATAGAGTAAAAAATGATATCTGGATAATGTAGCAGTACCAGAATAGTAATCCAGAATAAGAGCAAGAGAGATAATAGAGTACTGGCAGAGGCAGTGTTAAGAGATCATTAACCCCTTAAAGAAGATATCCCATGCAGCAAAGAAAAAAAAAATACCTAGCCATGCCATAGTATATTCACCTACCACCTCTCTGACATGTTTGTGATTTTTTTTCCGCCCCCCCATTCACCAGCTATTCAGCTCATAAATTGCAGAGAACTTGTTACCTCCCCTAACTTATGTTAGCCACTCCCACATAACACTGAGCTCCAATCATAGCCCTATACAGCAGGGTGGTCACATAACACTGAGCTCCAATCATAGCCCTATACAGCAGGGTGGCCACGAGGAAACAAAATGTAATCTCAGTGCTCAGAGAGAGGGACCCTGGAGTTGAAGCTGCAGTTTTACACTGTAAAATCTCTCCCTCCCCCTCCTCCTCTCAATGAAACAGCTTTACAGTGGAACAATCACCTCCCCCCTCCTCTGCCCTGCACTCCTCTCTCCCCAGTGCTCAATGTGACAATTCTACTCTCCCTCCCCTCCATTCTCAGTGTGACAGCCCTACGCTGGCAGCTCCCTCCCCTCCCCCCTCTCCTCCGTTATCAGTGTAAAAACATTAGCAAGGAGAGGGGAGAGAACTATGATCTGAATCAGCCGGCATATAGGCAGTGCTGCTCAGCCAATCACTGCAGAACAGAGGGAGGACAGTGTGAATATTCATCAGATGGGAGGGACTAAGCCCGAGCTCAGGCAGCTCTCTGCAGTACAGGGGTTTTCTGGGTAATTGTCACGTCACGGCCCCTGGATGCTGCTGATAACAGCCTGAATAGGGGGTCGAAAGTCATGAAAACCTGGAACAGCTGAATTTCCTGTCAGACAGAAGAATGCAGATAAAGCTGGTTTCTAAGCAGCATTGGTAATGGAAGTGATTTACAAACCTGTATAACTTTACCTTCTGCACTAAAAGCTGAACAATTGTTTACTGTGAGACTTGTCCTTTAAGGATATAGGGTGTACAGATTTGCCCTGATGTCCTGGTACTTAAGGACACAGGGCCTACCTGTACGCCTGTGGAAATTTTGGTCCCCGCCGCATGCCTCCCCGCAGCATGCATCCTGTGCCAATGTGCAGGGGGTCCTAAGATCCCCCCCCCCCCCATGTCGGCAATCGCCCCAAATTGCCGGTCAATTCACACCGGCGATTCCCAGCGAATCCGAGTCATATGGGTCTCCGGTGACCCAGAAAACAAGGGGGATCGGGGTTGTCCAAGACACCCACGATCCACCATAAGGGATGGCAGTTAGGTGGCAGGGGGACCACCCCTCCTATTCCTGCTATTGGTCGGTCAGAAGCGACAATACAGTAGCGACCAATTGCAGATCGGGGGCAGGGGGAAGGGAGGTTAACCCCTTAACGACGCCTGACATAAATGTACGTCCTGGTGAGCTGGTACTTAACGCACCAGGACGTACATTTACGTCCTATGCACAACCACGAACATCGTAGCGATGCTCTGGTCATGCGCGGTAGGTCCCGGCTGCTGATAGCGATCGTGTAGATGTCTGCCATTAACCCCTCAGATGCCGTGATCAATACAGATCACGGCATCTGCAGCATCGCGGTCACTAAAATGGATGATCGGATTGCCCGCATCGCTGCCGCGGCAATCTGATCATCCAGAACGGCAGACGGAGGTTCCCTCACCTGCCTCCACTGCCTTCCACAGGTCTTCTGCTCTGGTCTGCGATCGAGCAGACCAGAGCAGAAGATGACCGATAATGCATAGCACTGAACAGTATTAGCAATCGAATGATTGCTATAAATAATCCCCTATGGGGACTATTAAAGTGTAAAAATAAAAGTAACAAAAAAAAAATGTAAATTGTCCCATTTTCCCTATTTCACCCCCAAAAAGTGTAAAAAATTATATTTTATATACATATTTGGTATCGCCGCATGCATAAATATCTGAACTATTAAAATAAAATTAATTATGTTAATGATACCGTATGGTGAACGGCGTGAACACAAAAAAAAAAGGCCCAAATAGTTGCTTTTTTATAACATTTTATTCCCAAAAAAAAAAAAAAAAAAGCTTTATATTAGCAAATATGGTATCAAAATAAATATAAGATCACGGCGCAAAAAATGAGCCCTCATACCACCGCTTATACGGAAAAATGAAAAAGTTATAGGTCTTCAAAATAGGGTGATTTTAAACGTACTAATTTGGTTGAAAAGTTTGAGGTTTTTTTGAAGCGCAACTGTAATAGAAAAGTATGCTATCATGGGTATCATTTTAATCATATTGTCCCAAAGAAAAAAGATAATTTTTTCCGTAAATAGTACGGCGTGAAAACAAAACCTTCCAAAATTTGCAAAATTGCGGTTTTCTTTTTAATTTCCCCACACAAATAGTATTTTTTGGTAGCAACATACATTTTATTTTAAAGTGAGTGATGGCATTACAATAGATAACTGAAAATCAAGCACTCATACTAGTCTGTGGATGAAAATATAAAAGAGTTATGATTTTTTGAAGGCAAGTAGGAAAAAAAGAAAACTTAAAAATAAAATTCCTTAAGGCCCAAATGGGCTGAGTTCTTAAGGAGTTAAAGTTCGGTTCCCCCATTGTGACCACCCACACTAGTCCGGGCAGAACGGGGGAACCAATGGTGACCAGCACCGGAGGTCCAATTACCATCGGCGATCAGCAGCGGGCGGCAGAGGACGGTGATGCGGCTCCCTGGTGTGCGATTCTATGGAAGCTGGTGAGAAGTTGCAAAGCAACATATGGAGGGCTACAGTTTTGAGACCATTATACAGTGGTCTCTAAACTGTAGCCCTCCAGCTGTTGCAAAACTACAACTCCCAGCATGCCCACACAGCAGTTTGCTTTCTGGGCATGATGGGATTTGTAGTTTTGCAACATCTGGAGGGCCACAGTTTGGAGATCACTGTGCAGTGGTCTCTCAACTGTGTCCCTTCAGAGCTTGCAAAATTACAACTCCCAGCATGCCCAAACAGCTGTCTCTGCATGCTGGGAGTTGTAGTTGCGTACCTCCAGCTGTTGCATAACTACATCTCCCAGCATGCCCTTTGGCGATCAGTACATGCTGGGAGTTTTAGTTTTGCAACAGCTGGAGGCATATTGGTTGGAAAATACTGAGTTAGGTAACAGAACCAGCTGTTGCAAAAGTATAACTCACAGCATGCACGGTCTATCAGTGCATGTTAGGAGTTGTAGTCTTGCAACAGCTGGAGGTTTGCCCCCCCCATGTGAATATACAGGGTACATTCACACTGGTAGGTTTATATTGAGTTTCCGCAGCATCGCAAACTCCTAGCAGGAAACTCACTGTAAACCCTTGCCAGTGCGAATGTACCCTAAAAACGCTACACTACCACATAATAAAGAGTAAAACACTACATATACACCGCCTTACACGCCCCCCCCCCCCAATAAAAATGAAAATGTATCGTACGGCAGTGTTTCCAAAATGGAGCCTCCAGCTGTTGCAAAAGAACAACTCTCAACATCTCCGGATAGCCACTGACTGTCCAGGCATGCAGAGAGTTTAGCAACAACTGGAGGCACCTTGTTTGGGAATCACTGGTGTAGAATACCCCTATGTCCACCCCTATTCAATCCCTAATTTAGTCCTCAAATGTGCATGGTGCTATCTCACTTCGGAGCCCTGTCGTATTTCAAGGGAACAGTTAAGGAGGAAGCAATTGCACTACAAATTTTGTTGGGCTTTTTCTCCTATTACCCCTTATGAAAAGGGGTCTACACCATCCTGTTAGTGTAAACAAATAAAAAATCTTACACTAATATGCTGGTGTTGCCCCATAATTTTTATTTTCGCAAGAGGTAAAAGGAAAAAAGACCCCAATAATTTGTAATGCAATTTCTCCTGTGTACGGAAATACCCCATATGTGGATGTAAAATGCTCTGCGGACGCACAACAAGGCTCAGGAGAGCGCACTATTTTGGTGATTTGCACAGGGGTGGCTGATTTTACAGCGGTTCTGACATAAACGCAAAAAATAAATACAGAACGTGTGACCCCACTTTGGAAACTACACCCCTCATGGAATGTAACAAGGGGTATAGTGAGCCTTAACACCCCACAGGTGTATGACAAATTTTCGTTAAAGTTGGATGGGAGAATGAAAAAAAATATTTGTTTTAACTAAAATGCTGGTGTTACCCTAAATTTTTCCTTTTCACAAGAGAAAATAGGATAAAAGCCTCTCAAAATTTGTAACCCCATTTCTTCTGAGTAAGAACATACCCCATATGTGGATGTAAGGTGCTCTGCGGGTGCACTACAATGTTCAGAAGAGAAGGAGCACCATTGGGCTTCTGGAAGTAAAATTTGTCCGGAATTGAAGGCCGTGTGTTTTTACAAATGGACCCTCACCCCCCCACATGTGACCCCATTTTGGAAACTACACCCCTCACGTAATGTACTAAGGGGTGCAGTGAGCATTTATGCCCCACAGGTGTCTGACAGATTTGTGGAACACTGGTCCGTGAAAATGAAAAATGTAGGGTGTAAATGCTCACTGCACCCCTTATTAAATTCTATGGGGGTGTAGTTTCCAAAATGGGGTCACATGTGGGGGTTGGGTCCACTGTTCAGGCACCACAGGGGGCTTTGTAATCGCACATGGTCCCTGACTTCCATTCCAAACAAGTTCTTTCTCCAAGGATTGAATATATAAGGATGTAGGGTATATTTAGAAGCACGGTGGAAAAGGGATTGGTGATTAATAATACTCTGAATGGAGTAAAGAAATTTATAGAATGTAGCCTAAATAAGAAAATAATTAGAGATGAGCGAATTGAAGCTGACAAACCCGAATTCGTTACAAACGGATTTCCTGAAAAATTTGATTTGCAACGAATGCGATTATCGCGGCGATTCGATTGCGCAAATAGCTTCATTAAACTTCATTTTACAACGTTCCAGGCTACTGGAGACCTAAAATGGCAGATCCGCATGTCAGTACATGGGGCAGGGGATTATAGGAGGGTGGTAAACAGCGGCGGGAATGAAGGTAGGCGGGATGACCCTGAATCACATATGAGATGCAGCCTATCAGCATTTGGTGTTCTCACTGAGAAGCATCTTTGATATATAAACCTCATATTCACGTTATTGAGCATTGCATCAGAGAGGGGCAGATAGCTGTCAGCTGCCTCATACAGATCAACAAGCTGCCTGAACTTTATGAACGATCTTATCTCCTCATTTTTCAGCGCAATTCAGTGTTTTGTTTCTTTTTTGCTCCACAAGTCATCTGCTGCTCAGAATTGTGTGACAGAGTGCAATTTAGGGTTTCATCATAGTTTCATAGTTACATAGTTAGTACGGTCGAAAAAAGACGTATGTCCATCAAGTTCAACCAGGAAATTAAGGGGTAGGGGTGTGGCGCGATATTGGGGAAGGGATGGGATTTTATATTTCTTCATAAGCATTAATGTTATTTTGTTCCAGGAATGTATCTAATCCTGTTTTAAAGCTGCTAATTTTTCCTGCTGTGACCAGTTCCTGAGGTAGACTGTTCCATAAGTTCACAGTTCTCATGGTAAAGAAGGTGTGTCGCCCCTTGAGACTAAACTTTTTCTTCTTCAGACGGAGGAAGTGCCCCCTCTTCCTTTGGGAGGGTTTAACCTGGAACAGTTTTTCTCCATATTTTTTGTATGGGCCATTAATATACTTATATACGTTTATCATATCCCCCCTTAAACGTCTCTTCTCAAGACTAAACAATTGTAACTCCTTTAATCGCTCCTCATAGCTAAGATGTTCCATGCCCCATATTAGTTTAGTGGTGCGTCTCTGCACCCTTTCCAGCTCCACAGTGTCCCTTTTATGGACAGGTGACCAAAACTGAACAGCATATTCCAGGTGAGGCCGTACCAATGCTTTATAAAGGGGGAGTATTATGTCCCTGTCCCTTGAGTCCATGCCTCTTTTGATACATGACAATGTCCTGCTGGCCTTGGAAGCAGCAGCCTGACATTGCATGCTATTCTGTAGTCTGTGATCTACAAGTACACCCAGATCCTTCTCTACCCTGTTTTCTTTTTTTTCTTGTGGTGTTGCACTGTTGGGTCCTGCTGCTGTTCACAAATAAGTTATTTTTCAGTGGACTGTAGTGCATTTGTCTGCCCTCATATGTGCATAACACATGCTCACATCAAAACAGTCTACTATTCTGTATCTGTAACACGTCTTTATACAGAGAAAGTCCTGATTCCTGGCAAAAGTAATCATTTGCTGGTGTTTTAAAAAATACAGATTTTTCTGCGTATTATTATTGCCCTCATCAGTGCATACCGTATATATACATCCAAGTATTGTACCGTTTTGTACCTGTTAATCTGTCAAGGGCCTACATACTGTGAAAGTCCAAACAATAGTACTCACCGGCTGGTGTTTTACAAAAATACTGAGTTTTTCAGTGTATTGTAGCATATTTTTCTGCCCTCATCAGTGCATACCGCATACGTACATCCAAGTAGTGTACCATTTGGTACTTGTTAATCTGTCAAGGGCCTACATACTGTGAAAGTCCAAACAATAGTACTCACCGGCTGGTGTTTTCCAAAAATTTCAGAGTTGTTAGGCTCATTGTAGAGCATTTTTTTACCCTCATCAGTGCATACCGCATACGTACATCCAAGTAGTGTACCATTTTGTGCCTGTTAATCTGTCAAGGGCCTACACACTGTGAAAGGACAGCTAAAAGTAAACACCTGCTGCTGTTCTAGACCAATACTCTTTAAAGAGTAGTGAAGCGTATTGTAATACTCTCATATACGCACTAAGTATGTCAGGCAGAGAAGTGCTAGGACGTGCATAGAGGAGTGGCAGAGGCCTAAATACTTCAGGCAGAGGTGGCAGCAGACTAGGGGCGAGTGGCAGCAGGAGTCGCAGCGAGAGGCCTGATCTCCCGTTATCAGCCAGCAGTTGTGTCTCCACCAGCAACCCATCTGTCGTCGTTGATTGGTTAACACGTTCATCCACTTCATCACAAGTGACATCTGACCCCCCCAGTCAACAGTCGGTGGGTTCCTCCGACACAACCCTCAGTTGGCATGACCCGGGAGCAGTCCCTGTCCTCCCATTGCCTTTGTCCTATGCTGTTCCCTCTCCTAGAGAAATATGTTATGCTGTGGGTTAAGCTCCACTAATCACTGTGGAAGATCTAATAGAGGACAGTCAGCAGCTACTGCCCAGCCAAGAAGTGGAGGAGACATGCGCCACTTGCTCCGCTAGGCGGCCAAGTCGTGATGCGGAGAGTGACGTGGGAGGCAGTGTTGCAAGGGTTCAGGGTCCTGAAGCAGACCCTGTTGGGGAACCTGAGGAGGACATCAGTGACGTGGAGACACCTGTTGATGATGATGAAGCCGATCGCATTTGGGAGCCAGGTCCAGAAGGGGCTTCATCATCATCAGGAGAAGAGAGTTGCAGTATGCACTTGAGGCAGCAGCTGAGCCAGCAAGGCGGTAGCACGGTTGGCAGTCAGCATGGTGGCAGGAGTGGAAATTCTGGAGCCAAACGTGCCTGGGGGGGGGGGGGGGGAGACCACCTGCTTTGCGGCAGCCTACCTTTAGTGTGTACTGTAGGTGGGAAAATCAGCTACTCTGCGGTGTGGCAGTTTTTCATCAGGCATCCGGAGGAGGTTCACGTAGCCACATGCAAGATATGTTGGCAGAAGGTGAAGTGTGGACCGGGTCTCAATGTCGGCACCACTGCCCTGCGTCAACACATGCTTTGCCACCTGGGAGAACTGTGGCTCCGATGTAGTGTTCCAGCCTGCTGCATCACCCAGTGACCATCCGCACCCTCCTTCATCCAGCCAAGGCTCCACCACATCAGCAAGGGGTGTAAGGGGTCATGAAACCCTCTTGAGTACTTAGTGTCAGGGAGGCTAGTCCTGAACTGGCACACCCCAATAAGTTTGCCCGCTTGGCAGATGAGGGGGATGCCATTACAGAGCTAGCAGAACTGCAGCAGGATACTGCCTCTGACCACCAGGGGGGTGTCTGCTCCAGTAAGGAGGGAGGGAGGAGTACAGGGCAGGCCAGACAGGTACTAGTGGTAGGGGACTCAATTATTAGGGGGACAGACAGGGCAATCTGTCACAAAGACCGGGATCGCCGAACAGTGTGTTGTCTGCCTGGCGCACGAGTTCGGCACATCGCGGATTGGGTTGACAGGTTGCTGGGCGGGGCTGGAGAGGACCCAGCAGTCATGGTACATATTGGTACCAATGACAAAGTAAGAGGTAGGTGGAGTGTCCTTAAAAATGATTTCAGGGACTTAGGCCACAAGCTTAAGGCAAGGACCTCCAAGGTAGTATTTTTTGAAATACTACCAGTACCACCAGCCACACCAGAGAGGCAGCGGGAGATCAGGGAGGTAAACAAGTGGCTCAGAAGCTGGTGTAGGAAGGAAGGGTTTGGGTTCATGGAGAACTGGGCTGACTTCGCTGTCGGTTACCGGCTCTACCGTAGGGACGGGCTGCACCTTAATGGGGAGGGTGCAGCTTTGCTTGGGGAGAAGATGGCTAGAAGGGTGGAGGAGTGTTTAAACTAGGGACTTGGGGGGAGGGAACCTACAGCAAAGAGGGGGAAGATAGTGTAGATAGAGAGGTGGGAATTATAAATGTACCTGGGGGTGGAGCGGAGGGAGGGGTTGGAATAGTTAATGGGAATAGGCTTCATAGGAAAATAAAACTTACACCCTTGAATCCCATTAACCCCAATAACATAAAGGATGGAAATGTGAAGTGTATGTTCACACATGCCAGAAGCCTAGCAAATAAAATGGGGGAGCTTGAGGCCTTGATACTGGAGGAACATATTGATATAGTTGGGGTCACTGAGACATGGCTGGACTCCTCGCATGACTGGGCTGTCAATCTGCAGGGGTTTACATTGTTTCACAAGGATAGAATGAACAGAAAAGGTGGTGGAGTCTGTCTGTATGTAAGAAGTGGTATGAAAGTAAGTGTGAACGATGCCATAGTGTGTGATGATTTTGAGGAGATGGAATCACTGTGGGTAGAATTACAAAAGGAGGGAAATACTGAAAAAAATATATTTGGGGTAATCTACAGACCCCCTAATATCACTGAAGAGATAGAAGTTCGGCTTCATAAACAAATAGAGAGGGCCGCCGGGCAGGTACAGTGGTAATAATGGGAGATTTTAACTATCCAGATATAGATTGGGGTCCGGGGTTGGCTAAAACTACAAAGGGGCGACAATTCCTAAATTTATTGCAGGATAATTTTATGGGCCAGTTTGTGGAGGACCCAACAAGAAGTGATGCTTTGTTGGATCTGATCATTTCCAACAACGCAGAGCTGGTTGGTAATGTAACTGAGCGGGAAAACCTTGGTAATAGCGACCACAATATAGTTACTTTTGACTTAAAATGTAGAAAACAAAGACAGGCGGGGAAGGCAAAAACATATAACTTTAAAAAGGCAAATTTCCGTGGGCTGAGGGCTGCACTACAGGACATAGACTGGGGGGAGGTGTTCTCAAATACTGATACAGAAGGTAAATGGGACATCTTTAAATCAACTCTAAATAACTATACATCTAAATATATACCAAAGGGGAACAAATATAAACGATTAAAACTAAATCCTACATGGCTGACACATGATGTTAAAAGAGCAAT
Organism: Hyla sarda; assembly: GCF_029499605.1. Taxonomy (NCBI): domain Eukaryota; kingdom Metazoa; phylum Chordata; class Amphibia; order Anura; family Hylidae; genus Hyla; species Hyla sarda. Next base: position 149,467,008 of record NC_079195.1, on the reverse strand, counting down.
AAACAACAAAAAAATTGCCTTCAAAAAATACAAATCTGATGGGTCAGCGATAACATTTAAATAGTACAAAGAGCTTAATAAAATCTGTAAAAATGTAACAAAAACAGCAAAAATTCAAAACGAGAGACAGGTTGCCAAAGAAAGCAAAACTAATCCTAAATATTTTTTTAGATATATAAATGCAAAAAAACCAAGGACAGAGCATGTAGGACCCCTTAATAATGATAATGGGGAGGTTGTCACAGGCGATCAAGAGAAAGCGGAGCTACTGAATGGGTTCTTTAGTTCTGTATACACTATGGAAAAAGGAGCTGACATTGGCCAGGTCAGTGCTGGTAACACATCATGTAATGTACTGAACTGGCTTAATGTAGAGATGGTACAAGGTAAGTTAAGTGATATAAATGTAAGCAAATCCCCAGGGCTGGATGGACTACACCCAAGAGTTCTTAGAGAGGTAAGTTCAGTAATATCTGTACCCCTGTTCATGATATTTAGAGATTCTCTGGTGTCTGGTATTGTGCCAAGGGACTGGCGCAAGGCGAATGTGATGCCAATCTTCAAAAAGGGCTCTAGGTCTTCCCCAGGAAACTATAGACCGGTAAGTTTAACGTGCATTGTGGGTAAAGTTTTTGAAGGACTTATAAGGGATTACATACAGCAATACATAGGGGATAATAGTATTATAAGTGATAGCCAGCATGGGTTTACTAAGGATAGAAGTTGTCAAACCAATCTAATTTGCTTTTATGAAGAGGTGAGTAGAAGCCTTGACAGAGGAATGGCTGTGGATATAGTGTTTCTGGATTTTGCTAAAGCGTTTGATACTGTCCCTCATAGACGTCTCACAGGTAAGTTAAGGTCTTTGGGTTTGGAAATTTTAGTTTGTAACTGGATTGAACACTGGCTCATGGATCGTACCCAGAGAGTGGTGGTCAATGATTCGTACTCTGATTGGTCCCCGGTTATTAGTGGTGTACCCCAAGGTTCAGTACTGGGCCCGCTGTTGTTTAATTTATTTATCAATGATATAGAGGATGGTATTAACAGCTCTGTTTCTTTCTTTGCAGATGACACCAAGCTTTGTAGCACGGTACAGTCTATAGAGAATGTGCATAAGTTACAAGATGACTTGGATAGACTAAGTGTCTGGGCATCCACTTGGCAAATGAGGTTCAATGTGGATAAATGTAAAGTTATGCATCTGGGTACTAATAACCTGCATGCATCGTATGTCTTAGGGGGGATTAAACTGGCAGAGTCACTGGTAGAGAAGGATCTGGGTGTACTTGTAGATCACAGACTACAGAATAGCATGCAATGTCAGGCTGCTGCTTCCAAAGCTGGCAGGATATTGTCATGTATCAAAAGAGGCATGGACTCAAGGGACAGGGACATAATACTTCCCCTTTATAAAGCATTGGTACGGCCTCACCTGGAATATGCTGTTCAGTTTTGGGCACCTGTCCATAAAAGGGACACTGCGGAGTTGGAAAGGGTGCAGAGACGCGCAACTAAACTAATATGGGGCATGGAACATCTTAGCTATGAGGAGCGATTAAAGGAGTTACAATTGTTTAGTCTTGAGAAGAGACGTTTAAGGGGGGATATGATAAACGTATATAAGTATATTAATGGCCCATACAAAAAATATGGAGAAAAACTGTTCCAGGTTAAACCCCCCCAAAGGACGAGGGGGCAATCCCTCCGTCTGGAGAAGAAAAAGTTTAGTCTCAAGGGGCGACACGCCTTCTTTACCGTGAGGACTGTGAATTTATGGAACGGTCTACCTCAGGAACTGGTCACAGCAGGAACAATTAACAGCTTTAAAACAGGATTAGATACATTCATGGAACAAAATAACATTAATGCTTATGAAGAAATATAAAATCCCATCCCTTCCCCAATATCGCGCCACACCCCTACCCCTTAATTCCCTGGTTGAACTTGATGGACATATGTCTTTTTTCGACCGTACTAACTATGTAACTATGTAACTATGTAAATGCCTGCTCCTGACTCATCCTGTGTCTCTTTCAGGAACTACTTGCCTCACTGATGCTTCGGGCCTTAGGCCTTTAATTTGTGGATGTTTAGCAGTAGCTAAATACATGCTTAATGCAAATTTCAACATTGATCTTTAAATGTAAGGGGTTATGGAACCCTCTTGGACACTGAAAAATGCCTGCTCCTGACTCATTCTGTGTCTCTTTCAGGAACTGTTTGCCTCACTGATGCTTCGGGCCTTGGGCTTTTAATTTTTGGATGTTTAGCAGTAGCTAAATACATGCTAAATGCAAATTTCAACATTGATCTTTAAATGTAAGGGGTTATGGAACCCTCTTGGATACTGCGAATGCCTGCTCCTGACTAATTCTGTGTCTCTTTAAGGAACTACTTGCCTCACTGATGCTTCGAGCCTTGGGCCTTTACTTTTTGGATGTTTAGCAGTAGCTAAATACATGCTTAAAGAGGCACTGTCATTGTTAAATACTTTTCATATATTGCAGGACTCATTATAATATGACATATCACAATATACACCTGTTAAAAAAAAAATTACATTTTCACCTGAAATTCAAGCTCAAAATAGCCCCCACTAGGGGTCGCCTGTCTTTTAGCCAGACAGACTAGTCTAGATTTTACAACATACTGGATACTGGCCGTAAAGCATACCGGTATCCAGTATAGGAGATTTCTATTGTGTATGCAAAACTGCAGATAAAGAATGTGTGGACATGCTGGGAGCTGTAGTTTTAAAACAGCTGAAGGCAACACTGCTCTAACACAGTTATTTACAAACATTGCAGCTTCAGTTGTTACTTAACTACAACTCCCAGCATGCTGAAATAGTCAAGGCTTTCTCGGACTCCTGAATGACAAAGAAGTTGATCAGACATTCAGGAGTCTGTGAAAGATGAATGACACACAAAGCGACAGCTATGCTGATTAGCATCCAGCACGACGGTGTCAGGCTGTTCTTCACATGGTTTACCTTGGTGAAAAGTCTTGGAAACAATGGCCGGTCAGGGCAATGGAGACGTTGTGTCTACATCTCACGGCCACATGAGCCCTGTGGGGGCTTGTTAGATTTGGTCCTTTGTACCCACACGCTAGGGACCTGGACACTCAAACTTTGATTTAGATTTCAAATAAAAAAATCTGACATTTCAATGGTCTCCTCATGCTTCAGCCAACTCCAGGCTGTGTCATTCAGGCAATATATGGTTTACTGATGCCGCTGCTGGGCCTGGGTCTGGGAAATTCAAATTTTATTATAGGTAGCACCCGCTATCCAAAATCTTCTTCAACATTTTCAAAAATTGTTGTATTTTTTGGGGTGGATTGTGAAGCCCTGGTGTTTACTTGTGCATCAGCCAACTCCAGGCTGTGTCATTCAGGCAATATATGGTTTACTGATGCCGCTGCTGGCGCTGGGTCATTCAAATTTTATCATAGGTAGTACCCGCTATCCAAAATCTTCGGTTTACATTTCTAAATTCATCTTTTAATCTTAATGATTGTGAAGGCCCAGTGCCTACTCATGCTGCTGGCAACTCCAGGATGTGCCATTCATCCACTATATGGTCTCCTCATGCTGCCAAACCTCCATGCTGTGTCATTCAGCCACTATATGGTCTCCTCATGCTGCCAACACCTCCACGCTGTGCCATTCAGCCATTATATGGTCTTGTCATGCTGCCAACTCCTCCACGCTGTGTCATTTAGCCACTATATGGTCTCCTCACATTGATGCCACCTCCAGGCTCTGTCATTGTGCCGCTCTGCGGCAGTGATTCTAAAAGTGATGCCGGTAATCTGCATGTTATTCTGAATAACAGTATTATTTCACTACCCCAGCACACTCCATATGCGTTTTGGAACACAGCAAAGTGTTCTATACCCCTATTGAGGCTGTCTGTAGGCTAGAAATAGCATCTTTTAATGTAGATTTGCCACGAAAAAATTGGGATCAAAACAAACTTTTTCGGAAAATTCGGCGAATCGGCCGAATCTAATTTTTGAAAAGTTCGCTCCTCCCTAGATATGACAATAAGGAGCATCTGATACGCTATGCTCAACATATGGGTATGAAACTGCAGCAGTAGGGACCCCGGGTTTGTCCACCTTTGATGAGCCTGCAAAGAAAGGAAGGAGAGGTGCATTGTAGATATGTCCAATATGTCGGCCTTTTAAAGACCACTTTTTGTAAGGCTATGTTCACATGTCAGAATGTCCACAAGGAAAATCTCTGGGCAGACATTCTGTAGACTGTGGTCTCCAGTATGTCATGCCGTCTTATAGACAGCGCTGCATTCCGCGTAGAGTCTATGGAAAGAATGGACATTCTTTCTGCAGACACCGGAATGTGCACAGCACAGCAGAATCCCATTGAATTCAATGGGACTCTGCTGCTGCAGAATCTGTGAGCGTAATTTTGCACGTAAATTCTGGCTTGTTAATATAGTCTTGTGGTGTAATTGCTGGTCACATGAACAAGCTGCATTAATGAAATGTATGATTGCAGCTGAGTTGGAATAGATGGAACTATAGGAATATAGTGGTAGTAAATGTACATTATTTGGCCAAAGAAAACATGCAGTGCCTCTTTAATTCCAGGTTGTAATGGAGCAAAAAAGGAAAAACATGTATAAAAACTGCAACAGTTCAGATTTTTGTAAATGTATTTATTTATTTTATAGCTGTTTTTTATGCAGAAGTCCTTTGTAACAGGAACAGCCAAAGAAAAGTTTGCAACCAGTGTAGTCCAATACTGGGGGACTATATTTCTTATGATGTGCCTATTACTAGAGAAAACTGTTCTTAATTTATCAATATCGATCTACTTGATAATACAAATTAGTAATTGTCTTTTAATGAATCAATCTCTGAAATGTTATATTTGGAAATGGCAGTACATTGAGTTCTCAGCGTATTTCAGTCTTATGAAAATTGCTCTACTGTTTTGTATGATATATATTAAATTTCTCATGTATTTTTGTAAAAATTATGAATACTCCCTCTGCATCTGAATTTTTATGTAACATATTTAAAAAAAAGTTCATTTACCATCCAGTAGAGGGCAAAAAGAAATAATGCATACAGATGTTGGTGTGAGAGTTTATGTGAACCAGTAACCCATACATTTACATCAAACATTGTATTGTCTGACTCCTTTTCTGGGACCAATTATGTCCTCAAAAGGATGCAGTGGATTACTACATAATTTTATACGTGATTTATTGTTACATATTTTTCATAGACATCAATAAAGTGATACTATATTTGCATAAGCTATTACAATATGATAAAGCATTCAATGAATTGAAAAGGAAGAAAGTCCAAAGGATATTAACTAGTATTTGAACTGTAAAACACCTACAACAGAAGCCAAGTAGTATTTAATGAGTTTTATAGCGTTAACAAGAAATGTCTGTTTAGGGATGTGGGAACTAATATGCAGCACTAGTAATCTGCTGTGGTTAATATCTGAATATCATATTGAAATTAATACTTTAAACTATTTTAATCAACTCTTCTGTGTTGTACTTATCACTGAGCGCTGGGGATTGCAACAATTTATTATGCTGTGACTTTTGTACTGCTTCATATAATGGCCAACTTGTAAAGTAGCTTAAATGATGAAGAAGTTTAATGATATGTGCTACTATTCACATAGTACTGCTTGCCTTGATGCTCAGTGATTTTCACAATGCTTTTCTCTCTATCCACCTCAGTCTTTCTCATACAGAATTAGACTATCAATGGATTTTTTTTTTTAACGGTAGCTAACGGTAGTTCAAGATTTTTATTGCTCTTTTTTCTTCACACCTCTTGCAGCAGCACGGTGATGGGGATTTCTTTTCCCTGTGGATAGAGTGTAACATAGTTCATAAGGTTGAAAAAAGACCGGAGTCTGTCAAGTTCAACCTATATCCCTAATGAGTCCCTACTGAGTTGATCCAGGGGAAAGAAAAAAAAACCTCATCTTAGAGGTAAACATTCCTTCCCAACTCCAATATGGCAGCCAGAATAAATCCTTTGATCAACCTTCTGTCTCTATAAATCTAGTATCCATAGCCTGTAATGTTTTTACTCTCCAAAAATGCATCCAGGCCCCTTTTGAACTCTTTTACCTAGTTCATCATGACCACCTCCTCAGGCAGAGAATTCCACAGTCTCACTGCTCTTACAGTAAAGAACCTCCGTCTGTGCTGGTGTACAAACCTTCTTTCCTCTAAACGAAGAGGATGCCACCTTGTTAGGGATACAGTCCTGGGTATAAATAGATCATGGGAGAGATCTCTGTACTGCCCCCTGATATATTTATACATAGCTATTAGGTCTCCCCCAAGCCTTCTCTTTACTAAACTTAATAACCTTAATTCTGATAATCTTTCTGAGTACTGTAGTTCTCCCATTCCCTGAATTACTTTGGGTGCCCGTCTTTGAACCCTCTCCAGCTCCACTATATCTTTCTTGTACACTGGTGCCCAGTACTGTACAAAGTATTCTATGTGTGGTCTGACTAGTGATTTGTACAGCGGTAGAATTATTTCCTTGCCGTGGGCATCTATGCCTCTATTGATGCACCCCATGATTTTATTTGCCTTGGCAGTAGCTGCCCGACACTGGTCACTACAGCTGTTAAGTAAAACCTCCTAAGTCCTTTTCCACGTTAGTCGTCCCAAATGTTCTCCTATTTAATACATAATCCCAGCCTGGATTTTTCCTCCCCATATGCATTACATTACATTTATCAGTGTTGAACCTCATCTGCCACTTCCCAGCCCAAACCATCAACCTATCCAGATCCATTTGTAACAGTTCACTGTCCTCTATTGTGTTAACCACTTTACAGAGTTTAGTATCATCTGCAAAGATTGTTACTTTACTATTCAACCCCCCTACAAGGTCATTAATGAATATATTAAATAGAATAAGACCCAAGACTGACCCCTGTGCTACCCCAGTAGTAACAGTCACCCAATCAGAATAAGTACCATTAATAACCACCCTCTGTTTCCTATCACTGAGCCAGTTACCCACTTACACACATTTTCCCCCAGCCCAATCCTTCTAATTTTATACATCAATCTTTTATGTGGCACGGTATCAAATGCTTTGAAAAATCAAGATATACATCAACCAGCGATTCCCCCTGGTCCAGTCTGGAGCTCACCGCCTCAACCTATGCTGATGTGGAGACATACATTTATTTTTATCAAGATACTTCAAAATAGCATCTCTTAAAAAACACTCAAACAAGTTACATATAACGGAGGTTAGACTAACAGGCCTATAATTCCCAGGGTCACCTTTTTGACCCCTTTTAAAATATTTTGCACAACATTTTCTATGCGCCATTCCTGAGGAACAGACCCTGTCACTATAGCCTCCTTGAATATAAAAAATAGGGGTCTGTCTATTACATCACTTAATTCCTTTAGAACATGTGGGATGAATGCCATCTGGATCTGGTGATTTTTCTATTTAGATTTTTTGTAGACATGTGACCTCTACTGGGGAGTTTACTTTATCTTGCTGTATTTTACCTGACATTTAATTTTACTCTATGAATACAGTGGAGAAGAATGTGTTTAACTATTTGCTTTTCCCTGATCCCAGTCCATAATTTCTTCCTCATAATTTTTTAAAAGGCCAACACTTTAATTTTTAACTATTTATATAGTTAAAGAACATTTTAGAGTTAGTTTTACTCTCTTTGGCAATGAGTCTTTCTGGCTCTACTTTTGTGTTTTTTATCAGTTTTTTACATATTCTACATTTTTCTCTATAGCTTTTTAATGCTTCTTCACTGCCGTCCTGTTTTAGTAGTTTAAATGCTTTATTGTTGTCATTTATTGCCCCCTTAACATTGTTTACCCATCCACATTTGTTTTCTTCTATTCCTGACCTTTTTATTCCCATAAGGTATCTATCTCTTACAGTAAGAATTTAAGATATTTTTAAGTCTCCCATTTAGTGTCCATATTCTTGTTTTAAGGACATTTTCCCAATTTATATTGATACGGGCTTCTCTGAGTTGGTCAAACTTTGCCTTCCTAGAGTTCATTGTTTTTGTGGCCCCTCGAGAGATTTCCTTATTGAAGAACAAGTTATAATGCATTATATTATGATCACTATTTCCTAGGTGTCCTTCTACTTGCGAATTAGTTACTCTGTCAGGTCTGTTGGTTAATATTAAGTCCAGTAGGGTGCCCTCTCTGGTCAGACCCTGCACCATTTGGGACAGATAATTGTCTTTAGCTATAGTCAGAAACCTATTTCCTTTATGAGATTCACAGGTCTCAGTCTCCCAGTTTATATCAGGATAGTTAAAGTCCCCCATTATTATCACATCATTTTGATTTGCTGCCTTGTTTATTTGCCTATGTAATTGATCTTCTGGCTCTTCCATTATATTTGGTGTCTTATAGCAAACCCCCATCAGAATTTTTTTATTTTTATCTCCATATATTTCTACCCATAATGACTCCACATTCTCGTTTCCCTCCCGCATATCCTCCTGCAGTGCGGCCTTCAGACTGGACTTTACATAAAGACAAACTCCTCCCCCTTTCTGTTTTGTCCGCTCCTTCCTGAATAGACTATAACCCTGTATGTTGACTGCCCAGTCATAGCTATCATTCAACCTTGTCTCTGTTATACCCACTATGTCATATTTATCCTCAGACATTATCAACTCCAGTTCGTCAGTTTTATTGGTTAGACTTCTGGCATTAGTCAACATGCAATTTAAAAGTGTGTTTTTTTTTTCCTATGAAGCCTATCCCTATTAACTATTCTAACCCCTCACTCTGTTCCACCCCCAAGTACATTAATAAGTCCCATCTCTCTGTCTACACTATCTTCCCCCTCTATTTTGTAGGTTACCTCCCCCCAAGGCCTAGTTTAAACACTCCTCCACCCTTCTGGCCATCTTCTCCCCAAGCAAAGCTGCACCCTTCCCATTGAGGTGAAGCCTGTCCCTACGGTAGAGAAGTCGGCCCAGTTTTACATAATCCCTAAACCCCTTCTTCCAACACCAGCCACTTGTTTACCTCCCTAATCTCCCGCTGCCTCTCTGGTGTGGCTCGTTGTGCAGGTAATATTTCAGCTTTCGGCCTAAGTAGCTTAGATCATTTTTTAGGACACTCCACCTACCTCTTACTTTGTTATTGGTGCCAATATGTACCATGACTAGTGTTGGGCGGGAATATTCGCATTTCAAATTTTTATTGTGAATATCGCAAATTCGTGAATTTACGAATATTGTGAATATTCACTTTTCCCCATATATGCACATATCCGCGTATGTGAATATTCGCATATTCGAATATGTGAATATTCCTTCTTTTCACTTGTGGGCCAATTAGAATGATGCAAATACACTTGTCAGAGGTTATCAACAACATCCCTAGCAGCCAATCGTAAAGTAGCCCACCCCCTCATTGTTATCTTCCTCGAATATGCGAATATTCCCATATGAGAATGAGAATATTCGCATATAACGAATACGCAAAATTTGCAAATATAGGACAAATATTTGCCTATATATTCGCAAAATATCGCAAATTTGAATATGGACAATGCCACTCATCACTAACCATGACTGCTGGGTCTTCTTCAGCCCCACCCAGCAATCTGTCAACCTGCTCCGCAATGTGCTCTCACTTTCATACTTACACCCACTTGTATACTTCACACAATCACTAGCTCACACAATCACTTATTATACTTTCTTTTATAGTTACCTGATACCACATCTCTGTTGCACTGCCTGGAAGTGAATGCAAAAGTGTATCTAATAAATGTTATATTTTATAAGGGTACATATTTTGTATTTAGTGAACTTCTATATGTGTGAAAACCCCATGTTTTTATTTTCAGCCAGATACCAACCAAACAGCAACAGAGTGCTGTTACCAGGGTGGGAAAGGACCATTGTTACTGGCCCTCCCCAGCATTAATAAAGCCAGCCTGTTACCACCTAGGCCCAGGAGCACCATTTGTAGAGGTGGGTACTGGGGTAGTAATTGGGGGTTAAGGTTAGCTGTTTTTGTGGCTAATGCTAAGCCCTAGCTTTCGTAATAGACTCCGTCTATAACAGTGGCTCTCAACCTTGGGTACAAGTACCCCAAGGGGTACTTAACAGTTCTCTAGGGGGTACTTAAAAAAATCAGTAATGGCAGCCACTGCCACTGGTTACGGGTCTGGACCACTTTGAAAGAAATGGTAGGCTGACGTCACTGCACCAAGGAGCAGAGCAGGAGGACATTAAAGGGGAAGCGCAGTCACTGGGCTTTTGTGGGCAGTAACTACCATCAGCTTTGTTGCTCCACTGCCCCTGCAGACCGGGGACCTACTGTTATGAGCCATAGCAATTGGTCCCCAGACCAGAGGAGCAGTGGAGCAACATAGCAGGACAGTATGGTCGCCTGCGACTATATCTGGGGGCAGTTTGGGGGCCTACAGCTATATTTGGGGGCACAGAGAGGGCCTAACAACTTTATGGTGACGCAAAGCGGGTACTATTACTATGTGTGACAATAAACATGGGGAGTTTGTGAATAGGTGGGTATTGTACTGCAGAAAGGAGCCTAAAATGTTTGTTTGGCTGGCTCTGTGGAGACGTCTTGCACAGGAGAAATATTAATGGCGGTCTAGGACATAAAGTGAAGAAAAGAAAAGTAAACAACTCCGGTTAGAGAAGACATCACCTGTAAATCGGGCTGAGGAGATAGGGAGAGGAACAGGGGGCCTGTTATAGAGGAAAGTAAAGCATATGAATTATACTATAACCATTACAAAATGTCTCTAATATGGGGGTACAAAAAAAAACAGGTTAGTACATTTAGGGCACTCTCTCCTAAGAAGAACACCCATAAAGCAGTGTGTTTTTCAACAGTCAGCCTCTGGCTGTTGCTAAACAACTCTCGTTATTCTCAGACAGCTTTTGGCTGCCTAAGAGAGTTGGGAGTTGCACTTTAGCAAAAGCTAGAGGCTCGCTGTTGCTAAACTACAACTCCCATTATTCACAGACAGCCTTGACTGTCTTAATATGATGGGAGTTGTCCATTAGCAACAGCTGGAGACTCATTGCTTTACACAACTTTTGACAAGTCAATCAGGCATGTCAAAAGTTGATGATCACACCAGGTCTCACTCCTGAGACCCACTGCAATCATAATTTATAAGCCTGAGAAGCAGACACACTGCGCTCCCCTCCCTGGCCGGCTGGCTCACATACGTATGAAATTACAACACTGTAATTGAATATTTCCTGCTGGGAGCTGTGGTTGGCTTGGACCGACTGGCCAATCAAGGCTTCAAGTAGGGGAATATGAAATTACAGTGTATTTCATATTCAGACGACCGGGGAACGAGGCACAAAGCTGCCTGCTTCACCGGCAGGAGACGTCCCTCTTACCTGCAATACTGCTACTATTTACATCATGGAATAGGGTCTGTTCATTGCTCTTAGTAGTAGTAGTAGTTTAAATTCAGAGCAGAGGGATGGATCCTGCTGGCAGGGCCGGCAAAAATAGACCCTGACATATTAGACTGTGCATCTGGTCCAGATGCCATGTTTTCTTTCAGCTACATCTTCTCGGCATAGTCTGATGCCCAGACATAGAGATGGGCGAATCGAAGCTGACAAAGTCAAATTCGTTCCAAATTTCATGAAAAATGGGATTCTGAACGAATCCGAATCTCCTCGCACTTCGTGGTAACAAGTCGATTCATTCACTACATTTTGTGTGGGTCGGGGGGCTAAAATGGCAGCTATACCTGTAAAGACATGCGGCAAGGAAGTCTGGGTAGGCGGATAGGCAGGATCACCCTGAATCACATGACGGCATGCATCTATCAGCAGCCAGCCAACCCGTGATGTCACAGCCCTATATATTCGGCAGCCATTGCCGAAGACGGGCATTTCCCGGACGTTTTACTGAGAGAGTAGAGACTGTGTGTGTGTGCACTAATCATCGTTACTTACAATAAAGATCTTTGCAGCGGCAAATCCATTCAGCTCAATTTCGCATTCGTTCTGGCTAGAGAGAGAGCAGACACCGTGGGGTCACTAATCAGCATTTCTGACAATAAAGATCAGCACAGGGGAAATCCATTGACCTCAAGCCCGCATCACTGCAGGCAGGCAGGGAGAGTTTAGAAGTCATTTCATAGTCTGCCAATTGAGATCATCACTCCCCATTTAAAGACTGCAAGCAACCATAGAGCAAGCAGGGACAGTTCAGAAGTTGTTTCAGAGTCTGCCAATTGAGTTCAGAACTGGAAGCAATCCCCATTCAAAGACTTCAAGAAACCATAGTGCAGGCAGGGACAGGTCAGAGAGAGAGAGAGAGTATGCTTTTTGCTATTGCAACCATACAGGGGTGAATTACTGTAAAAAAGGGAAAAATATACACACTCTGGTTTCTGGTTAAAGCTAATAGGGGACAGTAAGTGTAAAAGAACTAAAAGATTTACCCACTAGATTGTTACGCTTATTTCTGGTGCAACCATACTGGGGCGTATTACGCCCTGAGTCCTTAAGCATCCTGGAATGGGGGCATACCCGTACGCCCTGCATCCTTAAAGGGGCACTCCACCCCTAGACATCTTATCCACTATCCAAAGGATAGGGGACAAGATGTCTGATCGTGGGGGTCCCGCCGTTGGGGACCCCCGCAATATAGCATGGAGGGTCTGGCTCCCTCCGGAAGCTCTGGAGGGTCTGGCTCCCGACCACGGGAACGGAAGATCGTGACGTCACGACTCCTCACGATCTTCGGTTCCCGTGGTCAGGAGCCAGACCCTCCAGCGCTTCCGGAGCAGTAACAGGTGGGTGCCGCATGCTATATTGTGGGGGTCCCAAGCAGGGGTCCTTTGGATAGGGGATAAGATGTCTAGGGGTGGAGTACCCCTTTAAGGAGTTAAGCTGTACTCCGTCTATACTTGTCCATGTGCCGTTAACGGGGTATGGCGTGGGCTCCCATTTTGAGCCCATGTCATACCGGTCGTCCCCCAGCTGATTCCTGTAACTGGGGGCTGCCATAATAGCCAACATGCGGTGATTGCCACGGTCGGCTATTAACCCCTTAGATTGCCGATGTCAAAGCTGACAGCAGTGCCTTTATCCCGTCCCTAGTGGTCCAGTGGGGTGGATCGCCCAACCCTGCAGCCCGATCGCGGGGGGCCATCTACTGCTGAGGTGGCCAGAGGGCTTACCTCTCCTTCTATTACCGCTCCTGTGCTGAGAATGATAAAGCCTGGCAGGACCAGGCTTTATCAATCGAGTGCAGAGCACACCCTTTTCCCACATTCCATATAAAAAAATATATAAACAAAATAAAAATAAACATATGTGGTATCGCCGCGGGCATAAATGTCCAAACTATAAAAATATATTGTTAATTAAACCGCATGGTCAATGGCGTATGCACAAAAAAATTCCAAAGTCCAAAATAGCGTATATTTGGTCACTTTGTATACCAGAAAAAAATATATATAAAAAGCGATCAATAAGTCCAATCAAAACAAAAATGGTACCAATAAAAAATTTCAGATCATGGCACAAAATATGAGCCCTCATACCGCCCCATATGTAAAAAAAAATGGAAATGTTATAGGAGTCAGAAGATGACAATTTTAAATGTATAAATTTTCCTGCATGTAATTATGATTTTTTCCAGAAGTACGACAAAATCAAACCTATATAAGTAGGGTATTAATATAATCGTATGGACCTACAGAATAAAGATATGGTGTCGTTTTTACCGAAAAATGTACTGCATAGAAACGTATTGGTGGCACAAAAAAAAAAGCCCTCATATGGTTTTTTAGGTGCAAAATTGAAAGGGTTATGATTTTTAAAAGGTAAGGAGGAAAAAAAAAAACTAAAGTGCAAAAGCAGAAAAACGCTTGGTCCTAAAGCTAATAGGAGACAGTAAGTGTAAAAGCACTAAAAGACTTATGCACTAGATTGTCATGCTTATTTTGGGTGCCACCATACTTTTCTAAAAGGAAGTAAAATATATACAGTACGCAATCCGCAGTTCTATGTTTTTTTTCTGCTTAAAGCTAATAGGGGGCAGTAACTGTAAAAGCACTAGAAGACTTACGCACTAGATTGCTACGCTTATTTCTGGTGCAACCCTACTGGGGCGTATTACTCTAAAAAAAGTGAAATATATACACACTACGCTGTTGCACGTGTTTTCTGTTTGAAGCGTATAGTGGCCTGTTAGTGTAAAAGCAAGGATATATATATATATATATATATATATAGATAGATAGATAGATATATAGATAGATATATATAAATACAAGAGTGGTTGCAGCACTTCTAAAACCATGCATGTGGGTGCCAAGCATCCTAGGTCTGATCGGGACCCCTTAAGATATCCAACAAAGAAATGGTGCAGCACTCCAACAAAATATCCAAAAGAAACTGTGAGTTTATTCACCACATGTTACCAACAGCAACATTTCAGCTCAACACTAGAGCCTTTTTCAAGCATAGTGGCAATCATCAAGTAAGGGGATTTTATACCCAATCACAAATCATTTCCAATACAGTCAATAAACATCAATAAAGTGCAAAATATCAAAATTACTGTCACGATGCCGGCTGGCAGGAGGTGGATCCTCTGTGCCAGAGAGGGATTGGCGTGGACCGTGCTAGTGGACCGGTTCTAAGTCACTACTGGTTTTCACCAGAGCCCGCCGCAAAGCGGGATGGTCTTGCTGCGGCGGTAGTGACCAGGTCGTATCCACTAGCAACGGCTCAACCTCTCTGGCTGCTGAAGATAGGCGCGGTACAAGGGAGTAGACAGAAGCAAGGTCAGACGTAGCAGAAGGTCGGGGGCAGGCGGCAAGGTTCGTAGTCAGGGTGGATAGCAGAAGTTCTGGTACACAGGCTTTGGACACACAAAAACGCTTTCACTGGCACAAGGCAACAAGATCCGGCAAGGGAGTGCAAGGGAGGAGATCAGATATAGCCAGGGAGCAGGTGGAAGCCAATTAAGCTAATTGGGCCAGGCACCAATCATTGGTGCACTGGCCCTTTAAGTCTCAGGGAGCTGGCGCGCGCGCGCCCTAGTGAGCGGAGCCGCGCGCGCCAGCACATGACAGCAGGGGATGGGAACGGGTAAGTGACCTGGGATGCGATTCGCGAGCGGGCGCGTCCCGCTGTGCGAATCACATCCCCGACGGCCATGACAGTGCAGCGCTCCCGGTCAGCGGGACCGACCGGGGCGCTGCGGAGAGAGAGACGCCGTACGCGCTCCGGGGAGGAGCGGGGACCCGGAGCGCTAGGCGTAACAATTACATTCATACAGTGCAATACAAAGTGCATATACAATTCTTAATTTAAGAGTACTTATAAGTACATATGGTGTAAAGTGCGTATACAGACAACATTTTAAAACCAGCGCTTGAAAATTCATATTACAATATAACTGAGCTTCAATATTTATCAATATCACGTGTAAAAATATTTATTTGTACCATGTGTGTAAGGAGAAGACTTACATGCTCTGTAGCTATCATGGCGCCGTCGGCTTGTGGCCGATTGCCGTGCTCATGCTCCAGATCCTGCGTTCACGTGACACAGTCACGTCAGCATCTGGTCACACGACTCGTCTCTTAGGAAACCACCGGCATCAGCGTCTTTCCAAAGATGTATAAAAGAGACTTGTTTACATCATGTGACCTATTATCTGGATACCATTGACGCTTGCAGGCTATCAGTGGTAGACTAGGGTTTCTATCACTGTCTAAACTAAACAAAGATTCTTGGTCACTGGCTGGGCAAACAAGCTTACTCCTATCTCATACAATATATAATTTACACCGAACAATTACTATATTATAGTCAACAAAGTATACTTAAAAACTCCCAAATTAACAACAATTAATAGGGGGTCTCCAAGTATGTGCACCACCGTCTCTCATTATACGGATATTGTGATGAAAATAATCAAAATTAAATCAAGATTTTTTTTTTATTAATTAATTAATTAATTAATTAATGAAAAAAAAAATAAAAAAAAATAAAAAAAAATACATTTTCTAGAAGTATGTCAGGCAGAGAAATGCCAGGCCGTGCACAGTGGAGTGGCAGAGGCCTGAATTTATCAGGCGCAGGCAAAGGTCGCAGCAGAGTAGGGGCATGTGGCAGCAGGAGTCGCAGCGAGAGGTCTGAGCTCCTGTTGTCAGCTGGTGGTCCTGCCTCGACCAGCAACCCAGCAATCTTCATTGATTGGTTAATTCCGTCATCCACTTCATCCCAAGTGACATCCGAAACCCCCAGTGTCAACAGTCGGTGGGTTCCTCAGACTCAACCCTCAGTTTGCATGGCCCTGGAGCAGTCCCTGTCCTCCAACTGCCTCTGTCCTATGCCGTTCCCTAACGATAAGTATTGTTTGCTGTGGGCTCAGCTCCACTATACAGCAAGGACTATCAACTTGAGGACAGTCAGCAACTACTGCCCAGCCAAGATGTGGAGGAGACACCCGCCGCTTCCTCCACTAGGTGGGCAAGTAGTGAGGAGGAGAGGGGTGTGGGAAGTGGTGTTGCGAGCATTCAGGCTCCTGAAACAGACACCATTGAGGAACTTGAGGATAACATCAGTGACTTGCAGACACAATTCGATGATGATGAAGCCGATCGCACTTGGGATCCGGGTGCAGAAGGGGCTTCATCATCATCATCATCATCAGGAGAAGAGGGTGGTAGGGTACCCGTGAGGCAGCAGTTAAGCCAGCAAGGTGGTAGCATGGTTGAGAGTCAGCAGAGTGGCAGCAGTGGAAAGTCTGGTGCCAAACGTCCCCCCTCTCCTCATGCTGCTGCCACCAGCTCCAGGCTCTCTTTCATTGTACCACCACCATGGTCTCGTTATGCTGCTTCCACCTCCAGGCTGTGTCATTGTGCCGCCATGTGATCACCTCATGCTGCTGGCACATACTATACTAAAATAAAATAAACTTGTTAATCAGTTGACATTTAAAAAATCTGTTTAATTTCTTTAAATGTGAGGCCCTATGGTCTATTCAGGCTGCTGCCACATCCAGGCTCCAAGGAAACGGGTTGGAGCGATAAAAATAAACCATAACATGGCACACGTGTTCAATCTGGTTGTCAAGCGATTCCTTAAGTCTTCTACCCCTCTGCAAGACATCCTAAAAATGGCCAGGAAACTTTGCATGCACTTCAGCCACTGGTATACCGCAAAGCAAACCCTCCTTAAACTGCTCATCATCATATACTAGCTCTGTAATTACCACAAGCATCCAAGGAAACAGGTTGGAGCAATAAAATTAAACCATAACTGATTAAATTACACAATCACAGTTTCATACACAGTTTCACAGTACCAGCCGTATTTACTTACACGTGCATGGCTTAATATTTTAGACAAGCATATGATACGGGCAGGATCTACCCAGCAGCCCTCCTGGGTCAGGCCTGCACCACTGAGAGGGCAGGCAAACTGACACACTACTCTGTCATTGTACTGCTCTGCGGCCTACATTGGCTGCCGCCACCTCTAGACTGTGTCATTGTGCCGCCATATGATCTCAAGCTGCTGGTAGCACATTAAACCTGTTAATCTCTTTAAACTCTTCAATTGACATGTCAAAAATCTCTTTAAAGCATACCTGTCAAATCCAACAAAAAAACTTTTTTTTTTTTTTTATATATCACTAAGAACCTAATCCTGACCATGTTCATCTAATTTTTATGTGTCTAGCACCTTTATTTATTTTTTATTACACTTTTAATTTAGCTCACTAGTCTGAATTTCTCTCAAAGGGAGTAGGCGTGGGCTCACTGTGAAGGTCTCCGCCCCCTACCTAAGTATGCTGTCTGCTCACATCTCCCCTAGCATTAGCAAAACTACAACTCCCAATTTATTCTCACTGACAGTAGTGGGACACAAGCTGACAGTGGGCGAATTTTTCCTCCAGCTGTGAGACCTGTACTCACAGCTGTCAATCAAGGAAGTGTGTCCATAACGCATGGACTTGGCAGGACATGTGTGTGTCCAAGCAGGCAGGGGACAGTTATTTGACTGGCTTTTTCAGTATGAAATACTGAAAATTTTCTGATGAAAGCAATTGCAAAACCTATTGGTTTTGCATACTTTACAACATATGAAAACTTTTTGTGTGGTGTCCCGGTACCGCATCCTATCCGGTACCTGTGTGTATAGGTCCCCATAGCCAGAGTCCCTAGGACTTCGGGGTTCTTCATATCTAGTCAACCCCTTGTCACCTCTCATCTAGCAGTTATTTAGGATTTATATATGAAGGATTGTATAAATGTATATAAATGGTTAATTACTTGTACGGAGTGTAGCAGGACCTGCGGGTCACTTGGTCAGGTAAACTCTATGGTTTTTGTGCTTGAGGACCTTTGGAGGTCCCTGTGACATATTTCCCCCATCACTCCCTGTGACGGTGAGTGACAGTTGCTTGGATCAGTAAAAGGCGGCCCTGCCCCTGCCCATATAAGGGAGCGGCGGCCATTGCTCGCTCTCTTGTTCCTGTGCAGCCAAGCAGTAAGCATGTCTCTTGTTCCCGGGCTGTCAAACGAGCAGGATCTGCGCAGCTGTCTTCCGCAATGAGTTAGGCCCGAGCCTTGCGGCAACGGCTGATCTATTCAGAATCCTGAGTGTATCAGTCCCTAAGCACTCTGCAAGATCACCGGACCTTATCTATCCCCTAAATCCGGACGGATTTTCGCAAACTACCCTAAATTCTCAAACTATATCAGAAGTCAAGGTCTGCAACAACTGTCAGTCATTGAGCTATATAGAGACTGTATTCCTGAGACTGTTACTGTTCATTGGATGTACCGCAAGCATTTAAGTAAAGTTATCCAAGTTCAAGTTCAACTACCTTGTGGACCTTCAGTCATTTTATGCATGCACCTATCGTTACTGGGAAGGGCGGCGATAGGCCGGAGAATTACCTCAGCATACTAGCCCTCTGCCTGGCGTCACGAACTATAGGGTTAACCTTAACCCCTCATCTACCAAAACAACACCCCAACTACCATACACCCCCCAAGGGCTACCACAAAGCCTTTTTGGCGTCACGAACAGGATTCGGGTGTGTGCCTACTACAGTGGCCACTAGTGAAAGTGTACTCCCCCAAGAAAACAAACTTTATTCATGTACTGTGACTTATACTCCGGAGTAAGGGGTTGCGCACACGGTGCGGTGTGGAGGAAGTGCGCATGTAAAGTAAGGGGGGAGACGAACAGCGCAGCAGAGCTACAAGCTGCGAAAGGAAGTACTGAAGTTAGCGCGGGGCCTCCCTGCGCACGTGATTCAGAGACCCCGCCCACCGAAGCCCTCAGTGCCGCGGCAGCAATTTTGTTGGAGTCTAGTGCCGCAAACCAACAAAGAGATGAAGTTCTGCGCGGGAAAAGGCGCAGAGTGCGACAAAGGGTTGGAAGCTGTAAAGAGCCGGAACAGTACGGGACTTTGAGACACCAGATTGCTGAATTGAAGTCCCATATAGAATCACTTACGCTACCGATCAACGCACTCAAATTTCAATTAAAAGCTGTTGAGTTTCAAGTCACCGCCCTCAAATTTGAAATCTACGCTCTCAAGTTCCAGATTAGAGAACAACTGCATATCTTCTGGGGACCTGGGAATTCAAGATCTATTTAAAGGGCCAGCTTACCAAATACAGAAATGTCAGAGCCTGCAGCGCCACAGTCCCCATCTGAACAGCAAGGGGGCGATACTCCTGTGACGACACCAATGGGGTCTCCACCCCAAGTCAGAAGGGTGTTGCCGCCTTCACCAACACGTTCTACCTCACAGAGACGTGCTCTACCTGTGATCCCAGCAAGGCCTTCATCACAAGCGGAGCAGGACCCAGCAAGTCCACCTCCAGTCTCTCCCTACGTGTTGGGAGCCCCTGTTGCTGCACCTGTCTTCTTGGGGAATCCTGTGTTGCCATCTACAATGGTGACCCCTTTACCTTGAGAGACTTTAAAGAAAAGTTTTACAGCCTCTTTGGCTTTTATGCATTACCCCCTCATCAACAGATACAGCTGCTTCATGGACTTCTCTAGGGACTCACCTAGGAAGCACTTCGCACCTGGCCGGCGGCTGATAAAGCTACAGTGTGACAGATTTTTGAAGGACTTTCTCAAGTGTTTGAATCTCACTCTCCCTCGGAAATACACCTCCGACTATGTGAACGGCGTCGGAAACCAGGTGAGACTCTCCGAGCATATGCAGTAGCTTTACAGAGCGTGTTAGAGGCGGTACAGAAGTTGGACGGCATCACGCCCGATCAGGGCAATCGAGTACTGATGGACCGTTTTATAGAAGGGGCACTGAACGGGGCGTGGCCTGGACGCGCTGGAGATGAGTCGCACCTAATGTGAGCTCCGTACAGGACAGGGATTTAAGGGCTTTATTCACCTGCTATGGGAGGAAATAAGCGAGGAAAGAAGAAGAGAACGACTCCTAACAACTCTGAGACCCTCCAGACGGACATTGCGAATTACTTTCAACGCCCGTTTGCTCAGGCGGTTCAGCTACGGACTCCGGCCTTGCTCCCGCCAGCGCTGCAAGACGCCGCTCTCACAGTTCAGCCCACTCCTCCTCCTCCTGCCTCGCAAGGGATAATGGCTGCTGCTCTGAACTCCCGGGCTGACGGAGCTGCGCACGACTACACTCAGCCACCCATCCAGTCTAAGACTACTGGAGATATCTCTGAAGGAGATTGCATGCTGCAACCTCGATCACACCATGTCTCGGAAGTAACCGTGACCATGAGCACCGCGGGTATCTAGGGGCGCGTGACCTCCTCTCCGTCGCCGACACCTGTGGCGGGGAGTAGAGGCCCCCCTGATCCTGCTCCTCCATCCTCCACACCGCTGGACCCAGTGACAGCATATGAAGATTTAGGCCGGGGGAGATCGTTCTCCTCCCTGCTTGTTCCACCCATGGTAGGGAGTGGAGGCCCCCCTGACCCTTCATGCAAGCTCCATCTGCAGACAGCAACCGGGACACCACGGTATGTCACAGCACAAGGGACTACAACCCCCTCCCCCCTACCTATCTCACCTATGACAGTGACTGGGAGCCCCTCTGCTACATCTAACTCTATCTCTGCTGTACCTAACTCCCGGATCACGGCTGACCCTTGTGCTCTCCCTCCCTCCTCTTCAGGGCCCTGCGCCTATAACACTACCATGCAGGTGGAGCGCCCACCATCCCATCTCATCCATATTGATCAAGGGAACGTCCTGCCTTCTCCTCCTGCCTGTCCAAATCACATAGGCCTCCACCCTGTGTCTGATGAGACCTCCTGTGCACAGGCTGCTATGATGCCTCCCCTGGAGAAAAGACAGAGAGACACTATATGCCGCATTTCTCCCAAAACTACTGCTAAGTTACAGTGCTCTCCTGCTCCCCTGAACCCTCCATCACTTGTCTCTCCGCAGCCGGTCCCAGGTCCACCTCCTCAGGACGTCACAGATTGGTCTGTTGCCATGGACTCGGGTTCTGAAGGCGACCCTGAAAACTCTAATGTGGACAGCGACTCACCGGAATATTGGAGTGCCAGCCCACCGGCGAAAAAGACTCTTTTCAGAACACCACTTAAACAATCGGCTAGTGCTTCATTTAGGTCTGATCACTCCTCCTCTGATGACACCCTGACAGACTCTAAACGCCCCGTACGGCATTCTCAAACGGCAGCCTTTGCTTCCTCCCTTAACCCGCCTCAGCCAACATCTAATCTACCTACACCCGAAGCTGCGGCAACTACATTGCAGAAGTTCCCAGAACTTCAGGCTTTACTCGCCCTGCTACCTACTAAACTGGACTTGCAATCGCTATCCTCTGACCTCAAAGCTGCCTGGAGACAGGACTTTAAACCTGTAAAAGCGGAGGTCGCACAGCTAAATGATCGTGTACAGAACCTTGAAGAATTCCGCACGTCAATTACCTCACAGGTTCACGCCTTGAGAGACTCGATGACTACCCTACAATCACAACAACTGCGGGATATGGAGCATTTGAATGATTTGGACAACAGGAATTGGAGGAACAATATACGGGTCAAAGGCCTTCCAGAATCAGTCCTGCCTACAGACATCCCTGCTACCTTACAAAGACTTTTTAATGAGATACTCCAGAAACCCCAGGACACCCCGCTAGAACTGGATAGAGCCCATCGTGCATTAAAACCTAGACATCCTGACCCTAAAAAGCCACGTGATATCATCTGCAGAGTCCACCACTACCTAGTGAAAGATGAAATTATGAGAAAAGCAAGGGATCTCAAAAATATATCCTACAATGGCTCTCCAGTGTTTCTGTACCCAGATCTGTCGTTACGCACACTCAGATTGAGAACTGCCCTGAAGCCTCTTCTTCATCTGTTGCAAAATGACCGAATTGTCTATAGATGGAGCTTCCCTTTCTGCCTTCACGCCAAGCATGGTGCAACCTCAGCTTCGCTCAGACGTCCTGAGGACCTACAACCCTTTCTTCAGACTTTCAAATTACCCCGGGTGCCGCTCCCTGACTGGGAACAATTGTTTCATCCTCCACGCCCGACTCCCATGATGACACCTGCTCAGCGTCCTCGATCTGGAGATTCCGGACTCACCCAGGAACCTGTACCACGTCCTCCTGCTGGCCGCCGCAAGACCTGAGATGACTCAATGTGATCTGTCCTCCCTACCCAGAGAAGCTATCCTGCTCCTTGATCTCCTATATCATCTTCTGACCTGATACCGCAGTGTTTTGCTGGATCTGGGATTACATCCCACATTGCTAATTACCGGTTGTATGCCTTTTCATAATTTTGCTGTTTGCCATTTACTGTTTATTTCTCTTCTGTGCTTCCGATATCTTCTCCCCATTGTACTTAGTCTACTCAGCTACATCTGCCTCCCTCATTTTTATTATTGGCCAGTCTCTCGACTGCCTCTGACTTGTTTTTGCCCTCACGTATTAATGCTGGGTCCCGATGCCCCATGATTGGGCCTCGGCTTCACATAGCTTTCCATCCCTGCCCTGTACCTACCCTCTGACAAGACTTCTGATCCTTTATTCATGTCTGGTACTCCTACCACGTTTTCCCCCACTAGCTTGATGATTAGGCTGGTCCTAATCCTGATACTAACCCTTATGGTCGACTCTTCTAGTCCCCTTGCAGCCACTCACTTGTGGCGGCTACTCTCTCTTTTCTTCCATCTACTTTACCTATTCTCACTTCCTCCCCTCTTGCTTTTCTTTTACAGGTTTGTCGGCCTCTCCATTCACGCATCGCACGACCTGGGATTCCTTCTCCTCCGTGGCTCCGCTGGTAAGTGGACCATAACACATTCCTTCACTCATGGCGACTACCTGGACTACCATTAAACTAGCCTCCCTTAATGTCAAGGGATTTAATACCCCAGAGAAACGAGCTAAAATTCTCTACTCTTTTCACAAACAGAGAGTACAGATCTTATCCCTTCAGGAGACCCACTTTAAAGCGGGTCATCTACCCTCCATTTCCTTAAAATATTACTCGCACTGGATACATAGTGTCAACCAGGACTCCAGAACCAAGGGTGTCTCTTTAGCTTTCCATAGATAGCTGCCGATCACGGTTACAGCAACACAAATAGATCCTCAGGCCCGCTATGTATTTGCTAATTGTACTGTGGCTGGCCAACCGCTCACAATTACGTCGCTTTATGCTCCTAACCATAATCAGATTTCTTTCCTTCTCGGGGTCTTAGACGCCTTAGCATCCTTTTCCACTGGCCCGATAATCCTTGGTGGGGACTTTAATCTCCCCCTATTCCCAAGGGTAGATACATCCACTGGCTCCTCCCTCCTCTCACATAGCGGGCTCAGGGCCTTGAGAAGGAAACTTCACTCTATGCAACTCAGCGACACGTGGCGTTCTCTACACCCACAGGGCAGAGACTATACGTTTTACTCCCACCCACGTCAGATGTACAGTAGACTAGATTACATTTTCTGTCCACACCATCTCCTCCCGTCCATTTCCAATGCTCAGATAGGTACAATTACCCTCTCCGACCATGCACCAGTGTTTTGCTCGCTGACCCTTCCTGCTTTCTCCAAGCCTCATTCTACTTGGAGGTTGAATCATTCTCTCCTCCGTGACTCTCTATGTTTGCAAGATCTTAAATCTGCTATATCTCTTTTTCAACAAGACCATATCTCGGACCCCTCCTCCCCCATGATCAAATGGGAAGCATTAAAATGTGTACTTAGAGGTGTTCTGATGCAGCATGGGGCCCGGTTGAAGAGGGAACGGTCAGCCAAGTTTCAGACCCTGCATTCTAGACTTTCCGCGCTTGAATCCCTACATAAACAGTCTCATTTAGACAGCACATTCCGGGAACTAGTCCGCACTCGTGGGGAACTTCTGGAACTTCTCTCTTCCCAACATAGATATTACTCACAGCTGACTGGGAGACGCTACTACGAGTGGGGTAACAAGACAGGGAAACTGCTTGCTCAGGCCCTAAAAGCTCGTAAATCCGCTCTGTTTATCCCGACTATCAAGAACCGCACGGGCTCACTCTGCTCCCTCACCCCTGAAATTTTGGAGGTTTTTAGGCAATACTACCATGACCTTTATAATCTTCCGTAACCTGATAGCGCCCCTCCCCAGACTTCTGAGACTATCTCCTTATCCCAATATCTAAACTCCACACCTCGCTTACCTGACTCAGTAGTTCAGGATCTGGAGGGACTGTTTACAGCGGATTAGCTAGATTCCGTTATCTCCTCTATGTCATCGGGGAAGAGTCCGGGGCCGGATGGCTACACGGCTACCTTTTATAAAGCTCTCCGCTCTGAACTGTCCACTCCCTCTCCCAAGACTCTCCCCCTCCTCCTGATTTCCTACAGGCCTTTATCACCGTGATACCAAAGGAAAATAAGGATCCCCTCCTCTGTCCCAGTTACCGCCCAATTTCCCTCATCAACACTGACGCCAAACTCTTTACTAAACTGATAGCCAATAGACTGGCGGTGCACATGCCCCTCCTGGTTCACCCGGACCAAGTTGGCTTCATACCTGGTCGCGAGGCCAGAGATAATACTCTTAAGACCTTCTCGGCTATCCACTTTGCCAAGAAACATAACTATCCTCTTATCCTCTTATCACTAGATGCCGAGAAGGCTTTTGACCGGGTGGACTGGGGGTTCATGTTCGCCTCCCTTTCTCAAATTGGGCTAGGGAACAAAATGCTTGCGCGTATAATGGCCATGTATGGGAATCCGCGAGCGGATCCGCATAAATGGTAACCTTTCTACACCGTTTATCATTAACAATGGCACAAGACAGGGCTGCCCCCTGTCCCCCTTACTGTATGCCCTATGTATGGAACACTTACTAGTAGCAATCCGCAACAACCTGGATATCAAGGGCCTAACTACTTCCACTGCACATTACAAGTGCTCAGCCTATGCAGACGACTTACTGCTCTATATCTCCTCCCCATTCCTTTCCCTCCCCTCACTGATGTCCACTATACGCCAATACTCCTCTTTCAGTAACTATAAACTTAACCTAACTAAGTGCGAGGCTCTAAACATCTCCCTTCCCAAGCTATCTCTTCGCCTCCTCCTTGACTCTTACCCATTCAAATGGCAAACACAAGCACTCAAATATCTAGGCATTCAGGTCCCCGTAAACCTTGCAGACACCTTCAAACTCAACTTCCCTCCAATACTCCACTCTATGAAGGCAGACTTGGATAGATGGGTGACCAAAGACTTTTCCTGGTTAGGGAGGGTTAACATAATGAAAATGAATGCCCTACCAAAAGTCTTATACCTATTCTCCAGCATCCCACTGCACCTCCCCCGTACCTTTTTGCAGAGACTCTCCAGACTTCAGTCTGGGTTTGTCTGGCAGCACAAACATCCTAGGTTGGCTAAGCACGTCTTAACCAGGCGAAAACTAGAGGGCGGCCTTGCCCTACCAGATTATATGTCTTACTATTTAGCGGCTGTTCTTAACAGGGTCTGTGATTGCTGTAACCGTGATACGACTAAACAATGAGTGCTCTTGGAGGAGCATACTATTGGTACACGCCTGGCGGCCTTCCACTGGACACCCCAAACTTCTCCGCCTGCAATCCCCCCCTCCCAACTTCCACCAGTGCTCCAATCGATATACTTGGCAAGGCGGAGATACATGTCGAACCTACAATTGTTCCCTCCCGGTGGCCCACTGACGCCTCTTTTTGATAATCCGCTCTTCCCCCCGACCTCCTCCGGAGGTCCCTTACTCTCACACACTAGAGACAGTCATGTGGTTATTGGAGATCTCCTGTCCCCCACATCACTCAAACCGTTATCTGAAATTGTAACGGGATCTCCTGTAGCACCTATCCATCTCTTTCAATACCATCAGCTAACACATTTTTACAACATCTCTAGGATAGACTTGAACTTACACCGCCAACTCACTGAGTTTGAGCGAATATGCATACTTGACCGATCTCCACCCCGCACGATTAGTCTATTATGCTCTCTTCTTTTAGGTAACGTGACCTCCATTCCGCTGCCCTTCCGGAAGGGTTGGGAATTGGACCTTGGCCACCAGATCTCTGCCGACGACTGGCGGGCAGCCCTGCGCAATTGCCACAGATCCACTATATCCTGCAAAGCTCAGGAAACTAATTATAAAATCCTTACCAGATGGTATAGAGTGCCGACTCTATTAGCCACCTTTTATCCGGGGCTAGATGACTCGTGCTGGCGTTGCCATGCTTCTGAGGGCTCTATGTTACATATCTGGCTGACCTGCCCGTTGTTGTCGAAATTCTGGTCTAATGTTTTCACCATATCCTCCCACATCTCCTCGACCCCCTTACCTATGTCACCGGAGATAGCGCTATTGTCTATATTCCCACCAGGCTTGTTAAAATCCTGCTCCCGATTGGTCTCCTACCTGCTCATTGCGGCTAGGACGGGGATACCTAGACTATGGAAGTGTTCTCAACCGCCCACTATCTCCTCATGGCTCATGGAAGTGACACTTATTCACAGGATGGAGGAACTCCTGGCAGACTCCCCCTCCAGGCTAGCGAAATACAGCTCTACCTGGTCCCCTTGGCTGTCTTTCCTCTCTTCAAAGGAATTCGAAACCATGGGACTATCTCAAACCCTCAATATCTCCTCTACATCCACCATCCAACCCATCCCTCCCCTGCCAGATAATACTATATGAGCCACACTCGCCATGCCTCCTATCACTTGTTCTTTTACTCACAATGGTCCAGCTAGAGTCTACGGGGGTCTGGATCCCAGAGTCGGTTGCGATGTGTGTGCGGAGCGGAGACCAACCTGTACTATACATTTTTTCCTCCTTGTCTTCCCCTCTTTGCCTCCTCCTTACCCTTCCTTTCTTTCTTCCTCTCTTTATACTTTGTACTTTCACTTCCTATATTCACAGTATTGCCCAGCAGACAACTTTCTGTTGTTCTTCTTGTTGTTACTATGTCTCTTTGCATAATACAGGTACCTCGCTCATTGGTTTTTTCCCTTTTGCGGAACTAACCTCACTGTTTTGTCCATCAGCAACCTTCCTCTCGTATAAGTAGCAATTATACTCATATCAATAAACTGTTCTATGTATGTTCCCTAACCTACTGAGAAATGCAAAGAATGATATAGCTGTTATTTGAAACTCCCTATGTGGAGCCCATTTTTATGCTCTACCTTGTGCTTATGTGTTTTGGGCCCTCCGGGCTTTGTTTGTTTTCTTGTGTTAAAACCTTAATAAAATTTACTTTAAGAAAAAAAAAAAAAAAAAGAAGGGGCACTGAACAAATGGGACAAGGTCCAATTTAGGATGCTCTGAAAAAAGCAAAAAAGGGAAGACCGGCGAGAAGGTGCCTAGTGTGATACCGTTGATGACAGGAGGGAGGGGGGCGGGTTAGTAGGAGAGTAGGTAATGGGTGCTCACCTTGAGCGAGCAAAAAACTTGCATATAGACCCACAGTGGGGTTAGTGGTATAGATGATAGTCCACCGGATGCAGCTGCTGGGCCCAGGGTACAGGACAGGACTAGCCAGTCCTGGAGAAATATACAGTGGAGAGGAAGGAAGAAACCCTTTCAAAGGGCGCTGCTGTTGTCCTGGTGAAATGAAGATAAGCCCAAGGCAGAAATATTTTGCAAGGTATAGCTTCTTTATTGGTGCAGAATCATAGCAAGCAGGGATACAGACAGGATAAAGCGTTTCGGGGAACAGCGTCATTAAATTTTATTACTACCTTCAGCCGTGAACACACAAAAATCAGGAACATTTTGAGTTCCCATTGGCCCATTCTTCTAAAGGACCAACACTTAGGACCATTGTTACCCACTAAACCTTCCCTTACCTTCAGAAGAGGCCGAACAATTCAGAATATAGTAGCTCCCAGTAAGTTAAAACCTCAGACCAACAAGATGGATAGTACCGGTTTTCTTTCTATCACAGGGAGTTTCAGGTGCGGCCTCCCCAGATGCAAATGTTGTGCCATTATTAAACACAAATGTTCCTCTTTCTCCTCTACCACTACCAAGACTGCGTATTCCATCAAAAACCACATTACTTTTAGCACTAAATACGTTATATATCTATTGCAATGCCCGTGTGGACTACAATATGTGGGGCGCACAATTCGCTGCTTCAGGGAACGCATCAACAAGCATCGTAGCAACACTGTTAATGGTTTCCTGTTGCTCATGTAAAGGACTTTAATCACATCACTGCAACTCCAATTGAACACATTAGCAGTGATCAGTCCCACAGATATAGCACCCTGAGATGCAGGGAGAATTACTGGATTCATTGTCTCCATTGTCTCATTGACTCTCTCACCCCGTGGACTGAACAAAATGATTGAGTGCAATCTGTGATGTATCAATATTATATATTTTTTCTTCTCCAATCAGTATTTTATGTCTTATATATAGATTTAATCTAATATGTTTATTTTATTGTAATTTAATTTGACTTTTATTCCGGTTCCTGGTTTGTGGTTTCTGCCCATTGCCCCAGTTCCCCTCCCCCCCCTCTTCCCTTCCCCCCCTCCTCCCCCCCTTTTCCTCCCCCCCCCCTGTTTATTTCTTCCCCCTCCCCCCCCCCCATTTTTTGATGATGATACATGCATGTACTTATGACACATGCATATACTTATGAATATATGTTTTCTTGCTTCCCATGGTTACACACATATGGGGCGCTTTGGCTCAACCGTGTATGTGTATCTTTAGATATACACGGATATCTTTGGTTTTTATACTCATATATAACCTATTTTTTGCCTTGGTCCTGTTCCCTATTACCATACACCTGGTTTTACATAGGGTTAATATCTCCCTCTTTTGTTTGTGTCATTTTCATTCTGCTGTGACAATTGCCACGTTCTCTATATTGCCACATCATTGGCTCCAGTTTCAGATGTCTATATACTGTTACTGACGTCTATATACTGTTACTGTCTATATACTGTTACCTTGACATGTTCTCTGTAACCTCCTGTGGGCCCCAGCGAGGGACTACAGCGGCTGTCATCATTAGCGAGTCGGCTTCCTGAGCGCTTCCCGTGATACGTCTCCCGGGCAACGCTCTCTGGCTGGACGCTTCCGACAGCTGCATAGTTATGCGTCCGTGGCAACGGTCACTTCCGCCGCACACTCCGGAGCTGCGGCCAGCGGCTCCAGATGCGTGCATACAATTCACTGTTCACCAATGATTTTACCATGTGATTTTTTATAACAGTTCTATTCCAATAGACTATTTTATGTATTAGAATAGCTACTTATGCTTTAGATGCTTATATTTGGCGCCATTTTCAAGTGTATATATACTATGTAACCCCCACTAGTTGTTAGCACTGATCTGAAGAAGGGGGCACTGTCCCCCGAAATGCGTTATTCTGTCTGTATCCCTGCTTGCTATGATTCTGCACCAATAAAGAAGCTATACCTTGCAAAATATTTCTGCCTTGGGCTTCTTATCTTCATCTCACCAGGACAACAGCAGCGCCCTTTGAAAGGGTTTTTTCCTTCCTCTCCACTGTAAATTTAGAATGCTGGCCGTGCAAAATCCCTACATGTCTTTCCCAGCTTTTAAGAGACTAGCAGTAAGAGTAATAGAGTCGGTACCTCAGACAGAAGAGACTAGTTTCCCCGCTAACGAATCTCCGGGGCCCTTGCCCCAGCCGTCTGTCCCTTCTTAATCTGCCCCGCCAACACCTTCTTCTAGCCCTTGGTCAGCTTACTTACAAGTCATCAAACAGGACATTGAACAGTTAGCTAAGGCCTTTAAAGAAATGGCTGTACGGCCAAATCCTTCTAGATCTGCAACACCACCACCTAAGAAGACTCACCCTCGCCCTGTTGGTCCACCTAGTACCCCTCCTGTGAGACCACCTGGGAGTCAGAGACCCGTCTGTAGTTATTGTAACAAGAATGGACACTGGAAAAGCCAATGCTGGGCTTTAAATGGGCATCCCCTGGGGTCGAGGACCGCACCCCAGGAGTAGAGGCTGAAGGTCCAGAATCAACCAGCGACAAGAAGGGACTGTCTATATATGTAGCTTCTTCTCCTTATGTACAGGTGATGGTTGAAGGTATCCGGTTACAAGCTCTGGTAGATACGGGGTCTCAGGTGTCCACTATTCCGCAACTGGTTTTCTATAAATATTGGGGCCCAGAAAGGTTGTGTGATCCTCAGGAAGCGGAGTTTAGAGTAATTGCAGGGAACGGGAAACCAGTACCCAGGCATGGCTACTGTGAGCCCATGGTGCAGGTGGGAAAGCATGTGTTAGGAAGGCAGGGTGTGATTGTCACCAATGTTAGGGATGAAGGGGCAGCTGATTTCATTTTAGGCATGAATATTATGAGGCACTGTTTTGATGATATTGTCTGTGCCCTGCATGCATCTCTCCCTCACCTGTCACCCCCAGGCCAGCAAGCTGCCCAACACCACCTCAAAATCCTCCAAGCAGAACAGAAGTTCGTGAATCATCAAGGAGAAATTAAGGATTCAAGATATACGAGCCGTTAGTCAACAGCCACAGACGGAGACAGTTATTTGGTGTCGTGCCCGACCCGGGATGAAAAATCAAGATTGCCAAGCGCTCTTGGAACCCCTGCTACTGGAAGATTGTCCCTTGGTGCGAGCCTCTAGAAGCCTGGTAACAGTACCTAATGGGAAGGTTCCAGTGAGACTTATTAACCTCTCTCAAGTTGAGGTCCAACTACCCAAGTATACCCCGGTGGCTACCCTGCACAATTTGGATGTCAGAGATGTGGTCTCAAAGTCCCAAGTGGCTCAATGAGGACCCGACCAGAATCCTGCGGAACCTTGGTGGAGCCAACTGCAAATAAGAGGCGAAGATACCCCCAAGGAACAGTGGAAGGAGTCATCCAGGTAGCTAAGAGATATAAGGAAGCTTTCAGCAAGTTTCCCACAGACTTTGGCAGGACCACCATGATCAAGCATAGGATTCTCACTGGGGACAATCCACCTATTAAAGAGAGACATCGCCCTGTGGCTCCTGGTATGTATCAGACCATAAAGAAAATGCTCTTGGAGATGAAGGAGGCCGATGTCATCCAGGAAAGCCAGAGTCCTTGGGCTGCACCTTTTGGTCCTGGTGAAGAAAAAACATGGATTCGAGCCACAGGTGGTCCACAGGAATAGGATAAAAGTGTGCCTGAAGGAAGATATGCTTGGCCCATCTCCTTCTACTCCTTCTGCTCCTCCTGCTACTTCTATTCCACCTCCCACAAGGCCAGTGAGAGAATATGTGCCGGGAGTAGGAATTCATCCCACTATGGACGTCCCTTTGTTCCCATCTCAGCAGCCTACCATGTATTGGGGTATACCGTTCCCAGCTCCATCCAGCCAGCCACCACTGGTTGCTCCACCCAGACAGTTGCCGGTAGCCGTTCCGCCTAGTCAGTTGCCAGTAGCTGTTGCTCCCTGTCAACCACCATTGGTTGCTATGCCCAACCTCAGTCCTGCTCCAGTGACTGCTCCAGGTATGGATGCCACTACTCCACCTGTCTTCAGAGAACCCCCCCAGTCCAACCGAAGATATTGCTTCTGTTTCCAGCCCTCCAGCTGATCTCTCGGGGACTGAAGTTCTTGAGGAATCTCCAAGTGAAGGAACTCCTGATGACTCGGAGGTGGTGTTGCGGCGGTCTCAAAGGACTACACAGGGCAAACTACCCGTAAGGTACCAGGACTCACATTTTGTACCTGCACACATAGTACCTTTGATAACCCACTTCAATGCTCTGCCTATCACTTTTCAGTACTCTAGATTACTCACTTAAGTGTACTACCTCAATCTATTTCAGTACATAAACAAAAACAAAATATTTCTCACATTCAAGTAACACTTAGGAATTGTAGCATATTGATACCCAATTCTTGCCACTGTTAGGTACACTTCTTCTTCACCTTCTTTGCGTGTGTGAGATGCTCTGCCTGGCCAGTAGGTGCTCTTGCGTATATAGAATTAAACAAGTAATTCTTAAAATAACCTAGGTAGGTTATGTGAAGTGCTCTAGGGGTAAGTAGCGTGTAGCTGATATACCCTAGCAGCCAAACTTACTGTGACCTAGCTTCCGGCTAGCCAGTATAACCTTTTGTGTACTAACAGGTAACTTATTGTTGTCGAATAAAATGTGTGAGATAATAAAAATGTCTAGTCAGCTTGAAACTAAAAGTATAGAGAGCTGTACTAATGTTTAGTTTAGCCTTATAAAAATGTGTATAGAGCTAATAAAATGTCTTAGGAGCTAGTAACTACATGTCAGATAGCTGCCTAATTGTCCAGTAAGCTTTAAAATGTATAATACGTTTAATAAAATGTCTAAGAAGCTAGAAACTAAAAGGTTAGATAGCTTCCTTAAATGTCTAGATAGCACCAATGACTAGATAGATTTCTATTGTCTAGTCCAGATACTAGTAAGAGTATCAGAGAATGTAAATGTGTTCCATGTTTGCTTAGAATGTATTGCAAATTTATAGATCATCCTGTTCTAGTCCTAGTCCCTCTGTCTTAGGGGACAGGCGTCGAGGTCGACTTAACTTAAATAAGGGGGTTTGTGGTGTCCAGGTACCGCATCCTATCCGGTACCTGTGTGTATAGGTCCCCATAGCCAGAGTCCCTAGGATGTAAGGGTTCTTTATATATAGTCCACCCCTTGTCACCTCTCATCTAGGTATTACTTATCTAGCAGTTATTTAGGATTTATATATAAAGGATTGTATAAATGTATATAAATGGTTAATTACTTGTACGGAGTGTAGCAGGACCTGCGTGTCACGTGGTCAGGTAAACTCTATGGTTTTTGTGCTTGAGGACCTTTGGAGGTCCCTGTGACGTATTTCACCCATCACTCCCTGTGAGTGACAGTTGCTTGGATCAGTAAAAGGCGGCCCTACCCCTGCCCATATAAGGGAGCGGCGGCCATTGCTCGCTCTCTTGTTCCTGTGCAGCCAAGCAGTAAGCATGTTTCTTGTTCCCGGGCTGTCAAACGACCAGGATCTGCGCAGCTGTCTTCCGCAGTGAGTTAGGCCCGAGCCTTGCGGCAACGGCTGATCTATTCAGAATCCTGAGTGTATCAGTCCCTAAGCACTCTGCAAGATCACCGGACCTTATCTATCCCGTAAATCCGGACGGATCTTCGCAAACTACCCTAAATTCTCAGACTATATCAGAAGTCAAGGTCCGCAACAACTGTCAGTCATTGACACTGTATTCCTGAGACTGTTACTGTTCATTGGATGTACCGCAAGCATTTAAGTAAAGTTATCCAAGTTCAAGTTCAACTACCTTGTGGACCTTCAGTCATTTTATGCATGCACCAATCGTTACTGGGAAGGGCGGCGATAGGCCGGAGAATTACCTCAGCATACTAGCCCTCTGCCTGGCATCACAAACTATAGGGTTAACCTTAACCCCTCATCTACCGAAACAACACCCCAACTACCATACACCCCCCAAGAGCTACCACATTTGTATCTGACAGTTCCCATCTACCGACCATGCTGCCACATACAAACTGTCATTGTGCCACTCTGTGGCAGTGATTCTAATAGCTACGCCTGTAATCTGCTTGTCATACTGAATAACAGTATTATTTCACTACCCCAGCACACTCACTTATGGCAAGGCAAAGTGTTCTACACCCCTATTGAGGCTCTCTGTAGCCCAGAAATAGCATTTTTTAAAATTCACCTCGAATATATTCGAATCAAACCACATTTTTTCTGAATATTTGGCGAATGGGCCGGAATGAATTTTTGAAAAATTTGCCCATCTCTTCCCGGACATTATAGGTTCCTCACTTTGTCAGCACATCCTTGTTCTCTACTGTATATGAAGACAATAATCATGATAACCCTGACAGATACTGTGCCCCCTAAATATAACCCTGCTACACACTGTGCCCCCCTCCCGAATATAACCCTGCCAGACATCATGCCGAACATGAACATGCCTGAACATAATAATGCCACACACTTTCGTCTGTCTGGCAGAATCCCACCCCTGTAGTGTCCTCCCCCAGACCCCAAGGTTCCCCCTTTCTCCTTCAAAACCCTAAGGGCTTATCCACCCTGTTAACATTTAGCCAGCAGAATGTCTCCTTGCAGTAGGTGCAACCAAAGTAATCAACAGTAAGACCACATGGATGCACGTCATCTCCGAGATGGCAATGGAGTCTTGCGGAATTCCAAATTTCACTTGCAGCAGAGTTCCATTGTTTTCCATTGTGGAATGGGCATTCACCAAAGAATGAACATGTTCCGCTTTGGTGATTCTGCAGTGTGCACAGAGCAGTAGAATCCCATTGAAAACAATAGAACTCTGCTGCAAGCAGAACTTCCCCGGTGCAATGTTGCAGTGTGGATTAGCCCTAAGTCCCCCCAGATACCTCCAGACACCTAAGTCCCCCCAGACCTCATCATCCAGACCCCAAAGTCCTCCTCCAGACCCTTCTGTTTGCCTAGACCCCTAAGTCCTTCTTAAGACCCCTCTCCTCCACACTACTCTGCCTCTGCTGCCTTATCATCCACTTTACTGACCCCCTCCACACTCCCTCTTTCATCCTCCACACTCCCCATCCATCCCCCCAAGCCCTTCTATCATCCTCCTCTGCCACAAAAAAACAATCGGTGGGATGAGTGGAGGGAGGGGGGGTGGGACAGTTGAGAGTGGCACGAGCACCATTTGTTTTATTAAAAAACAAATGGTGCTGGATAGACGACCCAGCCCACTGGGCAAATGGCCGGTGACATTGCGCCTCGCTTCCCGGCTGGCAGAATATGAAAACCTTACACTGTAATTTCATGTTCCCCACCTGGAGCCATGATTTGCCAGCCGGTCCTGGCTAATCACAGCTTCAGGCAGGAAGTATGAAATTACAGTGCCGTAGTTTTATATTCCAATAAGCCGGCTGGTGTAATGAAAATCCACCACCCTCTTGCAAGATTACAACTCCCTCACTGTAAAGGCATGCTGGGAGTTGTAGTCTTGAAACAGCTAGCGGGCAGGTGGTAGATGCGGGAGGGTGGGGAAGGCTAGATGTGGGCGAGTGGCCGGGATGCAGAGCTTTATTCACAGAGGGTCACATGTGGGACTTTTTGTGAATCTTTTCCAAAAGTGCTTTGACTTGTAACTTTTTGAATGGGCTTGTACAGCTACTGCAAAGTGAAAAGTGAAAGTTGCTTAGGTAAGGCTGGTTACTATTTTTGGTGTTCCCACAAAAGTAAAAAAAAAAAAAAAATGCATAGGCATATGTGCAACATTTTGTGCAGGCAAAAAAAAATAAAAAATACTCTAACTGCAATAATAAAACTCCCCCTTAACCCCTTAAGGACATAGGGCGTATCCATACGCCCCCGTTTCCAAGTCCTTAAGAACCGAGGGCGTATGGATACGCCCTGAGCATTTCCGTCCCCCGCCGCTAGCTGGAGGGGAGCTGGGGCCGGATGCCTGCTGAAATCGTTCAGCAGGCATCCTGGCATATCGCCCAGGGGGTCATTATGTCCCCCCATGTTGGCGATTGCCGCAGATCGCTGGACAATTCAGTCCAGCGATCTGCGGCGGATTCCGGGTCAATCGGGTCTCCAGTGACCCGATGACCCGGAATTACTCGCTGATCGGGGCCATCAGAGACGGCCCCGAACAGCAAGAGCCAGCAGGGGTGAGGTGGCACTGGTGCCACCTCACGATCGCCCTGATTCGTCGGCCGGTTTCCCGGCCGACCAATCAGGGCGCCTGCTGCGGGTGTCACTCCCGCAACCCGCTCCGCCCCTCTTCCGGAGGACGGGAGCGGGTGCAGGCAGAAGACCCCGGGTGCTGGGGACCCCAATCCCCGGCGTCCCTGTTAGGATCAGGGCCCCAGGAGCGACGGCGGCGGCGAGGGACTGACCTGTGCGGCGGCATCGTGGAGCAGCAGCAGAAGGTGAGTGACAGCCTCCTGCTGTTGCTTAGCAACGGCTCCCAGCATGCAAAAAGGGCATGCTGGGAGCTGTAGTTATGCAACAGCAGGAGGCAGACCACCACAACTCCCAGCATGCCCTTATGGGCATGCTGGGACTTGTAGTTTTGCAACAGCTGGAGGCACATTTTTCTATTGAAAAGTGTACCTTCAGCTGTTGTATAACTACAACTCCCAGCTTGCACAATCAGCTAAAGTGCATGCTGGGAGTTGTAGTGGTGCATCTGGTGGTTGCATAACTACAACTCCCAGCATGCCTGTTGGCTGTCGGTGACTGCTGAGAGTTGTAGTTTTGCAACAGCTGAAGGCACACTGAGTTAAGTAGCAAACCAGTGTGTCTCCAGCTGTTGCATAACTACAATCCCCAGCATCCCCAGCCAAAGTAGTATGCCTCCGGCTGTTGCATAACTACAAGACCCAGCATGCCCTTCCGCTGTCCGTACATGCTGGGGGTTGTAGATTTTGCAACAGCTGAAGGCACACTGGTTGGAAAACACTGAGTTTGTTACCAAACTCGGTGTTTCACAACCTGTGTGTCTCCAGCTGTTGCAAAACTACAACTCTCAGCATGCACTGATAGACCGTACATGCTGGGAGTTGTAGTTTTACGTATAGATTACGCAGCATAGGATATGGATTGCTCCCAACGCGTTTCAACCTAAGTTAAAGGCATCATCAGGGGAGGCTTACGCAATCTTGGCTACAATTGTTTAAGTTTGAATCAATAAGCACTTTATTGGTGCTAGTTAGCACCACAGGGTAACACTGTATGTCCGGTTTCCTGTAAAAAAAGGGGAAAAAAGGAAAATACAGTCTCAGACATATATCCATATTGCATGATTAATGTGTGCACATGCAATGCATAATAGCTACTCACGGCCTAGAACCAGATCCCGGCACCTAGAGAAAACAGTATACAGTATAAATGTCACTCTATTGCCCTTTGGCATATCAGACCTGAAAAGCAAGCATGGGGCCGCAAGCGGCTACTTACGATTATCCCTGTAGTATCCCGGCTTATCCGGTGCAGCGCGACACCCGCAGTGGCGGGGAGCTGTTAATACAAAGTCCAGCTACCGCGCGCTGACACCGGCAAAGCCGGCGTCTGACGTCATATCCTATCGGCTGGTGCATACGTCAGCCGACCGCACCCCCTGTGACGTAGCAGGGGGAGTGGTACTGGTGCGTTGACAGCACTGAATGCCGAACGGATAACTTAACTGTTTCGTGACTTGTGCTGAATAACTTCACTGGGTGACAGCTTTGTGAAGCTTAGGAAGCCTCATCCAGAGATCTAAAATGACCGCTCAGGGCCGTGCTAGGTCTGCCTTCACATCAGGACACGATCATCTGCAGGTAGGGCACCAGATTAACCTTAAATAGGCACAGGGTCCCTGGATGGAAAAATGCCCACAGATGACCGGACACTGACTATAAGGACAGACCCATATTCGTTGTCAGCCCTCAAGAAATCTTGCAACCAGTATTAAGTACGAGAGGTAAATAAGAAACCCATAAGCCAGATATTCTACATATGTCCAGGTGTGTTGCATACATATAGAGTCGCAAGACACCACAGGAGGAGGACTTGGATAGTTGAAAGAATTATATAAATATGTACCGGAAAAGATGTATCAAAGGAAGAAGATGATGATGAGTACATCTCGACCACAACTGTTGCGTGCTTGATTGGTGTTAATTATTGGCCTTATTATAACATAGGTTTTAATTGTTGGAATGTCCAACAATTAAAACCTATGTTATAATAAGGCCAATAATTAACACCAATCAAGCACGCAACAGTTGTGGTCGAGATGTACTCATCATCATCTTCTTCCTTTGATACATCTTTTCCGGTACATATTTATATAATTCTTTCAACTATCCAAGTCCTCCTCCTGTGGTGTCTTGCGACTCTATATGTATGCAACACACCTGGACATATGTAGAATATCTGGCTTATGGGTTTCTTATTTACCTCTCGTACTTAATACTGGTTGCAAGATTTCTTGAGGGCTGACAACGAATATGGGTCTGTCCTTATAGTCAGTGTCCGGTCATCTGTGGGCATTTTTCCATCCAGGGACCCTGTGCCTATTTAAGGTTAATCTGGTGCCCTACCTGCAGATGATCGTGTCCTGATGTGAAGGCAGACCTAGCACGGCCCTGAGCGGTCATTTTAGATCTCTGGATGAGGCTTCCTAAGCTTCACAAAGCTGTCACCCAGTGAAGTTATTCAGCACAAGTCACGAAACAGTTAAGTTATCCGTTCGGCATTCAGTGCTGTCAACGCACCAGTACCACTCCCCCTGCTACGTCACAGGGGGTGCGGTCGGCTGACGTATGCACCAGCCGATAGGATATGACGTCAGACGCCGGCTTTGCCGGTGTCAGCGCGCGGTAGCTGGACTTTGTATTAACAGCTCCCCGCCACTGCGGGTGTCGCGCTGCACCGGATAAGCCGGGATACTACAGGGATAATCGTAAGTAGCCGCTTGCGGCCCCATGCTTGCTTTTCAGGTCTGATATGCCAAAGGGCAATAGAGTGACATTTATACTGTATACTGTTTTCTCTAGGTGCCGGGATCTGGTTCTAGGCCGTGAGTAGCTATTATGCATTGCATGTGCACACATTAATCATGCAATATGGATATATGTCTGAGACTGTATTTTCCTTTTTTCCCCTTTTTTTACAGGAAACCGGACATACAGTGTTACCCTGTGGTGCTAACTAGCACCAATAAAGTGCTTATTGATTCAAACTTAAACAATTGTAGCCAAGATTGCGTAAGCCTCCCCTGATGATGCCTTTAACTTAGGTTGAAACGCGTTGGGAGCAATCCATATCCTATGCTGCGTAATCTATACGTTGAGCATAGGAGGGCTATATCAATTTAATTCGCTTTTATCTTCACTAGCACAAATACCCTTGGTGATTTTTATTTGACATCATTAAAGGTTATATTTTATACACGCAGTTCCCCACCATATTGGTTATGTTAATATGTTTTGTTATATTTGATGCTGGGAATATTTGGATCTCCTTGTAGGATCTGTACCTTGTCAACATACAAATACAGCATGAGTTGTAGTTTTGCAACAGCTGGATGTTTCTCCCCCCCCCCCCCCCCCAATGTGAACCCCCGCCCATGTGACTGTACCCTAAAAACACTACACTAACACAAAATAAAATAAAAAGTAAAAAACACTACATATACACATACCCCTACACAGCCCCCTCCCCTCCTCAATAAAAATGGAAAACGTCTGGTACGCCACTGTTTCCAGAACGGAGTCTCCAGCTGTTGCAAAACAACTACTCCCAGTATTGCCAGATAGCCTCTGACTGTCTAGGCATGCTGGGAGTCTTACAACAGCTGGAGGCACTCTGTTTGGGAATCACTGGCGTAGAATACCCCTATGTCCACCCCTATGCAAGCCCCTAATTTAGGCCTCAAATGCGCATGGCGCTCTCACTTTGGAGCCCTGTCGTATTTCAAGGCATCAGTTTAGGGTCACATATGGGGTATCGCCGTATTCGGGAGAAATTGTGTTACAAATTTTGGGGGTGTTTTCTGCTATTACCCTTTTTAAAAATGTAAAAATTTTGGGAAACCAAGCATTTTAGGTAAAAAAAATAATAATAATTTCACATATGCAAAAGTCGTGAAACACCTGTAGGGTATTAAGGTTCACAAAACCCCTTGTTACGTTCCCCAAGGGGTCTAGTTTCCAGAATGGTATGCCATGTGTTTTTTTTTTTTGCTGTTCTGGCACCATAGGGGCTTCCTAAATGCGGCATGCCCCCAGAGCAAAATTTGCTTTCAAAAAGCCAAATGTGACTTCTGCTCTTCTGAGAGCTATAGTGCACCAGCAGAGCAATTTTCACCCCCATATGGGGTGTTTTTTGAATCGGGAGAAATTGGGTTTCAAATTTTGGGGGTTATTTTCTGCTATTACACTTTTTAAAAATGTAAACTTTGGGAAACCAAGCATTTTAGGTAAAAATTTTTTATTTTTTTTTTACATATGCAAAAGTCGTGAAACACCTGTAGGGTATTAAGGTTCACATTACCCCTTGTTACGCTCCCTGAGGGGTCTAGTTGTTACGATTCGGCTAGCTGGATGTGGATCCTCTGTGTCAGCGAGGGATTGGCGTGGACCGTGTCGGTGGACCGGTTCTAGGGTTGCTACTGGTTTTCACCAGAGCCCGCTGCAAAGCGGGATGGTCTTGCTGCGGTGGTAGCAACCAGGTCGTATCCACCGGCAACGGCTCAACCTCGCTGACTGCTGAGAAGGCGTGGGACAGAAGGACTAGGCAGAGGCAAGGTCAGACGTAGCAGAAGGTCGGGGCAGGCGGCAAGGTTCGTAGTCAATGAGGATAACAGGAGATCTGGAACACAGGCTTTGAACAACACTAAACGCTTTCACTGGCACAAAGCAACAAGATCCGGCAAGGAAGTGCAGGGGAAGTGAGGTAATATGGACAGGGAGCAGGTGGAAGCTAATTAGGCTGATTGGGCCAGGCACCAATCATTGGTGCACTGGCCCTTTAAATCTTAGAGAGCTGGCGCGCACGCGCCAGGACATGACAGCCGGGGGCCGGGACAGGTGAGTGACTTGGGATGCGATTCACGAGCGGGCGCGTCCCGCTATGCGAATCGCATCCCCGCCGCCAGTGTCAGTGCAGCGCTCCCGGTCAGCGGGTCTGACCTGGGCGCTGCAGAGAGAAGAGGAGCAGGGACCCGGAGCGCTTGGCGTAACACTAGTTTCCAAAATGGTATGCCATGTGTTTTTTTTTTTGCTGTTCTGGCACCATAGGAGCTTCCTAAATGCGGCATGCCCCCAGAGCAAAATTTGATTTCAAAAAGCCAAATGTGACTCCTTCTCTTCTGAGACCTGTAGTGCCCAGCAGAGCAATTTTCGACCCCCATATGGGGTGTTTTCTGAACCGGGAGAAATTGGGTTTCAAATTTTGGGGGGTGTTTTCTGCTATTACCCTTTTTAAAAATGTAAAATTTTTGGGAAACCAAGCATTTTAGGTAAAAAAAAAATAAATTTTTTTTAACATATACAAAAGTCGTGAATCACCTATAGGGTATTAAGGTTCACTTTACCCCTTTTTACCTTCCCTGAGGGGTCTAGTTTCCAAAATGGTATGCCTTGTGGGGTTTTTTTTGCTGTCCTGGCACCATAGGGGCTTCCTAAAGGTGACATGCCCCCCAAAAACCATTTGTCGCTCCTTCCCTTCTGAGCCCTCTACTGCACCCACTGAACAATTAACATAGACATATGAGGTATGTGCTTACTCGAGAGAAATTGGGTTTCAAATACAAGTAAAAATTTTCTCCTTTTTACCCCTTGGAAAAATTCAAAAATTGGGTCTAGAAGAACATGCGAGTGTAAAAAATGAAGATTTTGAATTTTCTCCTTCACTTTGCTGCTATTCCTGTGAAACACCTAGTTACATAGTTAGTATGGTTGAAAAAAGACATACGTCCATCAAGTCCAACCAGGGGATTGAAGGGAAGGATGTAAGGGGATAAGGGAAAGGGATGTAGTTTTATAATTCTGCATAAGCATTAATGTTATTTTGTTCCAGGAATGTATCTAACCCTGCTTTAAAGCTGTTAATTGTTCCTGCTGTGACCAGTTCCTGAGGTAGACCGTTCCATAAATTCACAGTCCTCACGGTAAAGAAGGCGTGCCGCCCCTTTAGACTAAACCTTTTCTTCTCCAGACGGAGGGAGTGCCCCCTCGTCCTTTGGGGGGGGTTAACCTGGAACAGTTTTTCTCCATATTTTTTGTATGGGCCATTTATATACTTATATACGTTTATCATATCCCCCCTTAAACGTCTCTTCTCAAGACTAAACAATTGTAACTCCTTTAATCGCTCCTCATAGCTAAGATGTTCCATGCCCCATATTAGTTTAGTCGCGCGTCTCTGCACCCTTTCCAACTCCGCAGTGTCCCTTTTATGAACAGGCGACCAAAACTGAACAGCATATTCCAGGTGAGGCCGTACCAATGCTTTATAAAGGGGGAGTATTATGTCCCTGCCCCTCGAGTCCATGCCTCTTTTTATACATGACAATATCCTGCCGGCTTTGGAAGCAGCAGCCTGACATTGCATGCTATTCTGTAGTCTGTGATCTACAAGTACACCCAGATCCTTCTCTACCAGTGACTCTGCCAGTTTTATCCCCCCTAAGACATACGATGCATGCAGGTTATTAGTACCTGTCACGATGCCGGCTGGCAGGAGGTGGATCCTCTGTGCCAGAGAGGGATTGGCGTGGACCGTGCTAGTGGACCGGTTCTAAGTCACTACTGGTTTTCACCAGAGCCCGCCGCAAAGCGGGATGGTCTTGCTGCGGCGGTAGTGACCAGGTCGTATCCACTAGCAACGGCTGAACCTCTCTGACTGCTGAAGATAGGCGCGGTACAAGGGAGTAGGCAGAAGCAAGGTCGGACGTAGCAGAAGGTCGGGGCAGGCAGCAAGGATCGTAGTCAGGGGCAACGGCAGGAGGTCTGGAACACAGGCTAGGAACACACAAGGAAACGCTTTCAC
The DNA here is from genome assembly GCF_029499605.1 of Hyla sarda. Taxonomy (NCBI): domain Eukaryota; kingdom Metazoa; phylum Chordata; class Amphibia; order Anura; family Hylidae; genus Hyla; species Hyla sarda. Next base: position 149,423,888 of record NC_079195.1, on the reverse strand, counting down.
TGGCACAATGGCAACAAGATCCGGCGAGGGAGTGCAGGGGAAGTGAGGTATACATAGGGAGTGCACAGGTGAACACACTGATTAGAACCACTTGCGCCAATCAGCAGCGCAGTGGCCCTTTAAATCGCAGAGACCCGGCGCGCGCGCGCCCTAGGGAGCGGGGCCGCGCGCGCCGGGACAGGACCGACGGAGAGCGAGTCGGGTACGGGAGCCGGGGTGCGCATCGCGAGCGGGCGCCACCCGCATCGCGAATCGCATCCCGGCTGGAGGCGGTATCGCAGCGCACCGGGTCAGTGGATCTGACCGGAGCGCTGCAGTAGCGAGAGTGTAGCGAGCGCTCCGGGGAGGAGCGGGGACCCGGAGCGCTCGGCGTAACAGTACCCCCCCCCTTGGGTCTCCCCCTCTTCTTAGTGCCTGAGAACCTGAGGAGCAGACTTTTGTCTAGGATATTGTCCTCAGGTTCCCAGGATCTCTCTTCAGGACCACAACCCTCCCAATCGACCAAAAAAAAAGTTTTCTCTCTGACCTTCTTGGAGGCCAGTATCTCCTTTACGGAGAAGATGTCCGAGGAGCCGGAAACAGGAGTGGGAGAAACAAGTTTGGGAGAGAAACGGTTGATGATGAGTGGTTTAAGAAGAGAAACGTGAAAGGCATTAGGAATACGAAGAGAAGGAGGAAGAAGAAGTTTGTAAGAGACAGGATTAATCTGGCACAAAATTTTGAAAGGACCAAGATAGCGTGGTCCCAATTTGTAGCTAGGGACACGGAAGCGGACATATTTAGCGGAGAGCCATACCTTGTCTCCAGGAGAAAAAATGGGGGGAGCTCTTCTTTTCTTATCAGCAAACTTCTTCATGCGTGATGAAGCCTGTAAGAGAGAATTTTGGGTCTCTTTCCATATGGTGGAAAGATCACGAGATATTTCATCCACAGCGGGCAAACCAGAGGGCAAGGGAGTAGGGAGGGGGGGAAGAGGGTGACGGCCGTACACCACGAAAAATGGGGATTTGGAGGAAGATTCAGAGACTCTGAAGTTATACGAGAATTCGGCCCATGGTAGAAGATCTGCCCAGTCATCCTGGCGGGAGGAAACAAAATGCCGTAAATAATCACCCAGGACCTGGTTAATTCTTTCTACTTGCCCATTGGATTGAGGATGATAGGCAGAAGAAAAGTTTAATTTAATCTTGAGTTGTTTACAGAGAGCCCTCCAGAATTTTGACACGAATTGGACGCCTCTGTCCGAGACGATCTGCGTGGGCAACCCGTGAAGACGAAAAATGTGTACAAAAAATTGTTTTGCCAACTGAGGCGCTGAAGGAAGACCAGGAAGAGGGATGAAATGTGCCATCTTGGAGAATCGATCAACGACCACCCAAACAACAGTGTTGCCACGGGATGGGGGTAAGTCTGTAATAAAGTCCATACCAATCAGAGACCAAGGCTGTTCGGGGACAGGCAGAGGATGAAGAAGACCAGCGGGCTTCTGGCGAGGAGTCTTATCCCGGGCACAGACAGTGCAGGCTCGCACAAAATCCACAACATCCGTCTCCAGAGTCGGCCACCAATAGAAACGAGAGATGAGTTGCACGGATTTCTTGATGCCCGCATGACCTGCGAGATGGGAGGAGTGACCCCATTTGAGGATTCCGAGGCGTTGGCGTGAAGAGACGAAGGTCTTCCCTGGAGGAGTTTGCCTGATGGAGGCTGGAGAAGTGGAGATCAGGCAGTCAGGAGGAATGATGTGTTGCGGAGAGAGCTCTACTTCCGAGGCATCCGAGGAACGAGAGAGAGCATCGGCCCTAATGTTCTTATCGGCAGGCCGAAAGTGAATTTCAAAATTAAATCGGGCAAAGAACAGAGACCACCTGGCCTGGCGAGGATTCAGCCGTTGGGCAGACTGGAGATAGGAGAGGTTCTTGTGATCGGTGTAAATAATAACTGGAAATCTTGATCCCTCCAGCAGATGCCTCCATTCCTCAAGTGCTAATTTAATGGCTAGTAGCTCTCGATCCCCGATGGAGTAGTTCCTCTCCGCCGGAGAGAAGGTCCTAGAAAAAAAACCACAAGTAACAGCATGCCCGGAAGAATTTTTTTGTAGAAGGACCGCTCCAGCTCCTACTGAGGAGGCATCAACCTCCAATAGGAAGGGTTTAGATGGGTCAGGTCTGGAGAGCACGGGAGCCGAAGAAAGGGCAGACTTGAGCTGTTTAAAGGCGTCTTCCGCTTGAGGAGGCCATGACTTAGGATTGGCATTATTTTTGGTTAAAGCCACGATAGGAGCCACAATGGTAGAAAAATGTGGAATAAATTGTCTGTAATAATTGGCGAACCCCAAAAAACGTTAGATAGCACGGAGTCCGGAGGGGCGTGGCCAATCTAAGACGGCAGAGAGTTTGTCTGGTTCCATTTGTAGTCCCTGGCCAGAGACCAAGTATCCTAGGAAAGGAAGAGATTGACATTCAAACAGACATTTCTCCATTTTGGCATAAAGTTGATTGTCGCGAAGTCTCTGAAGAACCATGCGGACATGCTGGCGGTGTTCTTCTAGGTTGGCAGAAAAAATCAGGATGTCGTAAAGATACACAACAACACAGGAATATAAGAGATCACGAAAAATTTCATTAACAAAGTCTTGGAAGACGGCAGGGGCGTTGCACAGGCCAAAGGGCATGACCAGATACTCAAAGTGTCCATCTCTAGTGTTAAATGCCGTTTTCCATTCATCCCCCTCTCTGATGCGGATGAGATTATAAGCACCTCTTAAGTCCAGTTTGGTAAAGATGTGGGCACCTTGGAGGCGATCAAAGAGTTCAGAGATGAGAGGTAGGGGGTAGCGGTTCTTTACCGTGATTTTATTAAGACCGCGGTAGTCAATGCAAGGACGTAGGGAGCCATCTTTTTTGGACACAAAGAAAAATCCGTCTCCGGCAGGAGAGGAGGATTTGCGGATAAAGCCCTTTTTTAAATTCTCCTGAATGTACTCAGACATAGCAAGAGTCTCTGGGGCAGAGAGAGGATAAATTCTGCCCCGGGGTGGAGTAGTGCCCGGGAGGAGGTCAATAGGACAGTCATAAGGCCTGTGAGGAGGTAGAGTCTCAGCTTGTTTTTTGCAAAAAACATCCGCAAAGTCCATATAGGCCTTAGGGAGACCGGTTACAGGGGGAACCACAGGGTCACGGCAAGGAGAACTGGGAACCGGTTTAAGGCAGTCTTTGAAACAAGAGGAACCCCAACTCTTGATCTCCACAGTGGACCAATCCAGGGTTGGGGAATGGTGTTGAAGCCAGGGTAGTCCGAGGAGAATTTCGGAAGTGCAATTGGGGAGGACCAAAAACTCAATTTTCTCGTGATGAGGTCCGATGCACATTAGGAGGGGCTCCGTGCGGAAACGTATGGTACAGTCCAATCTTTCATTGTTAACACAATTGATGTAGAGGGGTCTGGCGAGACTGGTCACTGGGATGTTGAACCTGTTGATGAGAGAGGCTAAAATAAAATTTCCTGCAGATCCGGAATCCAAGAAGGCCATAGTAGCGAAGGAGAAGGTAGAGGCAGATATCCGCACAGGCACAGTAAGACGTGGAGAAGCAGAGTTGACATCAAGGACTGTCTCACCTTTGTGCGGAGTCAGCGTACGTCTTTCCAGGCGGGGAGGACGGATAGGACAATCCTTCAGGAAGTGTTCGGTACCGGCACAGTACAGGCAGAGATTCTCCATGCGGCGTCGTGTCCTCTCTTGAGGTGTCAGGCGAGACCGATCGACCTGCATAGCCTCCACGGCGGGAGGCACAGGAACGGATTGCAGGGGACCAGAGGAGAGAGGAGCCGGGGAGAAAAAACGCCTCGTGCGAACAAAGTCCATATCCTGGCGGAGCTCCTGACGCCTTTCGGAAAAACGCATGTCAATGCGAGTGGCTAGATGAATGAGTTCATGTAGGTTAGCAGGGATTTCTCGTGCGGCCAGAACATCTTTAATTTTGCTGGATAGGCCTTTTTTAAAGGTCGCGCAGAGGGCCTCATTATTCCAGGATAGTTCAGAAGCAAGAGTACGGAATTGTACGGCGTACTCGCCAACGGAAGAATTACCCTGGACCAGGTTCAACAGGGCAGTCTCAGCAGAAGAGGCTCGGGCAGGTTCCTCAAAGACACTTCGAATTTCCGAGAAGAAGGAGTGTACAGAGGCAGTGACGGGGTCATTGCGGTCCCAGAGCGGTGTGGCCCATGACAGAGCTTTTCCAGATAGAAGGCTGACTACGAAAGCCGCCTTAGACCTTTCAGTAGGAAACTGGTCCGACATCATCTCCAAGTGCAGGGAACATTGAGAAAGAAAGCCACGGCAAAATTTAGAGTCCCCATCAAATTTATCCGGCAAGGATAGTCGTAGGCCTGAAGCGGCCACTCGCTGCGGAGGAGGTGCAGGAGCTGGCGGAGGAGATGATTGCTGAAGCTGTGGTAGTAGCTGCTGTAGCATCACGGTCAGTTGAGACAGCTGGTGGCCTTGTTGCGCTATCTGTTGTGACTGCTGGGCGACCACCGTGGTGAGGTCGGCGACAACTGGCAGAGGGACTTCAGCGGGATCCATGGCCGGATCTACTGTCACGATGCCGGCTGGCAGGAGGTGGATCCTCTGTGCCAGAGAGGGATTGGCGTGGACCGTGCTAGTGGACCGGTTCTAAGTCACTACTGGTTTTCACCAGAGCCCGCCGCAAAGCGGGATGGTCTTGCTGCGGCGGTTGTTGACCAGGTCGTATCCACTAGCAACGGCTCAACCTCTCTGACTGCTGAAGATAGGCGCGGTACAAGGGAGTAGGCAGAAGCAAGGTCGGACGTAGCAGAAGGTCGGGGCAGGCAGCAAGGATCGTAGTCAGGGGCAACGGCAGGAGGTCTGGAACACAGGCTAGGAACACACAAGGAAACGCTTTCACTGGCACAAAGGCAACAAGATCCGGCGAGGGAGTGCAGGGGAAGTGAGGTATACATAGGAAGTGCACAGGTGAACACACTGATTAGAACCACTTGCGCCAATCAGCGGCGCAGTGGCCCTTTAAATCGCAGAGACCCGGCGCGCGCGCGCCCTAGGGAGCGGGGCCGCGCGCGCCGGGACAGGACCGACGGAGAGCGAGTCGGGTACGGGAGCCGGGGTGCGCATCGCGAGCGGGCGCCACCCGCATCGCGAATCGCATCCCGGCTGGAGGCGGTATCGCAGCGCACCGGGTCAGTGGATCTGACCGGAGCGCTGCAGTAGCGAGAGTGTAGCGAGCGCTCCGGGGAGGAGCGGGGACCCGGAGCGCTCGGCGTAACAGTACCCAGATGCATAACTTTACATTTATCCACATTGAACCTCATTTGCCAAGTGGATGCCCAGACACTTAGTCTATCCAAGTCATCTTGTAACTTATGCACATCCTCTATAGACTGTACCGTGCTACAAAGCTTGGTGTCATCTGCAAAGATAGAAACAGAGCTGTTAATACCATCCTCTATATCATTGATAAATAAATTAAACAGCAGCGGGCCCAGTACTGAACCTTGGGGTACACCACTAATAACCGGGGACCAATCAGAGTACGAATCATTTACCACCACTCTCTGGGTACGATCCATGAGCCAGTGTTCAATCCAGTTACAAACTAAAGTTTCCAAGCCCAATGACCTTAACTTACCTGTCAGATGTCTGTGAGGGACAGTATCAAACGCTTTGGCAAAATCCAGAAACACTATATCCACAGCCATTCCTCTGTCAAGGCTTCTACTCACCTCTTCATAAAAGCAAATTAGATTGGTTTGACAACTTCTATCCTTAGTAAACCCATGCTGGCTATCACTTATAACACTATTATCCCCTATGTATTCCTGTATGTAATCCCTTATAAGTCCTTCAAACAATTTACCCACAATGCACGTTAGACTTACCGGTCTATAATTGCCTGGCGAAGACCTAGAGCCCTTCTTGAAGATTGGTACCACATTAGCCTTGCGCCAGTCCCTTGGCACAATACCAGACACCAGAGAATCTCTAAATATCATGAACAAGGGTACAGATATTACTGAACTTACCTCTCTAAGAACTCTTGGGTGTAGTCCATCCGGCCCTGGAGATTTGCTTACATTTACTTTACTTAACTTACCTTGTACCATCTCTACATTAAGCCAGTTCAATACATTATATGATGTGTTACCAGCACTGACCTGACCAATGTCAGCTCCTTCTTCCATAGTACATACAGAACTAAAGAACCCATTCAGTAGCTCCGCCTTCTCTTGATCGCACGTGACAACCTCCCCATTATCATTATTAAGGGGTCCTACATGCTCTGCCCTTGTTTTTTTTGTATTTATATATCTAAAAAAATATTTAGGATTAGTTTTGCTTTCTTCGGCCACCTGTCTCTCATTTTGAATTTTTGCTGTTTTTATTACATTTTTACAGATTTTATTAAGCTCCTTGTACTGTTTAAATGTTATAGCTGACCCATCAGATTTGTATTTTTTGAAGGCTATTTTTTTATTGTTTATTGCTCTTTTAACCTCATTTGTCAGCCATGTAGGATTTAGTTTTAATCGTTTATATTTGTTCCCCTTTGGTATATATTTAGCTGTATAGTTATTTAGAGTCGATTTAAAGATGTCCCATTTACCTTCTGCATCAGCATTTGAGAACACCTCCCCCCAGTCTATGTCCTGTAGTGCAGCCCTCAACCCAGGGAAGTTTGCCTTTTTAAAGTTATATGTTTTTGCTTTCCCCGTCTGTCTTTGTTTTCTACATTTTAAATCAAAAGTAACTATATTGTGGTCGCTATTACCAAGGTTTTCCCTCACAGTTACATTACCAACCAGCTCTGCGTTGTTGGAAATGATCAGATCCAACAAGGCATCACTTCTTGTTGGGTCCTCCACAAACTGGCCCATAAAATTATCCTGCAATAAATTTAGGAATTTTCTCCCCTTTGTAGTTTTAGCCAACCCCCGGCCCCAATCTATATCTGGATAGTTAAAATCTCCCATTATTACCACTGTACCTGCCCGGGCGTCCCTCTCTATTTGTTTATACAGCCGACCTTCTATCTCTTCAGTGATATTAGGGGGTCTGTAAAATACAACAAATATAATTTTTTCAGTATTTCGCTCCTAAAGGGTTAATACACTTACTGAATGTCATTTTGAATACTTTGGGGGGTGCAGTTTTTATAATGGGGTCTTTTATGGGGTATTTCTAATATGAAGACTCTTCAAATCCACTTCAAAGCTGAACTGGTCCCTGAAAAATAGTGAGTTTGAAAATTTTGTGAAAAATTTCAAAAATGCTGCTGAACTTTGAAGCCCTCTGGTGTCTTCCAAAAGTAAAAACTCATAAATTTATAAATTTTATGATGCAAACATAAAGTAGACATATTGTATATGTGAACCCCCAAAAAAATATATATATATTTTGAATATCCATTTTCCTTACAGGCAGAGAGCTTCAAAGTTAGAAAAATGCAAAATTTTCTTTTTTTTTAATCAAATTTGGGGATTTTTCACCAAGAAAGGATGCAAGTTACCATAAAATTTTACCACTAAGTTAAAGTAGAATATGTCACGAAAAAATAATCTCGGAATCAGAATGATAACTAAAAGCATTCCAGAGTTATTAATGTTTAAAGTGACAGTGGTCAGATGTTCAAAAAATGCTCTGGTCCTTAAAGGGGTAGTCCAGTGGTGAAAAACTTATCCCCTATCCTAAGGATAGGGGATAAGTTTGAGATCGCGGGGGGTCCGACCGCTGGGGCCCCCTGCGATCTCTCTGTACAGGGCCCCGGCTCTCCGGCCAGATAGCGGGTGTCGACCCCCGCACGAAGCGGCGGCCGACACGCCCCCTCAATACATCTCAATGGCAGAGCCGGAGATTGCCGAAGGCAGCGCTTCGGCTCTGCCATAGAGTTGTATTGAGGGGGCGGGCGTGTCGGCCGCCGCCTCGTGCGGAGGTCGACACGCCCCCTTCCCGCGGGCTGTCGGGGCTCCGTACAGGAGATCGCAGGGGGCCCCAGCGGTCGGACCCCCCGCGATCTGCAAATTATCCCCTATCCTTAGGATAGGGGATAAGTTGCTCACCACTGAGTCACCACTGGACTACTCCTTTAAGGTGAAAAAGGGCTCGGTCCTTAAGGGGTTAAACATTGTTATGTATTATACCTGTAATCTGTGTTTTTCATATTAAGTTACATAGTTACATAGTTACATAGTTAGTACGGTCGAAAAAAGACATATGTCCATCAAGTTCAACCAGGGAATTAAGGGGTAGGGGTGTGGCGCGATATTGGGGAAGGGATGAGATTTTATATTTCTTCATAAGCATTAATGTTATTTTGTTCCAGGAATGTATCTAATCCTGTTTTAAAGCTGTTAATTGTTCCTGCTGTGACCAGTTCCTGAGGTAGACCGTTCCATAAATTCACAGTCCTCACGGTAAAGAAGGCGTGTCGCCCCTTGAGACTAAACTTTTTCTTCTCCAGACGGAGGCAGTGCCCCCTCGTCCTTTGGGGGGGTTTAACCTGGAACAGTTTTTCTCCATATTTTTTGTATGGGCCATTAATATACTTATATACGTTTATCATATCCCCCTTAAACGTCTCTTCTCAAGACTAAACAATTGTAACTCCTTTAATCGCTCCTCATAGCTAAGATGTTCCATGCCCCATATTAGTTTAGTCGCGCGTCTCTGCACCCTTTCCAACTCCGCAGTGTCCCTTTTATGGACAGGTGCCCAAAACTGAACAGCATATTCCAGGTAAGGAAATGCTGTAGTGCAAGTCTTTTTATTTTAGACTTTTGACCTTTCCCACCATTTATTGTGGCTAGAGAGAATATGTCATAAGTCACATGTTCTCCAGGTGACAGGGCTATGCTGCTGTGGGTGGATGGATAGCAGGATGGAAAGAAATAACTGCTTTAATTCTACTGTAAAAAAAAAAAAAAGACAACAAAAAAATAAAGACAACAAAGACAATGAAGAAACAACAATAAAATAACACTTAAACTACAGCACTGGATGTGGGTCCTGTGCCTTAAAAGGGGGCATATCGGCACACAGAGATAATAGAAGCATATTACACAGTATTATAACTTCGCATTATGGGCTCAAAGGCTGCCGGAAATAGATCCTGAAATACCCTTATAAAAGGCTTGGGGAACAGCTTCTTAGTGTAGGTATTTCCTAGTTCTTGCCATGGTCTTTGTGTAATGCTTATTTACATATGTGACTAGAATGTTATTATAAATCCTTGTGAACTAGGATGAAAAATATGATCACTGCTGGATGATATTGCAGTGGCCAAAATGTTTTATGTATAAATTGTATGTAATCATAGCTTAAGCCTGCCGGTAAAAGTGAAAATATGTAGCATTAGGGCCCAAAAACATAGCTGTAAAAGGGCAGATGGAGACCCAGATGCCCCATTGTATTGCACCAAAGACACTCCATGTGCTGCTGTTAGACATGAGCAAACTTTTGAAAAATTTGATTCTGCCGATTCGCCAAATTTTTTGAAAACATTTGGTTCGATACAAATTTATTTGCAGTGAATCTATATTAAAAACTGCTATTTCTGGCCTACAGAGAGCCTCAATAGGGGTGTAGAACACTTTGCTATGTTCTAACATGCATATGCAGTGTGCTGGGGTAGTGAAATAATACTGTTATTCAGTATGACATGAAGATTACAGGCATCGCTATTAGAATTACTGCCACAGAGCAGCACAATGACAGAGCCTGGAGGTGGCATCAGTATGAGGAGACCATATAGTGGCTGAATGACAGAGGGTGGAGGTGTTGGCAGCATGAGGAGACCATATAGGGGGACATTTATCAATATTTGCTTATGTATTCCTTTTTTTTTGTTATTTTTTCCTTACAATTTTTTTGCTTATGTGCGACTTATTTATCAACTGCTTTCAGCCTGTTGATACATTTCTTTCACGTAAGCAATTTTTCTTTTTCAGTAGCTTTTTTCATGTAATGCAACTTTTTTTTTTGCTACTTTCACACTTGATAAATCTCTGACCACTGCAAGTCAAAAATCACTTTTTGCTTTGGTAAGCAAGATTTTTTATTTTTTGCTTAGGACACTGCACAATCAAAAAGTCGCAGAAAAGCGACAATTTTAAGCAAAAAAAAAACTACTAAATGCTTTGATAAATGCCCCCCATAGTGGCTTAATGACACAGCTTGGATGAGGCTGAAGCATGAGGAGACTGTTTAGTGGCTGAATGACACAGCTTGGATGAGGCTGAAGCATGAGGATATCATATAATGGCTTAATGACACTGTGTGGAGGTGTTGGCAGAATGAGGAGACCATATAGTGGCTGAATGACACAGCGTGGAGATGTTGGCAGCATGAGGAGACCATATAGTGGCTGAATGACACAGCCTGGAGCTGGCAGCAGCATAGACACTAGAGTAGACACTAGGAATTCAAAATCCCTAAGATTAAAAGATGAATTTTGAAATTTAAATTGAAGATTTATGGTAGCTAGTGCTACCATAAAACAATTTTGGGGGCCAGACACAGGCCAGCCGCATCAGTAAACCATATATTGCCTGAATGACAGAGCCTGGAGTTGGCTAAAGCACGAGGAGACCATATAGTGTCTGAATGGCACAGCCAGGAGTTGGCAGCAGCATGAGTAGACACTAGGGCTTTACAATCCCTAAGATTAAAAGATGAATTCTGAAATTTAAACCAAAGATTTTGAGTAGCTAGTGCTACCATAACAAATTTTTTATTCCCAGACCCAGGCCCAGCAGCATCACTAAACCATATATTGCCTGAATGACACAGCCTGGAGTTGGTTGAAGCAGGAGAAGACCAAATAGTGGCAGCACAATGACAGAGCCTGGAGGTGGCATCAGTAGGAGGAGACCATATAGTGGCTGAATGGCACAGCCTGGAGGTGGCTGACACATAAGGAGACCATATAGTGTCTTAATGGCACAGCCTGGAGTTGGCAGAATCATCAGGAGACCATTGAAATTTAAGAATTTTAAATAGAAATTTCATATTTTTAAATTGAAATTGAGGGTTTTGAAATTGAACTTTTAACTCCCAAGTTTTAGTGTCCTGGGCCCCGGTGTGTGGGTACAAAGGACCAAATCTAACAAGGAGTCACATGTCACATGGCAGTACAATGACAGAGCCTGGAGGTGGCATCAGTAGGATGAGACCATATAGTGGCTGAATGACGCAGCCTGGAGTTGGCTGAAGCATGAGAAGAGAAAATATAGTGGCTGAATGAGACAGCCAGGAGATGGCATCAGTATGAGGAGATCATATAGTGGCTGAATGACTGCCTGGAGTTTGTGGCAGCATGGGAAGACCATATAGTGTCTGAATGGCACAGCCTGGAGTTTGTGGCAGCATGGTGAAACAATAAGACCTCACAATCTCTAAGAATAAAAGATGAATTTTGAAATTTCCTTTGAAGATGTATGGTACCTAGTGCTACCATAAACATATATAGATAATGTCCTAGGCCCAGCAGCATCACTAAACCATGTAGTTGCTGAATGGCACAGACTGGAGTTGGCAGAAGCATCAGTAAACCACATATTGGATGAATGGCACAGCCTGGAGGTGGCTGAAGCATGAGGAGACCATATAGCGGCTGAATGAGACAGCCTGGAGGTGGCAGCAGCATCAGGAGTTATGAAAGTGACCCGATGACAGAAGGGTGCGGTGGGTGGCAATACCAGTACCCAGTGACAAAGGTAGGTGAAAAAAGGATGCGGAAGAATGTTTGTAACTGGGGAGCAACGCCTTAAATCTGTGTGGCACTATCCTGATTTGTGAAGTGTTGGTGTGGCACCATGGTCAATCTACTCTCATGCATCAGGCATTGGTGGTTGGAAATCCTGGCTGATCCATGCCTGATTCATCTTTACAAAGGTCAGTCTATCCACATTTTTCGTGGACAGACGAGTTCGCCTTGGGGTGACTATGGCCCCCGCCGCACTAAACACCCGCTCTGACGGCACACTACTGGCCGGGCAGGACAGATTTTTCAGGGAAAACTCTGCTAGTTGTGGCCACTAATCAAGTTTGGCTGCTCAGAATTCCAGTGGATCTTCAAGGTGTGTTGGCATGGGCATGTCAAGGTATGCCACCACCTGCTGGTTCAGGTCCTGCTCCAGGTCTACCTGCTGCTGATGAGTTGCTTCACTATGCGGGTGAAGTAAGCTACTCATCAGCGACTGTAGACTTAGGCTGCTGATGATGGAGCTGGTACTGTTCCTGCCACCCCACACATCCCCAGCAGGTAAGTACAGGGGGCCCCCCGATTCAGACCTGTGAGAGGATGGACGATTGGGCTGATAGGCATCGGCCAACTGGCTACATAAGATGCCTCTGTAGTAGGTCAATTTGTCCTCCCTCTGTGTGTAAAAAAGGACCCTATTTTGTGGCGGTAGAGATGGTCCAATAAAAGGGAGATCCAGAAGTCATCCTGCTGCCGAATGGTGGCAATTTGGCTGTCACTATGCAAGCAGGTGAGCATGCATCGTTCGATTTGTGCAGGTGAATCGGAGGGACTCCCTGGATCCATCTCCACTGCATACTGCCACGGTGTGTCTGGGCCCTCTGTCTCGCCTTCCTCATAACACTCTAGCTCCTATGGCTGCTTCTGCTCCTCCTCTCCTGTCAGATAACAAGAAAAAATGCCAATTTTGCGAAAGCTAAACTGTGCTCCACTGTGCCCCTCCCCCTCTTCCTCCTCCAGTTCAGCCCCCACAGGGCTCATGTGGCTGTGAAATGTAGGTGCCAAATCTCCAGTGCCCTGACCAGCCATCGTTTCCAACACGTGTTGTAAGAAATGAAGCAGTGGAATGACGTTGTTCATCCTGTAATACTGGCTTACTAATAATGTGGCTTCCTTAAAGGGCTTGAGCAAACAGCAGGTGTCACGTATGAGCTGCCACTGGTTCACATTGAAGTTACACAGGGGAGTACCCCTATCCGCTGGGATCATCAAAAAAATTGGTAATGGCTTTTCTATGTTCGTACAGTTGGTCCAACATATGGAGGGCGGAATTCCAACGTGTGGCAACGTCACAAATCAGACTATGTTGTGGTATACCGTTCTGATGCTGCAGCTGAAGGAGCGTGCGCTTTGCGGTGTACGTGTGGCTGAATTGCATGAAAAGTTTCCTTCCCATTTTTAGGATGTCTTACAAATGGGGGGAACACTACAGGTATTGTTTCACAATCAGATCGAACACGTGTGCCATGCAGGGCGCATGGCTCAGCCTTCCCAGTCGCAGCACGGACACAATGTTCTTCCCGTTGTCAATCACCATGGTTCCTATTTCCAGTTTTCGTGGAGAAAGCCATGCTCCGATTTCTTTACAAATTACTTTTAGCAGTTCCTCCCCTGTGTGACTCTTTTCGCCAAGGCAAACCATGTGAAGAACAGCGGGACACCACCGTGCCCTGCACATATGGTATGCTGAAGGGCCACTGAGACTTGTCTGGGCAGTGGAGGCTGATGACACGGTGGAGGATAAGGAGGCGGGGTCGCACACTGCCACAGGACTAATGGGCTCAGAGTGTGGAGGAGGAAGCGGCGTGACCTGTCCACGTTGGGGTTGTGGCTGTTCAGGAACCACATTCACCCAGTGAGCTGTGAAGGACATGTATTGTCCCTGACCGTGGTTACAGCTCCAGACATTGGCGCTGCTGTGCACTTTGGTACACACCGACAGGCTCAAGGACTGGCACCCCTTCTCTTCCACAAAATTGTGCAGGGTACTGCCTTACTACTGGTACTGCCTTCTTCGCAAAGAAATGATGGCTTGGCACTCTCCACCTCGGCTCAGCAAAGGCCATCAGTACTCTGAAAGGTGCAGAGTTCGCCACTTGAAAAGGGAGGGACTGCAGCACCAGCAACTTAGACAGGAGCACATTCAACTTCTGCGCCGTTGGATGAGTGGGCGCATACTGTTGTCTCTTGAACATTGCTTTGCTGATGGATTATTAGCGGAATGGCTAAAAGTAGGAGGAGCCGGAGCATCTGGAGCGACAGGAGGAGGGTATGACACACAGCTCTCTTCGGCTGAGGTCATGGAGCCTTTGCTGGCTGAAAGAGGGAGTGGCATGCCACTGGGTGATGCAGCAGGCTGGACCAATACATCGGAGCCACGGTTCTCCCAGGCCGCTTTATTGTGGAGAAGCATATGTTAATGCAGGGCCGTGGTGCCAACATTGGGACCCTGGCCACGCTTCACCTTCTGCTGACATATCTTGCATGTAGCTATGTGAACCTCCTCCGGATGCTTGATGAAAAACTGCCACACCGCCCAGTAGCTGATTTTCCCACCAACAGTCTGCACTAATTGACTGCTACTGCAGCCGTCTCTAGGAACCCTTGTTCCACTACTTCCCGGGAAGGTAGGCTGCCGTGAAGAAGGTGGTTTCCCCTGGGCACTTTGGCTCCATCATTTTCACTCCTGCCACCATTCTTACTGCCAACCATGCTACCGCCTTGCGGGCTCAGCTGCTGCCTCACAGGCAACCTGTAACTCTCTTCTCCTGATGATGATGAAGACCCTTCTGCACCCGGCTCCCAATTGCGATTGGCTTCATCATCATCAACAAGTGTCTGCACGTCACTGATGTCTTCCTCAGGTTCCTCAACAGTGTCTGCTTCAGGACCCTGAACCCTGGCAACACCGCCTCCCACATCACTCTCCTCATCACTACTTGCCCGCCTAATGGAGCAAGCGGCGGATGTCTCTTCCACTTCTTAGAAAAAGACAAAAGAGAGGGACTGCGCCTCGTGACACTGGGATGACACTGGGATGGGATGAGGGGATGACTGGGTCGCACCAGCCTTTCAGATGGCCGCTCACCCTTCTGAAATTATTCTGCGCTTATCATCCCTAAAAAGGGGTATGATGGTGGTAGTAGTAGTAGAGGTGAACTGCAAAGCCCAAAGGGTAACAGGGAGGGAGAATCCAGTCCTGTTGAGTGTAGTGGATACGAGAAAAGAAATGAACCATGCATCAGGCGCTGTTCGAGTTACCAATATAAATAAATTCCAGATCCAAAGGTAGCATTAAGTACCATAAGGTACTATGTTTATTAGAAAACTAATGACGTGTTTCGGAGGTAGCGCCCTCCTTTCTCAGATTGGCATAGACAGTTTTGCATGAATAACACATTTATAGGCAAGTAAAATGGAGGCCGGGTGTAGGTGGGTGGAGTTGACCTCTCCCACCTACATCACAAGTTGGCTTCATATTATATAGGGCTGTGACATCACAGGGGTGACAGGCTGCTGATAGGCTGCATCCTGCATGTGATTCAGGGTCATCCCGCCTACTTCCCTTCCCGCCTGGCCTTCCCGCCTTCCCAGTGTTTTTTGCCCCATGTACTGACACGTGGATCCGCCATTTTAGATGCCCTGGAGCCTGGACCGCAGTGAATGGAGTTTAATGAAGCGATTCATGCGATTGAATGGCGGCAATATTCGCATTCATTGCAAATCAAATTTTTCCTGAAATTTGTAACGAATTCGGGTTCCTCTGCTTCGATTCGCTCATCTCTAGCTGCTGTATTGTTCCCATTCAGATGTATATAATATGACTCCAGCTCTGTGCAAGATACTCCAACAGGCTCCGCCAGCTTTTAGACACTTATATCCCAGCAATACAAATAGTTGTATCACTTTTATTATGTTTTACTTCCCCCTTCTATTTATTTATTCATAGATAGGTCACCTATTGCAAAAAAGGATTACATTGATGCTAAAAGCAACATGATGTGAAAGAGAGGTGTGACGTTTCTGAAATTTCTCTTTACCTTTATACTGCTAGGCTGAAGCCACTGCTTTACCATAATTCAAATATATTCTTTCCTTACTGCAGTGCTTCTAAATAGCATACTATTGTAGAACAGCATACAATTATGTGATGGCAATCTCTGTTCAGTGCTTCATAATATTTTAGTGCTATATGATTAATCCCTTGGGGACAGAGCCCATTTTGACCTTAAAAGGGTACTCAGTGATCTTGCACATAGCAGCCCGGTTACAATCAGTCCCCGGAGCATGTTTGCTCCGGGTCTGATTACTGGCGATCACGGGGCCCGGAGCATTGTGATGTCATGGCACTGCCCCATGTGACGTCACGCTCCGCCCCCTCAATGCAAGCCTATGGTAGGGGAGTGCCAGCTGTCACGCCCCCTCCCATAGGCTTGCATTGAGGGGGCGGATAGGGGCTAAGATGTCTTAGCACCGGAGTACCCCTTTAAGGACGAGAGCTTTTTTTTTTTGCAAATCTGACCTCACTTTATGAATTAATAACTCTGAGATGTTTTTACTTCTTAATTTGATTCTGAGATTCTTCTTCTGTGACATATTCTACTTTAAGATAGTGGTAAATTTTTGGTTGATACTTGCATCATTTCTTGGTGAAAAATTCCAATATTTCATGAAATTTGAAACTCTTTGCTTTTAAGGAAAATGGACATACCAAATCAATTATATATTAATTCACATATACAATATGTCCACTTTATGTTGACATCATAAAGTTGTCAAGTTTGTACTTTTTGAACACATTATAGGGCTTCAAAGTTTAGCACCAATTTTCAAATTTTTGGAGAAAATGTAAAAATCTGAATTTTTCAGGGATCCGTTCAGTTCAAGTGAATTTGGGGGGTCTTCATGTTAGAAATGCCCCATAATAGATCCAGTTATGAAAACTGCACCCCTCAAAGTATTTAAAATGACATTCAGAAAGTTTTTTTTAACCCTTTAGGTGTTTCACAGGAATAGCAGCAAAGAGGAGGAGAAAATTCAAAATCTACATTTTGTACACTAACATGTTCTTGTAGACCCATTTTTTTTTCAGTTTTACAAGGGGTAAAAGGTGAAGAAGACCCCCAATTTGTAATTGAATTCCTCTGGAGTAAGGAAATACCTCAAATATGGATGTAAAGTGCTCTGCAGGGGCACTACAGGGCTCAGAATGGAAAGAGCTACAATGAGCTTTTGGAGAGCAAATTTTGGTGAAATAATTTTTGGGGGGCATGTCACATTTAGAAAGCCCGTAAAGTGCCAGAAAAGCAAAAAGCCCTCACATGGCACACAATTTGGGAAATGACACCCCTCAAGGAACATAACAAGGGGTAAAGTGAGCCTTAATACCCCACAGGTAGAACTTTCATTAAAGTGTGACATGAAATCAAAAATGTTATTTTTTTCACTAAAATGCTGGTGTTAACCCAAATTTTTCATTTTCACAAGGTATAATAGGAGAAAATGTCCCTAAAAGTAAATACCTCATATGTGGATGTAAAGGGGTCTGCGGTTGCACTAGAGGGCTCAGAAGGGAAGGAGTGACATTGTGCTTTTGGAGAGTGAATTTTGCTGAAATGGTTTTTGTGGGGCATGTCACATAGAAGAAGCCCCCATTATTCCAGAACAGCAACCCCCACCCCCAGATGGCACACTATTTGGGAAACTACACCCCTCAAGGAACGTAACAAGAGGTACAGTGGGCCTTAACATCCCAGAGGTGATTGACGAGTTGTCGTTTAAGTGGGACGTGAAAATAAAAAAATTGTATTTCCATTTCTTCTAAGTATGGAAATACCCCATATGTGGATATAAAGTGCTCTGCTGGCGCACTACAATGCTCAGAAGAGAAGGAGCGCCATTGGGCTTTTGGATAGCGAATTTGGTTGGAATGGAAGTTGTGGGCCATGTACAAAGCCCCCATGGTGCCAAAACAGTGGACTCCCCCCACATGAGACCCCATTTCGGAAACTACACCCCTCATGGAATGTAATAAGGGGGTTCAGTGAGCATTTACACCCCACTGGCATTTGACAGTGTTTACGGACCAATGTTTAAAAAATCTGTCAGACACCTGTGGGGCACAAATGCTCACTGCACCCCTTTTTACATTCCATGAGAGGTTTAGTTTTCAAAATGGTGTCACATGTGGGGGTTCACTGTTCTGGCAACATGGGGACTTTGTAAATGCAGATGGCCTTCAATTCCAGCCAAATTCTCTCTAAAAAAAATTTACATTTTTTTACACTAACATGTACGGAATTACCTCATATGTGGCACTAAACTGTTGTCTCGAAATATGACAGGGCTCCAGAGTGAGAGCGCCATGCTGGACAGTCAGTGGCAGTCCGGCAATGCTTAGAATTGTTGCTTCGCTACAGCTGGAGGCTCCATTTTGGAAACAGTGCCGTACAAGACGATATTTATTTTTACTGGGGGTGGTAGTGGTAGTAAATGTGTAAGGGTGCATGTGTATGTAGTGTTTTAACATTTATTTTGTGAAGTGTAGTATTTTTAGGGTACATTCACATGGGCGGGGGATAACAGTGAGTTTCCCGCTGGGAGCTTGAGCTGCGGTGGAAAATTTTTCACAGCTCAAACTTTTATTTTTATTTATTTTTTATTATTATTATTTTTTTTTTCTTTCAGCAATTGACATCAGTTATATCAAGACAGAAACATACAATAAAAAGGACATTTACAATACCAATATCACACTCCCTACTCCCCCCCCCCTTCCCCCCCCCCCCCCCCGATAAGCCCTCTGTTCCAAATGCACCGGCTACCTCTCCCATTCTCTCCATTCTAACTCTATCTTCTTTCCTTTCTTTGTTCCTTTACTACTTATCAATTCGAAAGATTTTATTTTTTCCACTACGTTGTTCCATTCCTTTATTGTAGCACTATTGGGGGAAAACCATTTTCTAAGGATACATATTTTTGTTATACCTAACAACTTGTTAATTAATTGTTTATGCTTACATTGACTAAAACCCAATCCCAATATTGCAGTTCTGCCATTATATTCTAATTTAACCCCCAGCCTTTGCTCGATTTTATTATAAATTTCTGTCCATACCATCTGTATTCTCGGGCAGTCCCAAACCATATGAATTAGGTCAGCTTCTCCACCTTTGCATTTTGGGCAGTCTGCCTCCGTCCTTTTGCCTATACTATGTAGAAATTTTGGGGTGTACGGGAGTCTCTGTATTAGTTTAATCAGTGAAATGTTATGATTCCGATTTATTGAACTAACGTTAATGTTATAAAAAACCTCTTCCCAGTCTTTTTTTACTAATAGGACCAATCTCCAAAGCCCATTTATGTTTCCTCTTTGTTCCACCACAGTTTAATACCAATTTTACCAATCCTCTGTATATCTTCCCAAGAATTTTTTTGGAGTCCCTTTGAAAATTAAAAATGAAGTCCATCAATACATGTGATTCTGTTTCCCACCTAGGATTGTTCCTATCGTTTTCCCACGCTTTACATACCTGAATATATAAAAAAAAAATATTTTTCTTAATCTTATAATTCTCCACCAGTGTCTCCCACTCAATTAGTGAATTATTTATAACTAAATTCCTCGCTGTACTAATACCATATCTTTCCCAATTCACATAACCTCGTAACTTGTATAATTCTGGGAAATTCACATGTCCCCATATCTTAGTGTAAATTAAACTTCCCCTTATCCTCAATATTTTCCTCATACTTTCCCAGGTTTTATTAAATAATCTCATAAAGTGTTTTCTACTGTGATCTACACCTTTTAAACTACTATTTTCAACTAATTCAAATATACTCACCCCCTTGAGTTCCTCCATATTGAAGATTTTTTTTTTAAACTTCTACTTCTTTACCCATAA
Organism: Hyla sarda; assembly: GCF_029499605.1. NCBI lineage: Eukaryota > Metazoa > Chordata > Amphibia > Anura > Hylidae > Hyla > Hyla sarda. The sequence continues at coordinate 149,404,186 of NC_079195.1, read as the reverse complement.
ACTCTATTTGTGCAGCTATCGAATATCATTTTAACATAGGGATACCCATTCCTCCTTCCTTTATAGATGGACTTAACATTTCTGATTTCATACGGGTGTGTTTTCGTCCCCATACTAGGTCGTTAATTTCTTTTTGTAATTTCTTGAAAAATGAATCGTTAATCCAAATTGGGGCAGCTCTTATTATATGTAGACATATTGGGAGCAGTATCATTTTTGTAAGTAATATCCTACCTGCCATATTAACGGGTAATTTATTGCAAACTGTAACTTTATCTCTAATTTTATTTTTTAAGGGAATTAGGTTTAAGTGTGTATAGTCTGCGATATTACTAGAAATTTTAACCCCCAGATACTCAATATTTCCACTCTTTTGTACAGTGGGAATTCCTGCTATGTTTACCTGGCTCCCCTCTTCTAATAACAGTAATCCAGACTTACCCTTATTTATCCTAAATCCCGAAAACCGCCCAAATTCTTCTATCATATTAATCACCTCCAACATTTTTTTTCTGGATCTTTTATGAATAACAGAACATCATCTGCGTATAATAATATTTTATCATCCTTCCCTTTTATACCAAAACCTTCAAAGCCCTTTGATTTCCTAATTTTCTGTGCCAGGGGTTCAACAAATAAAGCAAATAGCATGGGAGATAGGGGACATCCCTGCCTCGTTCCTCTTTGCATTATAACTTTACTCCTAGTGATTTTATTATTTATGTTAATTTTTGCCGTTGGCCCATTGTATAGCATCTTAACCACTCTTAAAATTTTTCCCCCCCAAATTCATGGACTGTATTACCTTAAAGAGGAACCCCCACTCCACCCTGTCAAATGCTTTCTGGGCATCTAACGACAGGATGGAGTGGGTCCCCTTCCCTCTTGGGGATTGCATGTTTAAGTAAACTCTTCTAATATTATTATATATATTTCTATCTGGGACAAACCCGTTTTGTTCTTCCCCCACCAGTCTTCCAATCAATCTCTGGAGGCGGTTGGCACATACTTTTGCGTAGATTTTTTGGTCTGTGTTTAAAAGGGATATCGGCCTGAAAGAGACAATGTCACAACTATTTTTTCCTTTTTTGGGGATTAGAGTAATTATTGCTTCCAACATTGATTGTGGCATTATGCCTCTCACTAAGGATTCATTAAAAACTTCAAGCAATAATGTGAGTAATGGGTCCCCAAAAACTCTATATATTTCAAATACCATCCCGTCCGATCCTGGTGCTGAGTTTCGTGAAAAGGATTTTAACGCATTTCTGAGCTCTTCCAGACCGACATCCCTATCCATCTCTATTTTTTCTTCTTCCTTCAATACGGGCAATCCAAGCTTTTTAAGATATTCTTCGATCATACTCTCTTCTCCCTGTGATTCTTTAGTATATATTTTGGTAATATGTCACCACTATGTTTTCAATCTCAAGGGGGTCTCTCACTTCAACACCCATACTATTTTTAAAGCAAAAATATTTCTATTATTGTTTTGTGATTTAATCATGCCTGTAAGAATTTTATTTGGTTTCCCTGTTTCTGCATAGGATTTTTGGTCCCTAAAAAAGATTCTGTGTTGGGCTTTTTCCATAACCATTTTCTGATATACTTCCTGTATTTCCACCAATTTTTCCCAGTTTTCCCTTATAGGATTACTCCCATATTCAAACTCCATTTTTTTAATCTTTTCTATTAATTCAGACTCTTTTAATTTACTTTTTTTTTTTTAAATCTAGCAATGTTTCTGCAAAGTTTTCCTCTAAGATAGCATTTTAGGGTATCCCAAACAATCAGGATATCTACAGACCCTTTATTAATTTCCCAAAAAGTCACAATCTCCTCTTTTACTCCTATTACCACTTCATCTATAGTCAGCCAGTGTGGATTAATATACATACTCCTCCCAGTTCTTAAATCTTTTTCCTTATTATACAAAGAGCATACTATCATAGCGTGATCGGACAGGCATCTAGGCTCATATATTATTTCTCTAATTTCCCCCATTGCAACCTCATTCGCCAGTACATAATCTATTCTTGATGCTGTTTTGTGTGTTGCATTAAAGCATGAATATACTTTCTCCTGCGGGTGTAATAATCTCCACGCGTCCTGCCAGCCTATCTCTTGACACCATTTTTTAAGTGCTGTTTCTTTGTTTGAAGTTTCCTTTCCCTGCCAATCCAATTCCCTATCCATCACTCCATTTAAATCTTCCAATATATAAAGGTAAAACTTGTCAAGATCTTTAATAAACTCTACTAATTTCTCAAAGACTTCAGCTAGGAATGGTGGGGGATATCCACAAATGCCAGAACTGTTTTCTTTCGTTCCCAGACAGTTTGTAGAAAAACGTATCTCCCTCTTTCATCAATGGCAGTCCTTACTACCTGAATATCAATCCCCTTATGTATAAGTACCGAGACCCCGGAGTAGTAGTTGGAGAATGTAGAATGAAATGTCTCCTTTGCCCATTTTCTAGTGAGCAAACCCACCGTGTCCTTTGTGAGATGAGTCTCAGTTATACCGACAATTGCCGGAAGATAGTTGTTCAGCCTATCAAATACTGCCACCCGTTTTCGTCCATCCTTAATCCCCCGTACATTCCACATTATTAACCTGTTTTCTTTCCTGCCAGACATTCTTACATTCTAGTACACGTCTTCCCCAAAAAAGAGTCTGCCAAGGCCACCCCCCCTACCCATCCCAACTCCCCTACTCCACTTCCCTTCTTGACCCGCATAATTTATGCGAATCTCTCCACTTCACTGACTCCCTATCCGCTCTACACCACACTCTATGGCCCCCGCCCTCCGCCCCCCCCCCCCACCATCACCGCCAGCCCCAAATCAGAAACGACAAACCACTAAATTAATTAAGACCATGACCTTCCAGCCACTTAACAACCTCGGCATTAGAATCAAAGAAAACCGTGCTGCCCGCATACATCATTCTCATTCTTGCCGGAAACAGCAACGAGAATTTGATACCTGCTTGGTGCAGTTTTTTTTTTACCCCGGAGAAGGCCATCCTTCTCTGCTGGGTAATTCTAGAAAAATCTGGATACAAATAAACATTTGCATTCCCCACCACAATTGCGTCCCTATCTCTGGAGAGATAGAGAAATCTATCCCTATCTCGTGACGATAACATTTTAATCAGCAGTGTTCTTGGAGGCGCCCCCAGGGAGGGCTTTTTAGTAGGAACTCTGTGCGCCCGTTCCACATGAAAGAGCGCAGAGAGCTCCTCAGTTCCAAAATTATCTTTAAGCCATCTTTCGATATATAGCACTGGTTTGTCAGTCTCTTCCCCTTCTGGAAGTCCCACAATGCGAAGATTATTACGACGTGACCAATCTTCTAGGTCAATTATTCTTTCCTTTAACTCTTTATTATTTTCCATCATGGCCTCCCGTTCTTTCTTAATTTCCCCATCTCCTTTTCTAAAAGCTCAAACTTGAAGTGAGTAACTCATTCACATGGGGGCAAACCTCCAGCTGTTGCAAAACTACAACTCCCAGCATGCACAGTCTGTCAGAACATGCTGGGAGTGGTAGTTTTGCAACAGCTGAAGGCACACAGGTTGGGAACAGACCATAACTCAATGTTTCCCCACCTGTGTGCCTCCAGCTGTAGCAAAACAACAACTCCCAGCAGGCACTGACAGTCATAGGGCATGCTTGGGGTTGTAGTTATGCAACAGCTGAAGGGGCACAGTTTGTAGACAACTGTGTAGTGGTCTCCAAATTGTGGCCCTTGAGATTTTGCAAAACCTCAACTTCCAGCATGCCCAGACTGACCAGGCATGCTGGGAGTTGTCGTTTGGCAACATCTGAAGAGCCAGATGTTGCAGAACTACAACACCCAGTATGCCTGACTGTCTGAGCATGCTGGGAATTGTAGTTTTGCAACATCTGGAGGTCCACAATTTGGAGACCACTGTATAGTGGTCTGGAAACTGTGGCCTTCCAGATGTTGCAAAACTACAACTCTCAGCATGCCCAGACTGTGCAGGCATGCTGGTAGTTGTAGTTTTTTGACATCTGGAGGGCCAGATATTGTAAAACTACAACTCCCAGCATGTCTGGATGCTGAGAGTTGTAGTTTTGCAACATCTGTAGGGCCACAGTTTGCAGACCACTATACAGTGGTCTCCAAACTATGGAACTCCAGATGTGGCAAAACTATAACTCCCAGCATGCCCAGACAGCCAAAGGCTTTCTGGGCATGCTGGGAGTTGTAGTTTTGCAAGTTTGAAGATCATTGACCAAGGATGAGGCCCGCTGCTATCCCTGCCGCCACAGCTCGCAGGTCGCAGATGCTGTCCCTGCTGCTCCAGCCCCCTGTCAGAATTGACGCCTCTGCCGATCCACCGCCAATAAGAAACCGCCTAGTCCAGCAACCATGCATCAACTACAAGTTAGCCCCACTACCCAGGTGAAAGTCAAAGCCTTGATGTAAACCTACAGTTTCAGGGATTACTTCAGTCAAGTTAGTCAAGTCCAAGTCCCTAAAATATAGTGAGGGCTGCATACAAGTCAAGTCAATTATATATAGCACAATGAACTATAAGTCCCAGCAAGCAAATAAGCTTTCCTAAGTTCACCCTGCAACTCCTTCACGCTAATCTGACCTGTAAAGGATTGTACCAACTTTGCATCCTCAGTAAAGCAAGGCAGTTAACTGTTACCTTGTGTCAGAGTGATTATTTCCACCATGCCTGGCACAGGTAAAGCTGGACTACCTCGGTTTGTGTAGAGGTCAACCATACTCTGGCGTCACGATAATGTTAATTACACATTACCCTCATTGTGTTTGTGTGACAGAAATAAAATTCTACTCACTATACTGTTATTTTTGTTTATGTCTGTTTCAATTCTGGTCAAATTCTGGTCAAATTCCCCCTTCCCGCGGGCTGTCGGGGCTCCGTACAGGAGATCGCAGGGGGCCCCAGCAGTCGGACCCCCAAGATCTGCAACTTATCCCCTATCCTTAAGATAGGGGATAAGTTGTTCACCACTGAGTCACCACTGGACTACTCCTTTAAGGACCGGGGGTTTTTCCATTTTCATTTTTTGCTCATTGCCTTTAAAAAATCATAACTCTTTCAATTTTGCACCTAAATATCCACATGATGGCTTATTTTTTGCACCACCAATTCTACTTTGTAATGACGTCAGTCATTGTGCCCAAAAATCTACGGTGAAACGGAAAAAAAATCATTGTGAAACAAAATTGAAGAAAAAACGCAGTTTTGTAACTTTTTGGGGCTTCCGTTTCTACGTAGTACATTTTTTCGGTAAAAATGACACCTGATATTTATTCTGGTGCACATTAGGGGAAGTAAAGTTCCCCCACATTAGGTGCAGTGAAGTTCCCCCACATTAGGTGCAGTATAGTTCTCCACATTGGGTGCAGTATAGTTCCCCCACATTGACCCCTTAAGGACACATGACGTACTGGAACGTCATGTGTCCGCTCCCGATCTATAACTGGAAAAAATCATAACTTCATGCAGGAAAATTAATACGTTTAAAATTGTCATTTCTGAACCCTATAACTCTTTTATTTTTCCGTGTATGGGGCGGTATGAGGGCTAATTTTTTGCTCCGTGATCGGAAGTTTTTAACGGTACCATTTTTGCATTGATAGGACTTATTGATCGCTTTTTATTCATTTTTTCATGATATAAAAAGTGACCAAAAATGCACTATTTTGGACTTTGGAATTTTTTTGCGCGCACGCCATTGACGTGCGGTTTAATTAAGGATATATTTTGATAACTCAGACATTTCCGCATGCGGCTATACTATATATGTGTATTTTTATTTACACTGTGTTTTTTTTTATGGGAAAAGGGGGGTGATTCAAACTTTTAATAGGGAAGGTAATGATATTTATTCACTTTTTTTTCCACTTTTTTCTTGCAGTGTTATAGGTCCCATAGGGACCTATAACTGCACACACTGATCTTTCAGATTGATCACTGGTTTCTCATAAGACTGGTTTCTCACTTGACTGCTCATGCCTGGATCTCAGGTTCTGAGCAGTCATTCGGCGATCGGACAGCGAGGAGGCAGGTAGGGACCCTCCTGCTGTCCTGTAAGCTGTTCTGGATTTCGCCGCGGCTATCCCGAACAGCCCACTGAGCTAACCGGCATGGTTTCAGTTTCACTTTAGACGCGGCGTTCAACTTTGAATGCCGCGTCTAAAGGGTTAATAGCACTGTACTGCACCTAACGTGGGGGAAACTACTAACATTTCACATTTTTTTAGTGCATATTTTACCGACAATTTACTTCCTTGACTTTAGAGTACCTCCTGTAGAATGGAAAAATATACTACTAAGACATTGTATTAGCTAAGACTAGATATTTTCTGATTCAAGATATATGCTTGACAAATCAAAACATAACATCATCAACTAACACATTGACGCGACGGACAATGGTAATTTTCTGATTACTGACTACTGGCATAATAAGACAACAAAGGCACTTTTACGTAATGTACTAACACATTGGTGAATACTGCAGTTTACAATCCTGACAAGAAGACTTAGGGATTTCTTGCCGAACGCCAGGTACAGCAAAACTTGAACATAGGCCAACGTGACCTCACAATATTAAAAAGGCGGTTTACGCCAAACATTGTAAAATATAGACAGTATTTAACCCTATAAGGACTCAGCCCATTTTCACCTTAAGGACTCGAAACAATCGTTGTTTTTCACTTTCGTTTTTTCCCTCTCACATTCTAAAAATCATAATGCATTCATTTTGCACCTACAGATCCATATAAGGGCTTATTTTTTTTCCTTCACCAATTGTACTTTGTAATGACATCACTTGAAACTAAAAAATATATATATTTGTGGGGTGAAATGAAAAAAAAAGCCATTTTACAACTTTTTAGGGCCTCTGTTTCTACGTAGTGCACTTTTCGGTAAAAAATTACACCTCATCTTTATTGTGTAGGTCCATACGGTTACAGGGATACCAAATGTATGTAGGATTTATTTATTTTACTAATTTAAAAAATTATTCTGACCCTGATAACTTTTTCCTTTTTCCCCATATGGGTCTATATGAGGGCTCATGTTTTAGTGCCGTGGTCTGTAGTTTTATCGGTTCCATTTTTGTTTTGATGGGACTTTTTGATTCTCAATTCTCAATTTTGGACTTAAGTATTTTTTTTACGTGTATGCCATCGACCATGCGGTTTAGCTAACCATATATTTTAATAGTTTGGACATTTATGCACGTGGCGGTAACACATATGATTCTTTTTTATTACATTATTTTATTTTTAAAAAATAGGAAAAGGGGGTGATTCACACTTTTATTAGGGGGCTTATTCACATGTATTTTCTTTTTTTAACACTTTTTTTTTAGCCTCCACAGGGGGCTATACCATGCAGTCTTCTGATTGCATACACTAATGACTGCTATGCCATAGCATAGCACTGATCAGTGTTCTCGGTGCATGGAGCAGTAGATCGCCGATCGGATGACCAGGAGGCAGGTGAGGACCCTTCTGTCATCCAGTAAGCTGATCTGATTCTGTTGTGATAGTCCCAATCAGCTGGGATAGTTTTACTTTCACGTTAGATGCCGCAATCAAGTTTGATCGCGGCGTCGAAAGGGTTATGGGCAGCCATGGGTCCTGGCTGCCCATAACAACCGGGATCCATGGGGTTTAACCCGTTCTCCCCTCATGAGAATGGTTTAAACCTTATTAGTGGGACTCAGGACTAACCCTGCATCTTTAAGGGGTTAAGGCTCAATGGCTACAAGTTTTTAAACATAATCATGGCTCAATAGTAAGAAGTCAGCTTCCCCTCAAAATCTTCCCTACCAAAAATCTGTCGTGTCTGAGAAATATGCCGTTGTCCCCTAGTAGTGCCACGGGTAGCAGTGGTGAATGTGTTTACTTAGGAAATAGTGGTTGGAAGAGATGTAGTAGGAGCGTTATGCTGCACTATATAGTCAGGTGCTGCAGTCGATGTTAGAGGCACTGGCGAAGAAGAAATCTCTTCTGAAGTAACAGGTGATGAAGTAGTGGTGGACATTGTCACTCCCATTGGAGTCCATTTACACTTAATAAGAAATATATTATGGCACTTTGAAATGGGAGGTTTGATGTCTTCAGACCTCAAAAGATTCTGAAATCTTGCCTCTTAAACAAGTCTCGCAAGGAGATATCTGCAGTATAGGGGATGTTTTAGATTGCGAGGGGTCCCAGCACTCGGGCCCCCTGCGATCTCCGGTATGGAGCCACGGCTCTCCCATAGTGCGGCGCATCATGCCCCCAGCCCGAAGTGGGGCCGCCAAGCCCCCTTCGGGCAAGGGGGAGAGCCATTTGGCTATCTTCAGCTCTCCCCACTTCGGGTGGGGGTCTTGACGCGCTGTTCCATGGGAGAATCCAGGGCTCCATACAGGAGATTGCAGGGGGGAGCAATGCTCGGACCACATAATCTAAAACTTATCCCCCATCCTGCGGATAGGGGATAAGTTTTATTCCACGAGGCTACTCCTTTCATTTCTAATATTTGATAATGTTTTCCAACCTGTTCAATGAAATTCTGAAATCATAGTTAGAGTTAATTTATTTTAGTAATTGGGAAATGCAGTCAAGATGTCAAGAAAGCAAACAAACAGCCAATTTGTTTAGAGAATATTCCAATGGCATACACATACACAACTCTGAATATACATGCTCTCAGCATATGTTAATTGACATTCTGGTGCATTTGATTATGCAAACTATTCTGAAAGTCATTTATCACAGCTTTGGGGAAGTCATCTATTCATGAAACTTTAACAGGAATCATTGCATCATTTGACAGTAAGAAACACTAGTGATTGAATGACAGGATCATAAAATATGACAAGATTTCATAAATCAGATGGATATTATCATGGACATTAAGACATTTGTGTATTCTACAGCATACCTTTAAGCCGTTAACCTAGATGAAAGAAAAGATGGCAGTGTTCCAATGTTGTACTGTGGCAAAAACAGATTGATAACTTAAAAAACACATACATTGTAATATTTCAATGGTAGAAGAAATTGTGACACTTCAGAGACAACCTCTTTATATATAGAGCTGCTGCAGCTGATCTTGTTGGCAGCTGATCTTGCTGTTGTGACCAGCCAAATATTAGTATTACAGAAAATAAATGTATTGTTGTAGTATTATATAACAACCTTTCAGATGATAAGTTTCAGTTATAAGAAAGTCCTAATGCACTGGGGAAAAATGAGAGTGGAGAAGATGCGCCAAACTCTGGCGCAAAAAGACACTGCGCCAAAGTTACATTAAAAAAACACATAAATCCTTTGATAAATACCCCCCATAGTGTCTGCAGCTATTACATACTGTACATTACTACTAGGATTATGTTCTGATTTACTACTCTACTACCACTTGTGTGCGCCCCCCCCCCCCCCCCCCCCCCAAATCTGGATCAGAATTTATTCTGCTGTAATACATTGGGTATTGTTGCTATCCTGCCTTACTACACCCATCTTGTGAATTTTGCTGTTTAAGTGTATTTAGTTAGTCACATATTATTTGTGGTGGCTTTTAATATGAACATTAAAAGTTATATTTTAAACACGTTTGCCCAGATTTATCAAACTGTGTGAGAGAAAAAGTGGAGTGATTTTCTCATAGCAACCAATCACAGCTCAGCTTTCACTTTACCAGAGCTCATTAGCTGAGCTGCGATTGGTTACTGTGGAAAAATCTCTCCACTTTTTCTCTCACACAGTTTTATAAATCTGGGTCTTTAAGTTTGGGTACATTTATCAGGAGACAACTCATAAGCATTCTAGCTCTCATTTTGCCCTTCCACCAGTCACTGCTCTACAGGAGAAACTTAAATGGGCACTGTCATTAAAATTATTTTTTGCATATGACACAGCAGGGAAAATAAATAAGATTTGTAAATCAGTCCCTGTTAAAAAAAATGTCTTTTTATGCCACTTTTATAGCCTTATAAAGCTGGCCACTAGGGGTCTCCCCAGAATGCATTCTGTCTGCTCAAAAGCACATATATTGGTCTCTTGCTGGACTAGCAGGAGACCAAACTCAGGAAGTGCTGTCTGGCTCTCCCTGTTTCATACATAGGCAGATAGCGAGTGCTATTCCCTGCCTGTGGCCAGGCCACACTTCTTGAGTTTGGTCTCCTGATAGTCCAGCAGGAGACCAAAATCTGTGCTTTTGAGCAGACAGAATTCGGTCTGGACCAGAAAGGAGACCCCAAGTGGCCAGATTTATAAAGCCATGAAAGTGATATACACAGACATATTGTTTACAGGGAGTAAATTACAAATCTTATTTACTTTACCTGCTGTATCATACGCAAAAGAAAAAAAAAATTATATTTTAACCCCTTTTTTTTCTGTTTTTCCGTTTTTGCATTTTCATTTTTTCCTCATCACCTTCTAAAAATCATAACACTTTCAATTTTGCACCTAAAAATCCATATGATGGCTTATTTTTTGCGCCACCAATTCTACTTTGCAGTGACATTAGTCGCTTTACCAACAAATCCACGGCAAAACGGAAAAAAAAATCATTGTGCGACCAAATTGAAGAAAACATTTCATTTTGTAACTTTTGTGGGCTTCCGTTTCTACGCAGTTCATTTTTTGGTCAAAATTGCACCTTATCTTTATTCTGTAGGTCCATACGGTTAAAAGGGTACCCTACCAATATAGGTTTGATTTTGTCGTACTTCTGAAAAAATCATAACTACATGCAGGAAAATGTATACGTTTATAATTGTCATCTTCTGACCCCTGTAACTTTTTTATTTTTCTGCGCATGGGCCGATATTAGGGCTCATTTTTTGCACCGTGTTCTGAAGTTTTTTAGGAGTATCAGTTTTGTGTTGATCGGACTTTTTGATTGCTCTTTATTCATTTTTTTATGATATAAAAAGTGACCAAAAATATGCTATTTTGGAATTTTTTTGCACGTACGCCATTGACCGTGCGGTTTAATTAATGATGTAATTGTATAGTTTGGACATTTTTGCACGCGGCGATACCACATATATTAATTTTTATTTTAATTTGCACAGTTTTTTATGGGAAAAGGGGGGTGATTCAAACTTTTATTAGGGAAGGGGTTAAATGACCTTTGTTAACTTTTTTTTCCCCTTTTTTTTGCAGTGTTATAGCTCCCATAGGGCTGATTTTATCGCGATGTCCTGATCAGCCCGACTGAGCTGCCGAGAAGTGTTTACTTTTGTTTTCAGACGCGGCGATCAACTTTGATCGCCGCATCTGAAGGGTTAACAGCACGCGTCACAACGATCGGTGCCGCACAATGTTAACCCAGGGTCCCGGCTATCGTTAGCAGCCAGGACCGACCCAGTGTGATGCGGAGTCACGGCGTGAAAACGTTTTTCACACCGGGACTGGGCTCAGGGCGTACAGGTATGCCCTGAGTCCTTAAGAGGTTAATGACAGTGCCCATTTAAAGAACTCCTGAACATAAAGTTGGTGAAAAGTCTTTAATACTTTTACCAAAAAATCGATGCACACATGGAAAAAAAAAAACTGATGCAAGTTTTCATAAAAAAAAATAAGAGTGGTGAACACTGAAGACCTTGTTTACCACTATGAACAGATTATTAAACAGTTTTAATACTTCTACTAAGCCCTTTGCCGTCTCCCTATACTCTCCTCCCATGAGACCTTGATGAGACAGCAACCTTTAACCCCTTAACGACAATGGACGTAAATGTACGTCATGGTGACATGGTACTTAACGCACCATGATGTACATTTACGTGCCACCATGATCGCTAGCACTGGAGCGGTCCCCGATGTCCGCCATTAACTCCTCAGATGCCATGATCAACACAGATCACGGCGCTGCGGCAGTGCGGTATTTTGAATGGATGATCGGATTGCCCGCAGCGCTGCCGCGGCGATCCGATCATCCAGCATGGCGGCCAGACCAGCAGACGGTGAGATGGCGGTGAGATCGAGCAGACCAGAGCAGAAGATCACCGATAATACTGAGCAGTGCTATGTCCTATACATAGCACTGAACAGTATTAGCAATCAAATGATTGCTATGAATAGTCCCCTATGGGGACATAAAAAGTGTTAAATAATATAAAAAAATGTTAAATAAAAAAGTTAAAAAATTTGAAAAATTCCCTTCCCCAATAAAAAAGTTAAATGTCAGTTTTTCCCATTTCACCCCCCAAAAAGCGTAAAATGAATAATTAATACACATATTTGGTATTGTTGCGTGTGTAAAAGTCTGAAATATTAAAATATATTGTTAATTATCCCATACGGTGAACGGCGTAAGCGTAAAAAAAAATTTAAAAGTCAAAAATTGCTGTTTTTTGTAACATTTTATTCCAATAATAAAAAAGTTATAAAAAGTAAAACCTAAGCAAAAGTGGTACTGATAAAAACTACAGATCATGGCGCAAAAAATGAGCCCTCATATCGCCCCATATACGGAATGGGAAAGTTATAGGTGGTCAAATTAGGGCAATTTCAAACATACTAATTTTGTTAAAATGGTTTGAGATTTTTTTTAAGCGGCACAATTATAGAAAAGCATATAACATGTGTATCATTTTAATCGTATTGACCCACAGAATAAAGAAAACATGTAATTTTTACCGGAAAGTGTACAGCGTGAAAACAAAACCTTCCAAAAATTTGCTAAATTGTGTTTTTCTTTTCAATTTTCCCACATAAATAATATTTGTTTGGTTGCACCATACATTTTATGGTAAAATACGTGATGTCATTACAAATTATAATTGGTGACACAAAAAACAAGCCCTTATATGGGTCTATGGATGGAAAAATAAGAGAGTTATGATTTTTAGAAGGTGAGGAGGAAAAAACGAAAAATGCAGAAATAAAATTGGTTCTTTTTTTTTCTCCTTGCCTTTTAAAATCTATAACTCTTCTAATTTTCTATAAATGTCCATCCCTAGGGCTTTTTGTTTGTGGGAATAATTGTACTTTCTAATGACATCACTAATTTTACCAAAAAATTTATAGTGAGGCAATAAAAAAATTATTTGTGGAGGAAAATAAATAATAAAAAAAACAAACAAACAAAAAAAAAACACATAGTGTTTACCGTATATACTCGAGTATAAGCCGACCCGAGTATAAGCCGAGACCCCTAATTTTAACCCAAAATCCCAGGAAAAGTTATTGACTCGAGTATAAGCCTAGGGTGGGAAATACCTCATCCCCCCCCTGTCATCATCCAGACCCGTCATTAACATCCTCATCATCATCCCCTTGTCATCATCCCACACATCCCCCCTTCATCATCCCCTTATCATCCCACACATTCCCCCTTCATCATCCCCTTATCATCCCACACATCCCCCCTTCATCATCCCCTTATCATCCCACACATCCCCCCTTCATCATCCCCTTATCATCCCCTTATCATCCCACACATCCCCCCTTCATCATCCCCTTATCATCCCACACATCCCCCCTTCATCATCCCCTTATCATCCCACACATCCCCCCTTCATCATCCCCTTATCATCCCACACATCCCCCCTTCATCATCCCCTTATCATCCCACACCCCCCCCCCCCTTCATCATCCCCACACCCCCCCCCCCCTTCATCATCCCCACACCCCCCCTTCATCATCCTCTTCTCATCATTCGCCCTCAGTGGTCTTCAACCTGCGGACCTCCAGAGGTTTCAAAACTACAACTCCCAGCAAGCCCGGGCAGCCATCGGCTGTCCGGGCTTGCTGGGAGTTGTAGTTTTGAAACCTCCGGAGGTCCGCAGGTTGAAGACCACTGCGGCCTTCAACATCATCCAGCCCCCTCTCACCCCCTTTAGTTCTGAGTACTCACCTCCGCTCGGCGCTGGTCCGGTCCTGCAGGGCTGTCCGGTGAGGAGGTGGTCCGGTGAGGAGGTGGTCCGGTGAGGAGGTGGTCCGGTGGGGAGGTGGTCCGGGCTGCTATCTTCACCGGGGGCGCCTCTTCTCCGCGCTTCCGGCCCGGAATAGAGCCGTTGCCTTGGCAATGACGCAGAATTACGTTGGCAATGAACGCACCTCTGCGTCGTTGTCACGGCAACGTGACTATTCTGAGGCCGGGCCCGAAGCGCTTAGAAGAGGCCTCCCCGGTGAAGATAGCAGCCCGGAACCAGTATCCCACCGGACCACCTCCTCACCGGACAGTCCTGCAGGACCGGACCAGCGCCGAGCGGAGGTGAGTACTCAGAACTAAAGGGGGTGAGAGGGGGCCTGGATGATGTTGAAGGCCGCAGTGGTCTTCAACCTGCGGACCTCCGGAGGTTTCAAAACTACAACTCCCAGCAAGCCCGGACAGCCGATGGCTGCCCGGGCTTGCTGTGAGTTGTAGTTTTGAAACCTCTGGAGGTCCGCAGGTTGAAGACCACTGCGGGTGGGGGAGTTCACTCGAGTATAAGCCGAGGGGGGTGTTTTCAGCACGAAAAATCGTGCTGAAAAACTCGGCCTATACTCGAGTATATACGGTAATTCATATGCAGTGCACTTTTTTGGTAATTTTTCTTATTATATCCCGTAGGTCTATAAGCTTACAACGATACCCAATTTATATAGGTTTTGTTTTATTTTACTGGTTGAAAATATATAACTTTTCTCTTTGTAAGAAAACAATATTGGTATTGGAGTTAGTCACACAGGATACATAGGCAGTATTAGTCATATTCGCTAAATTCGCATATTCGCGTTTTATTTTCGCATATGCGAAATTAAGCATATACAAAAATTTTGCATATGTGAAAATTCGCACGCCAGTCTCACACAGTAGTAATAGAGCCTTCTTTACACCACACAAGCTGGAAGCAGAGAGGGTGATCACTGTGATGTGTACTGTGATAAAAAAAAAATATTTGTAATTACGAATATATAGTGCTATATTCGCGAATATTCGTGAGTTTGCGAATATGCGATATTCGCGAATAAAATTTGCATTGCGAATATTTGCGAGCAACACTAATTATTAGCAGGGAACAACATTGTGAAGAGGTGAGTGGGTAATCTAACAAAAACAGTAGCAGGACAGTTAAAACCAGCTTTAGTGGGGTAGGATTAGAGATATCCACCCAGGCTACATGTGAGAAGACTAAGTCACCTAAGTTGTTGATTAAAACAGATGCAACTGCATAGGATAATTTACCTAAAGTCAAGTTGGTGGGGTTCACTGAAAGTTCCTATATCTCCTCCAGAACAGCCAAACCCTGAGAAATTGTGATCTAGTGAGCAGTTCCCAGTGGGAGATTTCTTCGAAGCAATATATTTGATCCATTTCTTGCAACCTATTGTTGAACCTCGGGTAGTTGTGTAGAGAGTCAGTGCTTGGTATTAGGAGTCTGGCTGCCAAGAGGAGGTGCAGGAAGAGAGGGGGACATTCACCCTTGGCTCCATGATACTGGCAGTTAGGTGGGCTATGTCTGGCAAGCAGGGAATAGAGGAATGGCAGATAGCATTTCTACAGTAAAAAAATATCAGTACAAGTATGGATCAACAGGCAATCCCACCATACATGGAAAAATTAGCCCATGTTTGAGTCACATCTCCAACAGACAGGAATTCAAACTGAATAATCAGGAAGTTACATTAGGCGGTTTGTACCAATGGCTCAAAATTTTGTAGGCATTTTCTTGTATGCAAACACTTCTTGATATCTTGTGTAGCTTTAAGCATAGTGTATTTGTATTTGCAGGGTGGAAAAGAGTGACAGTCCCAAGTCGGCTTTTCACTTAGCAATTAATGGGTAGAGGGGATTGCTTGGAAGTTGGTGTACAATAGCTTCTTGTAAAGGGTGGATATGGGTTTGTGTTGGGGGTTGGCCAAGGACAACATTACTCCAAACCAAGTGAGTGGATGTTGAAAGGTGTTGTGTGTAGCAACCCCTAAATTTATGGACTTTTGTGTTGTGCAAGGAAGCTAGAGGGAAAGATGCCAAGGATTGAGATGGTCTTCAGGGAGAATGCAGTCTTCATCGTCTATGAGTTTCGAGAGGGAGAGCTGGGACCCTCGAAGAGTCACGGGGCAGCTAAGCTTAATGGATTCTGGAGCTTGGCCCACAACATCCTTTTTCCGAACTATAGGGCCAAGGTTGTGCTGGGCAGGCTGCTGAGCCAGGAAACATTTCCATACCGTAAGAATTACCCTAGTCAGAGGGCAGAAAGCTTTTTTATCAACTAAAGGAGGCAAGGGAAGGAGTATTAGGGACCTCAGATGCTGAGGTGACAGTGGTACCATTTTTGTTTTGATGGGACTGTTTGAAGTGAACAAAAATGCCCAATTCTTGACTTTTTTTTTCCATATATGCTATTGACCCTGTGGTTTAATTAACAGTATGTTTTAATAGTTTGGACATTTATGCACACAGTGGTACCACATGTTATTTTTTTTTCATAATTGTATTTATAAAATGGGTAATGATGGGGGTGATTAAAAGTTTTTTTTTTAGGACACACATTCACACTTTTTGCCAAAGCAGGCTAGAGCAACACAGAAAAATTCGGACAGCATGGAGGCAGGTAGGGACCAATTGACCATCATGTAAGGTGATTAGGACCGATCAACCTTGGCAACAAACCAGTAACATAGAACTGGGGTATAGGTCCCACATTTTGCTTTGATAGCTGGATCTAAAGGATCAATAGCCTTACAACGGAGATCACCACTGTAGGCTATTAGCTGCATCCCCTGGCTGTTGATTCCATGTAGGGGCTGCGTGGTATGGAGCGGAATGATGTCACAATCCTGCTCTGTAGCTGCCCCCCTTCTCAGGATGTACCCATACGTCCTGAGTATATTCAAAGGATAGGGGGATAAGATGTCTGATCGCGGGGGTCCGGCCACTGGGACCGCCTGCAATCTCTGTGCAGACACCCAGTGTTCTGAACATTATGTTCAGAATGCTGGGTTCAGGAGGCTGTGCTCATGAGGGGGCATCGTGGGACATCATGACCACAGCCTCCCAAAACCCAGCGTTATGAACATAATGGGTGTTTGCACGGAGATTGCAGGGGGTCCCAGCGGTCAAACCCCACAATCAGACATCTTGTCTCCTATCCTTTGGATAGGGGATAAGATATCTAGCAACGGAGTACCCCTTTAAAAGGGTTATCCAGGGATAAATAAATAAAAAAAAAAACTGAGCTAATTTCTTTCAAAAACAGCTCCACATCTATTCCAAGGTTGTACAGTATGTGGTATTATAAATTGCCTCCATTCACTTCAATGGAACTGAGCTGCAGAACCACAACCAACCTGGAGGCAGACAGGAGCATTTTTTTTAAAGAAATTTGCTCTGTTTTTCTATTCTTGGATAACCCCTTTAAGTCCACATATGAGATAATCTTTTATCAAGTCTTTATTGTGAATTTGTTTAAAGTCTGCAGATAAAGAATGGTTATCAAAACTGATTTTTATGTTGTGTACAGTATATGTTTTCTTATCCATTTTTTTTAGAGTTACATGGGCATAATATCATATATTCAGAAAATACCAATAAAAACACCAAATCTGCAGCACAGCATTTTTTCTGTGAAAAAAACGCTGAAACCAGCTGGAAATCAATAGTAAATCGCAAAATGCTATTTCCACTTGGCGTTTTTCTTCTTTGGGTTTGTTCAATCCTGTTTGACGTTTTTCTGCTCCTTAGCAGTTTTTCTAAATCTCAGCATGTGATTCACGTTTTTCTCCCATAGAAGTCTAAAAAAAGGCCAATAAAAAAGCTATGTGAGTTTAACTTTGGTGTTTTTGCGAGTGTTTTTTATTCCTTTTTTACTTAGTGATCTCAAAAGGGATGGAGCTAGCTTTTTTGATAAAATGTCGTAGGCTGCCAATCACAGTGCCGGCCAATCACAACTCTCAGTAGGAAATATGAATCTGTGATGTGAAGTTCTCTTACCTGAAAAAAAAAGCCAGAAACCTAGCATAATAGTGTAAGAATGGGTATTGGAAGAAGGAGGTTTTCCTCTGAAACTTAGAGTTAGCCTAGGGTCTCACTGAAAGTTAGCCTAGGGTCTCACTGTTTGGGCTGGAAAGATGGTATTGGTTGTATAGTAGTTCGCACTAATTTACAACTCAAATTCAGTGTTCTTGTGGAAATAATAGGTGCTTTCTCCGGGAGAAAAGGTAATAAAATGGAGAAAAGACAATAATTTGTCTTGTCAGAGCAGAGGCCAATATTTATTTATTATCGATTCAATTTGTTTATTTTGTTGTCTGAATGGTTACATTTATTTGGTTCATTGTTTTTGTGTGGTTAAAAAAGGTGGCTCTAACTAGGGATTTACATTTTTGTAGTGATTTTAGTAGTGATTCTTGTGGATATTCTTTATTTAAAAACCTTGAGTCAGACTGAGTGCTTCTGTGTTAAACTGATCTTCTCTTGTACAGTTTCTTTTCGGATGTCAGTATTGTCCTTGAGGTACGTTTAACCCTTAAGGACACAGCTCATTTTCACCTTAAGAACGGAACCGTTTTTTGCAATTCGGACCACTGTCACTTTAAGCATTAATAACTCTAAGATGCTTTTACCGATTTTTCTGATTCTGAAATTGTTTTTTCGTGACATATTCTACTTTATGTTTGTGGTAAATTTATATCATTACTTGTATCCTTTCTTGGTGAAAAATCCCAAAATTTCATGAAAACTTAGAAAATTTAGCATTTTTCTAACTTTGAAACTCTCTGCTTGTAAGGAAAATTGATATGCCAAATAAATGTTATATTGATTCACAAATACAATATGTCTACTTTATGTTGACATCATAAAGTTGACATGTTTTTACTTTTGGAAGACATCAGTGGGCTTCAAAGTATAGCAGCGATTTTCAAAATTTTCATGAAAATTTCAGAATCTGAATTTTTCAGGACCAGTTAAGTTTGAAGTGGATTTGAGGTGCCTTTCTGTGAGAAATACCCCTAAATGACCCCATTATAGAAACGACACCCCTCAAAATATTAAAAATGACATTTAGAAAGTTTGGTAACCCTTTAGGAGTTTCACAAGAATAGTAGCAAAGTAGAGGAGAAAAATCAAAATCTGCATTATTTAGATTAACATGTTCTTGTAGCCCCATTTTTTTTTTCATTTTTAAAAGTGGTATTAGGTGAAAAAAAATTGTAGCCCAATTCCTCTCGAGTACGGAAATACCTCATATGTTGGCCTGAAGCGCTCTGTGGGCTCACAACATGACTCAAGAGGGATAGAGCAACTTTGAGATTTTTGAAAAATTTTTTGCTGTCATAGTTTTTGGGGGCCATGTTGCATTTAGGAAGCCCCCATGGTGCCAGAACAGCAAAAAAAAAACAACAACAAAAACACATGGCATACTATTTTGGAAACTACTAAGCTGGATGTGAAAGGGAAAATTTTATTTTTTACACTAAACTGATGGTGTTACCCCAAATTTTTCATTTTCACAAGGGGTAATAGGAGAAAATAGACCACAAAATTTGAAGCCCAATTTCTCCTATTTAAGAAAACGCCCCATATGTGCATGTTAAGTGCTCTGCTGGCAGGCCGGACTGGATGTGAAAACCAGCCCTGGAAAAAATGACATACCAGCCCAAAAGTGTTTCGTCATTATACCAGCATGTCATCATTTTCTTGTTCATAAAAGGTAAAATCATGCATTTTAAAGCATATTAGTTTCCCCACATTAGGTGCAGTATAGTTCCCCCCACATTAGGTGCAGTACAGTTCCCCCCACATTAGGTGCAGTACAGTTCCCCCACATTAGGTGCAGTACAGTTCCCCTCACATTAGGTGCAGTACAGTTCCCCCCACATTAGGTGAAGTATAGTTCCCCCATATTAGGTGTGCAGTACAGTTCCCCCCACATTAGGTGCAGTATAGTTTCCCACACATTAGGTGCAGTACAGTTCCCCCCACATTAGGTGCAGTACAGTTCCGCCCACATGAGGTGCAGTATAGTTCCCCCCACATTAGGTGCAGTATAGTTCCCCCACATTAGGTGCAGTATAGTTCCCCCACATTAGGTGCAGTATAGTTCCCCACATTAGGTGCAGTATAGTTTCCCCACATTAGGTGCTATATAGTTCCCCCACATTAGGTGCAGTATAGTTCCCCACAATAGGTGCAGTATAATTCCCCACATTAGGTGCAATATAGTTCCCCCACATTAGGTGCAGTATAGTTCCCCATGTTAGGTGCAGTCACTGAGGACAAGCAGGGCTCTGAACACTGAGGACCATCAGGGCACTGTACACTGAGGACAAGCAGGGCTCTTTACACTGAGGACAGGCAGGGCTCTGAACACTGAGGACAAGCAGGGCTCTGAACACTGAGGACAAGCAGGGCTCTGTACACTGAGGACAAGCAGGGCCCTGTACACTGAGGACAAGCAGGGCTCTGTACCTGAGGACATGCAAGGCTCTGTACACTGAGGACAAGCGGGGCTCTGTACACTGAGGACAAGCGGGACTCTGTACACTGAGGACAAGCGGGGCTCTGTACACTGAGGACATGCAGGGCTCTGTACACTGAGGACAAGCGGGGCTCTGTACACTGAGGACAAGTGGGGCTCTGTACCTGAGGACAAGCGGGGCTCTGTACCTGAGGACAAGCGAGGTTCTGTACCTGAGGACAAGCGGGATTCTGTACCTGAGGACAAGCGGGGCTTTGTACGAGAGAGAGAGCAGCCATGGCGGCGGGCGCACTGATCGGGGGCACAGTGAACTCCGACGTTGCGCTGCTGCGTTTAGACGTGACCTCACGTCTAAGTGCAGCAACGCACCAAGCCGGAGGTTAAAGCGCCTTTCCTAGGCAGCCGACCACCCAGGGCCGTAAGTAAGAAGCAGGGCTGGCCTGGGACAGTGCAGGGCCAGCCCTCTTTATCGTCTGCGCCAGGCGGCCTATGCAGCCCGCTGGACCTATTTTCATGTAGGGGCCTGGAGCCCATCCGCAGAGGCGGCTCTAGACTTTTTGAGGCCTTAGGCAAAAATAAATCTGAGCCCCCCCCCCAGCGCAATAAAAAAAAGAAAATAAAAGGTAAAAAAAACGTAAAAAATTTTTTTTTTTTATTCCGCGGGGCTCCCCTACCGAGTTTGACGAGCAAAAATAAAGGATAAAAAGGTAAAAAAAAAAAAAACTGCAATGCACTATATCTATTTATCAGTGGGTATGTAGTTTAAAGTGCTGCTTTATACAGCAACTCACCAATGAGGTCTTCTCTAATTTGCTTCCTTGCCTTCTCTTCTCCATTTGGTCTGGGCCATCATCACAATTTCTTCCACACACAATTCTTCACCGTTAAACCTGCAAAACAAACCTATTAGGCTCTGCACTTTTTTTTTTTCCATGGGTGACAGAGTGGGTGTAGAAGAGTGTACATGTGTAACAGAGGGGTGTAGAGGGGTGTACAGAGGGGTGTAGAAGAGTGTATATGGGTAACAGAGGGGTGTAGAGGAGTGTACATGGGTGACAGAGGGGTGTACAGGAGTGTACACGGATGAAAGAAGGGTGTAGAGGAGAGTACATGGATGAAAGTGGGGTGTAGAGGAGTTTACATAGGTGACAGAGGGGTGAAGAGGAGTGTACATGGATAAAAGAGGGGTGTAGAGAAGTGTACATGGGTAAAAGAGGGGTGTAGAGGAGTGTACATGGGTGACAGAGGGGTGTAGAGGAGTGTACATGGGTGACAGAGGGGTGTAGAGGAGTGTACAGGAGGGTGTAGAGGAGTGTACATGGGTGACAGAGGGGTGTAGAGGAGTGTACATGGGTGACAGAGGGGTGTAGAGGAGTGTACAGAGGGGTGTAGAGGAGTGTACATGGGTGACAGAGGGGTGTAGAGGAGTATATATAGGTGGGATATAGAGGAGTGTACATGGGAGACAGAGGGGTGTATAGGAGTGTACATGGGTAACAGAGGGGTGTAGAGGAGGGTATAGAGGGGTGTAGAGGAGTGTACATAGGTGACAGAGGGGTGAACAGGAGTGTACAGAGCGGTGTAGAGGAGTATGCATAGGTGACAGAGGGGTGTAGAGGAGTGTACAGAGAGGTGTAGAGGAGTGCACATGGATGAAAGAGGGGTGTAGAGGAGTGTACATAGGTGACAGAGGTGAGTAGAGGAGTGTAGAGGGGTGTCAGAGGGTGTAGAGAAGTGTACATGGATGAAAGAGGGGTGTAGAGAAGTGCACAGAGGGGTGTAGTGGAGTGTACATGGGTAACAGAGGGGTGTAGTGGAGTGTACATTGGTGACAGAGGTGTGTAGAGGAGTGTACATGGGTGACAGAGGGGTGTAGAGGAGTGTACATGGGTGACATAGGGGTGTAGAGGAGTGTACATGGGTGACAGAGGGGTATAGAGGAGTGTACATGGGTGACAGATGGGTGTAGAGGAGTGTACATGGGTGACAGAGGGGTGTAGAGGAGTGTACATGGGTAACAGAGGGGTGTAGAGGAGTGTACATGGATAAAAGAGGGGTGTAGAGGAGTGTACATGGTTAACAGAGGGGTGTAGAGGAGAGTACATGGGTGGCAGAGGGGTGTAGAGGAGTGTACATGATTGGCAGAGGGGGTGTAGAGTAGTGTACATGGGTGACAGAGTAGTGTAGAGGAGTGTACATGGGTGACAGAGGGGTGAACAGGAGAGTACATGGATGAAAGAGGGGTGTAGATGAGAGTACATGGATGAAAGAGGGGTGTAGAGGACTGTACATAGGTGACAGAGGGGTGTAGAGGAGTGTACATGGGTAACAGAGGGGTGTACAGAGGGGTGTAGAGGAGTGTACATGGATAAAAGAGGGGTGTAGAGGAGTGTACATGGATAAAAGAGGGGTGTAGAGGAGTGTACATGGTTAACAGAGGGGTGTAGAGGAGAGTACATGGGTGGCAGAGGGGTGTAGAGGAGTGTACATGATTGGCAGAGGGGGTGTAGAGTAGTGTACATGGGTGACAGAGTAGTGTAGAGGAGTGTACATGGGTGACAGAGGGGTGAACAGGAGAGTACATGGATGAAAGAGGGGTGTAGATGAGAGTACATGGATGAAAGAGGGGTGTAGAGGACTGTACATAGGTGACAGAGGGGTGTAGAGGAGTGTACATGGGTAACAGAGGGGTGTACAGAGGGGTGTAGAGGAGTGTACATGGATAAAAGAGGGTTGTAGAGGAGTGTACATGGGTGACAGAGGGGTGTAGAGGAGTGTACAGAGGGGTGTAGAGGAGTGTACATGGGTGACAGAGAGGTGTAGAGGAGTGTACAGAGGGGTGTAGAGGAGTGTACATTGGTGACAGAGGGGTGTAGAGGAGTATACATAGGTGACAGAGGGGTGTTGAGGAGTGTACAGAGAAGTGTAGAGGAGTGTACATGGGTGACAGAGGGGTGTAGAGGAGTGTACATAGGTGACAGAGGGGTGTAGAGAATTGTACATGGATGAAAGAGGGGTGTAGAGGAGAGTACAGAGGGGTGTAGAGGAGTGTACATAGATGACAGAGGGGTGGACAGGAGTGTACAGAGGGGTATAGAGGAGTATACATAGGTGACAGAGGGGTGTTGAGGAGTGTATAGAGAGGTGTAGAGGAGTGTACATGGGTGACAGAGGGGTGCAGAGGAGTGTACATGGATGAAAGAGGGGTGTAGAGGAGTGTACATGGGTAACAGAGGGGTGTAGAGGAGTGTACATGGGTGACAGAGGGGTGTAGAAGAGTGTACATGTGTAACAGTGGGGTGTAGAGGGGTGTACAAGGGTGACAGAAAGGGTATAGAGGAGTGTTCATGGGTGACAGAGGGGTGTAGAGGAGTGTACATGGGTGACAGAGGGGTGTAGAGGAGTGTACATGGGTGACAGAGGGGTATAGAGGAGTGTACACAGGTGACAGATGGGTGTAGAGGAGTGTACATGGGTGACTGAGGGGTGTAGTGGAGTGTACATGGGTGACAGAGGGGTGAACAGGAGTGTACATGGATGAAAGAGGGGTGTAGAGGAGAGTACATGGATGAAAGATGGGTGTAGAGGAGTGTACATGGGTAACAGAGGGGTGTACAGAGGGGTGTAGAGGAGTGTACATGGATAAAAGAGGGGTGTAGAGGAGTGTACATGGGTAACAGAGGGGTGTAGAGGAGTGTACATGGGTGGCAGAGGGGTGTAGAGGAGTGTACATGGGTGACAGAGGGGTGTAGAGGAGTGTACAGAGGGGTGTAGAGGAGTATACATAGGTGACAGAGGGGTGTAGAGGAGTGTACAGAGAAGTGTAGAGGAGTGTACATGGGTGACAGAGGGGTGTAGAGGAGTGTACATGGATGAAAGAGGGGTGTAGAGGAATGTACATAGGTGACAGAGGGGTATAGAGGAGTGTACGTGGGTGACAGAGGGGTGTAGAGAACTGTACATGCATGAAAGAGGGGTGTAGAGGAGAGTACAGAGGGGTGTAGAGGAGTGTACATAGGTGACAGAGGGGTGGACAGGAGTGTACAGAGGGGTGTAGAGGAGTATACATAGGTGAGAGAGGGGTGTAGAGGAGTATACATAGGTGAGAGAGGGGTGTAGAGGAGTGTACATGGATGAAAGAGGGGTGTAGAGGAGTGTACATAGGTGACAGAGGGGTGTAGAGGAGTGTACATGGGTGTCAGAGGGTGAAGAGGAGTGTACATGGGTGACAGAGGGTGTAGAGAAGTGTACATGGATGAAAGAGGGGTGTAGAGGAGTGTACAGAGGTGTGTGGAGGAGTGTACATAGGTGAAATAGGGGTGGACAGGAGTGTACAGAGGGGTGTAGAGAAGTATATATAGGTGACAGAGGGGTGTAGAGAAGTGTACAGAGAGCTGTAGAGGAGTGTACATTGGTGACAGAGGGGTGTAGAGGAGTGTACATGAATGAAAGAGGGGTGTAGAGGAGTTTACATGGGTGTCAGAGGGTGTAGAGAAGTGTACATGGATGAAAGAGGGATGTAGAGAAGTGTACAGAGGGGTGTAGTGGAGTGTACATGGGTGACAGAGGGGTGTAGAAGAGTGTACATAGATGACCGAGGGGTGTAGAGGAGTGTACATGGATGACAAAGGGGTGTAGAGGAGTGTACATGGGTGACAGAGGGGTGTAGAGGAGTGTACATGAGTGACAGAGGGGTGTAGAGGAGTGTACATGGGTGGCAGAGAGGGTGTAGAGGAGTGTACATGGGTGACAAAGGGCTGTAGAGGAGTGTACATGAGTGACAGAGGGGTGTAGAGGAGTGTACATGGGTGGCAAAGGGGGTGTAGAGGAGTGTACATGGGTGACAGAGGGGTATAGAGGAGCGTACAAGGGTGACAGAGGGATGTAGAGGAGTGTACATGGGTGACAGAGGGGTGTAGAGGAGTGTACATGGGTGACAGAGGGCTGTAGAGGAGTGTACATGAGTGACAGAGGGGTGTAGAGGAGTGTACATGGGTGGCAAAGGGGGTGTAGAGGAGTGTACATGGGTGACAGAGGGGTATAGAGGAGCGTACATGGGTGACAGAGGGATGTAGAGGAGTGTACATGGGTGACAGAGGGGTGTAGAGGAGTGTACATGGGTGAAAGAGGGGTGTAGAGGTGTGTACATGGGTGACAGAGGGGTGTAGAGGTGTGTACATGGGTGACAGAGGGGTGTAGAGGAGTGTACATGGGTGGCAGAGGGGGTGTACAGGAGTGTACATGGGTGACAGAGGGGTGTAGAGGAGTGTACATTGGTGGCAGAGGGGTGTAGAGGAGTGTACATGGGTGACAGGGGGGTGTAGACATGGGTGACAGGGGGTGGGGGGTAGACATAGGTGACAGGGGGTGTGGGGGATAGACATGGGTGCCAGGGATGGACAGGGAGGTAGGCAAGGCGGACATGGATGACAGGGGGGGTGGACATGTGTGACAGGTGGGGGGCAGAGGGTGGACCTGGGTGACAGTGGGGCGGTTTGGACAGGGTTGAGAAGGGGTAACGGAGGGGTGGAAAATGTACGGTACCTTAAGCAAGCCGGCCCGCGCAGCTTGCAATTCCACGGCAGTCCGGCGCAAATGCAGCTCGCTCCGACGTCGGGCACCATTTTCGGCCCACTGCACCGTGAGGGGGAGGGCGGGGTTTGGATGCAGGAGGACGCTGTGTGCGCAGTGCGCACACAGGTTTCCCTTACCCCCGCGCGCAGGCCGGGGCGGGGTATTTGAAAATAAAAATAAAAAATCTTGCCAAAATCACTCCTCTAACTACACGATTTAGGCAGCCGAGAGGCCCCCTTTAGCACGGGCCTTAGGCGGCTGCCTATATCGTTTAATTAGAGAGCCGCCGAGCCCTATGTTAATCCGGCCCCAAAGCGGCCCCAGGCCCAGCGGGATAATTCCTGATATCCCGGTAGGCCAGTTCGGGCCTGTCTGCTGGCACACTACAGGTCTCAGAAGAGAAGGAGCAAACTTTGGCTTTTTGAAGGAGAATTTTGCTGAAATGGTATTTGTGGGGTATTTTGCATTTAGAAAGTCCCCAGGGTGCCAGAACAGCAAAAAAAACACATGGCATACTATTTTGGAAACTACACCCCTCAAGGAACGTAACAAGGAGTATAGTGAGTCTTAACACCTCACAGGTGTTTGACGACTTTGCGTTGAAGTTGGACGTGAAAATGGAAAATTAGATTTTTTACACTAAATTGATGGTGTTACCCCAAATTTTTCATTTTCACAAGGGTTAATAAGAGAAGATGGAACCCAAAATTTGAAGCCCAATTTCTCTCATTTAAGAAATCGCCCCATATGTGGACGTTAAGTGCTCTGCTGACACACTACAGGTCTCAGAAGAGAAGGAGCAAACTTTGGCTTTTTGAAAGAGAATTTTGCTGAAATGGTTTTTGGGGGGTATGTTGCATTTAGAAAGTCCCCAGGGTGCCAGAACAGCAAAAAAAATAAACCACATGGCATACTATTTTGGAAACTTCACCCCTCAAGGAATGTAACAAGGGGTATAGCGATCCTTAGAACCTCACAGGTGTTTGCTGACTTTGCGTTGAAGTTGGATGTGAAAATGAAAAATTAGATTTTAAACACTAAAATTATGGTGTTACTCCAAATTTTTCATTTTCACATGGTGTAATAGGAGAAAATGGACACCAAAATTTGAAGCCCAATTTCTCCCGATTATGAAAATGCCCCATATGTGGATGTTAAGTTCTCTGCTGGCGCACTACAGGTCTCAGAACAGAAGGAGCGCCATTGGTCTTTTGAAGAGAGAATTTTGCTGAAATTGAAGTCGGGGTCATGTACATTATCAAACCTCCAATGGAGCCAGAACAGCAGAAACCCCCACACATGTGACACCATTTTGGAAACTAGACTCCTCCAGGAACATAACAAGTGGTACAGTGAGTACTTACACCTCACAGGTTATTTGAAAAGTGGGCCATAAAAGTGAAAAATGTTTAATACTGAATTGCTGGTATTAACCAATTTTTTTTTAGTTCCACAAGTAGTAACAGAAAAAAAGCTCCACAAACTTTGTAGCCCAATTTCTCCAGAATAAGAATATACCCCATATATGGCAGTAAAGCACTATGCGGGTGCAAAACAGGGCTTAGGAGTGAGACAGCACCAATGAGATTTGAGGCCTAAAGTGGTCTTTTGAACTGCAATGGTTGAGGTTCTGACGTAAAAGCTAAAAAAAAAACAGCAAGTGACCCCAATTTTGAAACTACACCCCCAAGGAAGGTAACAAGGGGTACAGTGAGTACTTATACCTCACAGGTTTTTTGAACAGTGGGCTGTAAAATGAAAAATAAGATTTTTTTACGCTAAAATGCTGGGGTTACCCAATTTTTGACATTTTCACAAAGGGTAATTGGAGAAATTGGGTTACAGATTTTGGAGGGCTTTTTCTCCTGACTATGGAAACACATCCACATATGGGGTAACGTGTTGGGCGGGCGCACAACAAGGCTCAGAAGTCATAGAGGTCTGTTTGCATTTGAGGTCTATGGCATATCAGTAGCTGACTATTAAATACATTCAGAGGAAAATACAAAAATGAAACACCCTCATGTGACACCATTACAGAAAGTACCCACCTTGAGGAATGGGTATAGGGCTAAAGAGGACATTTTGAACACACGGGTCTTTCCTAAATTTATTTTCCAGGAATGGATGAAGGGTAGCTTTGGAAAATTGCAATTTTCAACCTATGCTCTACTTCATCTTTCTGGGAAATACTAACATGTGACTCCGAATTGTCGCCTGGAAATACGACAGAGCTCATGAGCGAGAACTCTTCGCATTTGAGGCTGGTGTTTCTAACAGACCTAACAGTTACATACATTCAGAGGAAAATTCAGGAAAGCAACACCCACATGTGAGAATATTACAAACAGTACACCCCCTAGGGAAGATGTACAGGAGTGAAGTGGACCGTTGGAACAGACGGGTGTTCCCTACATTTATTTTCCAGGAATGGATGAAGTGTACTGGGGGTGGGGGGGGGGGGGGGTTTGGGGGATGAAAATTGCAATTTTAATACTGATATGCCAATTCCCAAAATGATGACCCAGAGTATAGCCGAAAGTAAAAAGTATGCCCACCCCAAACCCTATTCTCTGAATCATCATTCTGGGAATGTGATGTGTGTGGCTGTCCCTAACCTGTTACCTCAAATGCGCACCCCGCTCAGGTGAAGAGAGCATTGCGCATTTGAGGCAATTGCAAACCCCCAATGCTGTTGACTCTGTGTCCCATGACCCATTTTTTGAGTGGGAAAAAAAAGATAACAGTGGTATTGGGAAAGAGGTTTTGGGATTTTTTTTTTGGGGGGGGTGGTGTTTTGGTTTTAAAATTTGGAAGACAATGTACTCTGGACTGGTACATTGGAGTTGAATCCTGGCGAATGAAAATCAGGTGAAAGAATAAAGAATGTAGTACTCCATGGAAGTGTGATACTCCCTGAAGCAATCCTTAATGCAGAGGCCCGGATGATCGGGGCAAGTGACGCATTGAGTGGTGGTGTCCTTACGAATCCCCCTCTTGCGAAACACTCTGCACTTTTTCTGAGATCGTCCCTTCTTTCCAGTGTGGGGAACCTCACCTGGAAAGTGTTGGGCGGGGACGATCCGGGGGCCCACAGTTCCAGAGGTGCTCTGACCCGCTCTTTGGCGGTCACCAAAGATGAGGGTCTTTAGAACTTCCTCTTGAAACTGCAGAAATGTCCTTGTGTTGCCAGGGCACTGGGACAGTACAAAAGACCGCAACTTTTTTGTACCATACCTGTGTTTTCTGCATGGCATTATATGGTTTGAGGACTTGATCAGAAAGATCAACTCCCCCCATATACCGATTGTAGTCCAGATACAATCAGGCTTGAAGACCGGTCACATGGTACCTCGCACAGGGACAGAGGTGCTGCCGTTCCCATGAATAGTGGTGAGCATAAGGACATCCCTCTTGTCCTTATACCGGACCAACAACAGGTTCTCATGGGAAAAGGCACGGGACTCACCACGGGGGATAGGAGTCTGCAGGGGATAGGAAGGAAGGCCTCTTTGATTCTTCCGGAATGTCTCACAAGCGAGCGTAAATCTGGCGGCGAGGGATGTGAAGAGAGGGATACTAGTATAAAAGTTATCCATATAAAGGTGGTAACCTTTATCTAGCAATGGGTGCAAAAGGCCCCAAACGATTTTCCCGCTAACACCCAGAGTGTGGGAACAATCTGGGGGTTCAATGCAGGAATCTCATCCTTCATACACCATAAACTTGCAAGTGTACCCTGAGGTACTCTCGCAAAGTTTATACATCTTCACGCCATACCGCGCTTGCTTGGTAGGGATGTATTGCCGGAAGCTGAGTCTCCCCTTAAAGCTGATGAGAGACTCATCAATAGCAACCTCCCTTTCAGGGACATAGGCCTCCCAAAATTTGGACCCGAAGTGATTGATGACCGGCCTGGTTTTATACAGGCTGTCATACGCGGGATCAGTTCAGGGGGGGACATGCCGCATTATCAGCATAATGCAAACATTTCCGAATGGCCTCGAACCAGGGACGTTCCATGGCCATATTGTAGAGCGGTATCTGATAAAGGACGTCCCCACTCCAATATTGCCGGACACTGGGTTTCTTGACAAGGCCCATATGCAGAACGAGGCCCCAAAATGTCCTCATTTCGGCTGCATCGACTGGGAGCAAGCCATTGCGCCTAGCCAAGAGTGAGCCCGGGTGAGCGGCGACGAACTGTTGGGCGTATAGATTCGTCTGGTCAGCCATCAGATTGACAAACTCGTCATTCCTGAGTCGCCAACAAACTCAGAAATCACGGGCTCGTGGTCCGCTGGCTCAGTCCAGACAAGTTCTCCGGTACGGGGCACCAGTGAACTTGGCCGGGGTGCTTGACTAGTATGAGCGCCAGGGGGACTCATACTAGCATGGGGCACAGGGTCAGGAGCAGAGGAGGTTTGCGGACCCGCTTGGCAACGTCTTCCTCGTCCTCTGAGACGCTTTCTGTGTCAGAGGCAAGTATGGCATATGCCTCCTCTGCGGGCCATTTCCCTACTCTAATGGGGGTGAAGTGTATATATATGTTTGGGGAAAAACTTTATTGGTATATGTGCTGCGTGTGGTGTGGTGCAATAATACCTCCCCTAACCCGCCCTAACCTAATCTAACTAAACCCGCCCTAACAGAAAAAATATAAACTAAAAAGGGGAAAAAAAACGTAAAAAAAAAAAAAAAAGACTTCTAGTGCAAAAAAAAAAGCCTGATTATCCCTTGGTGGCGACTGGGAGCGCAGACGTCAGTGGGGGGTCCAGCCACTCAGCCCAGAACAATGGCTGGTGGCATGTACACTGACCCCCACACAAAATACCCCAAAAAATAAAATAATAAAACGCTTAACCCCGAAAAAAATGCTCTCGCCTGAACCCCAAAAAACGCTGATCAGTGATAAATCACTGACAGCGGTGGGGCAGGCCGCACACAGAGGTATGGTCCGTCCACACAGCACAAGCCTGCTACTGGTGGCACGGACCGACTATAGATGCAAAAATAAAAATAAAAAAGCCGCTATAACCCGAAAAAGTGCCTGCACCTCAAGAAAAAAAACTCTGATCAGTACTACGGGATTGATCAGCGGCGGGTGGGCTTTAGCAAACGGTGGCGGACCGCTCTTTTATAGCTAAGAGGGTCCAGCCACATGTTAAGCAAAAAAAAAAAGGTCTGCGCCAAAAAAAAAAAACGCTGGCGGCAGACCGCAGCGACCCAGTAGGGCCGGGGTCACGCAGCTAAAGGTGCTACAGACCCACGGACATCTACTGATTGTACGCTGCAAAACAAAAAAAAATCTTTTTTTTTTAACTCCTAACTGTCCCTACCTAATCTGAAGCTAACCCTTACTGATTTCTGTGCCAAGGTGCCACAGAAACGGGGCAAGGGGGCACTTTTTTACACTTTTTTGGGTGTGAGGGGGAGATGGAGGAACAGAGCTCTGTCCTGCACACCAGATGAGAAGAAAATGGTGGGCAGAACAGAGCATTGTGCTCCTGATCCCACCTCCCCCCTCCCCAAACTGCAGTGATTGGTGTGGTCACTGCGGCAACCCATTCACTGTTGTACTGGGGGATGGCAACAGTGCCGCCCCCAGTACGTTATGGATGATGATTTGTGGTGCTGAATGATTTCAGCAGGCATCCCGTTCCGGTCCCCGCCCGGTGAGCGTCGGGAACCGGAATCGCAGAAAATTGCATGTCTGAATTGACATGCAATTTTCTGCGATCGCCGACATGGGGGGGGGGGGGGTCTCAGGACCCCCCTCGGCGATGTACCGGGATGCCTGCTGAATGATTTCAGCAGGCATCCCGGGTCCGGTCCCAAACTGGCTAGCGGAGGGGACCGGAATTCCCACGGGCGTATACATACGTCCCAAGTCCTTAACCCCTTAAGGACATAGGGTGTATCAATACGCCCCCGTTTCCAAGTCCTTAAGGACCGAGGACGTATGGATACGCCCTGAGCATTTCCGGCCCCCGCCGCTAGCCGGAGGGGAGTCGGGGCCGGATGCCTGCTGAAATCGTTCAGCAGGCATCCCGGCATATCGCCCAGGGGGGTCATTATGTCCCCCCATGTCGGCGATTGCCGCAGATCGCTGGACAAATCAGTCCAGCGATCTGCGGCGGATTCCGGGTCAATCGGTTCTCCAGTGACCCGATGACCCGGAATTATCGACTGATCGGGGCCGTCAGAGACGGCCCCGAACAGCCATTGCCAGCAGGGGTGAGGTGGCACTGGTGCCACCTCACGATCTCCCTGATTAGTCGGTCAGGGCGCCTGCTGCGGGTGTCACTCCCGCGACCCGCTCCGCCCCTCTTCTGGAGGACGTGAGCGGGTGCGGGCAGAAGGCACAGCTGAAGGCACACTGGTTGCAAAACACTAAGTTTGTTACCAAACTCGGTGTTTCACAACCTGTGTGTCTCCAGCTGTTGCAAAACTACAACTCCCAGCATGCACTGATAGACCGTACATGCTGGGAGTTGTAGTTTTGCAACAGCTGGATGTCCCCCCCCCCAATGTTAACGTACAGGGTACACTCACATGGGCGGAGGGTTACAGTAAGTATCCGGCTGCAAGTTTGAGCTGCAGCAAATTTTTTTGCCGCTGCTCAAACTGCCAGCGAGAAACTACTGTGAACCCCCGCCCATGTGACTGTACCCTAAAAACACTACACTACACTAACACAAAATAAAATAAAAAGTAAAAAACACTACATATGCACATACCCCTACACAGCCCCCCCTCCAATAAAAATGAAAAACGTCTGGTACGTCACTGTTTCCAAAACGGAGCCTCCAGCGGTTGCAAAACTACAACTCCCAGCATTCACTGATAGACCGTACATGCTGGGAGTTGTAGTTTTGCAACAGCTGGATGTCCCCCCCCCCCCCAATATGAACGTACAGGGTACACTCACATGGGCGGAGGATTACAGTAAGTATCCGGCTGCAAGTTTGAGCTGCAGCAAATTTTCTGCTGCAGCTCAAGCTGCCAGCGAGAAACTACTGTGAACCCCCGCCCAGGTGACTGTACCCTAAAAACACTTCACTAACACAAAATAAAATAAAAAGTAGAAAACACTACATATACACATACCCCTAAACAGCCCCCCTCCCCAATAAAAAGGAAAAACGTCTGGTACGCCACTGTTTCCAGAACGGAGCCTCCAGCTGTTGCAAAACAACTACTCCCAGTATTGCCAGATAGCCACTGACTGTCTAGGCATGCTGGGAGTTTTACAACAGCTGGAGGCACCCTGTTTGGGAATCACTGGCGTAGAATACCCCTATGTCCACCCCTATGCAAGTCCCTAATTTAGGCCTCAAATGCGCATGGCGCTCTCACTTTGGAGCCCAGTCGTATTTCAAGGCAACAGTTTAGGGTCACATATGGGGTATCGCCGTACTCGAGAGAAATTGTGTTACAAATTTTGGGGGGTATTTTCTGATATTACCCTTTTTAAAAATGTAAAAAATTTTTACATATACAAAAGTCATAAAACACCTGTGGGGTATAAAGGTTCACATTACCCCTTGTTACATTCCCCGAGGGGTCTAGTTTCCAAAATGGTATGCCATGTGGGTTTTTTTTTTGCTGTTCTGGCACCATAGGGGCTTCCTAAATGCGGCAGGCCCCCAGAGCAAAATTTGCTTTCAAAAAGCCAAATGTGACTCCTTCTCTTCTGAGACCTGTAGTGCGCCAGCAGAGCAATTTTCACCCCCATATGGGTTTTTTTCTGAATCAGGAGAAATTGGGTTTCAAATTTTGGGGAGTATTTTCTGCTATTACCCTTTTTAAAAATGTAAATTTTTTGGGAAACCAAGCATTTTAGGTAAAAAATATTTTTTTTTTTTACATATGCAAAAGTCGTGAATCACCTGTAGGGTATTAAGGTTCACTTTACCCCTTTTTACGTTCCCTGAGGGGTCTAGTTTCCAAAATGGTATGCCATGTGTTTTTTTTTTGCTGTCCTGGCACTATAGGGGCTTCCTAAAGGTGACATGCCCCCCAAAAACCATTTGTTGCTCCTTCCTTTCTGAGCCCTCTACTGCGCCCGCTGAACAATTAACATAGAGATATGAGGTATGTCCTTACTCGAGAGAAATTGGGTTTCAAATACAAGTAAAAATTTTCTCCTTTTTACCCCTTGCAAAAATAAAAAAATTGGGTCTACAAGAACATGCGAGTGTAAAAAATGAAGATTTTGAATTTTCTCCTTCACTTTGCTGCTATTCCTGTGAAACACCTAAAGGGTTAATACACTTACTGAATGTCATTTTGAATACTTTGGGGGTGTAGTTTTTATAATGGGGTCTTTTATGGGGTATTTTTTTTATATGAAGACCCTTCAAATCCACTTCAAAACTGAACTGGTCCCTGAAAAATAGTGAGTTTGAAAATTTCGTGAAAAATTTCAAAATTGCTGCTGAACTTTGAAGCCCTTCCAAAAGTAAAAACTCATAATTTTTATGATGCAAACATAAAGTAGACATATTGTATATGTGAACCCAAAAAAAAAATATTTTGAATATCCATTTTCCTTACAAGCAGAGATCTTCAAAGTTAGAAAAATGCTAAATTTTAATTTTTTTCATCAAATTTGGGGATTTTTCACCAAGAAAGGATGCAAGTTACCATAAAATTTTACCACTAAGTTAAATTACAATATGTTATGAAAAAACAATCTCGGAATCAGAATGATAACTAAATGCATTCCAGAGTTATTAATGTTTAAAGTGACAGTGGCCAGATGTTCAAAAAATGCTCTGGTCCTTAAGGTGAAAAAGGGCTCGGTCCTTAAGGGGTTAAGGACTCGGGATGCAGGGCGTAAGAGGTTAACAGCCATCATGGCAAATGACAACGGTTAAAAAGTACAAACACATATTTTTTTTTTATATGTTTGGCATTCTAGTCCAATGTTGATTACATAGATGAGGAGACGTAAAAACTTAACACTTGAGGAGTAAACACAAGCTTAAAATCCTTATCATTTAATGATGAGAGAAAAACTTTCAGGTTTTCTTCACTCCCTTTCTATATTGTTAAAATATTGTCAATTTAGCACTGCCAGAGGATCAGACCTACCCAGGTGGGGCTTCATGCATTGTTGTTCCCTGTACCCCATGAAGATGTTAGCGAAACTGGGTGCAAGTCTGGTCCCCATTTTTTTTTTTTTTTCATTTTATACCTTATTTTTGATCATCTTCTTTTTATCCCCACAACCCTGGAGAACAGGGCAGGAAAGTGGGTTTTAGGGAACAGCATGGGCCAGGGCACTATAATTATACTTTTAACTTTGTAACCTGACAGCCAGCCAGTAATCTTCAGTTCTTCTGCTGTTACAGGGCCTGCTCTCTCTGATCTTTCCTCTCCTTTGACCTCAGCAGGCCTCTGTATGAATATGACATCAGTTGCACCACAGGGAAGACGAGATGAGCTGGAGGCCAAGATCGAAGTGTGTATGGCAGTGTTTCACAAGCAGGATGCCTCCAGCTGTTGCAAAACTACAACTTTCAACATGCCCAGAAAGCTTTTGACTGTCTGAGCATGCTTTGAGTTGTATTTTTGCAACAGCTAGGGGCACCCTGCTTGGGAGAAACTGGTGTATGGACTCACTCAGCACCTGACATTCCAGGCAGTTGTCTTTTAATTCATGGCACAGGACTCAAATGTTTTAAAGGGATTATCCAGTAAGAGTTTTTTTTTATTGTTTTGATAACTAAGGCACCAAACCGCATTTAAAAATGAAAAAGAAAATTCTGGTGCTCCATTGGTGTCTCCAGTGACCCGATACGCTCTTTGACTGCACTCATCTTTAGCTCAGAAATCGTGGCACCTGGGCCAGAAGGGACATCAGCACCCGGAGTGTCACACTACTCTAATGGCTGAGGGGCAGCATGACAACATGAAAAGGGACAACTTCATTCCGGGCCAGTCCTACACATGCCGGCTGCTGCTACCTGTACTGTTGCTGGCACTACCACCAACATTCTGATTACATGGGGAGAATGTTTGTTACAGTGTGTCACCCCAATAGTAAAGATATTACATGAAGAGGGGGTTTGTTACAGTGTGTCATCCTAGTAGTAAGTTTGACACGCCCCGGGTGGAGCCAATGGGCGGCAAAATTTGCTTTCCTCTAAGGTGGCAAAAATCCTTGTACCAGACCTGCATCTCACTGTTCCAGCACTTCCTCCTTTCCTGCAGGTGGCAAAAGGCCTTGTGTTCTTTATCAAATTATTGGACACAAGCTAAACCTGGCAATGTTTGAACGTTCTGCAAGCTGCGGTCATCCCGAAATTTGGATTATATCTGGGTTTTTGTGGCTCGACTCGCTCATCTCTACTACTGAGAATAAAGGTATTGTTGGGCCTGCTTTCTGGCGTATCATAGAATCTGCTGTAGTGGACAAACATCTCTGGGGACACCAGGTTTCATGGCTGATATACAGTATCCATGACCCCTATAGTAAATATATGGATTTATAACGAACCATGTGAGTGTGTTTGTATATGTAAGATTATGCCTTGTATAGTATTGAGACATTGAGCTAGATTAAAAAAATATGCTAAAAATGCAGATAGTGGGATCACACAAAATATATCTATTCTAAAATGTGAAAGCCTTGAGTTTTGCTGTGAAATTGGATTATAACAGATTTACACATCCCTTTTTAAATTTCCTTTTGTTGCACTGCTTTGAAAGAATCAATGAGTCTTAAATCTCACAGGGCCTAAACTTTCTATAAAATCTATGTAACACTAATAAACTGCTGACCTTTTGGTACATCTTACAGCAAAGAATGAATTCTCTATATAAGTATGAGCTTAAAGAGGTACTCCGGCGCTAAGCATCTTAACCCCTATCAAAAGGATAGGGGATAAGATGTTAGATTGTGGGGATCCCACCACTGGGGACCCCCGCAATCTCTCCTGCAGCACCCCTGTTTTTCAGCTGTACAGAATGAGGATCGCTCTGTGGCTGATGAGGGGCGGTGCAGGGTCGGAGTATTGTGACATCACGGCTCTGCCCCCTCATGATGTCACGCCCAACCCCCTCAATGCAAGCCTATGGAAGGGGGCATGATGGCCCTGTTATAGTAATATTCTCAGCGTCCTCATATTTGTCTGTGAGCTGTCATAGAATCACCAGGAAAGCATTCATATAAAACAAAAAGGACAACTACATCTTGGTAGGGACGCTCATTCTCTCTGAGAGCCAAAAACTTCATTATCATTGTCACATGGCACCAGGACAATGCCCCATACATTTCAAGGTTTGATTTTAACCAATGGGAGGATATATTTAGGCACACATTAAAAGTTACATGACATCAGAAGCTTCTATAGTCTACTACACGTTCTACGGACATCTGTACATCATTAGTATTAAGGCGCATTATTCAAATGGTAGAATGCATTTGAAAGAAACCATACAAAGAGGAATGGGGGAGGGAAGACACAATATGGAATACACAAAAGTGAATTATGATTACATATATATATATATATATATATATATATATATATATATACAGGCAAAAGAGGAAAGCAGCACTACCCAAGTTGTGCATGGGTGCCTCCCAGCCAGGGTCCCGGTCCAGGATCCTCTACATATGTTTCAGGGAAAAGGCAGTGGCACTCCAATATAGTGAAATTTTTTATTGTTTCTTCATCCCAATGTGCAGCGACGTTTCAATCCCAATGTGCAACTTGTGTAGCAACATGTGACTATTTATGACCACGCAGGGCCAATCAAGCAGTTTACATATTTAAGTGAATACAGTGGTGGAAAAAACATGCTATAACATAATAAAAAGTGCAATATTAAGGAATAGCCATATGCATATACTCCAGAGCAACAATATGGCATTCGATCATGTGTACATACAGTACATATGCAGATACAATACATTCTGTAATAGTGTCTCAGGTGTATCACATTTAAGTGTTAATGAGATGGGTGGGGGGACGGAGTCACTCACCATAAACCGTATTATAATCTGTGGAGTGGGTGCGACTGCCTATAGTCCACATTCATATTTTGGGTAAGTCTTTCTCTTTTGCACATAGTGGGATAACTGTTAGAGTTTAAACACCCTTTTTCATTTTTTTTCCCCTCTGTTCCACCTCTAGGGGGAGGAGGAGTAGATTGGGCACAGGTGTATAAATCTTAGCTTGGGACTCTTATTGAGAGCTTGCTCTTCTGAGTGTTGCTGTGTAAGAGGGGGCGTGAAAGAGGAGTTTCAAAAACTGTGATTATCTGTTGTGCGGAGTGAATCTGTGGAGTGGGTGCGACTGCCTATAGTCCACATTCATATTTTGGGTAAGTCTTTCTCTCTTGCACATAGTTGGATAACTGTTAGAGTTTAAACACCCTTTTTCCTTTTTTTTTTCTCTGTTCCACCTCTAGGGGGAGGAGGAGTAGATTGGGCACAGGTGTGTAAATCTTAGCTTGGGACCCTTATTGAGAGCTAGCTCTTCTGAGTGTTGCTGTGTAAGAGGGGGCGTGAAAGAGGAGTTTCAAAAACAGGAGTTTGAAAGCAGGAGGTTGAGATCGCTGTGAGTGTTAATTTCTGTTTTTGCCTATACAATTGTGAAATCCCCATAACTAGATGGCCTCCATGTTGGAAAATGCAGTCCAATGTACATCCTGTTTAATGTATGCAATCCTTGAACAACAGTTTGAGGGTGCATATTGTTGTGCGAGATGTGTGCTAGTTGTCCGTTTGGAAGCCCAGATCCTGTATCTAGAAGGGCGACTGGCAACAATGAGAAGCATTAACAACATGGAGAGGAGTCTCCTGCTCACTGAGCAGGCACTCTCGGGAATAGAGGTGGGGGAGGACAGTGGGACGGAGTTGCAGGACAGTCAGGCAGTTAGCTGGGTTACAGTTAGAAAGAGGGGTAGGGGAAAAAGTGTCAGGGAGGCTAGTCCTGAACTGGCACACCCCAACAAGTTTGCTCTTGGCAGATGAGGGGGATGCCATTACAGAGCTAGCAGAACTGCAGCAGGATACCGCCTCTGACCGCCAGGGGGGTGTCTGCTCCAATAAGGAGGGAGGGAGGAGTACAGGGCAGGCCAGACAGGTACTAGTGGTGGGGGACTCAATTATTAGGGGGACAGACAGGGCGATCTGTCAAAAAGACCGGGATCGCCGAACAGTGTGTTGTCTGCCTGGCGCACGAGTTCGGCACATCGCGGATCGGGTTGATAGGTTGCTGGGTGGGGCTGAAGAGGACCCAGCAGTCATGGTACATATTGGCACCAATGACAAAGTAAGAGGTAGGTGGAGTGTCCTTAAAAATGATTTCAGGGACTTAGGCCGCAAGCTTAAGGCAAGGACCTCCAAGGTAGTATTTTCTGAAATACTACCAGTACCACGAGCCGCACCAGAGAGGCAGCGGGAGATCAGGGAGGTAAACAAGTGGCTCAGAAGCTGGTGTAGGAAGGAGGGGTTTGGGTTTATGGAGAACTGGGCTGACTTCGCTGTCGGTTACCGGCTCTACCGTAGGGACGGGCTGCACCTCAATGGGGAGGGTGCAGCTTTGCCTGGGGAGAAGATGGCTAAAAGGGTGGAGGAATGTTTAAACTAGGGACTTGGGGGGAGGGAACCTACAGCAAAGAAGGGGAAGATAGTGTCGATAGAGAGGTGGGAATTATAAATGTACCTGGGGGTAGAGCGGAGGGAGGGGTTAGAATAGTTAATAGGAATAGGCTTCATAGGAAAATAAAACTTACACCCTTGAATCCCATTAACCCCAATAACATAAAGGATGGAAATGTAAAGTGTATGTTCACAAATGCCAGAAGCCTAGCAAATAAAATGGGGGAGCTTGAGGCCTTGATACTTGAGGAACATATTGATATAGTTGGGGTCACTGAGACATGGCTGGACTCCTCGCATGACTGGGCAGTCAATCTGCAGGGGTTTACATTGTTTCGCAAGGATAAAATGAACAGAAAAGGTGGTGGAGTCTGTCTGTATGTAAGAAGTGGTATGAAAGTCAGTGTGAACGATGCCATAGTGTGTGATGATTCTGAGGAGGTGGAATCACTGTGGGTAGAATTACAAAAGGAGGGAAATACTGAAAAAATAATATTTGGTGTAATCTACAGACCCCCTAATATCACTAAAGAGATAGAAGTTAAGCTTCATAAACAAATAGAGAGGGCCGCCCGGGCAGGTACAGTGGTAATATTGGGAGATTTTAACTATCCAGATATAGATTGGGGCCGGGGGTTGGCTAAAACTACAAAGGGGTGACAATTCCTAAATTTATTGCAGGATAATTTTATGGGCCAGTTTGTGGAGGACCCAACAAGAAGTGATGCCTTGTTGGGTCTGATCATTTCCTACAACGCAGAGCTGGTTGGTAATGTCACTGTGAGGGAAAACCTTGGTAATAGCGACCACAATATAGTTACTTTTGATTTAAAATGTAGAAAACAAAGGCAGGCGGGGAAAGCAAAAACAAATAACTTTAAAAAGGCAAACTTCCCTGGGCTGAGGGCTGCACTACAGGACATAGACTGGGGGAGGTGTTCTCAAATACTGATACAGAAGGAAAATGGGACATCTTTAAATCAACTCTAAATAACTATACAGCTAAATATATACCAAAGGGGAACACATATAAACGATTAAAACTAAATCCTACATGGCTGACAAATGATGTTAAAAGAGCAATAAACAACAAAAAAATAGCCTTCAAAAAATTCAAATCTGATGGGTCAGCGATAACATTTAAACAGTACAAAGAGCTTAATAAAATCTGTAAAAATGTAATAAAAACAGCAAAAATTCAAAACGAGAGACAGGTGGCCAAAGAAAGCAAAACTAATCCTAAATATTTTTTTAGATATATAAATGCAAAAAAAACAAGGACAGAGCATGTAGGACCCCTTAATAATGATAATGGGGAGGTTGTCACAGGCGATCAAGAGAAAGCGGAGCTACTTAATGGGTTCTTTAGTTCTGTATATACTATGGAAGAAGAAGGAGCTGACATTGGCCAGGTCAGTGCTGGTAACACATCATGTAATGTACTGAACTGGCTTAATGTAGAGAGGGTACAAGGTAAGTTAAGTAATATAAATGTAAGCAAATCTCCAGGGCCAGATGGATTGCACCCAAGAGTTCTTAGAGAGGTAAGTTCAGTAATATCTGTACCCCTGTTCATGATATTTAGAGATTCTCTGGTGTCTGGTATTGTGCCAAGGGACTGGCGCAAGGCGAATGTGGTGCCAATCTTCAAAAAGGGCTCTAGGTCTTCCCCAGGAAACTATAGACCAGTAAGTTTAAAGTGCATTGTGGGTAAATTGTTTGAAGGACTTATAAGGGATTACATACAGGAATACATAGGGGATAATTGTATTATATGTGATAGCCAGCATGGGTTTACTAAGGATAGAAGTTGTCAAACCAATCTAATTTGCTTTTATGAAGAGGTGAGTAGAAGCCTTGACAGAGGAATGGCTGTGGATATAGTGTTTCTGGATTTTGCCAAAGCGTTTGATACTGTTCCTCACAGACGTCTGACAGGTAAGTTAAGGTATTTGGGCTTGGAAACTTTAGTTTGTAACTGGATTGAACACTGGCTCATGGATCGTACCCAGAGAGTGGTGGTCAATGATTCGTACTCTGATTGGTCCCCGGTAATTAGTGGTGTACCCCAAGGTTCAGTACTGGGCCCGCTGTTGTTTAATTTATTTATCAATGATATAGAGGATGGTATTAACCGCTCTGTTTCTATCTTTGCAGATGACACCAAGCTTTGTAGCACGGTACAGTCTATAGAGGATGTGCATAAGTTACAAGATGACTTGGATAGACTAAGTGTCTGGGCATCCACTTGGCAAATGAGGTTCAATGTGGATAAATGTAAAGTTATGCATCTGGGTACTAATAACCTGCATGCATCGTATGTCTTAGGGGGGATTAAACTGTCAGAGTCACTGGTAGAGAAGGATCTGGGTGTACTTGTAGATCACAGACTACAGAATAGCATGCAATGTCAGGCTGCTGCTTCCAAAGCCGGCAGGATATTGTCATGTATCAAAAGAGGCATGGACTCAAGGGACAGGGACATAATACTCCCCCTTTATAAAGCATTGGTATGGCCTCACCTGGAATATGCTGTTCAGTTTTGGTCGCCTGTACATAAAAGGGACACTGTGGAGCTGGAAAGGGTGCAGAGACGCGCAACTAAACTAATATGGGGCATGGAACATCTTAGCTATGAGGAGCGATTAAAGGAGTTACAATTGTTTAGTCTTGAGAAGAGATGTTTAAGGGGGGATATGATAAACGTATATAAGTATATTAATGGCCCATACAAAAAATATGGAGAAAAACTGTTCCAGGTTAAACCCTCCCAAAGGACGAGGGGGCACTCCATCCGTCTGGAGAAGAAAAAGTTTAGTCTCAAGGGGCGACACGCCTTCTTTACCATGAGAACTGTGAACTTATGGAACAGTCTACCTCAGGAACTGGTCACAGCAGGAAAAAGTAACAGCTTTAAAACAGGATTAGATACATTCCTGGAACAAAA
Organism: Hyla sarda; assembly: GCF_029499605.1. NCBI lineage: Eukaryota > Metazoa > Chordata > Amphibia > Anura > Hylidae > Hyla > Hyla sarda. The sequence goes on along the minus strand of NC_079195.1, from coordinate 149,361,613 downwards.
TAACATTAATGCTTATGAAGAAATATAAAATCCCATCCCTTCCCCAATATCGCGCCACACCCCTACCCCTTAATTCCCTGGTTGAACTTGATGGACATATGTCTTTTTTCGACCGTACTAACTATGTAACTAGTGTACAGCATGGATACAGGTATTTCCGGGTTGTGCCCGTAAACTGGGCTCAGAGGGTCACAGCACCATTATGAGTATGGGAATCAGTACCCATATCCCGTAATGTCCACACAGCAATCTTCTATTATGGTAATTTGCACAATAGGATCCGGGATGCCGCGGAAACGGTAGCAAACCATGTCCTGTTAACTAGGGCATTCCCTACCGTTGCGATAGGTGACGGAATAGGATCACTCACGGAGCATACCTTGCATCTGAAGAAGTACGAGACAAACTTAGGGATGGCACATAACTTCACAACTGTTACATAACACAAAAAAGAGAAATGATCCACATGTACAGGATATGGTCAAGAGTCTATGGTATGAGTGCTTTGTCCACTCCTTGCCCATCTCTAAAGAAACAAAAAAAGAAGAATATATTACTTTATTTCATAAACCTACACAGACAATAATGGCATATAGGATATTTATGCATTAAATAAGTCATCAGAAATTTTTAAATACACGTCATGCCCACGTGGTTTTAAAGTGTCCAACTGGTGGATCCACCATAACTCTTTATCTTTCAATTTGGCTATGCGATTACCACCACGTTTCGGTAGTGGTACGTGGTCAATTAACATAAATTTCAAGTCCCTCTCACTATGGCCGCTGTCTAGGAAGTGTTTTGGAACCGGTAAATCTGCTCGGCCCTTGCGGATAGTGTTAAGATGTTGATTGATTTTTGTTTTAGCATCATTTGTAGTTTCTCCTACATAGAGTAAGTTACATGGACATAAGAACACATAAATAATAAATTCTGTGTTGCAAGTTAAGTATTGTTTGATTGGGAAACATTTACCTGTCACAAGGTGAATGAACGCATTCCCTTTATTCCTATACGTGTAGTTTACACATACCTGACATGGGAATGACCCTTTGTTGGAGGTAGATATAAACTTTTGAGAAGATTTTTAAATGCTCACATGCGTTTTTACCAATCACTATGTTAGATTGGTTGGGTGTTTGTATGACATAACGGGTGGGTTAGTAAATTCTTGGATGTGTCTCATACCTTTCTCCAAGATATCCCAATATCATTTGACAATGTTAGAAATTTCATTGGACATGTCGGAGTAAGTAGAAATACATGCAATCCTCTATTTTTGTCTGCTGATTTTGAATCAAGTAGGGTCTGTCTAATTATGGCTAGCACTTTCTCTTTAGCTTGTGTAACTATTTTTTTTGGATAACCCCTCTGTTAGAAATTGCTTATCATATTGTCTAATGCAGGTTCTACTTTTTGGTCTGTACTGATAATACGTTTTGCTCTGATCATCTGACTGACTGGTAGGGATCCCATCATACTTCGTAGATAATTACTGTCAAGCCTTAATGTAGAGTTATAATCTGTTTGTTTTGTGTAGATTTCTGTTTCAAGATGATTGTCTACTACATAGACCATCGTGTCCAAAAATTCGATAATGTAAAAAAAAAAAAAGTTGCAACAGCACTCTAGGTCAAAAAATGGATGCTCTTAGCGCACTTTTTGATCAAAATGTGTCCCCCCATCCACCACGCAGAGGTGGCCTCATATCGGATGGGACCCCAACATGATAACTCACCTCCACTATGCACACAGCCTCTGACTGTGTGACATGTTGGATCAGCCATTGACTAAACCACCTCCAGTCTGAGAGGGGTGGGGGGCACGGCTAAAGAGGGTGCCACACCCCCCAACTTACAAAGTAAAAACAAAAGGAAAAATAGCCAGCACAACAACCTAATACACAGGTGCCCACTGCTGTGGCAAATACAAAATGTACAAAAAAGAAAGTTGCAACAGCACTCTAGGTCAAAAAATGGAGGCTCTTAGCGCACTTTTTGATCAAAATGTGTCCCCCCCATCCACTACGCGGAGGCGGCCTCATATCGGATGGGACGCCAACATGATAACTCACCTCCGCTGTGCACACACCCTCTGACTGTGTGACATATTGAATCAGCCATTGACTAAACCACCTCCAGTCTGAGAGGGGTGGGGTGCACGGCTAAAGAGGGTGGTTTAGTCAATGGCTGATCCAACATGTCACACAGTCAGAGGTTCTGTGCACAGCGGAGGTGAGTTATCATGTGTGGTCCCATCTGATGTGAGGCCGCCTCCCCGTGGTGGATGGGGGGACACATTTTGATCAAAAAGTGCGCTAAGAGCCTCAATTTTTTGACCTAGAGTGCTGTTGCAACTTTCTTTTTTGTACATTTTGTATTTGCCACAGTAACGGAAACCTGTGTATTAGGTTGCTGTGCTGGCTATTTTTCCTTTTGTTTTTCCTTTTCAAAAATTCGATAAGGCTCATGGAGGAAGTCATGGTGAACTTTATGCTTGCTGTGATGAAATTAAGGAAGCTGTGGAATTCTATCAGTTGGTTTGCTGTTCCAGACCAAATCAAGAAGATATAATCAATGTATCTCCACCATTCCAGCACAAGGATGAAGTGGGGACATACATGGATGAATGATGCTTCAATGCTTGCTACCTACAAATTGGCGTAAGATGGCGCCATATTTGTGCCCATGGCCATCCCAGTCTATTGGATCTAAAAAATGTCATTAAAAGTAAAGTAATTTTTGGTCAGTACCAGTTGTAAAAGTTGGATAAGAAAGTTTGTTTGTTATGTAGAGAAATCTGTAGAGATCATGAACCGCACTGCCTGTACACCCCTCTCATGCAGAATGGAGGTGTACAAGCTAGTGATGTCCAGAGATGCCAGTATGGTGTTTGGTGAGACCTGTATACTACTGATTTTATTCAAAAAAAATCTCTGGTGTCCTTCAGATAAGACTTAGCACCATACACATATGGTCTTAGAATCCTATCTAAGAAGATGGAGATGTGACTTGTCAGGGATTCAAACCCGGAGACAATAGGTCTTCTGGGTGGATTTTGCACACATTTGTGAATTTTTGGCAATAAATATAATACTGGAGTTACAGGATATTTGACAAGAAGAAAATGAATTAATGGCTTATCTATAATTTTCAAATCCTAGGCATGTTTCACAATACTCTCTATTTGGCGACTAAATTCCCATTTAGGGTCTGAATACAATTGTTTATATGTCAAGGTATCTGAAAATTGACGCATAGCTTAAAAAATGTATGTTGAACGGTCCATGACCACAACCGCACCCTCTTTATCAGCTGGTATTATTACTAGGTTGTGGTCATGGATCAGTTTGTTCAGTGCTATCATCTGGGACTTGTTCTGGGAGTCATGTTCAGATGCATGAGAGTGTTAGAAGAATTTTTTAGTTTTACAATATCCTTCCTGATAAGAGTGTGATATGTGTCAATAATAGAAGGAGATACCGGTGGTTGAAAATCACTAGTAGAGATGAGCGAATCGAAGTTGACGAACCCAAATTCGTTATGAATTTCATGAAGAATTTGATTTGCAAGGAATGCGAATATCACCATGATTCGATCACCGAATCGCTTCATTTAACTCTATTTTACAGCATTCCAGGCTATTGGAGACCTAAGATGGCGGATCCACATGTGAGTACATGGGGCAGGGGATTATGGGTGGGCGGGAAACAGCGGCGGGAATGAAGGTAGGCGGGCTGAGCCTTAATCACATGTGAGATGCAGCCTATCAGTGTTAACTGACCCCAGTGATGTCACAGCCCCTATATAATCGGCGGCCATCTTGCCTCTCTTCATTTCATCTATGCACTCAGATAGAGAGGACGGGACTGCGTGTGTTGAATAGCTCATACCACAGCGTTACACTGCAACTGCTAGTCACATCAGCATTAGGGAAAGACAGGAGTGCAGAGTGCTTTGCTGTAACACTGAGAAGGATCATTGATAGCTAAACCTCCTATTCACATTATTGAGCATTGCAGCAGAGAGGGGCAGATAGCTGTCAGCTGCCTCATACAGATCTCCAAGCTGCCTGAACTTTCTGAAGCATCTTATCTCCTAATTTTTCAGCCCAATTGAGTTTAGGGCAATTTAGGGTTTAATCCCTGGATTTTTTATTTTTTTTTGTGGTGCTGCACTGTTTGGTCCTGCTACTGTTCAGAAATACGTGATTGTTCAGTGGACTGTAGTGCATTTGTAGCATTTTGTACCTGTTAATCTGTGAAGGGGCTACATACTGTGAAAGTCCAAACAATAGTATTCACCGGCAGTTTTTTTTTTTTGAATAGTTTTTTCTGCGTATAGTTACGCATATTACTGCCCTTTATCAGTGCATACCGCATAGGTACATCCAAGTATTGTACCATTTAGTACCCGTTAAGCTGTCAAGGTGCTCCATACCGTCAAAGTCCAAACAATAGCATTCACCGGCTGGTGTTTTACAAAAATACAGATTTTTTTCTGCACATAGTTTGGCATATTCCTGCCCTCATCAGTGCATACCGCATAGGTACATCCAAGTATTGTACCATTTACTACCTGCTAATCTTTCAAGGGCCTACATACTGTGAAAGAACAGCCTTAAGTAATCACCTGCTGCTGTTCTAGACAAATACTGTTTAAAGAGTAGTGTAGCGTATTGTAATACCCTCATAAACGTACCATGTCAGGCAGAGAAGTGCCAGGATGTGCACAGAGGAGTGGCAGAGGCCTAAATACTTCAGGCAGAGTTGGCAGCAGACTTGGGGCGAGTGGCAGCAGGAGTTGCAGCGAGAGGCCTGTGCTCCCGTTATCAGCCAGCGGTCGTGTCTCCACCAGCAACCCATCTGCCGTAGTCGATTGGTTAACACGCTCATCCACATCATCACAAGTGACATCTGACACCCCCAGTCAAAAGTCAGTGGGTTACTCAGACACAACCCTCAGTTGGCATGGCCCGGGAGCCTTTGTCCTATGCTGTTCCCTCTCCTAAAGAAGTATCTTATGCTGTGGGTTCAGCTCCACTATTTACTGACAACGATCTAATAGAGGACAGTCAGCAGCTACTGAACAGCCAAGAAGGGGAGGAGACATGCGCCGCTTGCTCCACTAGGCGGCCAAGCAGTGATGCGGAGAGTGACGTGGGTGGCGGTGTTGCAAGGGTTGAGGGTCCTGAAACAGACACAGTTGGGGAACCTGAGGAGGACATCAGTGACGTGCACACACCTGTTGATGATGATGAAGCCGATCGCAATTGGGAGCCAGGTGCAGAAGGGGCTTCATCATCATCAGGAGAAGAGAGTTGCAGGTTGCCCTTGAGGCAGCAAGGAGGTAGCACAGTTGGCAGTCAGCATGGTGGCAGTAGTGGAAATTCAGGAGCCACATGTGCCCGGGGGAGACCACCTGCTTTGCGGCAGCCTACCTTTCCGGGAGGTAGTGGAACAGGGGTTCCTGGAGACGAAGCCAGTGGCAGTCAATTAGTGCGGACTGCGTGTGGGAAAATCAGCTACTCGGCGGTGTGGAAGTTTTTCAAAAGGCATCCGGAGGAGGTTCACTTAGCCACATGCAAGATCTATCGGCAGAAGGTGAAGCGTGGCCAGGATCCCAATGTCGGCACCACGGCCCTGCGTCAACACATGCTTCACCACAATAAAGCGGCCTGGGAGAACCGTGGCTCCGATGTAGTGGTCCAGCCTGCTGCATCACCCAGTGGCCATCCGCTCCCTCCTTCATCCAGCCAAGGCTCCACCACCTCAGCCGAAGGGAGCTGTGTGTCAAATCCTCCTTCTGTCGCTCCTGCTTCTCCCGCTTTTAGTCAGCCATTCCGCCAACAATCCATCGGCGAAGCCATGTCCAAAAGACAACAGTATGCGCCCACTCATCCAATGGCGCAGAAGTTGAATGTGCTCCTTTTCAAGTGGTGGACTCTGCACCTTTCAGAGAATTGATGGTTTGTGCCGAGCCGAGGTGGAGAGTCCCAAGCCGTCATTTCTTTGCGAAGAAGGCAGTTTCAGCCCTGCATAAGTTTGTACAAGAGAAGGTGGGCCAGTCCTTGAGGCTGTCGGTGTGTTCAAAAGTGCACGGCAGCGCCGACGTGTGGAGCTGTAACTACGGGCAGGGACAATACTTGTCTTTTACGGCCCACTGGGTAAATGTGGTTCCTGCACAGCCACAACAGCAACTTGGACAGGTCACACCGCATCCTCCTCGACGCTCTCGCTCCCACGCAGTCGGTCCTGTTACAGTGTGCTACGCCGCCTCCTCATCCTTCACCGTGTCCTCGGCCTCCACTGCACGTCCAAATATTGGTGACCCTTCATCGTACCATGTGTGTAGGGCACGGCGGTGTCAAGCTGTTCTTCACATGGTTTGCCTTGGCGAACGGAGTCACACAGGGGGATGACTTCTGGATCTCCACCTTATTAGACCCTCGCTACCGTCCCAAAATGGGGGCCTTTTTTACACCCACTGAGAGGGAGGACAAACTGACCTACTACAGAGAGATTTTACGTAGTCAGTTGGCTGATGCCTATTGGCCACATGGTCTATTCACTCAGCAGCCGCCTGAGTCTACAGTCACTGATGAGTAGCTTTCTTCACCCGCATAGTGAAGCAACTCATCAGCAGCAGGTAGACATGGAGCAATCAGGTGGTGGCATACCTTGACATGGCCATGCCAACAACCATTGAAGATCCTCTGGACTTCTGGGCAGCCAAACTTGATTTATGGCCACAACTAGCAGAGTTTGTCCTGGAAAAGCTGTCCTGCCCGGCCAGTAGTGTGCCATCAGAGCGGGTGTTTAGTGCGGTCGGGGCCATAGTATCCCCAAGGCGAACTCGTCTGTCCACTAAAAATGTGGAGAGACTGACGTTTGTCAAGATGAATCAGGGATGGATTAGCCAGGATTTCCAGCCACCAATGCCAGATGCCTCAGAATAGATTGACCATGCTGCTACAACAACATTTCCCAATTATGGTTGGTTATGAAACCCTCTTGGGTTATCAATTAGGGTTATGAAAACCTCTTTGGTACTGCGATTGCCTGCTCCTGGCTCATCCTGTGTCTTTCAGGAACTACTTGCCTCACTAATGCTTCTGGCCTTGGGCCTTTAATTTTTGGATGTTTAGCAGTAGCTAAATATATGCTTAATGCAAATGTCAACATTGATCTTTAAATGTAAGGGGTTGGTTATGAAACCCTCTTGGGTACTGCGAATGACTGTTCCTGCTGACTCCTTCTGTGTTTTTCAGGAACTACTTGCCTCCCTGATGCCTCAGGCCTTGGGCCTTCAATTTTTGGATGTTTAACAGTAGCTAAATACATGCTTAATGCAAATTTCAACATTGATCTTTAAATGTAAGGGGTTGGTTATGAAACCCCCTTGGGTACTGTGAATGACTGCTCCTGACTCATTCTGTGTCTTTCAGGAAATAGCTGCCTCCCTGATGCCTCAGGCCTTGGGCCTTCAATTTTTGGAAGTTTAGCAGTAGCTAATACATGCTTAATGCAAATTTCAACAATGATCTTTAAATTCTCGGCGCTCTGCTAGGGCCTTCTCCTACCCCGCCGGGCCGATCCGAGGACCTCACTAAACCATCCAATCGGTAGTAGAGACATGCGGTGTGTACAAAGGGCAGGGACTTAATGAACCCGAGCTTATGACCCGCGCTTAGTTGTGATTCTTCTTTCCTGGCAAATAATTGCAATCCCTGATCCCTATCGCGACGGTGGTTTCCACGGGTTACCCGCACCTGTCGGTGAAAGATAGATAGATAGCGCTCGTGAAGCCCCGGACATCTGAGGGCATAGCACACCTGTTATTGCTCGATCTCGCGAGTGATCTTGCACTGTAAGGGTTATTAAAGCCTCTTAGGTACTGCTGATGCCTACTCCTGACTGCTCCTGTGTCTTTCAGGAACTACTTGACCTCATGATGCTTCTGGGCTTGGGCCTTTAATTTTAGGATTTTTGAAATACATACATACATGCTTAATTTAAATTTCAACATTTATGGTGCAATGTATGGGGTTATTAAACACTCATGGGTACTGTTTTTTTCATATTTTCTGATAATTATCACAGTAATAAACTTGAATTTTCCACAATAATAACCACTACACCATTGAACGATTGTTGCGTGTGATTTTTTAAGTAAAATTTTCAAAAAAAATACGCAGAGGGATGAACTTCTCTTCTTTATTTCATAAAAAAATATTTTATAGAAGAATGTCTTTGGTGGTCCACCATCCTGCATTATAGAGACTTCTGGACTCTTGGATATGCGCTTGTTCTTAAACAAAGGTACAAAAAAAAAAAATGGCCAGTCAGGGCTATGGAGACATTGCGCCTACATCTTACGGCCACATCAGCCCTGTGGGTGCTTGTGAGATTAGGTCCTTTGTACCCACACGGCGGGGTCCGGGACACAAATTTTGATTTAAATTTCAAGGCTGCGTCATTCTGGGAATATATAGAGAGCACTCGCTGTCCTAAATTTTCGTTAAAAATGATTGTCTTTTTTATTAGGGATTGTGAAGCTTTGGTGCGTACTCATGCATCAGCCAACTCCAGCCTGTGTCATTCAGGCAATATGTGGTTTACTGATAGCGCTGCTGGGCCTGGGTCTGGGAATTTCAAATTTTCTCATAGGTAGCACCCGCTATCCAAAAGTCTTCTTCAGAAATGTCTACAATTGTGTTTTTTTGGAGGGATTGTGAAGCCCCAGTGTGTACTCATGCATCAGCCAACTCCAGGCTGTGTCATTCAGGCAATATATAGGTAGCACCCGCTGTCCTAAATATTCTTAAAATTATTTTAAAAATGGTTGTTTTTTCTTTGGGATTCTGAAGCCCTGGTGTGTACTCAATGCTGCTTCCTGCTACACTCTGTCAGCTCGTTGGTCCTACGACAGTATGCTACTCCGCCTCCACATCCTACACTGTGTCTTAAGCCTCCACTGCCCGGACAAGTCTCAGTGGCCCTTCACCATACCATGTTTGCAGGTCACGGCGGTGTCACGTTGTTCTTCACATGGTTTGCCTTGGCTAGAAGTCTTGGACAATGTCCGGTCAAGGCAATGGAGACGTTGCGCCTAAATCTCACGGCCACATGAGCCCTGTGGGGGCTTGTTGGATTTGGTCCTTCGTACCCACAAGCTGGGGTCCGGGACACAAAAAAGGTTGTTTTAAATTTCAAATCAAAAAATGGTGGCGATGCTAGGCCTGGGTCTGGGAATTTCAAATTTTCTCATGGGTAGCACCCGCTATCCAAAATCTTTTTCAAACAATTTCTAAAATTGTGGTGTTTTTTGGGGGGGGATTGTGAAGCCCTGGTGTGAACTCGTGCATCAGCCAACTCCAGGCTGTGTCATTCAGGCAATATATGCTTTACTGATGTTGCTGTGGGGGCTTGTTGGATTTGGTCCTTCGTACCCACAAGATGGGGTCCGGGACACTCAAAGTTTGTTTTATTTTTCAAATAAGAAAATGATGGCGCTGCTGGGCCAGGGTCTGGTAACTTAAAATTTTCTCATAGGTAGCACCCGCTATCCAAAATCTTTTTCAAAAATTTCTAAAATTGTGGTGTTTTTTGGGAGGGATTGTGAAGCCCTGGTGTGTACTCGTGCATCAGCCAACTGCAGGCTGTGTCATTCAGGCAATATATAGGTTACTGATGCCGCTGTGGGGCCTGGGTCTGATAATTTCAAATTTTCTCATAGGTAGCACCCGCTATCCAAAATCTTTTTAAAAAAATTCTAAAATTGTGGTGTCTTTTTTTTTTTTGGGGGGGGGGGGGGATTGTGAAGCCCTGGTGTGTACTTGTGCATCAGCCAACTCCAGGCTGTGTCATTCAGGCAATATATGGATTACTGATGCCGCTGTGGGGCCTGAGTCTGGGAATTTCAAATTTTCTCATAGGTAGCACCCGCTATCCAAAATCTTCGGTTTAAATTTCTTAATTCATCTTTTAATCTTAGGGATTGTGAAGGCCCACTGCCTCCTCATGCTGCTGGCAACTCCGGGCTGTGCCATTCATTCACTATATGGTCTCCTCATGCTGCCAACACCTCCATGCTGTGTCATCCAGCCACTATATGGTCTCCTCATGCTGACAACATGTCCATGCTGTGTCATTCAGCCACTATATGGTGTCCTCATGCTTCAGCTTCATCCAAGCTGTGTCATTCAGACACTATATGGACTATATGGTGTCCTCATGCTGCCAACACCTCCACACTGTGCCATTCAGCTACCATATGGTCTCCTTATGCTGCCAACACCTCCACGCTGTGTCATTCAGCCACTATATGGTGTCCTTATGCTTCAGCCTCATCCAAGCTGTGTCATGCTGCCAACACCTCCATGCTGTGCCATTCAGCCACTATATGGTGTCCTCATGCTTCAGCCTCATCCAAGCTGTGTCATGCTGCCAACACCCCTCACGCTGTGTCATTCAGTCACTATATGGTCTCCTGACACTGATGCCACCACCAGGCTCTGTAATTGTGCTGCTGTGCGGCAGTGATTCTAAAAGCGATGTCGGTAATCTGCATGTTATTCTGAATAACAGTATTATTTCACTAGCCCAGCACACTCCATATGCATTTTAGAACACAGCAAAGTGTTCTATACCCCTATAGAGGCTGTATGTAGGCTAGAAATAGCCTTTTTTTCATATAGATTTGATGCGAAAAAATTCGGACCGGAACAAACTTCATCGGAAAATTCGGCGAATCGACCGAATCGAATTTTTGAAAAGTTCGCTCATCTCTAATCCCACCCATATCCACCTGGAAAGAGAAGTCGCAATCAAATGGCACGCCATGGAAGCAATGCTGATGTTTAAGCCACTGATTGGACTAGCCAGGTCACATGAGTGACAAGGGGAGGAGTCACATACATAAACAACCACACATGAGTAATGGTGTACGTTCGGCATCAGAGCTGCACACAGAAGCATGAAGGGATGCAAGGAAATAGAGATGCTAAGAAATCCCTGATGAATGATATCTGAGGAAACACGTAGGATCTGCAACTCACCATGTGAACAAGTCTCTGAAAGCTGAAAAACTGCTAAAGCCATCAACATAAGAGATAAGTGATTGAAAGTGTGCAAATACGATTGTATTGATATAGCACCTTATCACTGCTGCCTGAATAACAGTGATTAATAGACTGTGCAATATTCTGATTAGTGTTGAGCGGCATAGGCCATATTCGATTTGTGATATTTCCCGAATATATGGACGAATATTCGTCATTTGTTCGCTAAATTCGCATATTCGTAATATTCAAGTTTTTTTCGCACATACGAAAATTCACATATGTTAAAATTTATGAACTTTATAGTAAGTATACCAGTGTAACTTGATAGAACCAGCAGAAGGGAGGGATCAATATTCGCATATGTGAATATTCGCATATGCAAATATTCACCCGGCGCTCTAACAAAGTAGTATTAGAGCCTTCTTTAGACCACACAAGCTGGAAGCAGAGAAGGATGATCAATGTGATGTGTACTGTGAAGAAGAAAAAAAAAAGGAATATTTGTAATTTCGAATATATAGTTCCATATTCGCAAATATTCGCAAATTCGCAAATATGCGATATTCACAAATAAAATTTTAATTGCAAATATTTGCGAGCAACACTAATTCCGACGGGCCATCTGCCAATTAGTACATGTACTACAAATCCTTACATGAAACAGCATGTGCCATGCTGGGAATAGTAGTACTACCTAAAAAATTAAAGAAAAAGTGAAAAACACACACTCTACATTTTTATTATTGTCGGCTACATTTTGCCCTGCCCGCTCACGTAAATTGATCCCTGTTTAAAAATTAATAAAAATGTTGTTACAAAAAAGATAAAATTTGCTAAATACTATTTTTTCCATCACTACTGTATCTTTTTTTCGATATATTTTTTTTAATGGTACCCTACAAATTATTTTTTTTAAAAGATATCGCCATCACTTTTTTGGATCGCTTAAGTCCAAAAAAGAATACAAACTGCCTGCAAAAACGCCAAAGCTAAAACCCACATGTCGGGGGCGGAGCCAGCAAACAGAGCGAGTGGACGTGCTTCACCCCAGCTCTGCAGGGAACTGCACCATTTCTACCTTTTAGGGGATTTCTACCCCTTATTTGTCGCTGGACCTTACACCCACCGACAGCGGAGGTGGCCTGGATCATTTTGGGACTATTCCTGGCCCACTGTGCCTAGGAACAGACGTGCTAGGGCCGGGGACACTGCGTCACATGTGAGGGCACTGGAGTGAGGAGCGCCATCTTCACTGCTCCTTGAGACACTGCCTGACTGTGCTCCTAGTCTGCGGGTGCTGCAAAAAGATGCCGCTCCTGCCATTAACCTGTGGAGGGGGAACATAATCTCTCCTGCTGTGGAGTGCTGTGGAGAGACAGAAGTTCGGAACACAGGGGAGTCACGAGGGACCACGCAGCCCGCCGATGCCTTGCAGGTACGTTTAATATTGTGATCCTGAGTGGGTCCCCTGATCTGTGCCACAATTAACCCCTCAGCCTGCTGCTGCCAAGTGACACCATCTTTATGGCCCTTTGTAGCCTCTCCTGCCCGACGGACTGCTGCAGAGGACGGGGTTCATTTAGGGGTGGCCAGCGGATGCCATTTCAGCTCTCCCCTGGCAGCCATTAAGCCTGCAACACATGGAGTGCAAACAAAGCTGCACCTGCATTAGAATACTCTGCTACCAACCATAACCTAAGACCCCTCAACCCCCAGAGAACAGAGAACTTACACACAGAAATTTAGTTTTTTTTTATACAGAGACTCCCTTGCTGTTATTAACTGAGGGTCTAGCCTGTGGACTGAATATATGTTTGATTTGCTGAACTCCTGCTTTCCTCTCCATATACTCCATTGAGGAACTGGTTATTCTTGTTAACCTCTGCTGCCACCCAGTGGTCTACCCTCGCTACTGTATAGTTGTACCTTACTCCTTACTGCATAATTGTACCTGGTACTCCTTTCATCCTACCTGTCTCCCCCCCGGTGTACTAGCAGCCTATACCTGGTGAATCAGATTACCATACCTACCAATCTGACACTTGAAGATGGAGCTCTAATGTAACAGAACTCCCCAAAGAGATAGCTGAATGTCTGCCTTCACTATGCCAATGTCCCCTCCCCACCAAGTCCTGAGTGATGTTCCAAGTACTAATTGAAGAATCATAATGGTTAAAATTGATCCTGCCAAATTAAAAACTAACTCACCATACTGTAAGAAAGGCAGTATTGACACTTTTATGAAATGCTCTGGTCCATCTGACTTCAGAAAAACTTTGGAGATGGCTACCTCACAAGAAGAAACGTCAACTCCTAAACTCCGCAAAGATATGATGACTAATCGTGAGAGCACCTCTTAAGAGCTAGTCTTAAACAATGCATTGCCGCTGTCACTCACTTTCATGGACAGACTGCTAAGAAATGCTCTGGGGCTGGTCTCTAGGGACTTACAAGAACTTAAATCGGACATCAGACAACTTTGCAATAGAGTTGAACAGCTGGAATCTACCCAATCACATCTATACTGCGGCTTCTTCCATGGTCTTAGCTTCTTGCCAAACCCACTTCAATAAGGTCATTGACTGGCAGGAAGACCAAGACAATCGCGGCCGACGGAATAATCTGCCAATCAAAGGCATAACAGAAAGTGTCTTGCCTAAATCTCTTAATTCTACATTGAAACTTATCTTCATCCACATATTGGGAGACACACATCCCCTCAAGATACAGATTGAACGCGCTCACAGATCACTTCAGGTGAAACCTAAAGCACAAGACCCTCCCTGTGAGGTCATCTGCCGTCTCCTGAACTCTTCAGTACAGGATGAGATTCTGCGGAGGGCGAGAGCCACGCCTGATTTAAAATTTGAAGACACCCCACTAGCTATCTTCCAAGACCTTGCCAGGATCACTTTGTTGAAAAGAGGAATGTTACGACCGCTGACAACACACCTACGTGCGAGGAATATCACCTACAGATGGCTCTTCCCCTTTGGTATCTCCCTGATTGGTCTGCTGTCATGGGCCTGATGCACCTTCCTACAATCACCCCGCCCACTCCATGGAAAGGAGTTGCAAAAGAAGAAGTTGCAAAAGATGAAGAAGGCTCATAAGATGACCCCTCCAAGCGTATTGACACAGACTCTGTGTGAGTCATGGACTTCCCACCAGGCCCCCTGCCTGCTTGGTGTTTCTCTCTGCTTACTCCCTCAGGTGACCCAACCGAAGAGGGCTGACTGCCTGCTCTTGGATGCTCTCGAATGCCTGCGGGGAAAAGTGGAGACCTGAATGGCCACGTGCTTCCTTGAGCACGATCCGCAACACTCTGATGCATCAATGTGATGTATCTTCTGTTAGAATGACACTGACTTCAATTTTCTATTAGTTATGTTGACTTGCTTCTTGTGAGACCGAATACCTATTATATGTACCTTTGTTTATTCTTATTGCTGGTTAGAACTGATAGGGATGACCCTTATGTTTCTAATGACTGATCAACGTACTAATACTAAATTTAGCAACGGAGAACAAGAATAACTGTAACCAGTGCACACCCAAAGATCAATATATAAATAAATTCTTTATTAACAAACTATAGAAATCATTATCCAAACAAGAGACATTTAAAATCAATTTAAAATTGCTCACAAGGAGCATGACACAACATGGGAAAGGAGCCATGACCCCCCTTTCACCATACCCGTCCCCCTATATACCAAATACACAATACAATATGCAATGTACTATACAATACACCCCTGTCTGTGTTGCCTATAGCACTTAGATACACAATAGTAATGCTGCAATCACATCAATGCATAGAATATGAGTTTAGACTTTAGAATAAGAAACCCTGAGGAAGTCACCTAGTGACAGAACGCGTGGGGTTCCTGTACCCCGTCCCCCTCTTTTGGCATCATTGCATCTCTGCTCCTCTGTCTGGTTGTGGTTTGCCTGTTTATTATATACCATAAAGTTGTTTGCATCTCAGGAATATTGAAATTGTTCTAAAGTATATACTCATATTCTATGCTTTGATGTGATTGCAGCATTACTATTGTGTATCTAAGTGCTATAGGCAACCCATATCACTTGTATCACTTGGAGTAATCGTACCAGATGACAACGGTGTACTGGCTGAGGGGACATGCAAGCCAGTAACAGTATCAAGGCATAACTATTGTGTAAAGTACTGCTGTCAGTCCAGTGTCCTCTCTTGCTTTTTAGCGGCTTGCTGATATATATAATGTATATCAGTTAGGTGTTCTTGTGTGCCAGAGATTAGCATCAGGAGGCAAACTTTGGTTGACAAATGCACACTATTTTGTTAGTGCGTGATACCAATTTGTGTACGGCCAGTCCACTGAGAGATTTTGCTAATAGGGTAATTTGCAACCCTAACTCAACCTGAGACTTAAAAGGCTTTAAAACTGTTCAATTCCTGCACTGGTTAACTTTAAAGGGTAAAATATGAGCCGTTTGCAAGCTCCCTTCCTCCCTGGGTGTGGGGAGCCACGTGACAATGATGATGATCCTAGCTGTTGGTTATGTCCCCATTGTGGTCAGCAAAACCTGCCCTCAGTAAAAGACTGTATTTCCTGTGGCCAAGCCTGGCCTGTAAATACTCCACCATGTACTGCCGCAGCATCTCCGTATGTTCAAAAATGAAAATGCCCCAAAATGCACCCACCCCACTATATGCTATTCAACCTCTGTCTAGTGGTGGC
This sequence comes from Hyla sarda, assembly GCF_029499605.1. Classification (NCBI taxonomy): domain Eukaryota; kingdom Metazoa; phylum Chordata; class Amphibia; order Anura; family Hylidae; genus Hyla; species Hyla sarda. Next base: position 149,345,822 of record NC_079195.1, on the reverse strand, counting down.
CATGTTACTACAGTAACTTCCTGTGCTGTCAGCCATCTTGGAGTGCCAGGAAGTACTGCTTGCCCCACTTCCTGTACTGACATCCATCTTGGAGTGCCAGGAAACGTGGCACAACCCACTTCCTGTGCTGTCAGCCATCTTGGAGGGTCAGGAATTGCTGCCTCATCCATTTTTTCTACTGTCAGCCATCTGGGCCTACCCAATCTACTTACTCAGTGTAATGAACCCTCATCCAGTACACTCAAACAGAACTTGCCAGTTGCTGGAAGGTTTCCAAACGGAACTTCCTCTAGTGCTGAAGCACTTGATCTCTTTCCAGGTATGACTCAGGATGGGAGTTACTTTGTACATAATGACCAGATCACTAGCCTATACCCAAATCAAACCCACACACTCCCGGATCAGCCCTCACCGGAAAGCTCTGCATTTCATTCTGCTAATAATTGCTGTGCCTCACCAAGAAGTCAGACCTCTGTACCCAGTGAAGACCAAGATGAACCCCATGCACAGTTTCAGTCTCCTACCAATCATAATCATCAGTCTCCTATCACTGATCATCATCCATCAGTCCCCAGGGAAGATATTTTTTTTCACCTGTTAATACAATCACACCTACTGTGGTGCAATTTCATGTGCCTCCCAATACCTCAAACAGTAACATATACCAAACCATTAGATCAAGTATGGTGTCTGAATCCTTTCAACTGGCCCTTGGAAAAAAGATCTGGAATAACACCCTACTCCGGATTGGCATGGGTTCCATGGAAACTCAGCGAGTGCAAACTATAGTTAACCCTGCAAATTCATATCTTCAGCATAATGATGGCCTTGCTGCTGCCTTAGTGCAGGCAGGGGGAACTAGTATACAGCATGACTGATCTGTTGGTACTACAACAATGGCCCATTTCAACCACCCAACTGGCCATTACAGGCTCTGGGACGCTGCCTTGCAAAATGATAATACATGTTGTTGGTCCCAGGTATTCCTCTGCCCAACATGATGCCTGCATAAGGCAGCTTCAATCCACAATACAGCACATTCTTGATCTTGCTGCAGAGAAGGAAATTTCCTCTCTGGCCATTCCACCCATCAGTTCTGGACTCTTTGGATTTCCTCCTAATATCTGTGCCAATGCAACAGTGTCCAGAATTGAGAATCACAAGCCAATACCAACATTACAGGAAATCAGGCTAATCTCTAAAACATGCGAGACAGTCCAAGCTCTGGTGGATGCTGTCAACTTGTTCAAGAAACCTAACCTCTTGGGTAAACACCCATTGCCACATGATGATTCAGATAACCTGCAACATGAATTACCCAAATCCACGCCATCTAAACTCTTGCCCATACAGTCTGATGGTTCCAGAGATCTCCTGCATCGTTTTGGTGAATCCAGTCCACTGCAAACGATCAATACCACTTACCTATAGTGGTGGAAATAAAGGGTCTGAGAAACCTCTTTCAGAAACTCTTTATAAATATGTTCCATTTATCTTGGTGCAAGTATCTTGTAGCCCAACTACCTGACCCAGAGAAACACCCAATGCCTTTCTACAGAAGAATCAAGCAGATCCAAGTAACCTATTCATCAGTATGGAAGGATTTATATAATCTAGTCTCTATCAGAACTGGAAACGCCTTCTGGTCTATCATTTCCATCAGCCATGATAGTTCTGCTATTGTGGATGAGGAGACATACTCTTCTGGAATAGAATTCTGCCGACAACTACAAGCCTGGGTCAGAGACAGACTAGCTTCAAGCTCCACCAATTTCTCTGATGCCTCTCAGGAACCTACGGAATCTGCTAAAAAGTTTTTCTCCAGACTACTTCATCTGTTCCAGGATCAAGGTTATGACCTAGGAATCAACTTCCATATGACACTCTTCATTAGTACCTTTGTTACTGGCCTCCATGATGGTACCAAGAAAAGGCTTACGGACAATAGGCCTGAATATGTGACACTTGAACCAAAGCAGCTCTTACTCATTGTCAAAGCTATTGAAAAACAAACTGAAATGGCACCTACTAAGAAGAGCTCTGATGTGCTAATCTGTCAAGATGCACCGATGATGCTTAATGCTACAGCACAATACCCTGTTCAGAATTATGTCCCTCAGTTCCAAACCTGCTCGGTACCGTGTTCCGAATTATCCCCCTTGAAGATCACCCGTCAGAACGATCATCTGCTACAGATGTGGTAAAATCAGACATGCCCAGAGACGCTGCAGATCCAAACCTCTTCCTTCCGACTACTGAATGGATTCAGCCACTGTAAGGCCAATGATGTCACAAAACAGTCATTATATGGACCGACAGCAATCTGGACCTCGCTCTGGACACCCAAACCACTCCAGGATGAATTAACAATGAAGATGCAACAACAGAATAGCTCAAGAGAATCCAGCTAATCATGTCTCATATAGAAATTGTCAAAAAATCTGTATCTGAGATTTACTTAAGAAACTCAAAGCCACCAATAAAAATGAGGCTGATGGGATGCACGTTGAATTAGCCCAAGCACTTACACCTGAAGAACTTTTGTGTCCTGCAAGCCTCTTCACTGATGGTCATTAACAATCCAACAAAGACTATACCCGATGTCTACCTGCAACACATTCCTGACCATGTCTGGTCCAAAGGCCCAGATGTTATTGGACTCTTGCCTGTTCAACCTGTTAAGATCTTTTTGAAACTCTGTGCCAAGATTCCAAAAGTACCCCAATATTCTCTAAGAGCCAATCAAGAAGCTTCTCTATCTGAACAAAGTACAACTCTTCTCAAGAATGGAGCGCTAATTAAATGTGTTTCACCAGCAAACACCCCCTTTTTTCTAGTCAAGAAGAAGACCTAAGAGGACAACCGAAGAGGTTCCACATAGTCCATGATCTTTGTGTCGTTAATGCTGCCACAATTCTAGATACTCCCATTGTTCTCAATCACTTTTCTTAAGCCTCATCCACCTGTCTGGATCCATGGGTAGGAGCCCATAATAATGGGACTTTACTTCAATACGTGGATGACTTTTTACTCTGTGCCACATTGCAAGATGAGTGTGCCACCACTTCACTGGATTTACTATCTTTCCTTGCTTCAAGCAACTACAAGCCTTTCATGGTATGATCACATACTGCCGACAATGGATTCCGGATGCCTCAGCACTGATGCAACCTCTGTATGAAGCCATTCCAATTCTGTATGAAGCAACAACTTTGATGGGAAGCCATGCAGTGTTTGAACCGTCTAATCATGTCCGCTCCTGCACTTGACATCCCAAACTATGAACTACCGTTTTATCTGTTTCTCTCTAAAAACAAAGGGCCATGCCTCTGGAGTCCTTGCACAAAAAAAAAATGGAGACAAATTGAGACCTTTGGGATACTACTCATGCAGACTGAATCCTGTTGTACAAACTGCACCCATCTGCCTTTGAGCTGTAATATCAGCTAAAAACCTTTTGGACAGGACTTCAGACATCATTCTTGGACATTCTATCATTATCCTCACTTCACATGACCTGAAAGCTATTCTAACGCAATGTCAAAGAAATCCACTTTCTCTACAAAGACAAGTGAGACTTCAAAGCTCTCGCTTACTCCCGGATAATGTCACCCTACAGAGATGCACAATCCTCAATCCAGCTAACCTGCTTCCTCTCTCGAGGGGGGGTGAGGAAGAAAAAGAAATTGAACAAAATAAATAAATTAAATAAATAAATGAATAAAATAAACAAATTGAACAAAATTATGGAGACGGGGCGTGGCCTGGACGCGCATGGTGGCGGTCGCATAATCCCTGTGCTCCGCTAGTCTCCGGCAATAGAGCGGCTCAAACCGGCTCATCTCGGCTAATTTAACTACCCTCGAACTTGCTAACTCCTGCTGCACCAGGTGTGTGATGGCTCGGACGAAAAAAGCCAAGAAGAGCTCACTGAAGCTCACCCAATTCTTCCCGGCGGCTGACTTACAAAATGGCGCTGGCGGCCTGCCAGCTGCGAGCGCAAGAACATCTCCAGAAGCCGGGAGCTCCCCTACCTCTATGAGCTCCGGTCATCCACGTGGACCTTCCTCCCCGGGCTCGGCCGGTTCGGTTTCCAGTGGCTCTACCTCTCGCTCTCCTCCGGCTTCACCTGAAGCTGCCTGCTCCTCTCTCCGGCATCCCTCCGTTCCTACCAGTGGGTCCTCACCTAGCCCTTCCTCGCCCCTCACGGAGGCCGCGCTAATGGCAGTTGCAGCAGACCTCACTTCCACCATCCAGAAGGAAATACGTGCTGCTGTCTCTAGTCTCCAAAAGGAACTCCACTCGCTTGGATCCCGCACTTCTCATGTGGAGAACAAGATGGGAGAACTTACCTCGGTCCACAATGCTGTAGTGGACAAGGTTTCCTCCCTCGAAGAAGAGATCGCGGCTATTAGGTCCAAGATGGCGGACATGGAAGATCGCTCCCGGAGGAACAATCTCCGCATTAGAGGAGTACCGGAGGAGGTCAAAACGGAGGATTTGGCTGGCTTTGTGACGGACTACTTTACATTGCTTCTACCAAATGCATCTTCGACAGATCTTCTTCTAGATCGAATCCACAGGCTACCAAAGCCGAAATCTGTCCCGCAGACGGCGCCGAGGGATGTCATTCTACGGGTGCACTTTTTTCATGTTAAGGAGAAGATTATGCTTGCAGCCAGGAACCCGCCTGCTCTGCCGACCAGGTTTACTTCTCTCTCTATCTTTGCTGATCTCTCACCCGCTACCATGGCTAGAAGACTAGAGTTTGCCAAAGGCACTAGCCTACTTAGAGCTAATGGAATCTCCTATAAGTGGGGGTTCCCCACTAAAATCATTGTCACCTACAACGGATCTAAACACCTAGCTGCATCTCCTGAGGATCTGTTAGAGCTGTGCTCCAAGTGGCACCTCACTGCCTCTTCACCTAATTCGCCACAGATTCCTGCGAAGGTCCCCACTGCGCCTCAACCATCTCCGGCGAAGATGACAGAAGACTGGACTGTGGTACAGTATGGAAAGCCGAAATCTTCTCAATTTTCTTCCAAATGCCATAGTTGGGGTGTAGTTCTTATATTGCCGGCCCGGCACATGTTAGATATGGGTATAGTTTCTCCTGTATCTCCCCCTAAATTGCTCTCTCCTGGAGTAATTTGTCACTCTGCATTCTACTTTACAGTTTGTGTCCTGTTGACACTTATGTGGTATATGTCTGTTTACTTGTGGTTCTGCACAACCCTTCCACGAACACCCACAGTGTTGAGAACATATGTCCCTTTTTATTGTGAATTTATTGTCAATGTTAACCTCTTGCCCAGCGATCCGCCTCCTTCTCCGCCATGGTAATACAATTTGTCTCCCTTAATGTGAGGGGCCTGAATTCCCCCTTCAAACGATCGATGGTGTGGGCTGAAGCCAAACGCTTGCAGGCAGATTTACTCTGTCTGCAAGAAACTCATTTATTGGAGGCTGATTCCACTCGTCTCCACCATAAAAATTACCCACATATTTTTTTCTCTCATGCGCACCGGAAAAAGGTGTTGCGCTTGCTATCAGAGACTCTATTGCAGTCTCAGATGTGAGAGTGGAGGCGGACGAGGGAGGCAGGTATTTAATCCTACATTGTCTACTTAACCTAATTAAGTATTCTATTGTTGTTATCTATGCACCTAACACTAAACAACATGCTTTCATCAAACATGTCCTGTCCAGGGTGGCGAGGTCATCTCCAGCTGACCGTTTACTAGTTGTGGGTGATTTTAATGTCACCCTCTGGCCCTTTATGGACTCTACTTCCCCCACACATCTTACTGAGCCCACGCCTATTTTCCGAACGATCTCATACAGAGGCCTATTTGATGTCTGGAGGATACAGCACCCTGGTGAGCGTGATTTTTCCTTTTTTTCTCACCCACATAGTTCCTACACTAGAATTGATTTTTTCCTAGTTACTAGCCCCCTTTTGCAATCTATCTCCACATCACAGATCCATAATATTACATGGTCGGACCATGCCCCTGTATCCCTCACTGTAGAAGAGTCATACCCTACCCGCCGATCATTATTATGGAGAGCCAAACCATATATCCTCCAACACCCCACTTACCAACCTGCTATGCGCTCCAGCATTGAATCCTTCTTTTCTATCAATAAGGGCTCTGTATCTTCTGAGGCGGTTTTGTGGTGTGCCTTTAAGGCCAACGTTAGGGGTACTTTAATCAGTCAATCAGCTCACCATACCAAACAGATTAACACCAAACGGCTTTCCCTCCAACAGGACCTCGCCACCCTGCACAGACAAAACAAGATATCTCCCTCGCCAAGCATACACTCGCGCATATCTGCGCTGAATACTGAACTTCATTCCCTAGACCTACACAAATTCGACCTGGCGCTACGTCGTCTGCAACTCCAAACATACTGGCTTGCCAATAAGCCGGGGAAAGTTCTAGCTAGGCAAATTAAGGTGAGAGCTGCCAGGAGCCGCATTCCATTCTTATCCTTACCTGATGACACAAAAGCTTTTGACCCCCAATCCATTGCTAATGCTTTTGCTTCCTACTACTCTTCCCTATACAATCTCACTTCTGACCCCTCCTCAACGGTACCTACCCCTCACTCCATTTCTTCCTTTCTATCACCGGTTTCCTTGCCATCTCTGTCTCCGGAGGCGGTCTCCTCTCTGACCCTACCTTTTTCATCCTTAGAGGTTTCAAGGGCAATCGGGACATTGAAGGGAGCAAAGTCACCAGGTCCCGATGGGCTGGTAAATGAATTTTTTAAAATACATGCTGACACATTAATACCTCATTTGACAGATCTCTTTAACGATATGGCTCAAACGGGCCAGATCCCACCTGAGATGCTAGAAGCGATCATAGTCACCCTCCCCAAACCAGGGAAGCCACCTACATCACTCCCCAACTTTAGACCGATCTCTCTTTTAAATTGTGATCTCAAACTTTATTCCAAATTGTGGGCGATTCGCCTTTCGGCTGTTCTCCCATCCCTAATCCACGCCGATCAGGTGGGGTTTGTCAAGGGCCGTCAGTCCTCCGATGGCACTAGGCGGTTTCTTAACATCATTAACATTGCATGCTGTGGTCGGACGCCTTCTCTTCTCCTTTCTTTGGATGCGGAGAAGGCGTTCGACCGGGTGCATTGGGGTTATCTCCGGGAGGTCCTGACTCAAATTTGGTTTTCCCCCTCCCCTTATTACCAGTCTGATGGTGTTGTATTCCTCGCCATCCGTCAAAGTATTTTCATCCAACGCTCTATCCTCCTCATTCACCATATCGAATGGGACTAGGCAGGGGTGTCCCCTATCCCTCATTCTCTTTACTCTGGTTATGGAACCCTTTGCAGAACATCTCAGGTGCAATACTGGTATTACCGGCATAACTGTTGGCAGCGAAGAGCACAAAATTGGGCTATTCGCAGATGATGTCCTGATTGCCTTGTCCTCTCCCCTACAATCTCTACCCAATGTCTTGAACCTTATCTCTCTCTTCAGTGAAGCTAGTCTTTATAAACTTAATACCTCCAAATCAACCGTTCTACCTCTTTTCTTGTCTCAGTCTGATACTACACAGCTTAAATCTAGGTACCCTTTTCAGTGGGCTACTGAGGGCATTACATACCTAGGGGTTTTTCTTACGCCTTCCTTGTCCTCACTTGTTTCCTCTAATCTCTCTGCTTTGACCTCTACCCTCTCTTCTGAAATCAAGCGCCTCTCTCATATCCAGCTCTCTTGGTTTGGACGCATAGCGGTTTCCAAAATGTTTCTTCTACCCAACATTCTGTATCTCTTCCGCAACTTACCTGTTACCTTCCCTGTCCCTGCTATTAAAAGACTCCAATCCTTACTTATGCATTTTATCTGGCAGAATGGTAGGGCGAGAGTTGCGGCCAAGTTATTGTTCCTTCCGACTAAATTTGGGGGCTTGGGGTGTCCTGATCTAATCAATTATTACAGAGCTTCCCACTTGGTGAGTCTCAAGCAGTGGTGGAGGAGTGATACAGATGCCCGGTGGCTTCCAATGGAAGCGGCTATTGCTAAAGTCTCGTCTCTACAGCATTTACTTTGGAGAGTGGCCATCCTTAAAATTCCCCTATCATCTCCCAGCCCTACCATTTCTGCCTGTCTCCACATCTGGAACTTTGCACTCTCTTCTGGGGTCCTTTCCCTTTGTACCCTCCCCTCAACTCCCTTCTCTGTTATACAACATCTTCTTCCTCACATTGACTTCACTAACTGGACGAATGGGGGGGTCAAAAGCTTAGGTGATATATGCTCTTTTACCTCTCTACTCCCCTTCTCAACATTTGCCCCCAAGTATCGCATACCCCATACTGATTTTTATAAGTTCCTCCAGCTGCGGCACTTTATCTCCTCCCATTCTTGGCCTTCGGGAACAGGTGATAAGCTATACACTTTTTACTTTTCCAATACCGTAGGGATTAAAGGTGGAGTGTCTAAAGCATATAAACATTTACAATTACTACGAGCCTCTGACACCCATCCCTTTCAACTAATGTGGGAGGGAGACTTGGGTGGGGATATCTCGGGGGACCAATGGCTATCCCTATATTCTCTCCCGTTTAAGCTCTCTAAGTGCACCAACCATGTTGAATCTGCCCGAAAACTTTTATACCGTTGGTATTACACCCCGGAACGACTGTCTAAGATATACCCTGGAACAGACCCTACCTGCTGGAGGTGTGGCGCCCAAGTGGGGACCTTCCTACATGTTTGGTGGACATGCAGTGCCTTAACGCTCTTCTGGTCTAGAGTTCTCCACCTACTCCATGATGTTCTGGACGTTGTTATCCCATGGGGCCCAGACTTTGCTTTACTCTCCAATCACATTGTTGACCTCCCTATTCAATGAAAAACTATCGCATTTCACATTCTTACGGCTGCTCGTCTTCTTATTGCCTCTTCATGGAAGTCCAAACACGCTCCGGACTTTGCCCAGTTGCGGGCCAAGGTAACATATGCCTGTGGAATGGAGAGAATGATAGCCCGCAGACAGGGCAAGGAACAGACCTTTATTCATTTGTGGGACAGATGGTTGCGATATATTGCCCGTAACCAAATAGCAGCTCAATGAAGAAATACCCAATCTCCGCCTTGCTTTATGATTTTATTTTATTTACTTTGTTCCTTTTATCCTTATTTTTTTTAGTAGCTCGTGTTCTCTTACTAAGGACCCTCTCAATTAGTTGATCACTAAACATGCTCCTGGGCTCGACATTGTTAGCTACCACTTACCTACGGTTCGTGTTGACATTTGTGACAAAACATTTACTCTAAGGGTTGTGCTCCTTCTCCTCCCCCCTCCCTTCCTCCCCATGTCGGTATCCCCTGTTTGTTTCTTTCCTCTCCCTCTCTCCCTTACCTGAATTTGATAGGTTGTACTGTAATCTGTGAGGTCACCCGACCACATGCTATGCTTGTTTGTGCTTTATATACCTGTAAAACCTGATAAATAAAGTTTTGAAAAAAAAAAAATTATGGAGACAATTGCTTAGAGGTTATGGAAATGGAGACCTCACATTTCTCCCGTTCGAAGTTCTGCTGGCAAGACCACTCCCTTCCTGTGTTTGAGCACAAGAGATGGAACTTATTGCCTTAGCTGAAGCCTGCCACATTTTGGAAGGACAAACCGCCAACATCTACACAGACTCTGCCTGTGGGCACGGAGTGGCGCTGTCCTTCAGATTAAAATGGGCCTTGAGGGGGTACATGACTGCAAGTGGAACCCCTATAAAGAAATTTGAAGCTGTCAGGACCCTGATTGAAGTCTTAAAATTGCCTGAACAAGTGGCAATCATCAAAGTCAAAGCGCACAGAAGATTGGACTATTGGAAATTGCAATAATGCCCCTTGCTCGAGAGGAATCGGGGAAAACGTAGTGACAAGAAGACAGAAGAAAGGATCAGGAGAACCAGAAGAGGAAAAGGAAAACCCCTGACTCAAGACAAGGGAAAGAGAATGTGGGAGAAAAAAGGGAGCTGAACTCAGTGAATCAGACGGCCTATGAAGAAAAGCAAACAAGATTTGTCTTCCCCAAGCCCTTTACTCAGAAGTGACTCCATGGGCTCACAGAAAACCCCAAATGCTCACTTCTATCAACAAAATCTACCTTGCACCAGGAATAACAACACCAGTAGAACAATATGTCAAGAGATGTGACATTTACAACACCTGTAACCCTGGAAGAACAGAAGTAACTCAGAAGAAACACTTGGACAAACCTTGCTATCCATTTCAGAGAATCCAGATTGACCACATGCCATTACCCAAAATTGGAAAGTTGAGTACGTGCTAGTAGCAGTGTATTTTTTTTCAGCATGGCCAAAAGCCTACCTAGTCACTAATATTACAGCAAAGACTACTGTAAAGAAACTACTAACAGAAATGGCATGCAGATTTGCAATCCCTGAGGTAATTGAAAGCGACCAAGGACCGGCTGTCATTGCAGATATTACAAGAGAAACTTCGAAAAATAGTGGGAGCAGACCTTTGACTCCATACCCCATATCATCCCGGAGCAGTGGGAAAGTTGAAAGACTGAATGGCACCCTAAAGAACAAAATCCTAAAAGCCAATAAAGAACTGTCCCTTTCATGACCAGAAGTGCTGCCCATAGCTTTGCATTATGTTAGAAACACACCCTGACAGCAAACAGGCCTAACCCCATATGAGACACTCTTGGGGGAGGGTCCCTAAGCTAGGATGTTACTACCTTCAGAGTACCCTCAGTGCAGGATATGATTGTTTGGTAACGTTTGCTATTGCATTGTGTAATGAGCTGAAAGTAACACATGTTGCAGTTTTATTCTTCCATTCCAGATCCAAACGCTGAATCAGGAAGTCACAATCTGCAGAGTTTGTCCTCGTGAAAAGACATGTGAGGGGGCTGCTGGAACCTAGATTTGAAGGTACTTGTTATTACTGTTGACTCTGACTTCGGTGAAACTGGAAGGAGAATCAACATGGATATGTCTCACATTGCAAGAGGGTTCCTAAACCATGCTCCTGATACATATCATGTTTTGTATAAGTGGAGTACAAACCCAGCAACTCAATTCAACTCCACCACACTACTGGGCAGACTTGACAATGACCCAAGAGTTGTATCCCACATTTGGATAACTCTTCCAGTGCCCAAGTGACTACCTTTAAATTTGACTACTGTGACATAGTGAATTGTCCCGAGGTACCAAAACAATGTCATATGTATGGGGATGACAATTCAATATACCCGAGTCACGGATGACTACTGGGGGGAACAACTGTGACTATTGGAGAGCAGTGGGATGGAACACAGGGACTGACTGGGACTATAGACAACAGAGTGCCAATAGAAGAAAAGACAATACCGACAAATCTCTACTACAGAGAATGACAGTTGGGTGTTGCATAGTCCCCTGTGTAAAGAAAACAATAATCTTCACTGTAGAGGCCACATTTCAAACAGGGACAATGTATGTGGATATTGAACCTACTATTTCAGCTTATCTGAACCAAATTGATACATCAGACCCAAGCATGACCGAGAGAATTCAGAGAGAACTGTCCTGTATGCCAATGGTGCAAGTGCAAACAAAGCAGAGTAGGGTGAACATAGAAGTCCCAGGTAAAGGACAAGTCTGAGTACAAAGGGGGGCTGTTCACCAGGGGCCGCTCATTTCAAATCAGTGAAGCATCCCATACTCGTTTTTTTTTCCGCCTGAACCTGGGTATATTAGGCAGAACGCACCATAGGGAGAGATCTTATCTTTTAGGGGGTAATTGATAGGGATGACCCTTATGTTTCTAATGACTGATCAATATACTAATACTAACATGGCATTGCTGCTGGAAAAATATTTGTTCCCTATCCCTTTAACCCATATACATCAGATATATGTGATTGAGGCCTTGAGATGACTCCATGCGGGAGTAGAAAGACTAAATATCTAGTGAACAGAGAACTTCTGCCAAGAAATTAATGGACACTAGATATGCTAATATATACGGACACAATAATCGAACAACCAATCAAAATGTAACATGCTAATTGTGATGTCATAAATAACCCTCCTTCTTTTTACAATGTAAAAACCAACTGTACTTCCTGTAATAAACCAGAACTCTTTGGGGAACAGCTGAGTTTCCTGCTAAGAAAGAGTGTATACGAACATCCCCTGTGTGGTGTCATTTTTTATGTCGACACTTAGCAAAATATATAGCAGCACATTTGAAAGCCCCCACTCAGACCATCCTTATCAGAACTAGTTTGTGATATTTTATTTTAGGCCTTCATCACCTAGTTCACATTCCCCACAGGTTTCAGCTCTCTGCCTCCTATCGCTGTCTTCCCTCTTACATCCTCCCTCCCTTACCTATTTCCCTATTGCATTCCTAGCTTCCAATCGCCCCTCCCCCCCACTTCACTCCCTCCCTTGCCTTACCCCTCTTTTCCCCTCTGTCTCCCCACTTCTTCCCTCAATCCCCCCCCCCCTTGGCACAATATTCTTTTCCGATTGTAGGTGATCTAGATTATAGGTTAGGTTATGTAGATTACCTCTTCACCCATTCTGTTGCATTTACCTCTTGTTATGGTGATTTCTTTTAAGATCTTACAATTTATGGCCTACATACCTTCCCACCGCCCGGCCGACTTACCTTTTCCCATGACCCCTACATCTCCCGCTGCTGCATGATATTGCCCCACTCACTTCCAGCTAGGGGATACTACTCTGTTTCCATCCACTCATGTACAACTATATGGCTACTTTGAAACTATGCTCTTATAACGTGAAAGGCTTCAACTCCTCTAATAAACGGAGCCATATCCTTTAATTGCTTAAGAAAGACCACATATCTATACTCTTTTTACAGGAGACACATTTCAAAGACAGTAAAATTCCTAAGTTTCCCACTAATGTTTATTCTTTTTGGTCTCAAGCTCAAGTTCATCTTCTGCCTCCTGTGGAGTATTGATTGCTATACACAAAGACGTTCCTTTTGCCCCCTTGGACAAGTATGCCTCCGGAGATGGTAGAGATCTCTTCCTCAAAGGTAAACTTGGCAATACAACTTGCACTTATGCAAACATCTACGCTCCTAAAAAGGGTCACATTTCTTGGCTCATAGCTATACTAGATGACCTGAAATCGTTTGCTGAGGGAACTATTGTCATGGGTGGTGACTTTAATATCGCCCTGGACCCTCTGCGGGACTCCTCCAGGCACTGCTCCATGCATTCCTTCTTGGCACTCAGCCGTCTCAGACGTAAGTTGCAGGAGCTGGACCTGGGGGATTCCTGGAGACTGCTCCACCCCTCAGAGTCTGATTATACTTTCTTCTCCACCCCTCATAGATCGCATCAGAGACTGGACTACATTTCTATACATGCGAGCCTTCTCCCTTGTCTGCGCTCAGCTGACATAGGTACAACCACATTGTCAGATCACACACTCATTGACGCGACTGTAGTTTTCCCTACCCTCCCCAGAAAAGACATGACCTGGCACTTTAATGAGAGCTGACCTCTCGACTCCAAGAATATTTTGAACTAAACACAATGCCAGACCTGTCGCTTCCTTGTGTATGGGAGGCTCATATATTAGGGGTCATCAATCTCCTTGGGCTGCAGAGTCAAGGGGGAGAAGCCTAGGGAACTTGAGCTACTCCTTACCCAGATCTCCACCCTGGAATGGCAACATAAACAGTCCACTGCACAAGATGTATATGAGACTCTGAATTCCCTTAGAGATACCTTAAAAGACCTGCTTAATGCTAGAAGTGCCAGGTCCCTACAATTTATTAAGCAAAAAATCTATGTCCATGGTGACAAAGGGAGCAAATTAATGACTGCAATGTTGTGCAGAGGGAAAAGTCGTTTATACATAAGATCACTACTTCTGATGGCAACTCTCATGCCTCCACCAAAGATATTGCCAGAGCCTTTAGAGACTATTACTCCTCTTTATACAGCTTACCATCGACACGCACCGCCCCCCCCCCCCCCCCCCCATAAGAAAGATCTTATTGAATATCTGCCTTCTTAGAAAAAAAGCCCGGGCCCTGACGGACTCACGATCCTGTATTATAGGAAATTTATAGATATTCTGGCCCCACACCTTACCAACATGTGTAATGCACTACTGCAGGGAGAACGCTTCCCTAAACAATGCCTAGAAGCTCACATTACGGTTATCCCCAAGGAAGGCAAAGACCCGACCCTGTGCGTTATCTACAGACCAATATTCCTCCTTAATTTGGATGTGAAGGTATGGGCAAAGCTTATAGCTACTAGACTCAGTAAGATTTTGCGGACATTGCTGAATCCAGACCAGACCGGCTTTGTGAAGGGGAGAGAGGGGAGACATAATACCCTTAGGGTTCTGCATGCCAGTCAGCACACCCAAGATTCCCATACCCCAATGATCATTCTTGGCACAGATGCTAAGAAAGCATTTGATAGATTGGCATGGGATTTCATGGAACATACCCTCCTTAAATTAAATTTTCCTCGGCAATTCATAGGTGCAATTTTCTCCCTATATACCACACCCTATGCCTGTCTTCAAAATAATGGCACACTCTCACCCCCTTTTTTAATAAAGAACGGGACTAGACAGGTCTGCCCACTGTCACTGTCTTTGTTCATCCTGACTGTAGAGACGCTTCTTCAGGGCTTCATGTAGGCCCCGGAGAACTTGGGTCTAAAAATCGGCTTGCATGTACACTTAGTGTCTGCTTTTGCAGACAATGTTCTGCTATTACTCAAGGACCCTCACAAGTCCGTACCTGGGGTGCTTCAGCTCCTGTCAGCTTTTGGGGAAGTGTCCAATTTCAAGGTGGACTACTCTAAGTCTGGAATCCTTAATATCTCCTTACATGCTAATGCAGATACTGAAGTTAAGTCCCTTGCCCCATTTCTGTGGCCTTCTGTTTCCATGAAATATCTTGGAATCAGACTGACTGACACACTGCGCTCCTGTGATTTGCCATTCCTATCATGAATGGGACGCAAGAATCTTTTGCAAACTTATGTCCTTCCTACGTTGCTTTACACTTTGTCCACACTTCCTATCCATTTCTCTAAACCCTATCTCCAGAAGATCAGATCTCTCTGATTTTCTTTGGAGGAAAGGAAAACCGCGTCTGGCCCATTAAATAAATAACTCGGTCGCCAAGGTTTACCTGATGTAGAGGTTTATTATAAAGCGACCCACCTGAAGCATTGGGTGGAACTAGCCGCTAGCAGGGGTCTGCTTCAGGATCAGGACTTGGAACTTAGACAACTGGGTGACAATAATCTCCACTTCCTATGGCTTCCGCAGAAGAAAAAAAGGTCTCCTCCCTTCGGAACCCGCTGCTCAAAGGTACCTTATTAGTCAAATGCAGTATCGCTAACCTTGACTCTGACCCGAAGGAAGTTCCCCCTATTCCTCCAGCCTCACTAATTCCTCAGGCATTGTACACATTACGACACCACACTAACCTGTTTTGGTCCTCGGTTTCCCCTACCACCCTGGCAGATTTTCTCCCAGATCGTGCCACACTCAGTGCTGAGATACTCCAGGCGCTGATGCGACCTCATCCCTCTGCTCCCCTTCATGCCCATGCTGCAAGACAGACATGCATATCATTTTCAAAACAGCTCTCTATTCCCAAGTCCCTTTCATGGTTAGATGAGCTCTATGTCCATGGTACCCAAGGCAAGTTGAAATTCTCGCTATTTTATAACCGTCTTGTTCAGAATGGCAACACTTCACACCCCTTATGTCTTCACTCACTCGAGTGTTAATTGGGCATTAGCTTGACTGACGATCTGCCCATTTTGTGCTCCGATGTTCCCTTGGCTTCTCTATTGTATTAAACTACAAGAAAATCGCTTCAAATTGCTCACTAGGTGGTATAAAACTCCAGAAGTCCTATTTAGATTTGGACTGTCCCACAACAAGATGTGCTGGAGGTGTAGTGATGCAGTGGGTACATTCAAGCACATATGGTGGTTGAGTCCTGGAAGGAAGTTGAGGACACAATTAACTTAATATGTAAGTGCTCTCAACATGGCCTCCATAACCTTGGCCCTCCCTACCTCCTCGTTCAGACCATCCATTAATTCCTTACCTACACACATGCTAGCGGCTGCTAAGTTACTAATACCACTGATGTGGCAACAGACTGCCCCGCCCTTGAAGACCCAGTGGATAGAAAAGATTAGTCAGATATGCCGTATGGAAGAAATAACTAGTTGGCACTCTCACACACACATGACAAGTTTGAAGCTGTGTGGAAGCCTTGGCTTTCTCATAAACTCTAGACCTCCGTTCAACCTAGTAGTATCCCTTCATCCTTACATGTAGATTCCTACCCTAGAGACGGCAACAGTACCTCACCCCCCATTAAAAATTACAAGATACAGCAGGAATTTAGCCCGGCCGAGCTCTACACAAAACCATGCTACCCAAATTTACTCTGGTTTTCTTTTGTTCCTAGTTATGCTCCATACGTATTATCACACCTATCTCCATAGTCAAATATTTCATTTACATATTGCCCCATAAGAGATAGGTTTGGGTTTGCTATTCAGATATGTTATGTAGTTATTTATGTTCTCTATGACCTTTACTCAATGCTATTTCCACATGAGCCTACATTGATATGCCTCTCTCCAACTTATGTGTTACATTAGATTCCATAATATGCTGGAGATTATGACACTGAATTCTGCATCGACATGTTATCACTTATTTCAATATAGAGAATAGTAAAAAAAAAAAAAAAAAAAAAAAATTTAGTTTTTCTTGGCATTTTTTTTTACTCCCATAGACTTCAATGGGAGGAAAACACCATAGGCTCAACATGCTGTAACTTTACAAAACCGCCAAAGAGCTGAAAAAGAGTGAAAAAACGCCAAAAGGATTAAACTAACGCCAAACTGAAATTTACAGCTAACATTAATTGATAGCTAACATCTGGCCGCAGCGTTTTTTGGAGCAAAATGCCAGAAAAAAAAAAAACAAGTGGAAACTTAGCCTTAACCAACTGAATTCAACCAACTAATCTATGCAGTCTATATCCTATGGCAAATAAACAATTACAACGTCTAGAAACTAATGTTCATATTTAATCCCCAAGTATCCCATACATCACAGTAGATAACATTTACTCATCCTAATGGCTAGGCCTACCTTTTTATATTTTTACACCAAGTATTCCTTTTCCTTATAACAGTATCACCCACTACAATGCTTATTTTACCCCGCCATTTGTACAGGACACCAATGTTCACCCACGGATTCTCCTCATACAATGTCACATTCCAACAATCTAGTATGATTATCTTCTCCTCTGGAACAACGATGGTTATGTAAAGACATAGATTTAACAGTTATCAGAGAATATAAGGCCCGAAAAGCTCAATATCTGTCAGACATAAGTTCAGATATGTATAATATTCACCAAAAATAAGTTCTGATATAACTGCTACACCCTCTCATTCATAACTATTGTGCACTGGGATTCCTCCCTAATGATGCCATACCTTCACTATAATTCCTTAATTTCCTTAACTGAACCTATTTGATGATGTTTCGTTAATTTCCTAATAAGTTTTGTTTTCAAAGTTGCGCAGGCTGGATGCCAAAAAATTAAGTGTATGAGGAAATGCAATTAATTGTTTGATTATTAACAAGAGAAGAAGATTGGCCAAGAAAAATAAAATAAGATATAAAAAAGTGATCACTATTTAATAACATGACACCAGAAGCTTCTATAGTCTACCACACCTTCTACGGGCATCTGGACATCACAAGTATTAAGGCACATAATTCAAAGAGTAGAATGCATTTGAAAGAAATCATACAAAGAGGAATGGGGGAGGGAGGGAAGACACAATATGTGAATTATGATTATACGTTTGTACATTGAGGGGGCGGGCATGACATCATGAGGGGAAGAGCCGTGACATCACAATGCTCCATCCCCTGAAAAACAGGGGTGCTGCAGGAGAGACCTCGGGATCCCCGCAATCTAACATCTTATCCCCTATCCTTTTGATAGGGGATAAGATGTTTAGCGCCGGAGTACCCCTTTAATGCATATGCTATAAAATATAAACACTTTTTGAAGGAACAATCCTAGACAGAACAATATGAAACAGTTTTACCTATGCATTACTCAATTATTTTAGACAAATAGCACAATAGCCAGCGTTTCTAAGGGAGTTGTCCAGGCTTAAGAAAAATATCATCATTAAATTCCAGATGTGTGAACCTAGCCTAACGGTATGTTTACACATCAGGAATTCCCATGTAGAATTCCACATTGTAATTCTGCATGAGATTCCGGAGTAGTTGAGCCCCATCATATATAATGGGATTCTGCTGCGGAATTTCCACATCGGTCTTTCTGATGTGGAAATTGTGCATTCCTCATTCTGCATAAAGAAAGGTCATGTCCTAAATATGTGCGTAATTCTGATGCAGAATCCTATTAAAGTCAATTTGGCTTTAATGTGTGCTTTAGATGCGGAATCTATGCAGAAGCTGTACGGAAATTATGGGGAATTTGTGCAGATTCCACATGAAATTTAGCAAAATCAATGAAGGAAAAGCATCTTTTTCTGTGCATGGATAATTCATGCAGAATTCATGCAGAAATTCAAGAAATCTGCAGAAATTCAGAATATATGCAGAAAGATGTGAAATTTGCATAATTTGGCCAGAATTCTACATGAATTCTTGTTAAAAGTACCACTCAAAAAGTGAAACACCCACAACTAATAAAACAACAACCCTTGAGGGATCACTGAGCGGTGTGGCTTATATATAAGAAATACCTTTCATTCATATGGCAGCAGGAGTATATGTATATAGAAGCACTGGGGGTGCAGATAACGCTATATGTCTGCCCCCCCCCCCAGTGCTTCTATATACATATACCCCTGCTGCTATATGAATGAAAGGTATTTCTATTAGCAGCGCATAGTGCAGGGAGCTGGCTCTATGCGCTGCTAATAGAAACACTTTTCATTCACTTAGCAGCAGGTGTATATGTATATAGAAGCACTAGGGGAGGAGGGGGGGGCAGACATATAGCGTTATCTGCCCCCCCAGTGCTTCTACATACATATACTCCTGCTGCTATATGAATGAAAGGTATTTCTATTAGCAGCGCAGAGTGCCGGGAGCCGGCTCTATGCGCTGCTGACTGCCTGGACAAACCTGTAACCTGAGTTTCTTAACATGCCTTCTCCCACTCTGAAATAACGACACAACACATAATTACCTTTTAAGTGGGCTGGGTGGTGGTCACAGCTCATTTATTTAACATTAAATATATAACCAAAACCGTAATAAATATAAAACTGCATAGCAGCAACCGTGAACTCAGCAACTTGCCGAAGTACTGCTTCCTCCGAAGCAGTATGCCCCGCCGTCTCCACAGCGTGCATGCAATGCCTTCGGCACCTAAAAATCCCAACCACGTTATATCTCACGCCAGCTGTGACTTCAAAGAACCAGATACAAAAGAAAATCAGCACCACAACCAGCAGGGAATCCAAAATCCCCGTGGCTCAAATTTTTCCTTTTTTGATTAATTAATTTATTTATTTTTTATTTTTTTATTTATTTATTTATTTTTTTAACTCAAGTTTTCAAAATCAGGAAGTATTTATTTATTTATTTTTATTTTTTTTTTATAAAAGGGGGTAACAAAAAACCGCACGTCCCACAACAAGACGCATGGCCAAAACACACAGAAACACAAAGAAAGAAAAAACCAGGGAGGGAGGGCGGGACCTCAAGATGCTGGAGAACAAGAGGGAGAGCATCCGGGGAGGCAGACCTGATATAGACTAAGGGCGTATATATCCCCAAAACCCCTCCCTAGGGACCAGAGTGGGAGGGATTCCTGCCCCTATATGCTTTTTAATCCCTTCCGCCGCCTGCAGTCAGGGTTACCTATGCCTATGGAGCCAGGTAACCTACAAACAGAAATACTTTTCATTCATACGGCGGTAGGGGCATGTGTATATATTGAAGAGCTGCGAGGGCACACATGCATGCGCTGCGGGGGTATATATATATAATGTGCCGGCGGGGGGTATATATTTAATGTGCCAGCGGGTATATATTTAATGTGCATGCGGGGGTCATATCTAATGCGCTGCTGGGGGGCTAGATATATAGGCTATATGCCCCCCTCTGCAGCGCTATATATCTTGCCCCCCACAGTGCTCTTTGGCCCCTGCTACTCTCAAAGTTAATTTTCCAATCTCTCGCTGAGAGCCCTGATCGGCCATTCAGGGCTCCCTGTGGGGGATGCAAAAATGAAAGTTAAAACACACTGATACATCGCAGGGTTGCAGAGCATGCATCCCGCTTCCCTGCTTAATAACTTTTGATCGCATTGGGTCTCAGAAATGAAACCTGGTGCGAACAATCCCTCAGCCTCTGTACTACAACCCCCATCATGGAACAAACTCTGCTCCATGATGGGGCTTGTAGTACAAACACTAATCTAGCCTCCCCAGCTGTCTGCAGACTCCCGCAGCTGGGTAATTACTACTCCCATCATGGAAACAAGTCTGTTCCATGATGGGAGTAGTAGTCCTCCCTCAGCACTGCAGGAGTCTGCTGATGTCACCTCTTCTGAGCATGCTCAGAAGTAATAACGGATATAATAAACTGTGTGCAAACGGATGACATAAAGGCTCATCCGTCAGCCATAGACTTCAATGTTAAAAATAACAGTCGTTAAGTTACCCGTTTCTTGTGACGGAAGAAAAATGAGTGCATGTGCCGTTATTTCTTCCGTCATAATTTACCGTTTCTTGTGACGGAAGAAAAATTAGTGCATGTGCCGTTATTTCTTCCGTCACAACTAACGGCCGTTATTCATGACGGACTATAACGGGTCATAAAGGATAATAAAAAAATCCCATAGACTTTAATGGGATTGTTTAACGGCCGTTTACCAGGGCTTTTCTAACAGACGTTTGTAACGGATGAATTTTTATAGTGTGAAAGCAGCCTTAGTGACAAACAGCTCCGGTGGTAGAAATATGGACACAGATGACAGCATGCTCAGCACAAAGCGTGCAGCATTCAGCTATACTATTATTGAGCAAACTTATTGTGTTATATATGGCTATATATTCTTTTCAGACATCTCCCCTGAGAATGCCATAAAACTCAGAAAATGGCAGAAACGTGTTGGTAGGAATTAGGGATGAGCGAATCGAATCTGATGAATCTGAATTTGTTACGAATTTCAGGAAAACTTCAATTCACAATGAATGTGAATATTGCCACAATTTGATTGTGCAAATAGCTTCATTAAACTCCATTTAGTGTGGTCCAAGCTTCAGGGCATCTAAAATGGCAGATCCACATGTGAGGAAATGGGGCAAGAAATCCTGGGAAGGTGGGAACAAGGGTAGGCGGGATCACCCTGAATAACATGCAAGATGCAGCTTATCAGCAGCCAGCCACCCCTGTGTTGTCATAGCCCTATGTAATCGGCAACAATCTTGCGGCCAGTCACTTCAGCCTTTTATTGCAGAGAGAGGGACATAGCGCTGTATGTTTTAAAGAAAAGCATTTTTCCAGCAGTGATTCACCTCACAGTCACATCAGCGTTCTATAAGGGTGCGTTCCCACAGGGCGTATACGCAGCGTATTTTACGCTGCGCAAAATTTATGGCAGCAGCGGGAAATACGCTGCGTATCCCTTGGTCACTATACACACAGGGCTTTCCGACGGCAGCCCTATGTGTGTAGTGAGTTTTGGAGGCGGAGCCGCGCGTCACAGACACGCCGGCATATGGCTCCGCCTCCAAAACTCACTACACACATAGGGCTGCCGCCGGAAAGCCCTGTGTGTATAGTGACCAAGGGATACGCAGCGTATTTCCCGCTGCTGCCATAAATTTTGCGCAGCATCAAATACGCTGCGTATACGCCCTGTGGGAATGCACCCTTACAGTGAGGGACGGAGAGCAGTGTGTTGTACAGATAAGCTTTTTTACATCAGTGATTTACCTGAAAGCCCGAATACAGTCTAGATGCACTGAAAGGGAACAGAGTGAGGTTGAGAAAAAAAGTGCAATTTTGGGTGTAGAGGGTACAAAAAGATCAGTTTTTTTTGGAGAGCGCTACTGTGTCTTGACGGGAGTTGGAAAGAAACAAAGATCAAGCCAGCACTTACGCCCGCCCGCAGGAGCTCCCGACCAGGACTATACAAAATTATATGTGTGGATCTGAGGAAGGCGCGAGTGTGTGCCGAAACGCATTGTCCTGTTTTACTCATTGACTTCTTTTACCAATAAAAGTTAGTCCTGCGTAAGTGCTGGCTTGATCTCTGTTTCACTCCCTTCGAGACACAGTAGCACTCTCCAAAAAACCCTGATCTTTTTGTACCCTCTACATCACTTTGCTGTCCGTCTCCTTCGGGAACATGGAAAATAGGGGTGAGAGCAGCAGACTGTGACTACCTCATCGGTACATACCCTCAAGCACAAAACAGAGGCCCAACCCACCTCTTCATACCTCCACTCAAGGTCAGTACCTCACCTTGGGTGTTTGGTGGTGGGTATCTGCACCATTCTTCTCTTCATCCTCGCAATACTACACTAGGGAGCGCCCCGTTGTTTTCTCCTCCTCCTTTTTCCTTCATACCAATTTTGGGTGAAGTACACAGTGACTGTGTGCTGCAGGACTGGTGTGTACTGCAGGTGTTGTACACAAATACTGTTTTAAGCATACTGGAGCACATTATCCTCCCCTCATAAGTGCATACCACATATGTACATCTAAGTGCATACCACATATGTACATACCACATATGTACATCTTTAACAATCTGATTATCGGACCATAAAATCGAACAAAATCGGATTGCAAAAAATTGTATATAATGGTATGTAAAAAATCCATCTGATTTCCAATGAAAAGATTGAGGATGCTGCAATGGAGGAGGCAGAGAGATTGAGGATTCTGCAATGGAGGAGGCAGAAGAGACTGCATTTTAAGTCTCAGCAGCAAAGTTATTGGGTAAATCCAGTAAACCTTGATCGTGAGAAGCATGGGGCTTTTCACCGACTGTATACCCAGCTTTGCAGATATCCGGAGAAGTTTCAAGACTATTTTCGATTGTCTGCTGAAAGTTTTGAGAAGCTACTGCAGCTAGTTGGAGCTGACATTCATCGTATGGATTAGACATGAGCAAACTTTTGAAAAATTTGATTCGGCCAATTCGCTAGATTTTTTGAAAAAGCTTGCTTTGATCCGAATTTATTCGCGGTGAATCTATATTAAAATGACACAGCATGGAGGTGTTGGGAGCATGAGGAGACCATATAGTGGCTGAATGACACAACTTGGATGAGGCTGAAACATGAAGAAACATATAGTGGCTGAATGACACAGCCTGGAGCTGGCAGAAGCATGAGTAGACACTAAGGCTTCACAACACCTAAGAATAAAAGAGTAATTTTGAAATTTAAATTGAAGATTTATGGTAGCTAATGCTACCATAAAAAATCTTTAGGTCCAGGCCCTAGCCCAGCAGCATCAGTAAACCATATATTGTCTGAATGACACAGCCTGGAGTTGGCTAAAGCACGAGGAGACCATATAGTGTCTGAATGGCACAGCGTGGAGTTTGGCAGCAGCATGAGTAGACACTAGGGCTTTACAATCCCTAAGATTAAAAGATGAATTCTGAAATTTAAACTGAAGATTTTCGGTAGCTAGTGCTACCATAACAACATTTGTATTCCCAGACCCAGGCCCGGCAGCATCAGTAAACCATATATTGCCTGAATGACACAGCCTGGAGTTGGCTGAAGCATGAGGAGACCATATAATGTCTGAATGGCACAGCCTGGAGTTAGCAGCAGCATGAGTAGACACTAGGGCTACAATCCCTAAGATTAATAGATTAATTCTGACATTTAAACTGAAGATTTAGGGTAGCTAGTGCTACCATAAAAAAAAAAAGCTTAGGCCCAGACCCAGCCCCAGCAGCATCAGTAAACCATGTATTGCCTGAATGACACAGCCTGGAGTTGGCTGAAGCATGAGGTGACCATATAGTGTCTGAATGACACAGCTTGGAGTTGGTAGCAGCATGAATAGACACCAGGGCTTCACAATCCCTAAGAAAAAAAGACGAATTTTGAAATTTAAATTGAAGATTTAGGCCCAGACCCTATATTACAGTATTCTTTTAATTTTCACAGGCTGCTTTGCATATTATTATCGGCTGGCTGGGACTCTCAGTTCCCTGCCATGCTCACAAAAATTGTTCACTGCTTATTAATAAAAAATGATTTCATTTTAAAACATTTAAATTTTGTTGCCTACAAAGTCAGGCATGGCCACAGTATCAGTTTTACATCTTTTATTTCTTTATTTTTGTGATACATAAGCAAATTATTGAAATCCACATAGCAGACTTTTTTTTCTTTTCAGCACAGAGCTGAAATAATCATTATCAATAAAGAGTAGCTACAAAAGTCACATGTTAAATATGTGATAAACCACAAGAGCACAGTAAATTGACCTACTTATTATGCAAATTAATTGTGGTAAACCACATATTTCACCTGTGACCTTTGCAGCTAATGATTTTCACTGCTCTGCCAGAATAGAATAAAATGTAGTCTTCATTCTTCGGTGTATAAAAAATTCTAAAGCCACCAAAAAAATAAAAAAATAAAATTTTTTAAACAGGGATCAATTAATGTGGAGGGGGGGGGGGGGGAGGCAGGGACCTAAAAATTTAGCCAACAATAATAAAAATGTAGAAAGGGGCCATTTAAGTGTAAAAATAATATATTTTTTGTAATTCATTTAAAAAAAATTTTTAATTAGTAATGTATTTTAATATTGAGTTTTTTGTCATTTTTCTAGGTAGTACTACTATTCCCAGCATGGAACAGACTGTTCCATGATGGGAGCTGTAGTACCTGTACTAATAGACAGATCCCAACAGGTATCACTCCTGACAACCGATGCAATTTTCCTTTCTATTGCAGAGATGGAGCGGCTTTCTCCTGCGCTCGCATCTCTGCACTATAGTCCGGCTGGCGAGTGATGTGAATAGAATTCACATCACTTATTAACATTTCCAGCAGAGAGCTGTGATTGGCCAGATGGTACCAGCCAATCACAGCTCTCTGCAGGAAATATGAATAATAGGTACATATAACGGCATATACTCATACTACAGTGGGGCCAGAGAAGAGCAGCCTCCCGCCCGCATCTACACATTATACCGGGCGATTGCATCTGGTGTCAGAAGTGATACCTGCTGCAATCTGTCTATTAATGCAGGTACTACAGCTCCCAGCAAGGAGCAGAGTGTGCTCCATGTTGAAAGCAGTAGTACCTGCAGTTGAGGACAGATAACAGCAGGTATCACTCCTGACACCCGATGCAAATGTCCTATCTAGATGCGACAAAGCGGCCTGCATTTATACATTATACAGAACGATCGCAGGGGTGTCAGGAGTGACACATGGGGCGATCTGTTTATTATCACAAAAACTACTACTCCCATCATGTAACAGTCTGTTCCATGCTGGGAATAGTAGTACTACCTTAAAAAAAAAATAGAGAGAAAAAAAGTGAAACACACATACACACTTTATTAAACACATTATTAAAATACATTACTAATAAAAATTTGCTGAAATTTTATTAAATCAAATCTATTTTTAAAAAATTCGGCAAATCAACTGAATCTAATTTTTCAAATATTCGCTCATCTCTAGTTGTCAGATTTGACAACAGTATTTTAACAGTTAGTAGCCAGCATTAGAGATCACTCCATGACAGCTATGTTTAGTATAAGAAAGATGTTTGCTTTCTTAGTTACTTATTTATTTCAGAATCTAGAATCGTCCCTAAAGACTGAGGTGCCATATAAAACATAACATTTATTAATGTGTTAAGAATCACCACATAGCTCAAATGAAAAAGTGATACCCAAAAGGGATGGGAGTTTATATGTGCAATTTGTTGCTTCCAAATACTGTGTGCACCTCATATGTATTTAGTATGAGGACACCTATGTGTGTGACCAAATGCTAATGTAAATGGTCAGTTGGCCGCACGTGCTATTTTAGCATCCTTAGAATTTGATTATCACTTTTTGGGTATCAGTTTTTCATTTGAGCTATGTGGTGATTCTTTTAACAAATTAATTAATGTTATGTTTATATGGCACCTTAGTCTTTAGGGACAATTCTAGTTTTTGTATTACTTACCGTGAGGGTTTGATCTATCTGGTATACGTGTGGTTGCAATTATATACAAAGATATATATTTACCTATTTGTTTATTTTTTTCTTTTCTGGTCAGTTCCTTCCAGTAGGTATAAACCTCCTGGGTAACCTAATGTCTTGTTATTTTTTTTATTTTTATTTTATGCAACACAAGGCTGCTAACTGGTCTTGCCAGCACAGCAGTACATTGTTATACATATATATATATATATATATATGTATATATATATATATATATATATATATATATATATATTCGTATCTTTTATACGAGAAAATTTACTATTTTTTTACCCTTAACAGGTTCCTTTCCTAATCATCCCCATTCCTAAACATATGGATCAGCTCACTAAAGTACCATCTTACAATTGCTTGTGGAAGTCTGTAGAGAAGAGGCTGAGAAAAGGAATCAGTGGAGGTTGTTGCTGGACATAAAAGCAGAAAGAAAAACACACAAAGACTATAGGAGATTGTAGTAAGTATTATATCTGATCCCAGTGCTGGTTTTAAAGCTTACTCTGCTCAGTGGTGCTCAATAATGCCTCTAATGCTGCTGCTGCATCTGAAAGTATGCCACAGAGATACAAGGAGGGGGTCCACTCTTTTGTGTGTGTTCTGTGTATTTAAGACATTATAGCAGTTGGTCTCTACCTACAAACCCATGGATTTCAAAGAGTATTAATTCCTATACTTAACTCAGAAATGCTAAATATTAACATACAAGACACATGTCAACATATCATAGTGGGCAAAAAGTTAGGCCTAGATAAAAAAAAAAAAAACAATCAAACTACACTAGCCTTAGCTACTTTTAAAGAATGTAAAAGAGATAATCAAACAGTGATCTAACAACTTAAAAAAAGGAAGTGTCAGGCAGGGATTAGAGGGGGATCCATTAGCGAATGCACTATGTCTAGGAGATTAAGCCAGTACTCGCACGTGGCCCCTAGAAGACAGAATAGGAACTGCAGCATGAGACACTCCAAAGCAGGAAGACCTGAAAGCAGAGCAAACAAATGACACAAAGGATGTTGCTTGATTCTGGTAAGAACGAGAACCAGACGCTTGTAAGAACATGGCATGCTGGTGGTTGCCAACCAGCAGTGTTACAATAAGCATGTGTGCTAGCCTGGTGTTGGTTGTAGAGTATAAGGGGTGTTGTGGTTCTGTATTATAAAGGGCGCTGTTAACCCTTGTCACTCGTGACGCCAGGGTGAGGTTAAAACTCTGTAGTGATGATGGGTCTATCGCCACCCTTCCCAAGAGTGATAGGTGAGTGTAAAATAAATGGATTGTCCACAGCAGTGCTGAACGTAAAACTTGCAGGAACTTTACTGAAGATTTTCTGTACATGCAGTATCGGTACCAGTCCAGATAACAGAGTCTTTATAAAAAGCACAGCAGTGACTGACAGTTGCTTAGGACTGGAAAGTTCTCTTAAGTTTAGAAAGATTGTACTTGCATAGATCCGCTGGATTTAGGGGTTGGATTAGGTCCATAGATCTTGCAGAGATAACGGGGAATTGTAAGAACTATCCGTCTCTATCGCAGGCCTAGGCCGCAAGGCTTTGGGCCTAGTACTTGTCTTGTAAGCTGCGGAGGTCCTACCTCGTCCAGAGTCAGCAATCCAAGAGAGCGACAATATGGCGCAGCTCCCTTATATGGGCAGGGGCTGGCCTTTTAGGATTGGTCCATATCAGCTGTCACTCACCGTTACAATGGATTGTGGGTGATCACATGACCAAAACCACCAAAGGTCCTTTAGCAAAAACCCTAGGTCCTGCGACGCTAAAACAGTGAGTAATACCATATATGTCAGGATCCGGACTGGTATGCAGCGAGGACACTGGAGGTGGATCCTCTGTGTCAGTGGGGTGATAGCGTGGGCCGTACCCGGGGAACGGAATCTAAGGGGTTACTGGTTTTCACCAGAGCCCGCCGCAAAGCGGGATGGACTTGCTGCGGCAGGTAACCCCCAGGTAAATTCCACCCGATAGCGACTCAACCCCAACTGACAGCTGAGACAGGCGCGGTACACAGGGACAAGGCAAGAGAAAGGTCAGACGTAGCAGAAGGTCAGGGCAGGCAGCAAGAATCGTAGTCAGGGGCAACAGCAGAAGTTCTGGGTACACAGTCTTGGGAACACACTAAACGCTTTCTCAGGGCACTAAGGCAACAAGATCCGGCAAGGACAGGAAGGGGAAGCGGGTTTATATTCACATGGAGCAGGTGGAAGCTAATTAGGATGATTGGGCCAGGCACCAATTAGCGGTGCGCTGGCCCTTTAAATCTGAGAGCCCCGGCGCACGTGCGTCCTAGAGAGCGGGGCCGTGCGCACCGGGACCCAGCAGGAGATTTGGACAGGTGAGAGGGACGGGGTGCGATCCGCGAGCGGGCACCTCCCGCTAGGCGGATCGCATCCCCGCCAGGCACAACAGAGCAGCGTCTCCGGTCAGCGCTGCCGACTGGAGCGCTGCAGGGCAGAAGACGCCGCGAGCGCTCCGGAGGAGGAGGAGGAGCTGGAGCGCTCGGCGTAACAATATACATTTATTTATAAAGATAATATTTATAAATATTAAATTACTAAGGGGTGACTAGGGGTTAATTAGGAAAGTGAACCCCGACAGTCCAAGGGACTCTAACTTTGGGGGACTAAAAACCAAGGCACAGTATGAAATACGGTGCCGGGACACCACACATGTTATGAACAATGCCAGGCTTTTTATAAACTTTTCAATAAACAAATAGAAGATACCTAACCAAACTAAAATCACATATCGCTTGTGACACACAATTTCAATCAAGTTATGCTGAAGTCTATAGCTGCAACTTGCAACTTCTGATAATTGTTTTACAGTCACATTATGCCACACATTGCAACGCATCACCCTCCCCTAATATTATATAAAATGCTGCAATATGACAATGGGTTTTCTTGTGTGTGCTTTCCTAACCCTTGTGTGTTTGCTTGATTTATGGCTCTTTTCTTATTTACTTCATATTAGTTTGGCTGATTAATTTTCTTAATAAAAATATTTATTAAAATTTTTGGTGACCACAAAAGAAAATGTTGGAAATCATCTTAGTATGCAAATATTTGGGGTTTTTATAACTCAATTAACTTCTTGGCCTTCATAGGTTTTTCTAGTCACTTGCTATCTCTGCTTTACATATTGACTTGAATTGCCACAATTCATTACCATTTTTACACTATTTCTTGTATTTTAAGCAGTGAGTAAATCATTTTAATTAAACAACACATGCACTATTGTTTTTTTCTCTGTTAATTACTGTTCTGTCTGATTAATTTCTGTTATAAAACAGATTTGCAATACACTATCAGGGTTATGTATTATACAAACTCATTCAACAAGCACAGAAATTGTATATTTACAATTTTCCCCCTTTGTTATCATTATTGTGCAGTAACATACGGTGGATTCAGATGTTTCAAAGAATGGCATATTTCAAATAACAAGATCCCAATAGTATATTAAAGCATGTTAAACATGCATGCATATGGATTTAGCATGATGTGGAGTAAATTATGCAATACATTTAGAATGCTTTCACATGTGCCATTTTGCTAGTTTGTATGCAATTTCTGAAGCCAAATCAAAGAGTGGATAAAGGGATAGACATTATAAAGTCAAGATTCTACATTCCACTTCTATCTCTATTTATTTTTTTTAATCTACATCTAGTTTTGGCTTCAAAAATTGCATAAAACGGCACCACAGTTGCACACATGAAAGTAGCATTATGTTCAAAGACATTACAGGGGTACTCCGGTGAAAACCTTTTTTCTTTTAAATCAACTGGTGGCAGAAAGTTAAACATATTTGTAAATTACTTCTATTAAAAAATCTTAATCCTTCCTGTACTTATTAGCTGATGAATACTACAGAGGAAATTATTTTCTTTTTGGAATGCTCTCTGATGACATCACAAGCACAGTTCTCTCTGCTGACGTTATTATAATAATAATAATAAAGCTTTATTTATTGTTGTCCTTTGTGGGATTTGAACCCAAGTCCCCAGCTCTACAAGGATGCAGTGCTAACCACTAAGCCACCATGATGCCCTTAGCGTACATCTGCTATGCATGGTTGCTAAAATGGACAGAAATGTCAGCAGAGAGCACTGTGCCCTTGATGTCATCAGTGTTCCAAAAAGAAAGGAATTTCCTCTGTAGTATTCAGCAGCTAATAAGTACTGGAATGATTAACATTTTTTAATAGAAGTAATTTACAGATCTGTTTAACTTTCTGGCACCAGTTGATTTAAAAGAAAAAAGGTTTTCACTGGAGTAAACCTTTAACTTAGAAATATAAAGTGCTGTGTAGACTTTGCTGTATCTATTTGTATTAGATGCTGACTATTCTTTTATCTGGTCTAAATGAAAATTAAAGGCGTATCTGGGTGGAAAACATTTATTTATTTATTTTTTCAAATCAACTGGTGCCAGAAAGTTAAACAGATTTGTAAATTACTTCTATTAAAAAAATCTTAACCCTTCCAGTACTTATCAGCTGCTTTATACTACTGAGGAAGTTGAGTTGTCTTTTCTGTCTGACCACAGTGCTCTTTGCTGACACATCTGTCCATGTCAGGTACTCCCCGGAGCAGGAGAAGTTTGCAATGGGGATTTGCTCCTACTCTGGACAGTTCCTAACATGGATAGAGGTGTCACCAGAGAGCACTGTGTTCATACAGAAAAGAACAACTCCCCTTCCTCTGTAGTATACAACAGCTGATAAGTACTGGAAGGATTAAGATTTTTTTAATAGAAGTTATTTACAAAACTGTTTAGATTTCGGAACCAGTTGATGTGAAAAAAAAATTGGTTTTACATTGAAGTACTCATTTGAGATAAATGTGAAAAAAATGTAATTGGTATGGTTTGTTGTTTTGTATTTGGGCAAAATAGAAATGGTTTACTATTAGGATAGAAAATGGGTTTACACTGACCTTGTTTCAGTGATGTTCTTTATATTTTTGCTTCTTGTCTCTCTCTTCCACAAATCTACAAATGTAAAAGAGCCCCATAATTGTCACCATGTGGTAAAAATTAGGAGATCACAGAGAGGGTTCAGTTTATTAGGCAAAAGTATTAATTTGCTTTAAGTATATGCATGTACTAGAGATAAATGCAAGGGAAATTACTGTACTATTACTGTATTAGCATTTTTATATTTTGCTACATAGGATTTGATTTCTTTGCTTGTGTTCATATATACTTGCTTTATCCCCAGCTCAACACTTGGATAAACCTGACTGACAGTGATGCACATTTACTATTGCAAATGCACCAGAATTATGGCATACTTTCTAACAAAAATTGGCTTCCATGATTTGTACCACATTGATGGAGATGAACAGAACCATACAAAACTAATCAGATTTATTCTGAAATTTACAAATAAAAAATCCCAAATAAATAGTTTGTTACACAAATTTTGAGGAAAAAAAAAAAAAAAAAGCATAGCCACACATCCACATGTTGAACTATATGTTGATCTATAATACAGTTCCAAAAAACTAACATCAGGTAGTTAGTATACATCTTAATCTAAGTGTACAAGCCTACTTGCCACCACCACCTGAACCAATTAGGTCTTTAACTTAAAATGGTGGCAACAGGTGGGGGTGGGGGGAATTACCCAGTGGTCCGGCAGCCCCACTACTGCTAGACCTAGCCCCCGGTTCATGCCATCCCACAGACACCTTGCCACAGCATCAATGACCGCCACGTAGCGCCACACTAGTGGGAACAGATCACCAAGGTAATCGTACTATGTTTTCCCTGCCAGCAGACTAGAAGAAGCCAAGGATAAACTTGTTCAGTCTCCCACTTATTAAAAATGCCTGGGTCAAATGAGTGCCCCTGCTTCTCTTTAGTAAGTAGCAATGTTATTTATGTGGAAAAAAGCAGTGATACCATGCATTGTTCCTCTACAGTAGTCCCTACTCCCCAAAATAAGCAGTGATACTCTATGAATCAATGCTTACTTCCTGGTAGTTGGAGGTAGGTGGAGAAGTGCTGCATCATCAATTAACTGTTTCATGTGTAAGCAAGCAAGCACTTCCTTGGGTGAATAATTCACATCAGGGCTTTCAGGTATATATTCAAATAGGTCAAGTAATTGGTTACCATGGGTTACATATCAACAATTTCCAAATGCTTATAAAAAAACAAGAATATTCTTGTTAAAAAGGGACTCATGTCATCGTAGTCATTTAGATGAATTGGACCCAAAACATTTAATTTAAGTTTACAGAGTTTCAGTGGGGGATCAAAAGTTTGGGCACCCCAGGTAAAAATTTGTATTAATGTGCATAAAGAAGCCAAGGAATGATGGGCACCCTGCAGAATTTATAGCATGCACTGCCCCCTTTGCAAAGCTGAGACCTGCCAGTGTCATGGATTGTTCACAATCATCATCTGAGGCGACCGAGTGATGTAAATCTCAAAGGTTTTAAATGCCCCAACAATCAGCACCATAGGTTCTTCTAAGCAGTTGTCTAGAAATCTGAAACTGAAAATAGTTGACGCTCATAAAGCTGGAAAAGATTATAAGAAGATAGCAAAACATAAGAAATGGCAGTCATCAGGAACAGTGGAAGTTAAAGCAAGATCTGGAAGACCAAGAAAAATATCAGACAGAACAGCTCGCAGGATTGTGAGAAAAACTTTTCAAAACCCATGTTTGACTGCACAATCCCTCCAGAATGATCTGGAAGACACTGAAATTGTGGTACACTATTCCACTATAAAGAGATACTTGTACAAATATGGTCTTCATGGAAGAGTCATCAGAAGAAAAACTCTTCTATGTCCTCATCACATGGATGCTAAATTGATGCCATCTGTGAAAAAGCTGAAGTTAAAGAGAGGTTGACTTCTACAAATGGATAATGATCCTAAACACACCTCGAAATCCATGGGGAGGTTACATCAAGAGGCGTAAACTGAAGGTTTTGCCATGGCATTCACATGGTCTCCTGACCTCAACATTATTGAAAATCTATGGATAGACCTTAAAAGAGCAGTGCGTGACAGACAGCCCAGAAATCTCAAAGAACTGGAAGACTTTTGTAAGGAAGAATGGGTAAAGATACCTCAAACAAGAATTGAAAGACTCTTGGCTGGTTACAAAAATCGTTTACAAGCTGTGATACTTGCCACTCTGCAGGGTGGCCAAACTTTTGCAGACGCCATTTTTTTGTTTTCTGTTATTTTGAAAGTGTAAATGATGGAAATAAAATCTAATTTTTGTTGACATATTATAAGAATGTCTAATCTGTAATTTGATGCCCTTTGGAGATTTTTCCATCTTTCCTTGGCTTCTTTATGCACATTAATACAATTTTTTACCTGGGGTGCCCTAAACTTCATGAGTCTTATGCCAGTTGATCCATGACAGAGGAAATATTCCTTGCTGACCCCAGTATGGCAGTAAAAATAAGTCCCTGGATCAACATATCTCTTGTTGGAGGAGAATATTGTTTAGATTACCCCTACCTCGTGAAGGATAAATTCTCTCCAAACCTGCAAAGTTAAAGAAATGTTGCTATTACGTTGCTGCCCTTTATGTGAGCAATTAACCATTGGGCTCCCCGTTTTCACTGACCGAAAATGTTAGGGTAAGTTGAAATGACAAAATAAACCATTTCTACATGGGTGGTTACTATAGTTGAGCAAGCATTTCAAAAGTTCAGTGTGCCAGGCTAACTGACAAAAAGTTTGGTGCACAGGGCCTTGGCAGACCCTCGGTTACCTTCTCCAGCCCAACAGCCTCCACGGTCCCCGCTACATTGCCAAGCCCGGTTTCCAGACCCTTCCTGGGTTCTTCTAGCAATTCCTCCTGGCTGCTGGCAGCGGCAGAACCTTCCACCTCCTCTGCTGTTATAACCTCTCAGTTACAGACCCAGCTTGCTGCTCAACCAGATCGCTCAGAACAGAGGCAATTTCACAACCAGCCGCTGCAAGCTTCTTTATCTCATACGGAAGCTCTGTACTTTTTTAAGTGGTCATCCGGAACTCCAAGCCCTTCTTACCTTCCTCCAGATCAAGAATAACCTCTCATCTCTAGCAGCAGACCTTAAAGGGTAGCTTCCACCATCCTTTTTTTTCCCTCTCTGTCCCTGCCTATTTCACATCTATCCCTAACCCCCTCCCTGCCTTTATTTTTTTTTAACTATATTAAAAATGCTTTTTTGTCTGCCTGGTAATGTGCTCACTACCAGGCAGACTTCCCCAGCAGGTACGATGCCACTGATGCCTGCTGGGGCGGACACTTCCGCCCTTAGTTCATCTACACAGGGTGCCTCCAGCTGTTTCACCAATACAACTCCCAGCTTGCCCAGACATCTATTGGCTGTCAGGGCATGCTGGGAGTTGTAGTGGGGAAAAAACTGGAGGCACCCTGTGTTAAAAACAATACCTTTCCATGGGTGCGGCACAACTCGAACCTCGCTAACGCCCCCCCACCCCGGTGTGTTTTCAAACGTAAATTTCACCTTTATAATAAAAAAAAAAAAATGAAAATATATTAGAGATATGTTGTAGTACATAGGTACTACAACATATCAAAAATAAAAGTTGGTGACAGTGTCCATTTTAAGAAGCCTGGCACCAAGACCTACAGGTGATGAAAACAGATATGGACCAGTTCCAGTTTTTGATGCATTCTGCACATTGATTCAACAAACGGTGTTGGAACTACAGGCAACAGTCACACGACAAACCCTGTACCACCAAACCCAGCATTCTATAGCTGATGACTTAGGTAATCGAAACTGCAGGAACAATGACCATATCACTTTAAGGAATATCATGACTGCAACAGCAAGTTGCTTAAAGTGGTACTCTGGTGAAAAATGTATTTATTATTTTTATTGATCAACTGGTGCCAGAACTAGAGATGAGCGAACTTTTGAAAAATTAGATTTTTCTAAAAAATTTGGTTCTGGTCGGATTTTGTTTAGCGGAAAATCGCTGATAAAAACGGCGATTTCTGGCCTACTGAGAGCCTCAAAAGGGGTGTAGAGCACTTTGCTTTGTCCTAACATGCATAGGGAGTGTGCTGTGTTAGTGAAATAATAGTGTTATTCAGTATGATATGAAGATTACAGGCATTGCTATTAGAATCACTGCTGCAGAGTGTCGATGGGGCAGCAGGGAGACCCTAGGGTGTTAAAATTAAGAGAATAAATAGACTTTTTTTTAAAGTAAATGTTTTATTAAGTTTTAATCAAGAACAGGTACAACAAGGAATGGACATAAGTGCGGATCATCCACAGTCAGTCAAATGACAAAAGACATAGACATAGAACAGGTGACAACAATGGAATGCCTCTATGTGTGTTAGGACCAAGTAGTTGGAAAGAAAACAGGGGTATGTTCGAGGCAAAAAACCAAAAAACGCAGTAATCGCTGAGCTGGGGAATCTCAGCAACGAGAAAACCTGAGAAAGCAAGGGAGAGGGGGGGGGGGAGGGAGAGAAAGAAAGAAAGAAAGAAAGAGAGGGAGAGTAACAGGGGAGGAGAGGGGAGGAAGAAACAGGAACAGAGGGAGTAAAGAAGATGAGGAAAATCAGAGAGATATGAAAAGAGAAGAGAAAGGGGGAGAAGGGAAGGGTAGATCACTGACAGAGATAACTCACCGTATGGGTCGGATTTGTCTCTCGGGCCACAGAGTCAGGGAAAAGATCAGGGTTTGGGAGCTCGGGGTGGGATATTCTAAGCCAGGGGTGTGGGGGAGGAGGATAGATCATTGTACAGTGGAGATAGGGTTATTGTGAATGTAAGTCCCTAAAATCAGAAGACGAAATGAACCGTGACCAAGGGGACCAGACTGTAAAATGTCTGTCCATCTTTCGGTTAGAATCAGCTTGGAGTTCCTCCATTTTGTGAAGATGTGCCACTTCCCGAAGCCAGGAGGAGAGGGTAGGAGGGGTAGTCGATTTCCATAGTCTGGGGATGACTGATCTAGCAGCTAGGAAGAGGAAGCGGAGAAGGATTCCAGTCCAACGGGGTGTAGATGGGGGTAGGATGGACAATAGCAGGGGTTTCGGTTCCAAAGGGATATGTATATTCGTCAGTCGGAATATCACATCTAAGACTTGAGACCAGAAGGACGTAAGAGTCGGACATGTCAGCCAAATGTGTTGAATGGATCCACCCTGAGCTCCGCAACGCCAGCACACGTCCGGCAAAGAGGCATAGAAGCAGGAGAGCAGTGTAGGGACTCTGAACCACCTTGTCAACAATTTGTAATTTGTTTCTTGAGCCTTACATGAAATAGATGATTTGTGACAGGCGGACAGGGTCATCTGCCATTCCTCTTCAGAGAGTGCGCTTCCCAAGACCCTTTCCCAACTTTGGCGAAAGGGCAGTGGGGTTGTCATAAAGGAGTCTAAGAGTAAGCCATGTAGGGAACTAACCGGACATGGTGCTGCCGTTTCAGAGATACATATGGATTCAAAGCGTGTCAAAGAGTGATGTAATCTCAGGTCAACTTTAGAGGTGCGGTAGAAATTACGCAATTGTGCATATTGTATGGTATGTGACAGGGAATGGGTCTCGACAGGTAAGATATCATTAAGTGGCTTGAGATCTGTTGGACTGAGAAGTGTATGGAAAGTCAATCCCTGTGATCTAAGGGTACCCAGGAAGGAAGGTGAAGAGTGGGGGAACAACATATTACCAAAAACTGGTCTCAGTGGACCATCAGGTTCCACGACTCGGGAACGTTTTAGATAGGTAAATCTAGAATTTGCAATGGACGCCATAACTGGGGGTGGAGATTCTCGGACATGTTTTGGAAGAGCCGATGAAGGCAGCCAGAGGAGGGAGCGCGGATCAATCGAGGAGAACGTGTTCTCCAATTGTACCCACTGTTTGGACTCTCGTTTATGAAAGCTATCAAGCACTCTATATAATATGGTAGCCAGGTAATAGGACAGGCTGTCCGGAAGGGCAAATCCACCCTCCACCTTGCGTCTGATTAGGGCATGTCGGGTAACGCGGGGGTAGCCTCTCACCCAGACAAATTTTGTGAGGAGAACAGAGACCTCCTGGAAGAAACTGCGAGGTTAGTGTACAGGAATACAGGAGAATAAGTACAATAGTCGGGGAAGAGCGTTCATTTTGATAATGTTGATTCTCCCTATCCAGGAGAAATCTCTGCGCTCCCAACGTGTCAGGTCCGATATTAATGCTAACAGTATTGGGGGGAAGTTTACATGATATGTGTCTCGTGGGTTTGAAGGGATTTGCACACCTAAATATTTGAGGGATTTGGGTCGCCAGGTAAACGGGAAGGAGGAGGATATCGCACGGACTATATCAGGTGGCAGGTTTATGTTAAGGGCTTCGCATTTAGAGGGGTTAAGTTTGTAGTTGCTGTATGCCAAGAACCGGCGTATGGTTGACAGTTGTGAGGGCAAAGTGGTTAGGGGGTTAGTGAGAAATAGGAGTAAGTCATCTGCGAAAGCAGAGCACTTGTAATGGCCTGAAGGGGTGTTGAGTCCTCTAATGTCCACACTATTTCGAATGTCAATGAGTAAATGCTCCATGCAGAGGACATATAACAGAGGCGACAATGGGCAGCCCTGTCTTGTGCCATTTGAGATCGAGAGGGGAGCAAAGAGCTGTCCATTAATTCTGATTTGGGCCTGGGGATTAGTGTACAGGGCCATAATGCGAGCCTTCTTCAAGGGTCCCAGTCCTATCTGCTCGAGCGTCGCATCCAAGAAGCCCCAATTCACTCTGTCAAAGGCCTTCTCTGCATCTAAAGAGAGTAGAAAAGTCGGGATTTTATTGCGGAGGGCATAATGAACAACCGAGAATGTTCGCAGCGTATTGTCACGAGCTTCTCATCCATGGAAAAAGCCAGCTTGATCAGAGTGGATTAGGGACTCCATGAAGTCCGAGAGGCAATTTGCAATCAGTTTAGCAAACAGCTTCGCATCTGTGTTCAAGAGGGAGATTGGACGGTAGCTGGAGCAGAGGGTCAGGTCTTTGTCCTCTTTAGGGATCACCGTAATGAAGGCTCTTAGGAAAGAAGAGGGGAAGTATCTGAAATGCTATTAAAGGTGGTGAGCAGGAGAGGGGATAATTCATCTCAGAGGGATTAAAAAAATTGGCGGTATAACCGTCAGGACCAGGGCTTTTACCCGCTGGCATGGAGGAAATAGCTAATTGTAATTTAGTGAGAGTAAACGGGGTATCAAGTGTGGTGATCATATCCGTTGGGAGGGTGGGGAGAGCTGTGGAAGAGATGTAATCCTGTAATGTAGGTGTGGTGGTACCTGGGTGAGGATTGGTAGCAATGGCGGGAGGGGGCAGGTTATACCTGGCCTCTAGCAAAGGAGGCTAAGGCTTCCAGGGTCTGCAAAAGGAACGGCAGCTGAATGCGGTTGGGGGCATATAATGAAGCAATCGTCATTTTCTGTCCAGCTAGTGTACAGTTTACAAAGATAAATCGACCTTGGGGGTCAGTAACAGAGTCCTCAATCACAATGGTAAAGGATCTAAGGAACGCTATAGAGACTCCCTTCGACCTGGCCTCAGGATTAGCACTAAGCAACAAAGAATGGTAGTAACGGGTGGGGAGTATCGGGATGCATCCCACCTTAAAATGTGTCTCCTGTAGACATAAGATCTGTACTTTTTGTTTGTGGAACGAGTATAGGAGTTGCGATCTTTTCTCTGGGGTATTAAAGGGGTTGTGCGCTGCCCTACAGTTTGGAGCTCCACTCACAGCGTCCGGAAGTTCATTACTCCGAACGCTGTGTGCGGGCTTCCGTGTTCGCAGCCGCTGGGCGTGACGTCATGCCCGGCACCTTCGTGATGTCTCGCCGCCCCCTCGTGACGTCTCGCCCGCCCCCTCAACAAAAGTCTATGGGAAGGTGGTGCGGCCACTGTCACGCCCCCTTCCCATAGATTTTGGTAGAGGGGGCGGGCGTGACGTCAAGAGGGGTTGGGCGAGACGTCAAGAAGGGGCCGGGTGTGACGTCACGCCCGGCGGCTGTGAACACGGAAGCCCGCACACAGCGTTTGGAGTAATGAACTTACGGACGCTGTGAGCGGAGCTCCGAACTGCAGGGCAGCGCACAACCCCTTTAAGTCCCTTAACATTAAGGGTAGCTGAGGTGATGTCAGCTGCCATAGGGATGGGGAAGAGGATGGAACAACTCACCATGAACTCTAAGGCCCGAGGCGATGAACAGCCCACCGGAGAGAATCTGGAAGAGAACAGGTAATCTGCAAGAAAAAGAAGATAGGACGGAGTGAGAGGGAGGAAAGACCGGGGAGGGAAAGCACCATAAGAAAAGCAGCAAACACAAGAGAAGAGCTACAGAGGGACTATAAGAAGAGGTCATAAGTACCAACAGAATGGGCCCAACCAGTCTGACCATATCCCTAATGGGGGAAAGTGGAAGGAGCACCAGAAGGTCAGCTCGCATGTTGTATGTGTAAAACTGAGGTACAAACATAAAGCACGATCATAGAAGTGCAGACAAACAGGGTCAAGTTGTGAACTTTTAAGAAAATACTTCCCTGTCGATATAAGCGATCAGGGAGTAGCATATGGTAAGGGCTATGATGATGTGAGTGCCGAGCACATATCTCGAATCTAAGCGTAACATGGGCGGGATGAGGGGCCGAGGAAGGTCCTGTGTATGTAGTGTAAAATAATAGCAAAAATTCTATAATATATAAACACAGGATAAGCATACATAATATCAACAGTTGAAAGCAAAAAAGTTAGCATTCAGGAATATTGCTGGGCATCAGAAGCGATTCTTTCAATCACGATATTTTGAAAGGCAGAAACAGCATGGACATCTGGTCAGGTTCTGCGTTTTTGTCTTGTAGGCAAGGGTGCAGGAGGGGTGTCCCTTCCTTGGTGGGGGTTTCGTCTCACTGAAGCCTCCAGAGGGGAGGAAGAAGAGGACGTAGGAAGAGAGCATCCCAATCAGGCAGCAGGATCTGTGGCAGATTAAAAGTGGTAAGAAAAGCTGTTAAGTTATTTGGATAGCGGTGGGTTGCAGTTGTGCAGCCATATCTGGCGATTAGGGAGAAGGGTATCCCCACCTATAGACGATGTGGGCGTTCTGCAGTTTCTGCAGGAGGGGTTTCAGGGAAGCTCGGAGGCGGAGGGTGCATAGTGAAAGGTCAGGAAACAGGTTGATCACTGAACCATTGTATGTCAGGTGCTTGAGGTCTCGAGCTTTGCGCATAACCGCTTCCTTTTCAATGCAGTGGTGTACCCTGCAAATAAAATCGCAGGGTTTTTTAGGGTCTGGGTTTATCGCCTTTAGGGCTCTATGAACTCTGTCAAGCTCAATCAGGGTATCAGCTGGTTTCTGTAGCACTTCATTGAAGATCCGCTGTACTACACCAGGGAGATCCTCAGGGGTAACAGATTCTGGAAGTCCTTTAATCCGGACATTATTCCTTCTGTTTCAATTGTCTATGTCATCCAGATAATCGATAGTGGATGCATGGGAAGTTTGAAGAAGAGCAGTAGCCGATCTGATCTCCTTGATTTCAGAGGTTATTGTAGTACGAAAGCAACCTTTAGATTTAGTTGAGCGACATATGCTTTCACAGGTTCTTTGTGCCAAGCTGATTTGAGGTCAGAGGCCAGGGAGAGCATGTCCATTTTAGCGAATAATAGTGCCAAAAGGACCTGGAGCTCAGGATATTTCTTTAAGGCGTTAACAGTCATTTCAGGTGTGAGGAGGTGTGGGTCCCCAAGGGGGTTGGGGAGTGCTTGATTCTCAGATAGAACTGGCGGCAGTTTAGGTGAGATAAGTTGGCGATCCTTATATTTATCACCCCTGCGAGTATCTTCAGAGGAGGAGTATTCAGAGCAGCGGCGGTCCTGTCTGAGGGCTCTCTGTCGTGTTTTAAAGAGTTTATTTTTAGCCGGGGGGCTAGTACCCCAATAGTCAGGGGGGTTATCTCCCTCAGTGAAGCCGTCACTAGATGCTTGTGGGTCAGACTCCATATCAGATAGTGCAGGGGTAGTCTGTGGTGGCTGAGATGGCAGAGCGTGTTGTTGGGTAGTCGTAGGTACTTTAGAAACAGTACCTATAGTTTGCTGTATTGCAGAAGCAGTTGAATATTGTGTAGCAGGGGCTCCAGGCTTAGAGGCTCCTGTCTGGGTGACTGTGGCTGAGTACAGCTGTGGCAGAGAAGACACTTCGCCAGGGGCAGGTGAGATGTGCAGCTCATTGGCGGGTGGCTGTGCAGGAGGTAGAGGAGTAGGAGAGAGCTGAGGGGCCATGGAATCACCAGCATCATGTTTGGAGGAGTTGCGGTGGGGGAGCCGTCTGCCATATTTGCAGCAGAGCGGGCCCCCTGAAGAGGAGAGGTAATAGTGTGCCGCCCTTGCCCCGTGGGGAGTGCACTTGCCTGAGATCGTGGAGGGTGCTGAGAGGGTCTGGGCACCTCAGGTACTGGAAGCGGGTTCAGCGCTGTCTCCGGCATTGTGAGTAAGGAGCTGCGTTCAGCAGTGTGGGCGGGTGGCTCCAAGGCTGAGGAAGCAGGAGTTCTTTGAGTCGGCGGGAGCTGCGGCCTCTCGTTGTTCCGGCTGCTCTGGTGGGTAAAATATGCCGTGATGGCTTTCGTTTCGGTGCGCAGCAATTGGGGAGCATTGTTAACTCTTCTGCCACGATGCCTACAGCCCATAGCAGCCCCTAATAGCCCTGTTTGTCTGCTGCTTGTCTGGAGCTCTAGGGAGAAGCAGCCATCTTCTCAGCGTGCCAAGCCACGCCCCTTCAATAAAGAGATTTTTATGTGATTTTTATTTTAATTTAATTTTAATGTATTTACATTTTTTGAGTACCCATTCTGGTGAGCATCAACCTGGCCGTTCTCTGACAGACGAGATACCATCTGTTCCAGCCCCTGCCTCTCAGCGCCCCCCTGACTATGAAAGTG
Source organism: Hyla sarda (assembly GCF_029499605.1). Taxonomy (NCBI): domain Eukaryota; kingdom Metazoa; phylum Chordata; class Amphibia; order Anura; family Hylidae; genus Hyla; species Hyla sarda. The sequence goes on along the minus strand of NC_079195.1, from coordinate 149,303,556 downwards.
TGAATATTTCATTTAATCAGTTAAGGTTCAGTATTATTGGTCCAAGCTGTTTTATTGGATTCTTGTGATAATTCCACAGGTAATATGACTTCGACGACCATAGGGCCTCAGTCTTGAAAAGATTACATCGATTTCTTTAAATTAAAATTTAAGATTTATATTAGATTCCCAAGTTTAATTTCCCAGTGTTTACTTTGAACTAATAATGTATGACCACAAAACCCAATCTAGCAAGGAGTCACATGGCGGCACAATGAGGCATAGAGGTGGCAGCTAGAGATGAGCGAACCGAAGCTGACGAACCCGAATTAGTAACGAATTTCATGAAAAATTTGATTTGCAACAAATGCAAATATCGCCACGATTCTATCGCGCAAATAGCTTAATTAAACTCCATTTTACAGTGTTCCAGGCTATTGGAGACCTAAAATGGCGGATCCACATGTGAGTACACGGGCAGAGGATTATGGGAGGGCGGGAAACAGCAGCGTGAATGAAGGTAGGCGGGCTGACCCTGAATCACATGTGAGATGCAGCCTATCAGTGTTCACTGATACCTGTGATGTCATAGCCCCTATATAATCGGCGGCTATCTTGCCTCTCTTCATTTCATCTATGCACGCAGATAGAGAGGACGGGACTGCGTGTGTGTGAATAGCTCATACCACAGCGTTACACTGCAACTGCTAGTCACATCAGCATTAGGGAAAGACAGAACTGCAGTGCTGTTGTGTTCTCACTGGGGAAGATCTTACAATATATAAACCTATTATTCACGTTATTGAGCATTGCAGCAGAGCGGGGCAGATAGCGGTCAGCTGCCTCATACAGATCTCCAAGCTGCCTGAACTTTCTGAAGCATCTTATCTCCTCATTTTTCAGCCCAATTGAGTTTTTTTTTGCTCTGCAAATCATCTGCTGCTCAGAATTGTGTGACAGAGTGCTATTTAGCGTTTAAACCCTGTATTTTTTGCTTTTTGTGGTGCTGCACTATTGGGTCCAGCTGCTGTTCAGAAATACGTGATTGTTTAGTTGACTGTAGTGCATTTGTACCATTTTGTACATGTTAATCTGTCAAGGGGCTACATACTGTGCAAGTCCAAACAATGGTATTCACCGGCTGGTGTTTTACAAAAATACTGAGTTTTTTCTGCCTATAGTTGCGCATATTACTGCCCTCATCAGTGCATACCGGATAGGTACATCCAAGTATTGTACCATTTAGTACCAGTTAATCTGTCAAGGTGCTCCATACCGTCAAAGTCTAAACAATAGTATTCACCGGCTGGTGTTTTACTAAAATAGAGAGTTTTTTCTGCGTATAGTTACGCATATTACTGCCCTCATCAGTGCATACCACATAGGTACATCCAAGTATTGTACCATTTAGTACCTGTTAAGCTGTCAAGGTGCTCCATACTGCCAAAGTCCAAACAATAGTATTCACCAGCTGGTGTTTTTAAAAAATACCGAATTTTTTCTGCCTATAGTTGCGCATCTTACTAACCTCATCAGTGCATACCGCATATGTACATCCATGTTGTGTACCATCTTGTACCTGTTAATCTGTAAAGAGCCTACATACTGTGAAAGGACAGCCGTAAGTAATCACCTGCTGCTGTTCTAGACAAATACCTGTTTAAAGAGTAGTGTAGCGCATTGCAATACCCTCATAAATGCACTAAGTATGTCAGGCAGAGAAGTGGCAGGACGTGCACAAAGGAGTGGCAGAGGCCTAAATACTTCAGGCAGAGTTGGCAGCAGACTTGGGGCGAGTGGCAGCAGGATTCGCAGCGAGAGCTCTCGTTATCAGCCAGCTGTTGTTTCTCCACCAGCAACCCATCTGCAGTCGTCGATTGGTTAACACGCTCATCCACATCATTACAAGTGACATCTGACACCCCCAGTCAACTGTCGGTGGGTTCCTCAGACACAACCCTCAGTTGGCATGGCCCGGGAGCAGTCCCCGTCCTCCCATTGCCTTTGTCCTATGCTATTCCCTCTCCTAAAGAAGTATCTTATGCTGTGGGTTCAGCTCCACTATTTACTGAGGACGATCTAATAGAGGACAGTCAGCAGCTACTGGACAGCCAAGAAGAGGAGGAGACATGCGCCGCTTGCTCCGCTAGGCGGCCAAGTAGTGATGCGGAGAGTGACATGGGAGGCGGTGTTGCAAGGGTTCAGGGTCCTGAAGCAGACACTGTTTGGGAACCTGAGGAGGACATCAGTGATGTCCTGTTGATGATGATGAAGCCGATCGCAATTGGGAGCCGGGCACAGAAGGGGCTTCATCATCATCAAGAGAAGAGAGTTGCAGGTTGCCCTTGAGGCAGCAAGGCGGTAGCATGGTTGGCAGTCAGCATGGTGTCAGGAGTGGAAATTCAACTTGCCCGGGGGGAAGACCACCTGCTTGGCAGCAGCCTACCTTTCCGGGAGGTAGTGGAACAGGGGTGCCTGGAGACGGCGCCAGTAGCAGTCAATTAGTGCAGACTGTGGGTGGGAAAATCAGCTACTCGGCGGTGTGGAAGTTTTTCATAAGGCATCCGGAGGAGGTTCACGTAGCCACATGCAAGATCTGTCGGCAGAAGGTGAAGCGTGGCCAGGGTCCCAATGTCGGCACAACGACCCTGCGTCAACACATGCTTCACCACCATAAAGTGGCCTGGGAGAACCGTGGCTCCGATGTAGTGGTCCAGCCTGCTGCATCACCCAGTTGCCATTCGCTCCCTCCTTCATCCAGCCAAGGCTCCACCACCTCAGCCGAACGGAGCTGTGTGTCAAACCCTCCTTCTGTCGCTCCTGCTTCTCCCGCTTTTAGTCAGCCATTCCGCCAACAATCCATCGGCGAAGCCATGTCCAAGAGACAACAGTATGTGCTCCTGTCCTGGTTCCTGGTATTGCAGTCCCTCCCTTTTCAAGTGGTGGACTCTGGACCTTTCAGAGAATTGATGGCTTGTGCCGAGCCGAGGTGGAGAGTCCCAAGCCGTGTTTTCTTTGTGAAGAAGGCAGTACCAGCCCTGCATTAGTTTGTACAAGAGAAGGTGGGCCAGTCCTTGAGCCTGTTGGTGTGTTCAAAAGTGGAGCTGTAACTACGGAGAGGGACAATACTTGTCTTTTACGGCCCGCTGGGTAAATGTGTTTCCTGCACAGCCACCACAGCAACTTGGACAGGTCACACCGCTTCCTCCTCCACGCTCTTGCTCCCAGGCAGTTGGTCCTGTTACAGTGTGCAACGCTGCCTCCTCATCCTCCACCTTATCTTCGGCCTTCACTGCACGTCCAAATCTCGGTGGCCCTTCATCGTACCATGTGTGTAGGGCATGGCAGTGTCAAGCTGTTCTTCACATGGTTTGCCTTGGTGAACGGAGTCACACAGGGGAGGAACTGCTAAAGTTCATTCGTAAAGAAATCCGAGTATGGCTTACTCCACAAAATCTGGAAATGGGAACCATGGTGACCGACAATGGGAAGAACATCGTGTCCGCGCTGCGATAAGAAAGTGTGAAACATGCGCCCTGCATGGCACATGTGTTGAATCTGGGTGTCAAGCACTTCCTCAAATCTTCACCCCATTTGCAAAACATCCTGAAAATGACAAGGAAACTGTGCATGCACTTCAGCCACTCGTACACCGCCAAGCACACCTACCTTGAGCTGCAGCGTCAGAACGGTATCCCACAACATAGTCTTATTTGTGACGTTGCCACACATTGGAATTCCACCAGCCATTTGTTGGACAGACTATATGAACAAAGAAAAGCCATCACCGATTTCTTGATGATCCAAGCAGATAGGAGTACTCCCCTGTGTAACTTCAATGTGACCAAGTGGAAGCTCATACGTGACACCTGCCGTTTGCTGAGGCCCTTTGAGGAAGCCACATTATTTGTAAGTCACTTGGATTACGCCATGAACTACGTAATTCCACTCCTACATTTCCTACAACAAATGATTGAAACCATGGCTGGTCACGGCTATGGAGACGTTGCGCCTACATCTCAAGGCTACATGAGCCCTGTGGGGTCTGAACTGGAGGAGGAGGATGATGAGGGGCAGAGCAGAGCATAGTTTAGTTGGATGAGATGACCGGTGTTTATAGTCATCGGACAGGAGAGGAGGAGCAGGAGCAGCCAGAGGAGCTGGAGGGTTATGAGGAAGGCGAGACAGAGGACCCTGACACACCGTGGCAGTATGCAGTGGAGATGGAGGCAGGTAGTCCCTCCGAGTCACTGGCACAAATGGCACGATGCATGCTTCAAGTGACCCCCGATTTGTCAAAATTTGTCAGCGGGATGACTTCTGGATCTCCACCTTGTAATGACCCTAGCTAACTGTCCCAGAATGGGGGCCTTTTTTACACCCACTGAGAGGGAGGACAAATTAACCTACTACAGAGAGATTTTACGTAGTCAGTTGGCCGATGCCTATCGGCCACATGGTCCATCCTATCGCTGGTCTGACTCGGGGGGCTCTCTGCGCTCACCTTCCACTGCCATGGCTGCTGGGGAGGGGTGGCAGGAGCAGTACCAGCTCAATCAGCAGCAGCCTGAGTCTACAGTCGCTGATGAGTAGCTTTCTTCATCCGCATAGTGAAGCAACTCATCAGCAGCAGGTAGACATGGAGCAGGACCTGAACCAGCAGGTGGTGGCATACCTTGACATGACCATACCAACAACCATTGAAGATCCGCTGGACTTCTGGGCAGCCAAACTTGATTTATGGCCGCAACTAGCAGAGTGTCACGCTGTTCTTCACATGGTTTGCCTTGGCGAAAAGTCTTGGAAACAATGGCCGGTCAGGGTAATGGAGACGTTGCGCCTACATCTCACGGCCACAGGAGTCCTGTGGGGGCTTGTTGGATTTGGTCCTTCGTACCCATACGCTGGGGTCCGGGACACGCAAAGGTTGTTTTAAATTTCAAATCAAAAAATGATGGCGCTGCTGGGTCGGGGTCTGGGAATTTCAAATTTTCTCATAGGTAGCACCTACTATCCAAAATCTTTTTCAAAAATTTCAAAAATTGTGGTGTTTTTTGGGGTATTTGTGAAGCCATGCTGTGTACTCGTGCATCAGCCAACTCCAGGCTGTGTCATTCAGGCAATATATGGTTTACTGATGCCACTGTGGGGCCTGGGTCTGGAAATTTAAAATTTTCTCATAGGTAGCACCCGCTATCCAAAATCTTCGGTTTAAATTTCTTAACTCATCTTTTAATCTTAGGGATTGTGAAAGCCTAGTGCCTACTCATGCTGCTGGCAACTCCGGGCTATGACATTCATCCACTATATCATCTCCTGATGCAGCCAACACCTCCACGCTGTGCCATTCAGACACTATATGGTCTCCTCATGCTGCCAACACCTCCATGCTGTGTCATTCAGCCACTATATGGTCTCCTCATGCTGTCAACATGTCCATGCTGTGTCATTCAGCCACTATATGGTGTCCTCATGCTGCCAACACCTCCACGCTGTGCCATTCAGCCACTATATGGTCTCCTCATGCTGCCAACACCTCCCCTCTGTGTCATTCAGCCACTATATGGTCTCCTCATGCTGCTAACTGTCACGATTCGGCTTCCAGGTAGTGGATCCTCTGTGTCAGCGAGGGATTGGCGTGGACCGTGCTAGTGGACCGGTTCTAAGAGGCTACTGGTTTTCACCAGAGCCCGCCGCAAAGCGGGATGGTCTTGCTGCGGCAGTAGCAACCAGGTCGTATCCACTAGCAACGGCTCTACCTCGCTGACTGCTGAGAAGGCGTGGGACAGAAGGACTAGGCAGAGGCAAGGTCAGACGTAGCAGAAGGTCGGGGGCAGGCGGCAAGGTTCGTAGTCAGGATGGGTAGCAGAAGTTCAGGTACACAGGCTTTGGACACACTAAACGCTTTCACTGGCACAAGGCAACAAGATCCGGCCAGGGAGTGCATGGGAGGAGGTCAGATATAGTCTGGAGCAGGTGGAAGCCAATTAAGCTAATTGGGCCAGGCACCAATCAATGGTGCACTGGCCCTTTAAGTCTCAGAGAGCTGGCGCGCGCGCGCCCTAGAGAGCGGAGCCGCGCGCGCCAGCACATGACAGCAGGGGACCGGGACGGGTAAGTGACCTGGGATGCGATTCGCGAGCGGGCGCGTCCCGCTGTGCGAATCGCATCCCCAACGGCCATGACAGTGCAGCGCTCCCGGTCAGCGGGACTGACCGGGGCGCTGCAGGGAGAAAGACGCCGTGAGCGCTCCGGGGAGGAGCGGGGACCCGGAGCGCTAGGCGTAACACTAACACCTCCACGTTGTGTTATTCAGCCACTATATGATCTCCTCATGCTGCCAACACCTCCACGCTGTGCCATTCAGCGACTAAATGGTCTCCTCATGCTGCCACCACCAGGCTCTGTCATTGTGCTGCTGTGCGGCAGTGATTCTAAAAGTGAGGCCGGTAATCTGCATGTTATTCTGAATAACAGTATTAGCACACTCCATATGTGTTTTAGAACACAGCAAAGTGTTCTATACCCCTATAGAGGCTGTATATAGGCTAGAAATAGCCTTTTTTAATATAGATTTGACACGAAAAAACAAACTTTTTCGGAAAATTTGGCGAATCGGCCGAATCGAATTTTTGAAAAGTTAGCTCATCTCTAGTGGCAGCAGCAAGAGGAGACCATAATCTGTCAGAATGATACAGCCTGGAAAGACCCTATAGTGGCTGAATGGCACATCCTGGAATTGGCTGCAGCATGAGGAGACCATATAGTGGCTGAATGGCACAGCCTGGGGTTGGCTGAAGCATGAGGAGACCCTATAGTGGCTGAATGGCACAGTCTGGAATTGGCTGAAGCACCAGGAGACCATATAGTGGCTGAATGGCACAGTCTGGAGGTGGCTAAACATGTGGAGACCATATAGTGGCTGAGTGGCACAGCCTGGAATTGGCTGAAGCATGAGGAGACCATATAGTGGCTGAATGGCACAGCCTGGAATAGGCTGAAGCATGAGGAGACCATATAGTGGCTGAATGGCACAGCCTAGAGGTGGAATGGCACAGCCTGGAATTGGGATCATAGGGCCTCAAAATAGAGAAGATTAAAGATATATTTGAAATTTTTTATTTAAGATTTATGGTAGCTAGTGCAACCATAAAATATTTTTAGGTAATATCCCAGGCCCAGCAGCATCAGTAAACCATATAGGGGCTGAATGGCACAGCCTGGAGCTGGCAGAAGCATGAGTAGACAATAGGACTTAACAATCCCTAAGATTAAAAGATGAATTTTAAAATTTAAATGTAATATTTTTTGTAGCTAGTGCTTCCATAACATATATTTTAGATAATGTGCCAGTCCCTGCAGCATCAGTAAACCATATAGTGGCAGAATGTCACAGCTTGGAGCTAGTGGAAGCATGAGTAGACAGAAGGGCTTTACAATCCCTAACATTAAAAGAGGAATTTTAAAATTTAAATTGAATACTTTTTGTAGCTAGTGCTACCAGAACATATATTTTAGGTAATGTACCCGGTCCTGCAGCATCAGTAAACCTTATAGTGGCTGAATGGCACAGCTTGGAGCTGGCAGCAGCATGAGTAGACAATAGGGCTTCAAAATCCCTAACATAAAAAAATCAATTTCAAAATTTAAATAGAAGATTTGTGGTAGCTAATGCTTCCATAAAATATTTTTAGGTAATGGCCCAGGCCTGGAGGTGGCATGAGGAAACCATTTAGTGGCTGAATGCCACACCCTGGAGGTTGCTGAAGCATGGGGAGACCATATAGTGGCTGAATGGCAGAGCCTGGAATTGGCTGAAGCATGAGCAGACCATATAGTGGCTGAATGCCACAGCCTGGAGGTGGCTGAAGCATGAGGAGACCGTATAGTGGATGAATGGCACAGCCTGGAGTTGGCTGAAGCATGAGGAGACCCTATAGTGGCTGAATGGCACAGCCTGGAATTGGCTGAAGCATGAGGAGACCATATAGTGGCTGAATGGCACAGTCTGGAGTTGGCTGAAGCATGAGGAGACCCTATAGTGGCTGAATGGCACAGCATGGAATTGGCTGAAGCATGAGGAGACCATATAGTGGCTGAATGGCACAGCCTGGAATTGGCTGAAGCACCAGGAGACCATATAGTGGCTGAATGGCACAGCCTGGAGGTGGAATGACACAGCCTGGAATTGGCGGCAGCACGAGGAGACCATATAGTGCCACAACGATCCAGTCTGGAGGTGGCAACAGCCTGACAAGATCATAGGACCTCAAAATAGAGAAGATTAAAAATATATTTGAAATTTTTTATTTAAGATTTATGGTAGCTAGTGCAACCATAAAATATTTTTAGGTATTTTCCCAGGCCCAGCAGCATCAGTAAACCATATAGTGGCTGAATCGCACAGCCTGGAACTGGCAGCAGCATGAGTAGACAATAGGACTTCACAATCCCTAAGATTAAAAGATGAATTTTAAAATGTAAATTTAATATTTTTGTAGCTAGTGCAACCATAACATATATTTTAGATAATGTACCAGGCCCTGCAGCATCAGTAAACCATATAGTGGCAAAATGGTACAGCTTGGAGCTGGCGAGAGCTTGAGTAGACAGTAGGGCTTCACAATCCCTAACATTAAAAGAGGAATTTTAAAATTTTAATTGAATACTTTTTGTAGCTAGTGCTACCAGAACATATATTTTAGGCAATGTACCAGGTCCTGCAGCATCAGTAAACCTTATAGTGGCTGAATGGCACAGCATGGAGATGGCAGCAGCATGAGTAGACAATAGGGCTTCAAAATCCCTAACATAAAAAAATGAATTTCAAAATTGAAATAGAAGATTTGTGGTAGCTAGTGCTTCCATAAAATATTTTTAGGTAATGACCCAGGCCTGGAGGTGGCATGAGGAGACCATTTAGTGGCTGAATGCCACATCCTGGAGGTTGCTGAAGCATCAGGAGACCATATAGTGGCTGAATGGCAGAGCCCGGAATTGGCTGAAGCATGAGCAGACCATATAGTGGCTGAATGCCACAGCCTGGAGGTGGCTGAAGAATGAGGAGACCATATAGTGGCTGATTGGCACAGCCTGGAGTTGGCTGAAGCATGAGGAGGCCATATAGTGGCTGAATGGCACAGCCTGGAATTGGTTGAGGCACCAGGAGACCATATAGTGGCTGAATGGCACAGTCTGGAGATGGCTAAAACATGAGGAGACCCTATAGTGGCTGAATGGCACAGCCTGGAATAGGCTGAAGCATGAGGAGACCATATAGTGGCTGAATGGCACACAGTGGAGGATGAAGAGTCGCACACTGTAACAGGATCAACAGCCTGAGAGCGTGGAGGAGGAAGCGGCATGACCTGTCAAAGTTGGTGTTGTGGCTGTGCAGGAACCACATGCAGGCAGTGAGCCCCTGTATTGTCCCTGACCATAGTTACAGCTCCAGACATTGGCACTGCCATGCACTTTGGTAAACACCGACAGGCCCACCTTCTCTTCCACAAAATTGTGCAGGGCTGTTACTTACTCCTTCACAAAGAAATGATGGCTTGGTACTCTCCAACTCGGCTTGGCACAAGCCATCAGTTTTCTGAAAGGTGCAGAGTCCACCACTTGAAAAGGGAGGGACTGCAGCACCAGCAACTTGGACAGGAGCACATTCAGCTTCTGCACCGTTGAATGAGTGGGCACATACTGTTGTCCCTTGGACATGGCTTTGCCAACAAATTGCTGGCAGAATGACTGCCTCGAAGTAGGAGGAGCAGGAGCATCTAGAGTGACAGAAGATGGGTACGACACACAGCTCCCTTCGGCTGAGGTGGTGGAGCCTTGGCTGTCTGAAACAGGGAGCGATGTGCCACTGGGTGATGCAACAGGCTGGGCCACTATATCGGGCCACTATATTGACGCAGGGCCGTGGTGCCAACATTGGGACCATGGCCACGCTTCCCCTTCTGCCGACATATCCTGCATGTGGCTATGTTAACCTCCTCTGGATGCTGGATAACAAACTGCCTGGACTTTCACCGTATGTAGGCCCTTGACAGATTAACAGGTACAAAATTGTACACCACTTAGATGTACGTGAGTGATATGCACTTATGAGGGCAGAAAAATGTGCTACAGTACGCTTTAAAAAAAAAACTATTGGAGTAAAACACTGGCCGGTGATTACTTTTGCCTGGACTTTCACTGTATGTAGGCCCTTGACTGATTAACAGGTACAATATTGTACACCACTTAGATGTGGGTATGTGGCATGCACTTATGAGGGCAGAAAAATGCGCTAGAGGTTTGGGGGGTTACCGGGGAGTGTGTGTGGGGGCTTCTTGTTTTCTCTTGCTACCTTTTGTTACTTACCTTTCACTGTTGTAACCTGTGACTTATTAGCCTGGACGCCAGCTGGCACTGCTCTCTGGCTCCCTCCATTTACTCTGCCATTCTTGGTTATCTTTTTCTGTGATTCACATAACTTTTTCTGCATTACACACCTGTTACTACTGTAACACACCCTAACTGTGGTGTAGTTCATATGTGCTGGATCGCCATCCAGCATTCTGTTCTCTCCCCCCTGCTTCCTGGTTCCCATCTTTCTTTTGTGTACATGCCATGTTGCTTTAATACATGTATTTTTGTTGAATATTAATAAAGCTTGATATATATTTTTATTTGGTCCGCTTTAGAGTGGTTATATTTATATTTATATTACCTGTGTGTATCACCCTCAAGCTTTTTGGTCAGGTTCATTGTCACACTAATGCAAATCACATTTGGTGTGACAGATATTCAAATAAAAAAAAAAAACTTTTTTGGCTGTGAAATAAAACCAGTGCTGCCTAAAGGGGGGCTCTAACTATGTGCTGCCTAATATGGGGGAATCTATGTGCTGCCTAAAGGGGGGATCTAAATATGTGCTGCCTAAAGGGGGCTCTATGTGCTGCCTAAAGGGAGGCTCTAACTATGTGCTGCCTAATATGGGGAAATCTATGTGCTGCCTATAGGGGGGCTCTATATGCTGTCTAAAGGGGGGCTCTAACTATGTGCTGCCTAACATGGGGGAATCTATGTGCTGCCTAAAGGGAGGATATAACTATGTAATGCCTAAAGGGGGGATCTAACTATGTGCTGCCTAAAGGGGGCTCTATGTGCTGCCTAAAGGGAGGCTCTACCTATGTGCTGCCTAAAGGGGAGCTCTAACTATGTGTTGCCTAATATGGGGGAATCTATGTGCTGCCTAAAGGGGGGATCTAACTATGTGATGCCTAAAGGGGGGCTCTATGTGCTGCCTAAAGGGGGCTAAAGCACATTATTCCAAATAATTTAGGAATAATAGGTGATTTATGCCCTTTATGTATTAAAACCAGACTCTGCATCAACTATGTAATTTTCCATGGGAGTTTTGCCATGGATCCCCCTCCAGCACGCCACAGTCCAGGTATTAGTCCCCTTGAAACAACTTTTAAATCACTATTGTGGCCAGAAAGAGTCCCTGTGAGTTTTAAAATTTGCCTGCCCATTGAAGTCAATGGCGGTTCGCCCGGTTCGCGAACATTTGCGGAAGTTCGCGTTCGCCGTTCGCGAACCGAAAATTTTATATTCGCAACATCACTAGTATTCACTGCCTATGGCCAGACCCCACTTCCTGAGTTTGGTCTCCTGCCAGTCAAGCAAGTGACCAAAGTCTGTGCTTTTGAGCAGACGGAATGCGGTCTAGACCAGAAGGGAGACCCCTAGTGGCCAGATTTATAAGGCCATGAAAGTGGGAGTAAATTACAAATCTTATTTATTCTACCTGCTGTATCATATGCAAAAATAATTTTAATGACAGTGCCCATTTAAGATTGCTTTTTGTGGCTATGGAGTGGAGGTGAACATGTGTGCACGCTCCGGACCAATTCTGAGCCTAGATCTCCTACTGAGCATGCATCTGTCATCTTGATATGCATTGACATAGTGGACACACCGCATCACGGTTACAGCTTTGCAGCCACCATGAGAGACAAGATGGCTGCCGACATATTGTACACTGTGAACACCGGATGCTCTCGGTAATATATTTGCTTTCACTCATGTCATGTATTTTTGTGTATTCTGACTGGTCGGTGGGGGATATAAATAGACTATGGAAGCTATTCAAAAGTACTCCCTGAAGAATCTTGATGTGAAACCGCATGGGGTGGTTCCCTGTTTCTGGGAGAAGTGCTGTACTCTTTGTGTTTGAAGTGTCATTTATGAGACTGCTTTATGCTGTTTGATTCTCATGCGCTGACCTCTTAGGTTTTCACTGCTTTTCTTTTTTTGTCGGTTTTTTCCCCTGTATGGTCCTCTTTTCAGTTTCTATTTGACACATCATACAGAACACTATGGTTATTTATTTTGTTCGCAGCCATTTTGCACCATTTTTTGTGTACTGTTCCATTACAAATTCAGAATTTCTTGAAAAATTTGAATCACAACAAATGTAAATATCGCAGTGATTCTATCATGTGAATCGCTTCATTAAACTCCATTTAGTGCGGTCCAGGCTCCAGTGCATCTAAAATGGTGGATCCACATGTGAGGACATGGGGCAAAGAATCTTGGGAAGGCGAGAACAAGGGTAGGCGGGATGACCCTGAATCACATGCAGGATGCAGCCTATCAGCAGCCAGTCACCCCTGTGATGTCACAGCCCTATATATTCGGCAGCCATATTCCGGCTAGTCACTTCATCCTTTCACTGCAGAGAGATAGGACTGACAGCACTTTATGAGTTACACAGAAAAGATTTTCCAGCAGTGTTTCACCTCCTAGTTACGTCAGTGTTCTGGTGGACAGAGAGCAGTGCGTTTTCACTGAAAATCATTTTTACTGCAGCCATTAACCTCCTAGCCACTTTGTACAGCATTGTATTACAGAGAGGGAATGAGAGCTGTGTGTTGCCTCAAGAATTTGAACAAGCTGGCTTAGCTATAGAAACCTTATCAGAGGATGGAGGAATAATTTTTCAGTGCAACTCTGTGTCTTTGTTCCACAACAAATGGTCTGCTGGTTATACTAAATGTACAAAAAAAAAAAGGAAAAAAGAGAAAGTTGCAACAGCACCCTTGGTCAAAAATGGAGGCTCTTAGCGCACTTTTTGATCAAAATGTGTCCCCCCATTTTGATCAAAAAGTGCGCTAAGAGCCTCCATTTTTTTTTGACCAAGAGTGCTGTTGCAACTTTCTTTTTTGTACATTTTGTATTTGCTACAGCAGTGGGCACCTGTGTATTGGGTTGTTGTGCTGGCTATTTTTCCTTTTGTTTTTTTGTTTTTACTCTGCTGGTTATACTAGTCTGTAGATGGCAAAATACTCAGCAGTCCATTCCTAATATTCTTTGAGAGAGTGCACTTATGGTTTTAGTACACAGCGACTGTGTGCTGCAGCACTGTTGTGTACTGCTGGTGTTGTGCAAAAATATGTTTTTTAAGCGTACTGTAGCGCATTTTTCTGCCCTCATAAGTGCATACCTGATACGTACAACTAAGTAGTGTACTATTTTGTACCTGATAATCTGTCAAGGGCCTAGATACTGTAAAAGTCCAGGCTAAAGTAATCACCGGCTGGTGTTTTACTCCAAGACTTTTTTAAGCGTACTGTGGCGCATTTTTCCTGCCCTCATAAGTGCATACCACATACCTACATCTAAGTAGTGTACTATTTTGTACCTGTTCATCTGTCAAGGGCCTAGATCCTGTGAAATGCCAGGCAAAAGTAATCACCTGCTGTTGTTTTGCTCCAATACTTTTTAAGCATACTGTAGCACATTTTTCTGCCCTCATAAGTGCATACCACATGCCTAAATCTAAGTAGTGTAATATTTTGTAGCTGTTAATCTGTCAAGGGCCTGGATACTTTGAAAGGCCAGGCAAAAGTAATCACCAGCTGGTGTTTTACTCTAATACGTTTTTTAAGAGTACTGTAGCGCATTTTTTTGCCCTCATAAGTGCATACCACATACCTACATTTAACCCCTTAACGACCAAGGACGTATATTTACTTCTTTGGCCGGCTCCCGCGATATAACACGGTGACCCCGTGTCATATCGGGTCGGTCCTTAGCATGTATCTGAAGTCGGGACCCTGGGCTAATAGCTCGCAGCAGCAATCGCGGTGCCGTGCACTATTAACCCTTTAGACACAGTGTTCAAAGCTGAACGCCACGTCTAAAAAGTAAAAGCTTCCTGGCTGCTCAGTGGGGCTGATCGGGACCACCGCAGTGAAAATGTGGTGTCCCGATCAGCTAGGACACGAGCAGAGGTCCTCTTACCTTCCTCCGGCGCCTCCCCTCGGCGATTGCTCCAAGCCTGAGATGCAGGCTTGAGCAATTGACCGCCTATAACACTGATCCATGTAAAGCTATGGCTGATGAAGGGATCAGTGTAAAAGATCTGTGTGCAGTGTTATAGCCCCCTATGGGAGCTATAACACTGCAAAAAAAAAAAAGTGTAAAAAAAAAGTTAATAAATGTAATTTAACCTTTTCCTTAACCCCTTAAGGACACAGCCCATTTTCACCTCTAGGACGCAGCCCTTTTTTGCACATCTGACCACTGTCACTTTAAACATTAATAACTCTGGAATGCTTTTACTTATCAATCTGATTCTGAGATTGTTTTTTCGTGACATATTCTACTTTAACATAGTGGTAAATTTTTGTGGTAACTTGCATTCTTTCTTGGTGAAAAATCCCAAAATTTGATGAAAAAATTGAAAATTTTGCATTTTTCTAACTTTGAAGCTCTCTGTTTGTAAGGAAAATGGATATTCCAAATATTTTTTTTTGATTCACATATACAATATGTCTACTTTATATTTTCATCATAAAATTTATGAGTTTTTACTTTTGGAAGACACCAGAGGGCTTCAAAGTTCAGCAGCAATTTTACAATTTTTCACAAAATTTTCAAACTCGCTATTTTTCATGGACCAGTTCAGGTTTGAAGTGGATTTGAAGGGTCTTCATATTAGAAATACCCCATAAAAGACCCCATTATAAAAACTACACCCCCAAAGTATTCAAAATGACATTCAGTAAGCGTTTTAACCCTTTAGGTGTTTCACAGGAAAAGCAGCAAAGTGAAGGAGAAAATTCAAAATCTTCATTTTTTACACTTGCATGTTCTTGTAGACCCAATTTTTGAATTTTTACAAGGGGTAAAAGGATAAAATTTATACTTGAATTTGTAGCCCAATTTCTCTCGAGTAAGCACATACCTCATATGTCTATGTAAATTGTTCGGCGGGCGCAGTAGAGGGCTCAGAAGCGAAGGAGCGACAAGGGGATTTTGGAGAGTACGTTTTTCTGAAATGGTTTTTTGGGGGCATGTTGCATTTAGGAAGCCCCTATGGTGCCAAAACAGCAAAAAAAAAAAAAACATGGCATACCATTTTGGAAACTAGACCCCTTGAGGAACGTAACAAGGAATTAAGTGAGCCTTAATACCCCACAGGTGTTTCATGACTTTTGCATATGTAAAAAAAAAAATTTCACTAAAATGTGTGTTTCCCCCCAAATGTCACATTTTTGCAAGGGTTAATAGCAGAAAATACCCCCCAAAATTTGTAATCCCATCTCTTCTGAGTATGGAGGTACCCCATAAGTTGACCTGAAGTGCATTACGGGCGAACTACAATGCTCAGAAGAGAAGGAGTCATATTTGGCTTTTTGAGAGCAAATTTTGCTCGGGGGCATGTCGCATTTAGGAAGCCCCTATGGTGCCAGGACAGCAAAAAAAAACGACATGGCATACCATTTTGGAAACTAGACTCCTTGAGGAACGTAACAAGGGATAAAGTGAACCTTAATACCCCACAGGTGTTTCACGACTTTTGCATATGTAAAAAAAAAAAAAAAAATTTTTACCAAAATGCTTGGTTTAGCAAAAATTTTACATTTTTAAAAAAGGTAATAGCAGAAAATACCCCCCCAAAATTTGAAGCCCAATTTCTCCCGATTCAGAAAACACCCAATATGGGGATGAAAAGTGCTCTGCTGGCGCACTACAGGTCTCAGAAGAGAAGGAGTCACATTTGGCTTTTTGGAAGCAAATTTTGCTCTGGGGGCATGCCGCATTTAGGAAGCACCTATGGTGCCAGGACAGAAAAAAAAAACCACATGGCATACCATTTTGGAAACTAGACCCCTTGGGGAACGTAACAAGGGGTAAAGTCAACCTTAATACCCCACAGGTGTTTCACGACTTTTGCATATGTAAAAAAAATAAATAAAATTTACACTAAAATGCTTGTTTTCCCCCAAATTTTACGTTTTTACAAGGGATAATAGCAGAAAATACCCCCCAAAATTTGTAACCCCATCTCTTCTGAGTATGGAAATACCCAATAAGTGGATGTGAAGTGCACTGGGGGTGAACTACAATGCTCAGAAGAAGGAGCATCATTGAGCTTTTGGAGAGAGAATTTGGCCATGTGCATTTCCAAAGCCCCCCCGTGGTGCCAGAACAGTGGACCCCCCCACATGTGACCCCATTTTTAAAACTACACCCCTCACGGAAGGTAATAAGGGGTGCAGGGAGAATTTAAACCCCACTGGCATTTGACGGATCTTTGGAACAGTGGGCTGTGCAAATTAAAAATTTTATTTTTCATTTTCACAGACCCCTGTTTCAAAGATCTGTCAGACACCTGTGGGGTGTAAATACTCACTGTACCCCTTGTTACATTCCGTGAGGGGTGTAGTTTCCAAAATGGGGTCACATGTGGGTATTTATTGTTTTACACTTATGTCAGAACCGCTGTAAAATCAGCCACCCCTGTTCAAATGACCAATTTAGACCTCAAATTTACATGGTGCACTCTCCCTTCTGAGCCTTGTTGTGCGCCCCCAGAACACTTTGCGCCCACATATGGGGTATCTCCGTCCTCAGGAGAAATTGCGTTACAAATTTTGGAGGCTTTTTTTCTTTTACCGCTTGTGAAATTTTAAAGTATGGGGCAACACCAGTATGTTAGTGTACAAAAATGTTTTTTTTTTACACTAACATGCTGGTGTAGACCCCAACTTTACCTTTTCATAAGGGGTAAAAGGAGAAAAAGCCCCCCAAAATTTGTTAGGCAATTTCTCCCGAGTACGGAAATACCCCATATGTGGCCCTAAACTGTTGCCTTGAAATACGCCAGGGCTCCGAAGTGAGAGAGCGCCATGTGCATTTGAGGCCTAAATTAGGGATTTGCATAGGGGTGGACATAGGGGTATTCTACACCAGTGATTCTCAAACAGGGTGCATCCAGCTGTTGCTAAACTCCCAGCATGCTTGGACAGTCAATGGCTGTCCGGAAATGCTGGGAGTTTTTGTTTTGCAACAGCTGGAGGCTCCGTTTTGGAAACACTGCTGTAGGATACGTTTTTCATTTTTATTGGGGGGGAAGGGGAGGTGGTGGGGGGGGGCAGTGTACGTGTGTATATGTAGTGTTTTACTCTTTATTTTATGTTAGTGTAGTGTTTTTAGGTTACATTCACACTGACGGCAAATTACACTGAGTCTCCCGCTAGGAGTTTGAGCTGCGGCTGCAGCTCAAACTTGAAGCAGGGAACTCACTGTAATCTGTCGCCAGTGTGAATGTAACCTGTACATTCACATGGGAGGGGGGAACTACAACTCCCAGCATTCACTGACAGAACGTGCATGTTGGGAGTTGTAGTTTTGCAACAGCTGGAGGCACACTGGTTGGAAAATACTGAGTTAGGTAATAGAACCTATTACCTAACTCGGTATTTCCCAACCAGTGTGCCTCCAGCTGTTGCAGAACTACAACTCTCAGCATGTACTGATTGCCAAAGGGAATGCTGAGAGATGTAGTTATGCAACAGCTGGAGGCACGCAAGTACAACTCCCAGCATGCCGAGACAGCCATTTGCTGTTCCTGAATGCTGGGAGTTGTAGTTTTGCAAGATTTAGAGGGGTTCAGGCTGGAGATCACTGACAGTGGTCTCTAAACTGTGGCCCTCCAGATGTTGCAAAACTACAAATCTCAGCATGCTAAGACAGCAAACTGCTGTCTGGGCATGCTGGGAGTTGTAGTTTTGTAATATCTGAAGGGCTACAGTTTAGAGACCACTGTCAGTGATCTCCAGCCTGAACCCCTCTAAATCTTGCAAAACTACAACTCCCAGCATGCCAACACAGCAAACAGCTGTCAAGGCATGGTGGGAGTTGTAGTTTTGCAACATCTGGAGGGCGACAGTTTAGAGACCACTCTCTAAACTGTCGCCCTGCAGATGTTGCTAGGCAACAGACTCTGCACACGCGGCGTCATACTTACCTCCACCGCCGCCGTAATCACAGCCGCCGCCGCCGGGTAAGTGACCGCCGCTGCCGCCGCCGCCTCTACTACACGGTTCCCCCCGCTGTGCCCGGACACCGATGGGCGGGCATAGCGGGCGGAACCGAACTTTAACCCCCCCGCCCCCAGTCTGCTATTGGTCGGCCGCTCCGCCAATCAATAGCAGGGATAGGAGGGGTGGCAACCCTGCCACCTCACTCCTATCTCTTCAAGGGGGATCGAGGGTGTCTTGGACACCCCCGATCCCCCTTATTTTATCGCGGCGCCGCGATTGATGGGCAGGGGGAGAACGCTCCTCCTGCAAACACCGTAGATGCCGTGATAAGAACTGATCACGGCATCTATGGGGTTAATGCTGCCGGGACCGGCAGCTGCGGTGGGACTCCGGCTGTGATTGACAGCTGAGTCCCACCCGCGATCTCCTGCGCTGCCCGCGGCAGAGCAGGAGATCGCTTGGACGTTTGCATACGTCCATTTGCGCGAACGTGTAATTCGCCTGGATGTATGCATACGTCCAATAGCGGGAAGGGGTTAATAAAAGTCCAAATCATCACTCTTTTCCCACAAAAAAACCATGTAAATAAAAATAAATATAAACATATATGGTATTGCCGCATGCATAAATGTTCGAACTATAAAAATATATTAATACTTAAACTGCACGGTTAGTGGCGTACGCACAAAAAAATTCCAAAATCCAAAATAACGTATTTTTGGTCACTTTTCATATCATGAAAAATGAATAAAAAGCGATCAAAAAGTCAGATCAATACAAAAATGGTACCGCTAAAAACTTCAGATCACGTTGCAAAAAATGAGCCCTCATACTGCCCCATACGTGGTAAAATAAAAATGTATAGGGGTCATAATATGACAATTTTAAACATATACATTTTCCTGCATGTAGTTATGATTTTTTCCAGAAGTACGACAAAATCAAACCTATATAAGTAGGGTATTATTTTAATCATATGGACCTACAGAATAAAGATAAGGTGTAATTTTTACCGAAAAATTTATTGTGTAGAAACAGAAGCCCCCAAAAGTTACAAAATGGCGTTTGTTCTTCAATTTCGACGCACAATGATTTTTTTCCCATTTCACCGTAAATTTTTGGGTAAAATGACTGATGTCACTGCAAAGTAGAATTGGTGGTGCAAAAAATAAGCCATCATATGGATTGTTAGGTGCAAAATTGAAAGGGTTATGATTTTTAAAAGGTGAGGAGGAAAAAACGAAAGTGCAAAAACGGAAAAAAACGTGGTCCTTAAGGGGTTAAGTAGTATACAATTTTGTGCCTGTTAATCTGTCAAGGGCATAGATACTGTGAAAGGCCAGGCAAAAGTAATCACCAGATTGTGTTTTACTCCAATCCGTTTTTTAAGCGTACTGTAGCACATTTTTATGCCCTCGTATGTGCATACCACATATCTAAATCTACGTAGTGTACTATTGTGTGCCTGTTAATCTGTCAGGGGCCTAGATCCTGTGAAATATCAGGTAAAAGTAAACACCGGCTGGTGTTTTACTCCAATACTAGCGTACAGTAAAGCGTACTGTAGCGCATAAGCTCATAAGATCATACCACATACGTTCAACTACTGTACTGTAGTTGTGTACTATTTTGTTCCTGATAAAGTCTTAAGGGCCTAGTTACTGTAAATGGCCAGCCAAAAGTACACATCTGCTGCTGTTCTAGACAAATACTGTTTTAAGCATAGTGAAGCGTATTGTACTCTCCTCATATATGCTCTAAGTATGTCAAGCAGAGAAGTGCTAGGACGTGCACAGAGGAGTGGGCGAAGCCTATATTCATTAGGCGCAGGCAGAGGTCGCAGCAGAGTAGGGGCGTGTGGCAGCAGGAGTCGCAGCGAGAGGCCTGAGCTCCTGGTGTCAGTAGTCCTGTCTCGATTGGTTGGTTCACTCGGTCATCCACTTCATCCCAAGTTACATCCGACACCCCTAGTCAACAGTCCGTGGGTTCCACAGACTCAGACCCTCAGTTGGCATGTCCCTCATGCTACTGCTGCCACCTCCAGGCTCTGTCATTGTGCCGCCATATGACCCACGCCAGCACTACTCATCACAGGAACCCCACAAGTGCAATCTTGCATCTGATCCACCCCAGAATTTGCACTGTATGTTTGGACCTGAGGAAGGCACTCTTTGTGTGCCGAAACGCGTAGTCCATTGTGTCAAATAAAATATTTATTGTCCTGTGCTGACTTGAGTCTTCCCATCTGTGACCACATTTTGCGCAGCACCTCTAAGACCGTTTTTCTCCATCTTCCACGTGTTGCTCAAACTGGCCTTTGAGCAAGGGTCCAGTCCCGGTCAGAGTGCAACAGCCATTACCTACTAAAACCATACCCCACCGGTCCACTGCAAGTATTGGTCCCGGGAAACCTGGGACTAAGGCTTGCCATCCGATCTGGTGAGTATATCACTCAGGTGTGGTGAAGGGTCATACTAAATCGGTACACGTAAACGAAGGGAGTGCCCCCTGTTTCCTTTTTCCTTCTTTCCTATGACTTCTTGCTCAATCAACACTGTGCCAGCAAAGCCTGGTAAGGTTCAAATGAACTCGGCTTGCTCATCTCTAGTGATTAACCATTGATGCAAAAATTTTTGACAATTTTAATTGTAATCTTTTTTTTTTCTAGATTTTTCCTTGCTCCCTATTATCCTATTCCTACTGTAATAAATTTTCTACTACGGAAGGTCGGCCTGTAGCATATAACAATATTGTCACATGGCTGCACTGACTGACTGGTTCATGTAATTGTTTCCAAATGTAAACATAAATCTTTTCCCTTTTTGGTTGTTTATTCTGGATTTTTCAGTTAATAACTTGTAACTTTCATTTTGCATCTCAGCTTTCATATAGTTCTCCTTTACAGTCTTGGGTAATTCCTTATTATAAGTCTGTTTTTTTAAGTTCTTCTGCATCATGGGGATTTAAGCTTAAAAATGCAAAAGATAATTCATGGAGTTTTTTTTTTTTTTTCCTGAATCCAGTGGTTCTTAATTCTCCCTGGTCAACATCAATTTTCAAATCGCAAAAAATCCCGAAGTCTGTAACAATTTTGTAAACTATCTAAATCTGAAACATCATATGAATATGAAATTCACCTCAGTCTTTGGTGATAACAAAATAGATTTTCTAGATGTGAAAATTACTGTTGGCCAGGAGGAATCAATAACTGCAAGATTCAAGAAAAACATCTCTACGAATTCACTCTTGTATTTTCAAAGCTCACATTTTCATCATGCCCTTAACAGTAGAGATGAGCGAACTTTTGAAAAATTAGATTTGGCCAATTCGCCAAATTTTTTCGATCTGAATTTAATTGCGGTAAATCTATATTAAAAACAGCTATTTCTGGTCTACAGAGAGCCTCAATAGGGGTGTAGAACACTTTGCTGTGTTCTAACACGCATGTGGAGTGTGCTGGGGTAGTGAAATAATACTTTTATTCAGAATGACATGCAGATTACCGGCATCGCTTTTAGAATCACTGCCACAGAGCAGCGCAATGACAGAGCCTATAGGTGGCATCAGTATGAGGAGACCATATAGTGGCTGAATGATCCAGCGTGGAGGTGTTGGAAGCATGAGAAGACCATATAGTGGCTGAATGACACAGCGTGGATGAGGCTGAAGCATGAGGAGACATATAGTGGCTGAATGACACAGCGTGGATGTGTTGGCAGCATGAGGAGACCACTGTGATGGATCCTAGAGTCACCCTACCTACTTGGATGGACTTTAGGTCATCACTATTTGTACCCCTCAGTTGATGTTGTCCAGTAACCTCTTCAGGACACAGAGCGTATGAATACGCCCTGCATTCCGAGTCCTTAAGGACCGAGGGCGTATCCATACGCCCGTGGGAATTCCGGTCCCCACCGCTAGCCGGTTGGGGACCGGAGCCAGATGCCTGCTGAAATTGTTCAGCAGGCATCCCGGCATATCGCCCAGGGGGGTCATTATGCCCCCCCATGTCGACGATGGCCGCAGATCGCTGGACAATTCAGTCCAGCGATCTGCGGCGATTCCGGGTCAATCGGGTCTCCAGTGACCCGGTGACCTGGAATTAATGGCTGATCGGGGCCGTCTCTGACGGCCCCGAACAGCCATAGCCTGCAGGGGTGAGGTTACTATTATAAAAGAATGGGGGGCTCACCACAAGTAAAATGCACGGTGGGTGCTACTACTCTATAATGAAGACCTACATAACACCAAAGAAAAAGAAATACTGTATAAAGTGCACACCACATAAATATAATATAATCAATAATCTTTATTATTTACCAAATACAGTACAAATCCACATAAAGGGCTAAAACCAATTAAGCAATAGCAATTCAATGTATAGCAACCGCTAAACAACTCTGAAAAATGACAAGCAGATACAATATAACTACTAAATAGAAAAGATGAAATAAATGCAAACAGAGTACATAATATCACCAGATGTCGGCAGCCACAGACAGAGGATCCATGACAATGTGTACAGGGACAGGACCCCAGAACCCCACGCGTTCCGTCACGATCGGTGACTTCCTCAGGGGTTTACTGGCCGACCAATCAGGGCGCCTGCTGCGGGTGTCGCTCCCGCAACCCGCTCCCCGCCCCTCTTCCGCAACCCGCTCTGTCCGCTCCCCGGCGTCAATGTATGGATCGGGGCCCCAGGAGCGGCGGCGAGGGACTGACCTGTGTCCCAGAGCAGCAGCAGGAGGTGAGTGACAGCCTCCTGCTGTTGCTGTAGTTATGCAACAGCAGGAGGCAGACAACCACAACTTCCAGCATTCCCTTATGGGCATGCTGGGACTTATGGTTTTGCAACAGCTGGAGGCACATTTTTTCTATGGAAAAGTATACCTTCAGCTGTTGTATAACTACAACTCCCAGCTTGCACAAACAGCTAAAGTACATGCTGGGAGTTGTAGTGGTGCATCTGCTGGTTGCATAACTACAACTCCCAGCATGCCCGTTGGCTGTCGGTGACTGCTGAGAGTTGTAGTTTTGCAACAGCTGAAGGCACAATGGTTGTGAGAGTTTTTTTTTACCTTACTCAGTGTTTCACGACTGGTGTGCCTCCAGCTGTTGCAAACTACAACTCTCAGCAGTCACCGTACACCACGCACCGTACATGCTGAGAGTTGTAGTTTTGCCACAGCTGGAGGCACACTGGTTGTGAAACACTGAGTTAGGTCACAAACTAAGTGATACATAACCAGTGTGCCTACAGCTGTTGCAAAACTAAAACTCTCAGCATGTACAGTCTGCAGCGCATGCTGGGAGTTGTAGTTTTGCAACAGCTGGATGTCCCCCCCCCCAATGTGAATGTACAGGGTACACTCACATGGGTGGAGGTTTACAGTAAGTATCCGGCTGCAAGTTTGAGCTGCGGCAAATTTTCTGCCGCAGCTCAAACTGCCAGTGAGAAACTACTGTGAACCCCCGCCCCTGCGACTGTACCCTAAAAACACTACACTACACTAACAAAAAATAAAATAAAAAGTAAAAAAACACTACATATACACATACCCCTACACAGCCCCCCTCCCCAATAAAAATGAAAAACGTCTGGTACGCCACGGAGCCTCCAGCTGTTGCAAAACAACAACTCTCAGTATTGTCGGACAGCCGTTAACTGTCCAGGCATGCTGGGAGTTTTGCAACAGCTGGGGGCACCCTGTTTGGGAATCACTGGCATAGAATTCCCCTATGTCCACCCCTATGCAAGTCCCTAATTTAGGCCTCAAATGCGCATGGCGCTCTCATATTGGAGCCCTGTTGTATTTCAAGGCAACAGTTTAGGGTCACATATGGGGTATCGCCGTACTCGGGAGAAATTGTGTTACAAATTTTGGGGGGTATTTTCTGCTTTTACCCTTTTTAAAAATGTTAAATTTTTAGGTAAAAAGTTGTGAAACATATGCAAAAGTCGTGAAACACCTGTGGGGTATAAAGGTTCACTTAACCCGTTGTTACGTTCCCCGAGGGGTCTAATTTCCAAAATGGTATGCTATGTTTTTTTTTTTTGCTGTCCTGGCACCATAGAGGCTTCCTAAATGCGGCGTGCCCCCAGAGCAAAATTTGCTTCCAAAAAGCCAAATGTGACTACTCCTCTTCTGAGACCTGTAGTGCGCCAGCAGAGCACTTTTCACCCCCATATGGGGTGTTTTCTGAATCGGGAGAAATTGGGCTTCAAATTTTGAGGGGTATTTTCTGCTATTACCCTTTTTAAAAATGTAACATTTTTGGGAAAACAAGCATTTTAGGTAAAAATTATTATTATTTTTTTACATTTGCAAAAGTCATGAAACACCTGTGGCGTATTAAGGCTCACTTTATCCCATGTTACATTCCCCGAGGGGTCTAGTTTCCAAAATGGTATGCCATGTGTTTTGTTTTTTTTGCTGTTCTGGCACCATAGGGGCTTCCTAAATGCAACATGCCCCCCAAAAACCATTTCAGAAAAACGTACTCTCCAAAATCCCCTTGTCGCTCCTTCCTTTTGAGCCCTCTACTGCGCCCGCCGAACACTTTACACAGACATATGAGGTATGTGCTTACTCGAGAGAAATTGAGCTACAAAAACAAGTAAAAATTTTCTCCTTTTACCACTTGCAAAAATTCAAAAATTGGGTCTACAAGAACATGTGACTGTAAAAAATGAAGATTTTGAATTTTCTCCTTCACTTTGCTGCTATTCCTGTGAAACACCTAAAGGGTTAAAACACTGACTGAATGTCATTTTGAATACTTTGGGGGTGTAGTTTTTATAATGGGGTCGTTTATGGGGTATTTCTACTATGAAGACCCTTCAAATCCATTTCAAAAATATCGAGTTTGAAAATTTTGTGAAAAATTGGAAAATTGCTGCTGAACTTTGAAGCCCTCTGGTGTCTTCCAAAAGTAAAAACTTGTCAATTTTATGATGCAAACATAAAGTAGACATATTGTATATGTGATTAAAAAAAAATGATTCATAATATCCATTTTCCTTACAAGCAGAAAGCTTCAAAGTTAGAAAAATGCAACATTTTCAAATTTTTCATCAAATTTAAGGATTTTTCACCAAGAAAGGATGCAAGTTACCACAAAAATTTACCACTATGTTAAAGTACAATATGTCCCGAAAAAATCTCGGAATCAGAATGATAACTAAAAGCATTCCAGAGTTATTAATGTTTAAAGTGACAGTGGTCAGATATGCAAAAAATGCTCTGTTCCTTAAGGCCAAAATGGGCTTGGTCCTGAAGGGGTTAAAGCTCAGAGTTAAAATACTTTTATTTGCTGTTTTCATACATTTTCTGCACACAGTCCACTTTCTGTGCACAATACACCTTTTTGCACATGGTCAACCTTTTGCACACTGTCAACCTTTTGCACACTGTCCACCTCCTTTACACAATACACCTTTTGCACATGGTTCACATTTTGCACACGGTTCACCTTTTGTACAATACACTAATTCTACACATGCTTCTCCTTTTTGCACACAGTCCGACTTCTGCACACCTCCACCTTTTGCACTCAAGGCACTGTATAGGGAGAGCTATTTTTATTGGATTATCTCCCAGACTCACTGTCACCTTTGTCTTTTTTGACCCTTCCCCCTGTGATGTCCTTCCTATAATAGAAGATACTTGTTCCTCAATAAAGAGTTCTGATTTTATACCTGAAGACTGGTGTTGCCTGGTTCTTTGGGTACAAGGATGCAATAATCTCTAGTTCTGCCTGGAGATATTGCCTGTGATATGCTGGGGCTTGTCATCCGGAAGGAGAAGTCACTTTTGGCGGAGCCAGTCCGTCACAACCATACAGTGGCTGAATGGCACAGTTTGGAGGTGTTGGCAGCATGAGGAGACCATATAGTGGCTGAATGACACAACCAGGAGTTGGCAGCAGCATGAGTGGACACTAGGCCTTCACACTCCCAAAGATTATAAGATGAATTCTGAAATTTAAACCAAAGATTTTGGTTAGCTAGTGCTACCATAACAACATTTTTATTCCCAGACCCAGGCCCAGCAGCATCGGTAAACCATATATTGCCTGAATGAAACAGCAAAGAGTAAGCTGAAGCATGAGGAGACCATATTGTGTCTTAATAGAACAGCCAGGATTTGGCAGCAGCATGAGTACACACTAAGCCTTCACAATCCCAAAGATTATAAAATGAATTCTGAAATTGAAACCAAAGATTTTGGGTAGCTAGTGCTATCATAAGAAAATTTTTATTCCCAGACCCAGGCCCAGCAGCATCAGTAAACCATATATTGCCTGAATGACACAGCCTGGAGTTGGGTGAAGCATGAGGAGACCATATAGGGTCTGAATGGCACAGCTAGGAGTTGGCAGCAGCATGAGTAGACACTAGACCTTCACAATCCCTAAGAATAAAATATGAATTCTGAAATTTAAACCAAAGATTTTGGGTAGCTAGTGCTACCATAACAAAAAAACAAAAAAATCCCAGAACCAGGCCCAGCAGCATCAGTAAACTATATATTGCTTGAATAACACAGCCTGGAGTTGGCTGAAGCATGAGGAGACCATATAGTGTCTGAATGGCATAGCCAGGAGATGGCAGCAGCATGAGTAGACACTAGGCCTTCACAATCCCTAAGATTAAAAGATGAATTCTGAAATTTAAACTGAAGATTATGGGTAGCTAGTGCTACCATTTAAAAAATTTATTCCCAGACCCAGGCCCAGCAGCATCAGTGAACCATATATTGCCTTAATGACACAGCCTGGAGTTGGCAGTAGCATGAGGAGACCTAAGGGCTGCACAATCCCTAAGAAAAAAAAAGACAAAGTTTGACATTTAAACTGAAGATTTTGGGTAGCTAGTGCTACCATAACAAAAGTGTTATTCCCAGACCCAGGCCCAGCAGCAACAGTAAACCATATATTGTCTGAATGACACAGCCAGGAGTGTGCAAAAGCATGAGGAGACCATTGAAATATAAGAATTTTAAATATTGAAATTGAACTTTTAACTCCCAAGCTTTGGTGTCACAGACCCTGGCGTGTGGGTACAAAGGACAAAATCTAACAAGGAGTCACATGTCACATGACAGCACAATGACAGAGCCTGGAGGTGGCATCAGTAAGAGGAGACCATATAGTGTCTGAATGGCACAGCCTGGACTTGGCTGAAGCATGAGGAGAACCTAGGGCTTCATAATCCCTAAGAAAAAAAGACAAAGTTTTAAATTTAAACTGAAGATTTTGGGTAGCTAGTGCTACCATACCAAAAGTTTTCATTCCCAGGCCCAGGGTCAGCAGCATCAATAAACCATATATTGGCTGAATGACACAGCCTGGAGTTGGTTGAAGCATGAGGAGACCATATAGTGTCTGAATTGCACAGCTTGGAGTTGGCAGCAGCATGACGAGACCATTGAAATTTATGATTTTTAAATTTAAGATTTTGAAATTGATATTATGGTTTTTGTAATTGAAATTTCACTACTCTGCCCGACATACTTATTGTGTATATGCGTGGAGTACAATACGCTTAACTTCGCTTAAAACAGTATTTGTCTAGAACAGCAGCAGGTGTGTACTATTGGCTTTCCATTCACAGTGTATAGACTCTTGACAGATTAACAGGTAAAAAATAGTACACTACTGAGATGTAAGTATGTGGTATGCACCAATGAGGGCAGAAAAAATGTACTACAGTACGCTTAAAAATACTTATTTTTACCTGTGTCCCAGATTACAAAATTCCTTTATAATCAGAAATTGTCAGAATACGACCTGCCATTTAAAATAATAAAATGATACATACATTCTCTGAAGAAAAGGATCCTTCATTAGATGACAATATGAGCATTGTGTGTTTCAGGGACATTAGCTCATCGGAGGAACAGGAAAACATGATACAACTTAATTCGGCAACTGAAAAACAACAACAAAGAATGAACGACTTAAAGCCTACTGGAAATGAGAAACTTCAAAATGGTAAATCTACCACCTGGGATAGTAAGTCAATTCCATCAGCCGGTGGTCAGTATCCACAGTTCCCTGTTTCTGCTAGTCCTTGGCAATATTCCTTTTATTACTGGTCTGGTAACAACATGGCAATAATGCTGGGAGAGTAGCTCAAGGATGTCCACATGTTTCTTACTATACACAGTCAATATATGGAGACCATATAGTGGCTGAATGACACAGCCTGGAGGTGGCTGAAGCATGAGGAGACCACACAGTGTCTGAATGGCACAGCCTGGAGTTGGCGGCAGTTGAGGAGACAATAGGGCCTCACAATCTCTAAGACTAAAAGATGAATTGCCAAATTTCAATTGAAAATGATGGTACCTAGTGCTACCATAAACATAAATAGGTCATGTCCTAGGCCCAGCAGCATCACTAAACCATGTAGTTGCTGAATGACACAGACAGGAGCAGTCAGCAGCATGAGTACACAAGAGGGGTTCACAACCCCTAACATTAAAAAGTGAAAGTTGAAATCTCTATTGAAGATGCATGTTAGCTAGTGTTACCATCCAATAATTTAAGGCTCATGCCCAGCAGCATCACTAAACCATGTAGTTGTTGAATGACTCAAACAGGAGCAGTCAGCAGCAGGAGTAGACAAGAGGGTTTAAAAACCCCTAAGATTGAAAGATCAATGTTGAAATTTCAATTAACCCCTTAACGATTACGGACGTAAATGTACATCCTGGCTTGGCGGTACTTTGCGCACCAGGATGTAAATTATGTCCTGTGTATGACCCCGAGCATCGGAACGGTGCTCGCATCATACACGGCAGGTTCCGACTGCTATCAGCAGCTGGGGACCCGCCAGTAACGGCCGACATTCGCGATCGCCATTAACAGCTCATATGCCGTGATCAGTACATATCGCAGCATCTTCGGCAATGCGCATGTAAAAATTAGATGATCGGATTGCCCTCAGCGCTGACGTGGCGATCCCATCATCTGTAATTTCGGATGGAAGTCCCCTAACCTGCCTCCGTTCGTCTCCCGGCGTCTGCTCTGGTCTGAGATCGAGCAAACTAGACATGTGCATAACCAAAAATTTTGTTTCTTTTCGTTCATTTTCGTTTTCAAAAATTTTCGGTTCTGTGAATATTCGGAATGCTGTTAATTTGTTATATTGAGTTTTCGGATGCATAGGCTAAAATGTTTTTGCGTTTTCGGATGCATTCGTTAATAACATTGAATGCATTAGTTAATTTGGATCTTTTGTTATATCTGTAAAATTCGTTAAATTTAGCATTCGTTACTAAACGAAATGCACATTAGTTTCACTTGCTGATCCTCCTTTGTAATAAATAGCAGGTGTTACCTTAGGATTCTTGTTGTTTTCACCTTTTTTTGCAGTTTTCTCTGTGTAGGAAGGCAAGTTTTCCTCAGGTAAACCCAATGAAAAAAATCTAATTCATTCCTTACATTCGGTTTACTGATAATGAATAATTAACATGCATTATTCGTTATACGTTATTTAACGAATGCATTCGTTAACTGTATATTCATATTCGTATTCTTTTCGGAAATATTAGATTTTTTTTTCCGTGCATTCGGATTGTAAGGAACACCCGAAAACAGGAAAATTCGTTAAGTTTAGTATTTGTTCTGAAACGAATTGCACAAGTCTAGAGCAAACCAGAGCAGAAGATGACCGATAATACTGATCAGTGCTATGTCCTATGCATAGCACTGAACAGTATTAGCAATCAAATGATTGCTATAGATAGTACCCTATGGGAGCAAAAAAAAAAAGAGAAAAATCCCCTCCCCCAATAAAAATGAAAATTTACCATTTTTTCCATTTTACCCCCAAAAAGCGTAATTTTTTTTTACAAACATATTTGGTATCACCGCGTACGTAAGTGTCTGAACTATCAAAATATACAGAAACACTGCCCGTCTCATGAACCTAAACTGTGCTCCACTGTGCCCCTCATTCTCCTCCTCCTCCAGTTCAGCACTCACAGGGCACATGTGGCCGTGAGATGTAGACGCAATGTCTCCATTGCCCTGTCCAGCCATCGTTTCCAACACTGTTGTAGGAAATGAAGCAGTGAAACGACGTGGTTCATCCCGTAATCCTTGTTATCCTTACTAATAATGTGGCTTCCTCAAAGGGCCTGAGCAGAGGTCCAACATACGTAGGGTGGAATGCAAACGTGTGGCAAAGTCACATATCTGACTATGTTGGGGGATACCATTCTGATGCTGCAGCTCAAGGAGGGTGTGATTTGCGGTGTACGAGTGGCTGAAGTGTATGCAAAGTTTCCTTCCCATTGCTAGGATGTCTTGCAAATGAGGGGAATACTTCAGGAACTGCTTGACAACCAGATTTAACACGTGTGCCATGCAGGGCGCATGGCTTACCCTTCCTTGTCACAACGCGGCCAAGACGTTCTTCCAGTTGTCGGTCACCATGGTTCCCAATTCCAGTTTTTACAGAGTAAGCCATGCTCCGATTTCTTTACGAATGACTTTTAGCAGTTCCTCCCATGTGTCTCTTTTTGCCAAGGCAAACCATGTGAAGAACAGCGTTACACAGCCGTGCCCTGCACACTTGGTATGCAGAAGGGCCACTGAGACTTGTCTGGGCAGTGGAGGCTGAGGACACGGTGGAGGATGAGCAGGCGGAGGGGCACACTGTCACAGGACCAACGGGCTGACAGCGTGGAGGAGGAAGTGGCGTTACCTGTCCAAGTTGATGTTGTGGCTGTGCAGGAACCATATTTACCCAGTGAGACGTAAAGGACATGTATTGTCCCTGACTGTAGTTAAAGCTCCATACGTCAGCACTGCCATGCACACACACCGACAGGCTCAAGGACTGGAACACCTTCTCTTCCACAAAATTGGCCAGGGCTGGTACTGAGTTCTTCGCAAAGAAATAATGGCTTGGCACCCTCCACCTCTGTACGGCACAAGACATCAGTTCTCTAAAAGGTGCAGAGTCAACCACTTGAAAAGGGAGGGACTGCAGCACCAGCAACTTGGACAGGAGCACATTCAGCTTCTGCGCAGTTTGATGAGTGGGCGCAAACTGTTGTCTCTTGGACATAGCTTTGCCGATGGATTGTTGGTGGAATTAATAAAAATGGGAAAAGGGGGGTGATTCAAACTTTTAATAGGGAAGGGGTTAGTTCACTTTTTTTTAAACTTCATTTATTTATTTTTTAGCCCCCATAGGGGGCTATACCATGCTATCTTCTGATTGTATATACTAATCAATGCTATGCCATAGCATAGCATAGATCAATGTAATCGGCGCACTGCTTCAGTGTAATCGGAGCTCGGCAGAAGGCCAAATGGACAGCAAGGAGGCAGGTATGGGCCCTCCCGATGTCGCGATCAGATGTCACAATCAGCTCCACTGAGCTACCGGCATCGGCAACCCTGCATTTTAGACGCCACAACCTAAAAGGTTGATGGTGGGCATTGGCCCAATTGGCAGTGCCCGGCATTAGCTGTGGGTCCTGGCTGCCTGTAGCAACCGGAACCAACTGGTTTTAAACCGTTCTCCGCTCGCGACAACAGTTTAAACCCTGTTAATGGGACCAGGGAGTGCAGGTACGCCCTCGGTCCTTAAGTCACAGGATGAGAGGTCATACCTGTATGCCCTGTGTCGTGGACAGGTTAAAAGGGATGTAAAAGGATTTATGGAGGCGGGCGTGGTCTGCCTGCCTGGCTGTATGCACGCGTGAGTGCTGAGCTCCGGGTTTAGCATCGCTATAAAGCGACATTTCTAGCATCCAGCTTCAAGATTTATATACCCTGGGGTGTCGGAGCATTCCTAGCATGCCTACCACGAGAAAGAAGAGACTTGCACAGCAGGCAAAGTTATCGAAATTCTATTTTGTGCGGATAGAGAGGAGACCTCCCAAGATGGCACCGGGCACGGCCTAAGGGAAACTTCACGCCGCGCTCCTTCACCTGATTCACCTTGCAGCCCTGCAAATAATTCACTACGCAGATCTACTTCTGACCCTACCTTGCTGACAGGGTCAACACGGGAGGAGACACTGGAGGACCGGGATGCCACCCGATGATCCGTATCTCCTGAAGCAGTGAACCGAGCGGTGAGTGACACAGAGCGAGGTAGCAGGGAGGCCTCGAACTCAGATGCTTCATCCCCCTCTCAGAGCCCGCTCAGACAGAGAGTGTGATTAGACTCAGCAGATAAATCAAAGCTCTCCTTATTTAGAAATGACAGCTTAACATCTGGAAACACAGGAGAGGCAGCTTTATTAGCTCTACCAGTCTCTACATTTACTGACACTGCTATGAAAGAGATGCTGCTTTTGCAGCACAGATCTATGCTGCTGGACATGCAAACTTTGATTAACCCCATAAGTGCTGACTTAACAGATCTAGGGAACAGAGTGGATCATGTGGAAGGAAAATTTGGGGACTTTGCAAACTCCCATAACACATTAATAGACGATCACAACACATTAGAGGATGAAGTACTCACTCTGAAAGCAAAAATGGCTGACCTTGAAGACAGAGGCAGGATAAATAATTTTAAGCTACGCGGAGTGCCTGAAACAGTCCAGCCTCAGGACATACATGCTTATGTGCGTGCATTAATTAAAACCACCCTGCCTGAATGCTCTGATAGCGACCTGGAAATAGATTGTGCACATTGTGTACCGCGGCCCAGACACCTGCCAGATACTATTCCTCGTGACATTTTGGCGAGGGTTCATTTCTTCAGAGTGAAAGAAGCTCTCATTACTTTCTCCAGGAAAAATGGGGGCCTCCCTGCCCCGTATCAAGGCGTACTACTATTTGCAGATCTATCAGCAGTGACTTTACAGCTTTGCCGGGACTTATCCTGTATTAGAAGTGCTCTGAGACAGGCAAAGATACCATACAAGTGGGGTTTCCCGGTGCGTCTGCTAGTTCACTACAAGAATGAACATCACCTAATTAGATCGGCAGAGGAAGGAAAGAAGCTCCTTAACACTTGGAAAATTGCAATTCCTGATCCACCTGCCAAACCCCCATCCAAACTAAGAGAAGAATGGACTACAGTTCGCTGAAGCTGGACTTACAGGCGGAATTCCGCTATAAGGTGCAGAACTGTGTAACGGATTGACGTTTCTCCGGTGTGTGCAGCTATATGCTGCAGCATGGATAGTTACCCCCTGTTCTTTAACAGACCTCGGCCTGTCACAACTCATCTGACCAACAGGTTTATGCATATGTTATGCATTTGTTTTTGTTTGATGTGTCTGTTTTTTTGTTTGTTTGTTGGTGTATGTCCAGACTATTTATTTCATTGCATTGCTGTGTCTATAGAGGGGCAGGCGCCCTTGCTGGGAGGTGCCAAGTCTCTTATACATGATTTGTTCTATTTTACAATGTATATGATTTTTTTTACTATTATACAATGGTACTACAGTTTGCTAGTCTCAATATCAATGGCCTAAATAGTCCTATACATAGAGCACATTTGTGGTGGGAGGCAAAAGCGTTAAAATGTGATGTCCTGTTTCTCCAAGAGACACGTCTTTTGCAACAGGATGCCGTCAGATTGTCTCACGGAGCATTCCCACATATTTTTCACTCACACTATCATTCTAAGGCAAGAGGGGTGGCAATTTTAATTAAAAACCGGTAGCATTCTCTAAAATAGCAGACCATGTGGACCCACTAGGGCTGTTCTATATATTGATATGCTCCCTTAACAATGTTACATATACAATTGTATTGCTATATGCCCCCAATACAGTACAACTGTCCTTCTTTCGTAGAGTGGCTCGGAGGGTTAGATCAGTGAGACAGGGTCATGTGATTATGTGTGGAGACTATAACGTGACTGTTGATCCGTAGATAGATGCTACTTCACATGTGATAAGATACTCCCCATCCTTAGCAACGTCTCTGTGGAAGGAGGAGTATTATGACACATGGTGTATACATCATGGTGGGGAGCGTGATTACACATTCCATTTTGGGGTACACAGTGTCTACTCCTGTATAGATCTTATACTGATTGACAGATCCCTGTTGTCACTGGCGAAGGAATCTTCCATAGGTTTGATCAAATGGACAGATCATGCAGCTATAACTTTAACAATATCAGAGCAGTATCATTCCACCCAGACACATATTTGGAAAAGTAATTCCTACCTACTCTCGATACCACAGCACAAGGAAAATATTAATTTAGATATGAGTTTTTACAATATAATGCACCTTCTTCGCCCAACCCCAGTATACTATGGAATGCACACAAGGTTAGCATTAGAGGCTCTTTCATCAAGCAGGGTGCGATACTAAAGAAACAAAAAGAAAAACGTATTGCAGACTTGCTGCGTTCCATCCAGGAGACAGGATCTAAAAATAAATCCTCACCCTCCTCTACTTTAGCGGATTCCCTTAGGAGCCAAAGGCTAGGTGGGTTTCTGGTTGCGACACGACTGCTAGCTGACACCGGGAGCTCAGACCTCTCGCTGAGACTCCGGCTGGCACATACCCCTACTCTGCTGCGACCTCTAGCTGCACCTGATGAATTTAGGCCTCTGCCACTCCTCTGTGCACGTCCAGGCAATACTCTTCCTGACATACTTATTGCGTATATGAGAGGAGTACAATACGTTTCACTACACTTAAAACAGTATTTGTCTAGAACAGCAGCAGGTGTGTACTATTGGCTGTCCTTTCACAGTATCTAAGCAAAGTATCTATGCGGTATGCACTGATGAGGGCAGAAAAATGTGCTACAATACGCATTAAAAACTCTGTATTTTTGTAAAACACAAGCCGGTGAGTACTATTGCTTGGACTTTCACAGTATGTATGCCCTTGACAGATTAACAGGTACAAAATGGTACACTACTTAGATGTACGTATGCGATATGCACTTAAGAGGGCAGAAAAATGCGCTACAATGAGCCTAAAAACTCTGTAAGTTTTGTAAAACACCAGCGGGTGAGTACAATTGCTTGGACTTTAACAGTGTATAGGCCCTTGACAGATTAACAGGTACAATATGGTAGACTACTTAGATGTACGTATGCAATATGCAATAATGATGGCAAAAAAAATGCGCTACAGTACACTTGGAAAACGTAATTTCATGAAACAACAGCCAATGATTAGTTTTCCCTGGCCTTTCTCTGCATGTAGGCTTCTTACAGATTAACAGGTATAAAAAGTGCACTACTTAGATGTAGGTATGTGGTTTGCATGTATGAGGGCAGAAAAATGCGCTACATTACGCTTGGTAAACATATTTTCGTAAAACACCCAGCCGGTGATTACTTTTGCCTGGACTTTCCCAGTATCTAAATTTGTTACAGATATACAGATACAAAATAGTAGACTGCTTTGATGTAGGTATGTGGTATGCACGTATGAGGGAAGACAAATGCACTACAGTCTGCTGAAAAAAACATATTTTAGCACAGCAGAAGGACACAACAGTGCAGCACGACCAAAAAAATTGCACTCTGTCACAGAGTGTTAAGAATGGTGTGAACTGGTTTTTATACCGTTTATAGACTAGTATAAGCAGCAGATGATTTCTTGTCGAAAAAATACACAGAATTGCGCTGAAAAATCATTCCTGCCTACTGTGAAAAGGTTCAAAAAGTTCAGACATCTTGTTGATATGTATGAGGCAATGAAAAGCTATCTGCCCCTCTATGATAATATGCTGAATGAAGTGACTAGGAGCTTAAATGGGAACTGTCAGATACAAAAACATTTGATATGTTGAAAAGCATGCAAAACTAAAAGGTTTTGCAATTGCTTTCATATGAACATTTTCAGTATTTCATACTAAAAAAGCCAGTCAAACAACTGCCCCCTGCCTGCCTGGACACATACTAGCCCTACTGTGTCCATGCATCCTCACCTATGTCATGGACACAATTCCTTGATTGACAGCTGTGAACACAGGGCTCCCAGCTGGAGGAAAAATCCTCCCACTGTCAGCTTGTGTCCCGCTACTGTCAGTGAGAAGAAGTTGGGAGTTGTAGTTTTGCTAATGCTAGGGGAGATGTGAGCAGACAACATACTGAGGGAGGGGGCGGAGACCTGCACAGTGAGGCCACACCCCCTCACTTTGGATTAGGTACTGAGTGATATATAAAAAAAAAATATTTTTTGTTGGATCTGATGGGTACGCTTTAACCCCTTCCCGACCTATGACATACCTGTACGTCATGGGTGGCAAGGTGTTCCCGACCATGAATACAGGTACGTCAGGAACATTTTTGCCGCTACTCGCGGCATCCCGCAGCGCCCGGTAAGATGGTGGCTATCACTGATAGCCAGCCATCTTACCATGCGACCACGGGGGTTTCATCCCCCCCCCCCCCCCCAGCGATCGCTGCTATCAGCTGGTCAAATCTGACTAGCTGATAGCAGCGTTTCGCTATCAGAATACTTAGCAGCGGGGTGTGTGAGTCCCGATCACGGGGATCGGGACACACACCGCTCTGCTAAGTGTCCCTGACAAGTCCCCCGGCGTCACTTACCCGTCCGAGCAGTGTCCCGAGCGGTCCCGGCACGAGTGGCGTCCTCCATGCGGTCCCGGCGGCGCTGCGTCCCGGAGGTGAGTTTCCGGCAGCAGTGCGGCATCTTCATTGGCAGCAGTGAGATCGCCGTAAAGCGATCTCACTGCTGCCTCTGGGACTTTCAAAACTGCAACTCCCAGCATGCCCAGACAGCCTTTGGCTTTCTGGGCATGCTGGGAGTTGTAGTTTTGCAACATCTGGAGGTCCACAGTTTGGAGACCACTGTATAACGGTCTCCAATCTGTGCTCTTCCAGATGTTGCAAAACTACAACTCCCAGCATGCTCAGTCTGTCCAGGCATGCTGGGAGTTGTAGTTCTCTAACATCTGGAAGAGCACAGATTGGAGACCATTATACAGTGGTCTCCAAACTGTGGACCTCCAGATGTTGCAAAACTACAACTCCCAGCATGCCCAGACTGCCCAAGCATGCTGGAAGTTGTAGTTTGGCAACATCTGATCCTTCAGATATTGCCGAACTACAACTTCCAGCATGCCTGGGCAGTCTGGGCATGCTGGGAGTTGTAGTTTTGCAACAACTGGAGGCACACTAGTTGGGAAACATTGTCCGTTTCCTACCTCAGTGC
The DNA here is from genome assembly GCF_029499605.1 of Hyla sarda. Taxonomy (NCBI): domain Eukaryota; kingdom Metazoa; phylum Chordata; class Amphibia; order Anura; family Hylidae; genus Hyla; species Hyla sarda. Next base: position 149,266,108 of record NC_079195.1, on the reverse strand, counting down.
CTCCAGCTGTTGCAATTGTTGCAAAACTATAACTGCCAGCATGCACTTACAGACCATGCATGCTGGGAGTTGTAGTTTTGCAACAGCTGGAGGCACACTGGTTTGGAAACACTAAGTTTGGTTGCAAAACACTTGAAAGTTTATTACTTAACTTAGTGTTTCCAAACCAGTGTGCCTCCAGCTGTTGCAAAACTACAACTCCCAGCATGCACGGACAGCCAAAGGGCATGCTCGGAGTTTCCAACAGCTGGATGTTTGCCTACCGTAGGGCTCCTACTCTACGCAATCTGATCGCCCCTAGCCGTGGTAAGAAAAAGAAAAAACATCTAACCATAGGGGGTACCTTCAATACCATGACCACGAAGAATGGAGCCTTTAAATGTGGTCATCCCAGATGTTTATGCTGCACTACCATCTGCCATAAGCAATCAACCATTACGAGCACAGCAACGGGTGCCACGTTCCACCTCAAATCCCGCATGACCTGCCAATCATCTTACGTGGTCTACCTGATAAACTGTATATGTGGCAAACAATACATTGGTCGGACCACACAACCACTTAACATACGCTTGAACCAACACAGGACGAATATAAGAAAAGGTTTTCTCCTCCACAGCTTATCCAGACATACCAGTATTCATCATAAGGACATCCCTAACCCAATTACCATCACACCAATTGAGCAGATCCCCATTGGTGCGGACAACAGGTCTGCAATACTGAACAAAAAAGAGATGTTCTTGATTTACTCCCTCCAGACACTTCACCCTAGGGGTCTGAATGAGGCAACTGAGCTCATCTGCTAATATCAAGCTATAGACATTACCACCCCCCTTAGGTCTGCCAGCCTATTTTCTGCCTAAACCATGTACCCCCATCAGCTGGATTCAATGGAAGGGCTTAGATTGTCGGTTCCTATGTCTCCCATCCAGAGGTTTGTCCCTGCCATGCCTGAACAGCAACTAAGTGCACCATCTGTCCATGGCCCCATACCGCTGGGACTTCCTGTGCACCATGTCGTATAGTATCACTGCCCAATACTTGGTGCATGAAACTATACTAAATATAGAACGTATCCTATCTTTTGTTTTCACATGGGGCCTTTGTAACATTCTGTGCCCCACATGTTTGTATCGCTCACGATCCTTATATATTATGTATTTGTCTGCTATTTTTTGCATTATTGTGTATTCTGTGATTATGAGCACCCAAATTCGCGGGCTTTTTTCCCTTTAAAACACAAGCCCTACCCCCTAGCCCTTATGATTGGACCTGAGGAAGAGGGGAGCCTGTCCCCTCGCAACGCGTAGTCCCTGCTTTATTCAAAATAAAGTGCATCTTTTACCTCATCACGGCTCCTGACATAATTTCCTCAGCTGCCGCACGGGTGAGCGCCAGGATCGGATTCCTTTTCCCCCGCTACCACTCATAAAGTAGAATATGTCACAAAAAACAATCTCGGAATCAGAATGATAAGTAAAAGCATTCCAAATTAATGTTTAAAATGACAGTGGTCAGATTTTAAAAAAATGCCCAGGTCCTGAAGGTGAAAATGGGCTGGGTCATGAAGGGGTTAATGGCTGGCATCAAAATCCTTCTCAGTGACAACAAGCACTGCACTTCTCTATGTCCACAACGCTGATGTGACTAGCAGTTGGAAGTGGAATGCTGCGGTATGATCAATTCAACTTCTCCGTGTAACACACACAGACACGCAGTCCGTCCTATCTCTGCAGTGTATATGGCATGAAATGAACAGCCGCAAGATGGCTGCTGATTATATAGGGCTGTGACATCACAGGGGTCAATGAAGGCTGCATCCCGCATGTGATTCAGGGTCATCACGCCTACCTATTGTTACGCCTAGCGCTCCGGGTCCCCGCTCCTCCCCGGAGCGCTTACGGCGTCTCTCTCTTCGCAGCGCCCCGGTCGGTCCCGCTGACCGGGAGCGCTGCACTGTCATGGCCGTCGGGGATGCGATTCGCACAGCGGGACGCGCCCGCTCGCGAATCGCATCCCAGGTCACTTACCCGTCCCGGTCCCCTGCTGTCATGTGCTGGCGCGCGCGGCTCCACTCTCTAGGGCGCGCGCGCGCCAGCTCCCTGAGACTTAAAGGGCCAGTGCACCAATGATTGGTGCCTGGCCCAATTAGCTTATTGGCTTCCACCTGCTCCCAGACTATATCTGTTCTCTGTCCCTGCACTCCCCTGCCGGATCTTGTTGCCTTAGAGCCTAGTGAAAGCGTTACTGTGTTTTTCTATACTGTGTATTTGACCTCCTGCTATTCCTTATTGACTACGATTCTAGCTGCCTGCCCCGACCTTCTGCTACGTCTGACCTTGCTTTGTCTACTCCCTTGTACCGCGCCTATCTTCAGCAGTCAGAGAGGTTGAGCCATTGCTAGTGGATACGACCTGGTCACTACCGCCGCAGCAAGACCATCCCGCTTTGCGGCGGGCTCTGGTGAACACCAGTAGTGACTTAGAACCGGTCCACTAGCACGGTCCACGCCAATCCCTCTCTGGCACAGAGGATCCACCTCCTGCCAGCCGGCATCGTGACAGTAGATCCGGCCATGGATCCCGCTGAAGTTCCATTGCCAGTTGTCGCCGACCTCCCTACACTGGTCGCCCAGCAAGCCCGACAGATCGCCCAACAAGATCACCAGCTGTCGTACTTGACCACCATGACACAGCAACTCCAGTCGCAGCTACAGCAGCTTCAGTCACAGCTACAGCAATTTCAGTCTCAGCCACAGCAGCAACAACCATCTCCTCCGCCAGCTCCTGCACCTCTTCCGCAGCGAGTGGCCACTCCTAGCCTCCGCTTGTCCCTGCCGGACAAATTTGATGGGGACTCTAAGTTTTGCCGTGGCTTTCTTTCACAATGTTCCCTGCACTTGGAGATGATGTCGGACCAGTTTTCTACTGAAAGGTCTAAGGTGGCTTTCGTAGTCAGCCTTCTGTCTGGGAAAGCTCTGTCTTGGGCCACACCGCTCTGGGACCGCAATGACCCCGTCACTGCCTCTGTACACTCCTTCTTCTCGGAAATTCGAAGTGTCTTTGAGGAACCTGCCCGAGCCTCTTCTGCTGAGACTGCCTTGCTGAACCTGGTCCAGGGTAATTCTTCCGTTGGCGAGTACGCCATACAATTCTGTACTCTTGCTTCTGAACTATCTTGGAATAATGAGGCCCTCTGCGCGACCTTTAAAAAAGGCCTATCCAGCAACGTTAAAGATGTTCTGGCCGCACGAGAAATTCCTGCTAACCTGCATGAACTCATTCATCTAGCCACTCGCATTGACATGCGTTTTTCTGAGAGACATCAAGAGCTCCGCCAGGAAAAAGACTTAGATCTCTGGGCACCTCTCCCACAGTCTCCGTTGCAATCTACGCTTAGGCCTCCCGCCGAGGAGGCCATGCAAGTGGATCGGTCTCGCCTGACCCAGGAAGAGAGGAATCGCCGTAGGGAAGAAAATCTTTGTCTGTACTGTGCCAGTACCAAACATTTCTTGGTGGACTGCCCTATCCGTCCTCCACGTCTGGGAAACGCACGCTCGCACCCAGCTCTCGTGGGTGTGGCGTCTCTTGATGCTAAGTCGGCTTCTCCACGTCTCACGGTGCCCGTACGGATTTCTCCTTCAGCCAACTCCTCCCTCTCAGCCGTGGCCTGCTTGGACTCCGGTGCCTCTGGGAATTTCATTCTGGATTCCTTGGTGAATAAATTCCGCATCCCGTTGACCCGTCTCGTCAAGCCACTCTACATTTCCGCGGTCAACGGAGTCAGGTTGGATTGCACCGTGCGTTACCGCACAGAACCCCTCCTGATGTGCATCGGACCTCATCACGAAAAAATTGAGTTTTTGGTCCTCTCCAATTGCACTTCCAAAATTCTCCTTGGACTACCCTGGCTTCAACACCATTCCCCAACCCTGGATTGGTCCACAGGGGAGATCAAGAGCTGGGGTTCCTCTTGTTTCAAGGACTGCCTTAAACCGGTTCCCAGTACTCCCTGCCGTGACCCTGTGGTTCCCCCTGTAACCGGTCTCCCTAAGGTCTTTATGGACTCTGCCTGCCATAAGAAGTGCCTCCCCCCCCTCCCAGTCCAGTCAGGCAAGCCTCGGTGCCTCCCCATGGCCCCCGTCCTGGTGTCACACTGCCCCGTGCCAGGCCTCGCCCTCTGCCCTCCCTCCCCATTCCCACTCCTGCTGTACTGCCTGCCGTTGAGGAAACCGTCCATTCTTTCCCGGTGTCCTCATCCCAGGGGAGGCAGTTACCGGACAAAGAGAAGGGGAGACCTAAGGGGGGGGTACTGTTACTCTCTCCGCAGCGCCCCGGTCGGTCCCGCTGACCGGGAGCGTTGCACTGTCATGGCCGTCGGGGATGCGATTCGCACAGCGGGACGCGCCCGCTCGCGAATCGCATCCCAGGTCACTTACCCGTCCCGGTCCCCTGCTGTCATGTGCTGGCGCGCGCGGCTCCGCTCTCTAGGGCGCGCGCGCGCCAGCTCCCTGAGACTTAAAGGGCCAGTGCACCAATGATTGGTGCCTGGCCCAATTAGCTTATTGGCTTCCACCTGCTCCCAGACTATATCTGTTCTCTGTCCCTGCACTCCCCTGCCGGATCTTGTTGCCTTAGAGCCTAGTGAAAGCGTTACTGTGTTTTTCTATACTGTGTATTTGACCTCCTGCTATTCCTTATTGACTACGATTCTAGCTGCCTGCCCCGACCTTCTGCTACGTCCGACCTTGCTTTGTCTACTCCCTTGTACCGCGCCTATCTTCAGCAGTCAGAGAGGTTGAGCCGTTGCTAGTGGATACGACCTGGTCACTACCGCCGCAGCAAGACCATCCCGCTTTGCGGCGGGCTCTGGTGAACACCAGTAGTGACTTAGAACCGGTCCACTAGCACGGTCCACGCCAATCCCTCTCTGGCACAGAGGATCCACCTCCTGCCAGCCGGCATCGTGACACCTATGTAACATGTGGGATGTGACAGTGTGGCAGCTGGAGGGAAGCATGTACAAACTAGATCCCAGACAGCCCCTTTAAATTTCAGAAATATGTGTAAAAATCTGTCATTCTTACATTGAATAAATTAAAGCAAACCATGCCATACCATATGACAGACATGAATAACTTCTATGCAGGAAAACTAAGTTTCCTTTCTCTAATTGAGAAAGAGTTGACCAGTCAATTCAAAGGTTATACAGATTTCATCCCACAGTACCAAAATACCTTATCAGTTCCGATCAATGCCTTCTGTATTATGAAGGACTCGATCGACTCTGTCATGCAAACATACTGATGAGTAGCAGCCATTTAAATCAATACAATAATCCTTTGTTTGCCTGGGAACAAGCTCATGTATTGCTTAGTATTTTATCTGAAAAATGTGTTCCAAATATTCACATTTCTAATAAATGGTTTAAACTGGAGGAAGATTTTTATTATTCTTTTTCACAATATACAGTAGATCATATAGATAAAATACATTCAGATATTCCATCATACGTACATGTTAGGTTATTTGAATTAGTTGATAATGTTATTATTTTGTTTTTAATATATGTCCATTTTAGTTCCCTAAACATTTTTTGACACTGTTATGTTGCAGAAACATATTGTTCACCTAATAGTACAGTAGTTTCCACAGCAAACCCATATCTGTCGGAAGTGTACTTTTATGTTCTGTGTTTTGTAGCTGATAGAAAACCAAGGTGAAACTCCAGCAGACAAAATTGGACTTAAATCTCTTGGAGCTTCTCTCTATAGGAAGGAAAGAGCATAATTTTCAGCATGATAAATAAAACTAAAGTGCAATGCGTAAAAAAGTGTTTTTTTAGCCAGAAACGGGCTCTTCGTCAGTCAATACACAGTGATAACAAGGAATATTAAAACATATGTAGTAAAAACAGTTCTGGGTCACCATATTCACATAAACATACCGAAAAGGTCAAACTACCATGTTATTATAAGTAAATAATTGCTTACATTTCTAAATAAACATATAAAAATAGCATACTAAAAAAAATTTGTCTTAACAAACAAATAAATAGTATGTTCCAGTGAAATGTATATTAACCCCTTAAGGACTCAGGGTTTTTCCGTTTTTGCACTTTCGTTTTTTCCTCCTTACCTTTTAAAAATCATAACCCTTTCAATTTTCCACCTAAAAATCCATATTATGGCTTATTTTTTGCGTCGCCAATACTACTTTGCTGTGACATTAGTCATTTTACCCAAAAATGCACGGCGAAACGGAAAAAAAAATCATTGTGCGACAAAATCGAAAAACAAAAACGCCATTTTGTAAGTTTTGGGGGCTTCCGTTTCTACGCAGTGCATATTTCGGTAAAAATTACACCTTAACATTATTCTGTAGGTCCATACGGTTAAAATGATACCCTACTTATATAGGTTTGATTTTGTCGCACTTCTGGAAAAAATCATAACTACATGAAGGAAAATTTATACGTTATTTATATATTATTTTTCCACGTACAGGGCGGTATGAGGACTCATTTTTTGCGCCGTGATCTGAAGTTTTTATCGGTATGATTTTTGTTTTGATCGGACTTTTTGATCACTTTTTATTCATTTTTTTAATGGTATAAAAAGTGACCAAAATACCCTTTTTTGGACTTTGGAATTTTTTTGCGCGTACGCCATTGACCGTGCGGTTTAATTAATGATATATTTTTATAGTTCGGACATTTACGCACGCGGCGATACCACATATGCTTATTTTTTTTTTTTTTTTTTTACACTGTTTTATTTTTTTTTATGGGAAAAGGGGGGTGATTCTAACTTTTATTAGGGAAGGGGTTAAATGACCTTTATTAACACTTTAAAAAAATTTTTTTTTTTGCAGTGTTATAGGTCCCATAGGGACCTATAACACTGCACACACTGATCTCCTATGCTGATCACTGGCGTGTATTAACACGCCTGTGATCAGCATTATCGGGGCTTGACTGCTCCTGCCTGGATCTCTGGCACGGAGCAGTCATTCGTCGATCGGACACCGAGGAGGCAGGTAAGGGCCCTCCCGGTGTCCGGTCAGCTGTTCGGGACGCCGCGATTTCACCGCGGCGGTCCCGAACAGCCCGACTGAGCAGCTGGGTCACTTTCAGTTTCACTTTAGAAGCGGCGGTCAGCTTTGACCGCCGCTTCTAAAGGGTTAATACCGCACATCGCCGCAATCGGCGATGTGTGGTATTAGCCGCGGGTCCCGGCCGTTGATGAGCGCCGGGACCGACGCGATATGATGCAGGATCGCGGCGTGATCCCGCTTCATATCGCGGGAGCCGGCGCAGGACGTAAATATACGTCCTGCGTCGTTAAGGGGTTAAAACAAAGACACAATGACTCAGAGACATGATAAAAGATATAAGATTGTGTAAAAATAACAAACAACAACGGATATTCACACGTTACTAGATTTGATGGGTGGGTGACACAGCCGCAGATTCACCTTAGAAAATGGACAGTGACAAAGAACGGTCAGTACAGGAAGCTGAAGGTCATGGTAGTAAGTGCCAGTAACGGAACTTAGATCAAGAAAAGCTGTAGTGAATATAGCGTACATAAGATAAGGTCAAAAGGACTTGTAGTGATGCACAATGAGCCGATATGAGAGTAACCTTGATAAGTAAGATCTTTACAATGGAATGTAAAGGCACGGAACAACTGGTGGTTGTTTCGTGCATTTTCATTTAATTATGAAGATCCTGAAGAAGAGCCCGGTTTGAGCTAGGAACACATTTTCATGCATTGCACTTTATTCAATAAACATTTTATTTATCACACAGAAAATTATTCCCTTTCCTTGTTTTGGAGAAGCCAAGATATTTAAGTCAGTTTTCTCTGCTTGGAGTTTCACCTTGGTATCCATGATTTCACTGAACTTCTCTTCTGGAATTGGATGGACTATGAGGCTTCTTACCACCATTATATATATATATATATATATATATATATATATATATATATATATATATACCTATAGGTGTTGTGCTTTTAGCATAACACCTGTGGAAAGAAGCCAATTTTTCTTCCTCCCTCACTATCTAATCCATACAGTCTTCACAAGCTGCACTCCTGTTTTTTTCATCTTTCCTGGCTTTTGTATCTGATCGATAAATGTATATGTGATAAACTCTTTTCAACCACACCCACCCAAACATCAAATTAATTAATTAATTTATTTTCACTTTCAATTTCTTCCTTTTCCCCTTCTAATGTATTGTTTGTTTTAGTAAAAATAAATAATTAAATGAAAACCCTGTTCATCGCCATTTTTCTAACCCTTCTAACTTTTTTAATTTTCCACCTTTTTTTTTTTGTGTCATGATATGTTGTGCAATCATGGGAATACTGATCAAATGCAGTGAACATTATCTAAAATTGTATATGTAACGATCACCATTGACCACTACATTAAAACAGTTAAATGACCATCAGCAGAAATCTGAAATATCAGTCATTACTGGCAGGTGTCAACTTCAAATAGCAGTTGAAACTTGCTTAGTATGGTGCGAGCTCGGATTTGACGCCTGCACTATACTACCTCATCTGACCCATGTCATATCTGTACATGATGAGTTAGGAAAAGGTTTTTAAGTGTCAATTGTTATACATTTGTATGTTATAAGGTTTTGGTCACAATATTGAAAAGGGTGACTGATTATGTTTTTTAATACAAGGATATCTTGCAAAATATGTAACTTTTTATACTGAGAATCAATGGGTTGTGTAATGACTATAGCTGCATGTGTTGCTAATGACTGTTATTCACTTGCCAATGATTTTATTGTTCTGGCTGAACGTTTATCTCCTGACCATGGCACCTGTATTTGGGCATTAAGTAGATTTGTGCAGGGAACTGGTATAGTTACTCAAACAAGGGAAAACAATGATGGCTAGGTGAGAGGGTCTAAGCATCTACAAAACCATTGGTTCTATGGGTGTTCCCAGTATGCAGTGACTAGTGCCTCCTAAAAGGGAGGTATTCAAGAAACCAGCAACATATTACACTGTTTCACAAATTGCAAAAAAAAAAAAAAAAAGTTATTAGTGTCTTTGATAGAAAGGTATATAAACATCCAGTACATCTCAGCTTGCTGTGTGCTGGGTTGTATAGCTGCTTTCTCTCCAGATTGATCCTAGCGGTGGAAACATTATTTTGGTTTGCTCCTGCAATAATGTTATTTACACTATTGTATCTGTATACAGACCCAATAGAGGTCAGCTTTAGTTCTTTAACAAACTGTTTAGACTTGCAAATAAGTGTAAACAAGGTCACTTGCTGATCTGGGGGGACTGGGATGCTTTCCTGGATCATTCTGTTGATTTGTCATCCTCAAGCAGACACTCCCCAGTATCTCTAGCCAGCCTCTTTCACAGGCAGGATATTTTTGATGTTTGGTGTCTCTTATATACTTCAGAACATGATTTAACATGTTATTCTCCAACTCGTACTGCAGATTTATTTGGAGTGAGCCATGGAGCCTTAGGGCTTTCAAAATCCTCCTCCATTTTAGATATTGCGTTGTCGAACCACTCGCCTACTAGAACTACCGTAGATGAAAGAAACTTAACCCCCCAACATATTTTTGGCACTGTAATACCTTCATTATGCATCGCACTCAATTTGGGACCTTGCTACTTACTTTTCAGTGAATGTCACACCTGATGTCTCCACTGCTATGATATGGAATGCTCATGAAACATTCATAGGAGGGTCTTTCATTAAATTTGGGCATGCTCACAAGAAAAAACATACTGAACATCTCTAGAAGCTGACAATAGTATACATCCTACCCCTCAGCTGGCGGAGGAACTTAAAAAAGTTTGAGCTCAGATCAGAGAGACTCTAATTGAAGCCTAGGCTAAAGTTAAAATTAAGGCTTAATATTATGCATCGGATAATAAGGCTGGGAAACTATTAGCGACTAGACTAAAAGATAAGCATGTCAAGTCTAGGATACCATATTTACTTGGAAACACTGTTGGTGGCAAACTCTACCACTGGCTGGATATGGCAAACCAATTTTTGAAATACTATGAGGCCCTATACAATCTAGACCGACCGAGGATGATGTTCAGAACTTCCTGGAGGGCATTGGCCTTCTTTTTCCAAGTGCCAACTCTCTGAGTTAAATGCTACTTTTATGGTAGATGAGGTTCGTAAACTAATTTAATCTCTCCAGACAGGCAAATCGACTTGACCTGATGGTCTATCCACCTCCTATTATAAATGATTCTCCTTTGACAACACCAGAAGGGTCCTTATCCTCTTTCATATAGTAGAACAACGTGGCACACCTTTGTTATTTTTATCACTCGATACTGAAAAGGCATTTGACCGCATAAATTGAACATTTGCCTTCTCTGGGTTGGACCACATGGGTCTAGGGGGTGCTATACTGGGGGCTATTAGAGCTCTTCACACCTTCCCTCATGCTAGGGTCTTTACAAATGGGTCTCTATCACAGGAGTTTGGCATCTCTAACTGGACGCGGCAGGCCTGCCCACTCTTCCCATTAATTTTTGTAGTATGTATGGAAGCCCTGGCCAAGGCGATGCACCTGAACCCTTTCATTTCAGGTATTCAGGTAGGGGACCAAAGTCATCTGATATCCCTATATGCTGAAAATGTTATTATCACGCTGTCTAACCCAGTACAATCCCAAATGAGGACACTAGAGCTACTAAACAAATTCGGAGAAGTATCTTATTACAAACTGAACATGCAGAAGTCTCACGTTTTTCCCATATATATTCCCTCTGACCTCCGCACACAACTGGCTACTGCTTATCGCCTTGACTGGCAGACACAAGTTATATCATACCTCGGAATCAAATTATGTTAGTATTACAAAAACTGCTATACCTCTACCGCACCTTGCAGCTACACCTTCCAGGTTCTTTCTTCAGGCAATGTCCTACCTCCTAAAATAAGAATGGGTTCAAAAAAGTCTTGGGTGTCCACTGCCTGGCTAACGAGGGATAAACATAGTAGTGGCTTGGAACTTCCAGATCTGTACCTCTACTATACTGCCACATTGATATCACAATTGCGGTCTTTTGGGGCATGTAGGGTGATTATGCCTTGGGTTCACATAGAAGGGGTTTGTTAGTGGTATATCCCATCCAAATATCGTACTTCCCCATCTGGAATTTAAAACCCCCTTATGACTTGACCCCCTTCACAAAGGCAGGATTACTTTCCTGGTCATCCTTACAAAGTAGACACACACATGCTCAGCAAACATCTCTAGCACACAGCCCTCTACTAATTTTCACCTATGGAATCCAGGACATACAGGTCAATTTGTGAATCTCTACAGTGTCACAGTGGTTTGATAGTTGAGTATATGCATACATTTTCCACCCTGTGTACCATGTGTAATGTCTGCTTAATCCTCTTGTACCTCGGGAATGGTTCTACCCCCCCTGATTTGTTCAGAATATTCCACCTTAATGTTAAAGGTCTTAAACCTATTTATAGGCTCTTAGATTTAGACCTTCAACCCTTTCAAAGTATCCCTTATACTAGATGGTCGAAGGAATAGCTAGCAATATCTCTCCCAATGGATGGACGCAGGCCTCAAAATGGATGCATAGAGCTCTTAGATATGTTACGCATATAGAAGCTGGTGTTAAAACTAGTCTGTGCTGGTTCTTCCCTCCTGCATGCCAAGTATCTGGAGTCCTCTCCATTATGTAGGAGAAATTGCGGTCATAGGGGAACTTTATCCCATCTTCTATGGTTTTTCCCTTTATTATCCAGCTATTGAAGGGATGTAGAACACCTTATACAGTCTATTTACCCATCAATGCCAGCATTGACCCCCAAACTGGCTTTATTATTAGTGTGGGTACTTGAATTTCCTGCCTCTTTTAGGTACATATTATGCAAGATACTAGTCATGGCCAAACTGAAATTGGCGCAACAGTCTCCGTATCTGACAGGGCATGCAAATACGAAATAATTATTGCACTCACGGAAGGGCATGCAAATGCACGAGTTACCCAAGTGTGGAGCTGGTGGACCTCCCGCACTAACTCGAGTACCTGATCTAACCCCCATGCGGCCTCATAGTGTTCTGTGAAGTTTTACACTGTCTGGATTGCACCGACAATTTTGATCAATGCTTTGTTGATTCCGGATATTGTTTTTTTTGTACTTCATATGAGCTGTTTATTCTTATCTCACAGTTGTCTCTAGAAGTTAATGTATATAGCAATGTTTTACTGCTAACTTTATGTACTCTGGTTTCTGTTTCTTACCTACTCGGTTGTTTACATCTGTTTTGTTTTGAAAAACTTTCAATAAAATGATTGAATTGAAAAATCTTTCAACAAACTTTTTCCCAATACATATATCAAAATTAAGTTTCCCATGTGTTGTAAGTTTACAATTCATAGCAGAGAACCTAAAATATCCAGTTAGGGGCCAGAATTAGTTTGCATCCTAGACTTAAATACTTTCCTCTTTACTTCTGCTGGGTAAATCCGGGTGATGCATATTTGTAACTGCAGCTGTTCAAAGTTATTAAAAAACAAAACAAAATGAGAATATTCTATTTGAATTCTGATGCAATAAAAATGACAAAGATCTGACGACCTTCACTTGGAACAGTTGCTGTGACAACCTTCTGAGTTTCTAATCTTTTAACTGCTGAAGCTGCTTGATTATTTGGCAGAAAAATAAATATGTGTAAACACTTAAATGAACAAAAGACATTACAGGCATTAAACAAGATTATTGATAGTAAGCTAATCCGGTGAGGCAAAATATTTTCATGACAGTGCGGTCTTATGCTACATTAATGCAACCAGGGACTCTAATTTATTCACAAAATAAAAGGTTGACATGGCCAGCAGAGAGGTAATTGCAGTTTTGTGCCAGAGTGATCCGCATGCTGGTTTAGTGGCCATTTGTTGGAGTGTGTGTTTTAAACATTAGGACACAATAGGGAGTCCTTCACCTGGGCATTTCTGTTCAATATAGGTGTGCTTCATTACACAAGACTGATGAGTTTTATTGACTATGCTGAGGATCATGTGGAGACTGTCCAGATGTTATGTTTATTTCTAGATAGCATTGAATGGTTTATGTAAGGAATTATTGCTTTATATTTATATTTATATTTACATGTAATATGTCAAAAGTTATACACTAAACACATGCTGCAGTAAGTACAGTAGTGTGATGACAATATAAAAAAAATGCAAAAGAAAGTAAGCTCATTGAGTGCTTACAGTGGGGATCAGAAGTTTGGGCACCCCAGGTAAAAATTTGCATTAATGTGCATAAAGAAGCCAAGAAAAGATGGAAAAATCTCCAAAAGGCATCAAATTACAGATTATACATTCATATAATATGTCAACAAAAGTTAGCTTTTATTTTCATCATTTACACTTTCAAAATAACAGAAAACAAAAGTTTGGACACCCTGCAGAATTTATAGCATGCACTGCCCCCTTTGAAAAGCTGAGACCTGCCAGTGTCATGGATTGTTCTCAATCATCATCTGGGAAGACCAGGTGATGTCAATCTCAAAGGTTTTAAATGCCCAGACTCATCTGACCTTGCCCCAACAATCAGCACCATGGGTTCTTCTAAGCAGTGGTCTAGAAATCTGAAACTGAAAATAGTTGACGCTCACAAAGCTGGAGAAGGCTATAAGAAGGTAGCAAATCATTTTCAGATGTCCATATCCTCTGTTCAGAATGTAATTAAGAAATGGCAGTCATCAGGAACAGTAGAAGTTAAAGCAAGATCTGAAAGACCAAGAAAAATATCAGACAGAACAGCTCGCAGGATTGTGAGAAAAACTATTCAAAACCCATGTTTGACTGCACAATCCCTCCAGAAAAATCTGGCAGACGCTGGAGTTGTGGTACACTATTCCACTATAAAGAGATACTTTATGGTCTGTCACGATTCGGCTCACAGGTAGTGGATCCTCTGTGTCAGCGAGGGATTGGCGTGGACCGTACTGGTGGACCGGTTCTAAGAGGCTACTGGTGTTCACCAGAGCCCGCCGCAAAGCGGGATGGTCTTGCTGCGGCAGTAGCAACCAGGTCGTATCCACTAGCAACGGCTCAACCTCGCTGACTGCTGAGAAGGCGTGGGACAGAAGGACTAGGCAGAGGCAAGGTCAGACGTAGCAGAAGGTCGGGGCAGGCGGCAAGGGTTCGTAGTCAAGATGGATAGCAAGAGTTCAGGTAACACAGGCTTGGACAACACTAAACGCTTTCACTGGCACAAGGCAACAAGATCCGGCAAGGAAGTGCAGGGGAAGTGATCAGATATAGCCAGGGAGCAGGTGGAAGCCAATTAAGCTAATTGGGCCAGGCACCAATCATTGGTGCACTGGCCCTTTAAGTCACAGAGAGCTGGCGCGCGCGCGCCCTAGAGAGCGGAGCCGTGCGCGCCAGCACATGATAGGAGGGGCCCGGGACGGGTAAGTGACCTGGGATGCGATTCGCGAGCGGGCGCGTCCCGCTGTGCGAATCGCATCCCCGACGGCCATGTCAGTGCAGCGCTCCCGGTCAGCGGGACTGACCGGGGCGCTGCAGGGAGAGAGACGCCGTGAGCGCTCCGGGGAGGAGGGGGGACCCGGAGCGCTAGGCGTAACATGGTCTTCATGGAAGAGTCATCAGAAGAAAACCTCTTCTACGTCCTCACCACAAAAATCAGCATTTGAACTTTGCAAATGAACATATAGACAAGCCTGATGAATTTTGGAAACAAGTTCTGTGGACCGACGAGGTTAAAACTGAACTTTTTGGCCAAAATGAGCAAAGGTACGTTTGGAGAAGAAGGGAAACAGAATTTAATGAAAAGAACCTCTGTCCAAATGTTAAGCATGGGGGTGGATCAATCATGCTTTGGGGTTGTATTGCAGCCAGTGGCACAGGGAACATCTCACGAGTAGAAGGAAAAATGGATTCAATAAAATTTCAACAAATTTTGGATGCTAACTTGATGCCATCTGTGAAAAAGCTGAAGTTAAAGAGAGGATTGCTTCTACAAATGGATAATGATCCTAAACACACCTCTAAATCCATGGGGGATTACATCAAGAAGCGTAAACTGAAGGTATTGCCATGGCCTTCACAATCTCCTGACCTCAACATAATTAAAAGTCTATGGATAGACCTTAAAAGAGCAGTGCGTGACAGACAGCCCAGAAATCTCAAAGAACTGGAAGACTTTTGTAAGGAAGAATGTGCAAAGATACCTCAAACAAGAATTGAAAGACTCTTGGCTGGCTACAAAAAGCATTTACAAGCTGTGATACTTGCCAAAGGGGGTTGTACAAGATATTAAGTACCTCTGCAGGGTACCCAAACTTTTACAGACACCATTTTTTTGTTTTTTGTTATTTTGAAAGTGTAAATGATGGAAATAAAATCTAACTTTTGTTGACATATTATAAGAATGTCTAATCTGTAATTTAATGCCTTTTGGAAATTTTTCCATCTTTCCTTGGCTTCTTTATGCACATTTATACAAATTTTTACCTGGGGTGCCCAAACTTTTGATCCCCACTGTGCCTTATCCATCTGGCTACTCATATAGAAATTTTCTTAACAAATTATCCGTATATAAGAGTATAACTTGATAACATTGGCTAATGCTATTTCTGTAACTCAAGTGGATGCCACTAAATGTATATGAATTTTAAAGGATGTTACAAAGTACATCCATGATTTGTGGCTTTTTAAATGTGAGATAGGGGCACTAAAGTTAGTCTAGTTAGTAATATACTTCAGTTTCCTGCATTTGGTGGCTGGTATCAAATATATATATATTTTTTTTCTATGGAAGTTTATTTTCTGCAGCCTACAAAGTAAGTGTTGTCTTGTGACTTTCCCAGATTGCTGTGCAGCCCAAGACAATACATCACAAGTCAGTCTGGCTCAATTGGTCCTCTATTCCAATCAACAAAAGTAGTCACTAAAGTTGAAGAAGCCTTTCAAAAGGTTGGTTTTCTGGGCTTGCCGAACTTTAAAAAACGTTTAAAAGTTTGGTTCTACGTGACCTGGCAATGCAAGGGTATCGGACTGGTGGGTTCGGTAGTTGGCCAGTAGATGGCCAACTCATTGGAATTGAAGTATCCAGCATACAGCAAGAGATGGCAGACTGGTAGGAGTAGGAGTATCCATGGTACAGCAGGACGTGGCGGACTGGTGGGAGTTGTAGTAGCCAGCAGACAGCTGGGGTGGTGGTTGTACTGTCTAATCAGTGGCATATGGCATAGGAGATTTGAATTTCTGATCCATGCCTGATTAATTTTAACAAACATGGATTTTTCATCATTGCTATGCTGAAAACTCTCTCTGATGATACACTGGAGGGTCAATAAAGTATCCCTGGTTGTTGGCAGATGCCTGCAAATGTTAAAATGCACACAAAGGTATTAGACCATGCAATGGCTTATTCCAAGTGTTCCAAAAACTATCCCTTTTTGTGAATTGCTACAGGATTGATAATGGTGTCTCAAAATTGCAGCAGCAAGCAGTGGTAGTCTATTGAACAGGAGGCAGGGTAGACTATTCATCGTTGTAGTAACCAGAAGACATGACAGCACGCTTGGGCAGACTGGTGATAGTTGTAGTAGTCAGTGGACAGCAGGCAGGAGAGGACAGGTGGTAGTTGTAGTGATGTGCTGGTGATGTGGTAGTTGTAGTGATGTACTGGTGAGGACAGTGATGCACTGGTGGTATTTGTAGTAGTCAGTGGAACGAAGGCAGTTGTAGTAGCCATCAGATAGCAGGCACTCAGACCTGGACTGGCCTACAGGGATACCGGGATCTATCCCGGTGGGCCGCTGGGCCTGGGGCCGCTTTGGGGCCGGATTAACGTAGGGGCTCCAGTCCCCTACATGAAAATAGGACTAGCGGGCTGCAGAGGCGGCCGCATATACAGCCTGCAGGCCCGGCTCTATGACTAGGCGGACCAAGCGCCTGCTTTGGGGCGGCCAGGTCCGCAGTCCGGGGGGGGCTGAAAATTTGCTGCCCGCTCCGGTCTGTGTCCGCCTGCTCTGTCTGCCACCCTGTCCACTCTGTCTGTCCATAGCCCTGGAAGCGCAGGGGAGTCACGTGCGACGTCACGTGCGGCGTCATTCCCCCTGCGTCTTCACGCCGTAAAGCTGGGAGCCCGGCACTGCTGCTGAGCGCGGGACGGATGTGCGTGTAATTAAGGTAAGACTGAGGAGAGGGGGATGTTGTATATGTATTATTGATGGGGGGGAGGCTGGGGGTGACGAACAAGGAGGAAGGGGTGTATAATTATGATTGATGGGGGGGAGGCTGGGGGGTTAGGACCAAGGATGAGGAGGGGGGAGGTTGGGGGGTTAGGACCAAGGATGGGGGGGGTGTATAATTATGATTGATGGAGGGAGGCTGGGGGGTTAGGACCAAGGATGATGAGGGGGGTGTATATTTATGATTGATGGGGGGGGGTTGGGGGTTAGGACCAAGGATGATGAGGGGGGGGTGTATATTTATGATTGATGGGGGGGTTGGGGGTTAGGACCAAGGATGAGGGGGGGTGTATAATTATGATTGATGGAGGGAGGCTATGGGGTTAGGACCAAGGATGATGAGGGGGGGTGTATATTTATGATTGATGGGGGGGGGTTGGGGGTTAGGACCAAGGATGATGAGGGGGGGTGTATATTTATGATTGATGGGGGGGTTGGGGGTTAGGACCAAGGATGAGGAGGGGGGGTGTATAATTATGATTGATGTGGGGAGGCTGGGGGGTTAGGACCAAGGATGAGGGGGGTGTATAATTATGATTGATGGAGGGAGGCTGGGGGGTTAGGACCAAGGATGATGAGGGGGGGTGTATATTTATGATTGATGGGGGGGTTGGGGGTTAGGACCAAGGATGATGAGGGGGGGTGTATATTTATGATTGATGGGGGGGTTGGGGGTTAGGACCAAGGATGAGGAGGGGGGGTGTATATTTATGATTGATGGGGGGTTAGGGCCAAGGATGAGGGGGGGTATATATTTATAATTGATGGGGGGGAGGCTGGGGGGTTAGGACCATATATTTATGATTGATTGATGGGAGGCTGGGGGGTTAGGACCAAGGATGAGGGGGGGGTTGTATATTTATGATTGATGGGGGGGAGGCTGGGGGGTTAGGACCAAGGATGGGGGGGTATATTTATGATTAATGGGGGGGAGGCTGGGGGGTTAAGACCAAGGATGAGGGGAGGGGGTATATATTTATGATTGAAGGGGGGAGGCTGGGGGGTGTTGGTGAGGATAACAAGGATGGGGGGGGGGTTGGGGAGGTGTGAGGCTGAGGAAACCAAGGATAAGGGGGAGGTGTATATGCATGATTGATAGATGCGGGGTCCAAAGAATATGGGATAAGTTATAGATTGTGGGGAGGTCCAAGCGCTGGGACCCCCGCGATCTCCAGTACGGGCCTTGGCAGTCAGCTGGAAAAGAGGTATGAACCTCGCACAAAGTGTCGGCCGACACACCCCTCCGTATACTCCATAGAGATACATGGAGGGAGCGTGCCGCCTACGGCTTCCTGGGGGGTCAGACGTCGGCTTCTGGCATAATGACTGGGCCCCCGTGCAGGAGATCGTGGGGGGGTCTCAATGCTTGGACCCCCTGCAATCTATAACTTATCCCCTATCCAAAGGCTAATCCAAAGACTAATGGCAGTATTATGTTTAGGGCACAGTGCATGGCAGTATTATATTCAGGGCGCAGTGTATGGCAGTATTATATTCAGGGCGTAGTGTATGGCAGTATTATATTCAGGGCGCAGTGTATGGCAGTATTATATTCAGGGCGCAGTGTATGGCAGTATTATATTCAGGGCGCAGTGTATGGCAGTATTATATTCAGGGCGCAGTGTGTGGCAGTATTATATTCAGGGCGCAGTGTGTGGCAGTATTATATTCAGGGCGCAGTGTATGGCAGTATTATATTCAGGGTGCAGTGTATGGCAGTATTATATTCAGGGCACAGTGTATGGCAGTATTATATTCAGGGACGCAGTGTATGGCAGTATTATATTCAGGGCGCAGTGTATGGCAGTATTATATTCAGGGCGCAGTGTATGGCAGTATTATATTCAGGGCGCAGTGTATGGCAGTATTATATTCAGGGTGCAGTGTATGGCAGTATTATATTCAGGGCTCAGTGCATGGCATTATTATATTCAGGGCACAGTGCATGGCATTATTATATTCAGGGCGCAGTGTATGCCAGTATTATATTCAGGGCTCAGTGTGTGGCAGTATTATATTTGGGGCGCAGTGTATGCCAGTATTATATTCAGGGCACAGTGTATGGCAGTATTATATTCAGGGCGCAGTGTATGGCAGTATTATATTCAGGTTGCAGTGTATGGCAGTATTATATGCAGGGCGCAGTGTATGTCAGTATTATATTCAGGGTGCAGTGTATGGCAATATTATATTCAGAGCGCAGTGTATGGCAGTATTATATTTAGGGTGCAGTGTATGCCAGTATTATATTCAGGGCTCAGTGTGTGGCAGTATTATATTCGGGGCGCAGTGTATGCCAGTATTATATTCAGGGCTCAGTGTAAGGCAGTATTATATTCAGGGTGCAGTGTATGGCAGTATTATATTCAGGGCTCAGTGTATGGCAGTATTATATTCGGGGCGCAGTGTATGGCAGTATTATATTCAGTGGGTACAGTGTGTGGCAGTATTACATTCAGTGGGTGCAGTGTGGGGCAGTATTTTATTTAGGGCACAGTATCTGGCAGTATTATAATGATTATTGTCCCCATACAAAGGATGAGGATCTGCTGACATAGTGAGGAGACAATGAAGTTTGGGCCTCAGACTCTGCAGAGAAGATGGAGCTGGAAGAAGACCTGGCGTCTGGACCAGAGGAAAAGGAACGATAACAGAGAAGACATCACTCAGGTCAATGATATCATTGTATATTCTCCTGACTGTCCCATCACTGCTGTAATTTGTAAGTTCTGCAGTGATGATGGAGACACTGTACTCCAATCTGTGGCCTTCAGCTGTTACAAAACTGCATACCATAATGCCTGAGGCTCCAGACATGATGGGAGTTGTACCTTTGCAACAGCTGGAGAGCAACTTGAAGCATGGTGATTGGTGGAGGTCCAAGCATTCAGACCCCGCCAAAAAAAAAAAAATAAATGGGCTGCTTATTCTTAAATGTTAGGGTGTATTTTTGGTCCCAGTCCAATCCCCCTTAAAAAAAGTCGCAAATTTAAGCCAGGTCAGACCTGGCTTACAAAACGTGCTGTAGCATTTATAAAAAAAGGTGCACAAAAAGTCGCGAACTGCTACTTTTTGTACAACTTTTTGTGAAGCTCCGCTCCCCGGCCATCTGCCCGCATCTACCTCCCAATGGCTAGCTGGTAGAACTACAACTTCTAGCATGTCCTCACTGTAAGAGCATGCTGGGAGTTTAGTCTTCCAACAGCTAGCTGGCAGGTGGGAGATGCGGGCGGGGGGGGGGGGGGTGACTTTGTTTTTCTACTTGCGGATTGGGGGGGGGGGCTGTCCTCAGTGTACAGAGCCCTGCTTGTCCTCAGTGTACAGAGCCCTACTTGTCCTCAGTGTACAGAGCCATGCTTGTCCTCAGTGTACAGAGCCCTGCTTGTCCTCAGTGTACAGAGCCCTGCTTGTCCTCAGTGTACAGAGCCCTGCTTGTCCTCAGTGTACAGATCCCTGCTTGTCCTCAGGGTACAGAGCCCTGCTTGTCCTCAGTGTACAGAGCCCTGCTTGTCCTCAGTCTACAGATCCCTGCTTGTCCTCAGGGTACAGATTCCTTCTTGTCCTCAGTGTACAGAGTCCTGCTTGTCCTCAGGTACAGAGCCCCGCTTGTCCTCAGGTACAGAGCCCCGCTTGTCCTCAGTGCACAGAGCCCTGCTTGTCCTCAGTGTACAGAGCCCCGCTTGTCCTCAGGTACAGAGCCCCGCTTGTCCTCAGTGTACAGAGCCCTGCTTGTCCTCAGTGTACAGAGCCCTGCTTGTCCTCAGTGTGCAGAGCCCAGCTTGTCGTCAGGTACAGAGCCCCACTTGTCCTCAGTGTACAGAGCCCTGCTTGTCCTCATTGTACAGAGCACTGCTTGTCCTCAGTGACTACACCTAATGTGGGGAACTATACTGCACCTAATATGGGGACTATACTGAACCTAATGTGGGGGGAACTGTACTGCACCTAATGTGGGGGGGACTGTACTGCACCTAATGTGGGGGGAACTGTACCGCGCCTAATGTGGGGGGAACTGTACTGCACCTAATGTGGGGGGGGAACTGTACTGCACCTAAAGTGGGGGAACTATACTGCACCTAATGTGGGGAGCTATACTGCACCTAATGTGGGGGAACTATACTGCACCTAATGTGGGGGAACTATACTGCACCTAATGTGGGGGAACTATACTGCACCTAAAGTTGGAGGAACTATACTGCACCTAATGTTAGGGAAACTAATATGCTTTAAAATGCAGGATTTTACCTTATATGAACAAGAAAATGACCACGTGCTGGTATAATGACGCAACACTATGTGTTCGGTATGTAATTTTTTCCAGGGCTGGTTTTCACACCCAGTCCGGCCCTGCTGGCAGTGGTAAATTGATGGGAGTTGTAGCCAGTGGAAAGCAGGGCTTTCGGTAGTACAATCTAACCAGAGACATCTGGAGCAACGTTAGCCTTCAATCTTATTAACTTAGGGGGTGATGATGACGACTACTGTGCTAGAAAATAAAGGAGAGAGCAGCTCTCCGTAGTGTGATACTGAGGAATAAACCAATAGGCACAAACATGGTGCTGCTTACCGGAGATGGTTGTGCAAAAACAAGCACAACTTTGGACAGAGTATGAAGTAAATGGCTGCGGCCTTCCTGCTGGAATATGCAATGATATGTCAGAAACTTCCTCCTAGTATAGTGGGGTAATCAGGCGCTGAACTTCTGGTAGGTGGATAAAAAGAGGTATTACCCACAATGCTTAGCGATGTGTTTCCCGGTTTATATGACTGCTTCCTCAGGATTGTCAAGGTGAGGTGGGGTGAAACACATATATACTGAAATTTTAACTCTTCACTGAGATTATAACGCTTCACAGGTTTTCACATACATGTACAGCAATAAAATTCAACAATACAAAGCATAAATAGAACTACAAAAATACAAAGTATCAAAAATAACAATATGCATAAAAAGTTATAGAATATATATATATATATATATATATATATATATATACACACATGTAAAAAAAGAAAATGGCAGCAGCACACTTGGTCAACAAAATGGTGGCTCTTAGCCCACTTTTTGATCAAAACGTGTCCCCCCATCCACCACGCGGAGGTGGCCTCATATAGGATGGGACCCTAACACAAAAACTGAGCCTAACGCTCATAACACTCACCTCTACTGGGCATATAGCCTCTGACTGGGTGACATGCTGGATCCACTATCAATCCAAATGGATGGGGGACACGTTTTGATCAAAAAGTGCGCTATGATCCTCCATTTTGTTGACCAAGTGTGCTGCTGCCATTTTCTTTTTTTTACATGTTTGCCACAGCAGAGTGCACCTGTGTATTGGGTAGAGATGCTGGCTACATTTTATTTTTTTTTTACTGTGCAATTTGGGGGGAGTGGCTCCCTCTGTAGCCATGCATCCCCTCCCCTATTTCACAGGAGGTGGTTTGGATTGATAGTGGATCCAACATGTCACCAAGCCAGAGGCTATATGCCCAGCAGAGGTGAGTTTTATGAGTGTTAGGCTCAGTTTTTGTGTTAGGGTCCCATCCTATATGAGGCCACCTCCGCGTGGTGGATGGGGGACACATTTTGATCAAAAAGTGCGCTAAGAGCCTCCATTTTGTTGACCATGTGTGCTGCTGCCATTTTCTTTTTTTACATAATATATATATATATATATATATATATATATATATATATATATATATATATATATTTATATGTATAAAATAAAAATAAATAGAAAAAAAAACATGTAAAAAGTTAGTACCAATTTATTTATTTTACATTTTCATGTTTTATTTAATCCTCCTAGAAAAAGAGTACCAAACCTATGGATCCAATAGGATTCCCTATTTTTGGAACCTATTTGGAACATGTTTGGGATGTTTTCTATTATAAGTACTTTTAAACACTCTGAACTTTTGTTGTGTATCATACAGAAATGGTGAGACAGACAGAAACAGCTATTTATTACACAGCATGTCTCGACATTTCTGTATGATACACAACATAAATTAAGAGCGAAATTACTTATAAATTAAGAGTAAAATTACTTATAATAGAAAACATCCCCTCCTCTGTTCCAAATAGGTTCCAAAAAATTATAAATATGGAATGCTATGGGAACCATAGGCTTGGTACCCTTTTTCCAGGAGGATTAACCCCTTAAGGACCAAGGACGTACCGGTACGTCCTGAGTCCTTTCCTTTTCTATAATGTATAGCGGGAGGGCCCGGCCGGGACCCGTGGCTAATATCGCATGGCATTGATCGCGGTGCCGCGCGCTATTAACCCTCTAAAGTGAAAGTAAAACAATGCCAATTAGCTCAGGGGGCTGTTCGGGATGGCCGCGGTGAAATTGCGGCATCCCGAACAGCTGTGACACAGCAGAAGGGTCCCTTACCTTGCCGATCGCCGAATGACTGCTCAGTGCCTGAGATCCAGGCATGAGCAGCCAAGCGACAGAATCATTGATCAATGGTTTCCTATGAGAAACCATTGATCTGTGTAAAAGATCAGTGTGTGCAGTGCTATAACCCCCTCTGGGAGCTATAACATTGCCAAAAAAAAGTTGAAAAAAAGTTAATAAAGATCACTTAACCCCTTCTCTAATAAAAGTTTGAATCACCCCCTTTTCGCATTTAAAAGAAAAAAAAAATGTGTAAATAAAAATAAACATATGTGGTATCACCATTTGCGGAAATGTCCGAATTATAAAAATATACTGTTAATTAAACTGAATGGTCAATGGCGTACGCGCTAAAAAAAATCCAAAGTCCAAAATTGTGTATTTTTGGTCACTTTTTATATAATGAAAAAATTTATAAAAAGCGATCAAAAAGTTTGATCAATACAAAAATGGCACCGATAAAAACTTCAGATCACGACGCAAAAAATTAGCCCTCATACCACCCCATACGCGGAAAATAAAAAAGTTATAGGAGTCAGAAGATGACAATTTTAAACGTATACATTTTCCTGCATGTAGTTATGATTTTTTCCAGAAGTACGACAAAATCAAACCTAAATAAGTAGGGTATCATTTTAATTGTATGGACCTACAGAATAAAGAGAAAGTGTCATTTTTACCAAAAAATTTACTGCGTAGAAACAGAAGCCCCCAAAAGTTACAAAATAGTTTTTTCTTCAATTTTGTCGCACAATGATTTTTTTCCCCCTTCGTCATGGATTTTTGGGTAAAATGACAGATGTTATTACAAGTTAGAATTGGTGGCGCAAACGATAAGCCAAATATGGATTTTTAGGTGCAAAATTTAAAGAGTTTTTAAAGGTAAGGAGGAAAAAATGAAAATGCAAAAACAGAAAAAACCCTGGTCCTCAAGGGGTTAAAGGAAACAATAGAAAATGTGAAATAAATTGTTACTAACTTTTTGTATTTCTTTTCTATCATATATATATATATATATATATATATATATATATATATATATATATATATTTGTGGTCGTTGCTACATGACTGAAATGCGTAAAACCCTAATACTAACCTAACAACCAACTGTAACCAATAATCTATCAACCTCAACTAAGCAGTTTGGAGTGTGCCATAACTGCGGCGTAAAGAATATGCCTGGAAAAGAGGGCATACCCTCTGGTAAGTGTGATGGAATGAAAAGAAGGGGGGGCGGGTGGGAGCGAAGAACCCACGGCGTCATTGAAGGGAGGAGAGCCGTGAGTTTTATAGTCATCCCGCTCCTCCCACAATTACAGGCCAGCTGCGCAGGCCTTTCCATTTGTGGTCGTTGCTACATGACTGAAATGCGTAAAACCCTAATACTAACCTAACAACCAACTGTAACCAATAATCTATCAACCTCAACTAAGCAGTTTGGAGTGTGCCATAACTGCGGCGTAAAGAATATGCCTGGAAAAGAGGGCAAAACCCGGATTTAAACAAACATTTGTTTATTGCGGATTACAACACAAGAGACTGGAATGCGTTAGCCATTTCTTTGCGAGGGTTAGGGATATACTGCATGTAGCATCCGCATTTCCAACATCCTAATTTCATGATTACGTGGGCTGGGACCCCGTGCTTAGAATTGGCTGTAGCTGCGCCAATACGGAAGGAGCGACCGGATAATGAAGTCGGGACTCCTCCCAGCGACCCGACCGAAATGCGCAAATGTTTAATGAACTGAGAAGTAGTTAGCGGGTTGGACCTGAAATGGAGTAAAAGGTCGTCAGCTGATAGGTTAACACAGGCATTCAACAATTCACGGAGGACTGTGGCAGGACACCCTTTGTGCACGGTGGGGAAAACCGAACAACCACAGTTTGACCCGGTGACGAGGTCTTGGTCGACTGGGGGACAGCTGGAAATGATCAGAGACATGTGACAGCTGACTGACCTTAGGATAGGGCGCGTTAATGGTCCGAGTAGTACACTCACCCGGTCTGAGAAACCCATAACAGGCAAGGTACATGGCCGCTTTTAATGTGAGGCTATCACGGATACCCAATGGTGTGGAGTCTAACAAGTCGGACAACTGCCTGAACATGTTGCCTGTGATTGGTTGTCTGACTGGGCTGCGAGGGACTTCCTTCTCAAGGATGCCCTTCAGAGCGGACTTCACCAAGCGAGAAGAGAGTAAAGAGTAACTACGGGTATTGGTCAAGGATAAATGGTGTTGGATACCGGCTAGATAACTCTTAATAGTATTGTGGGATAAATGCAGTGTGAAATGGCAAAACCCGACATATGCTAATAGGAAGGGAACTGAAATCTTGTCGCCCTCGGCGTGCTTGGATCTGGATTTGGAAAACGAGTTCCACGCCGTACCATAAATTTTTGCGTATTTGCGGACAAGGCATCTGCTGCAATATTCTGGACTCCTTCAACGTGAGCACATGTGAAAGTAAATGTATGTAGTAGGGACAGCCAAACTAACCGTCTAGCCAAGCTCATTTATCTATAACATAGCTGACCGTCTAACACTAGGACAGAGAGAGAGTATCCGAAGACGTGACGGATGAGAATTGTATACGTGACTGGACCTAGACAAGTATGTGCCCGGTGACAAGAGCGAAACGTTATACAAGTACCTTAACAACCTAGAACACCCTGAAGAGCATCTTTAGGAACGAGACTACACAGAGAAAGGAGCGCATTGACAACGCAAGCAATCACAACCTGAAAGCGTATCAGGTTCATGAGGTGATTACTTGGACAACAATAATCAACTCTTTAAACCAGGACAGAGGGAAAGTATCCGAAGACGTGTTGGACGAGAATCGTATGCGTAACCGGGCCTAGACGAGTATGCGCCCGGTGACAAGTGCGAAACGTTATACGAGTATCATATCAACCTAGAACACCATGAAGCACATTTTTGGGACATGACTACACATAGAAAGGAGCGCATCGACAACGCAAGCAATCACAACCTGAAAGTGTGTCAAGTTCATGAGGTGATTACTTGGAGAACAATGTACGACACTTTAAACCAGAACAGAGGGAAAGTATGCGAAGACATGTCGGACGAGAATCGTATGCGTAACCGGGTCTAGACGAGTATGCGCCCGGTGACAAATGCGAAACGTTAAACGAGTACCATATCAACCTAGAACACCATGAAGTACATTTTTGGGACATCACTACACAGAGAAAGGAGCGCATCGACAACGCAAGCAATCACGACCTGAAAGCGTGTCAGGTTCATGAGGTGATTACTTGGACAACAATAAGAAACTCTTTAAACCAGGAGAGAGGGAAAGTATGCGAAGACGTGTCGGACGAGAATTATATGCGTAACTGAGTCTAGATAAGTGTGTGCCCAGTGGTAAGTGCGAAAGTTCATACGAGTACCATTACAACCCAAAACATCGTGAATTCCGTTTTTGAGAACGTGATTAAATCGTAAAAGAGGTGCACCGACGACACAAGTAAACACAACCTGAAGACGTGTCAGGTTCATGAGGTGATTACTTGGATAATAAAACAAATCTTATCACCTACGTGTGGCGTTATTGCTGTTCTGAAGGCGTGTCAGTAACAACCGTGCAACGTACTCCCTGCAGGCGTGGGAGGCATGATGGGTATACATCACCTATGTGTGGCGTGTCAGTCATAACAATTATGCGATGTACCCTTTCTGTAACATGACAGGCTTAACAGGTAAATACCACCTATGCGTAGTGTCAGTGTCGTTCAGAAGGCATGTCAGTACCAACGATAATGAGACATACCCCGTCTGCAACGGTTTACTGGGTCAGCCCCGCCTGTGCGTCGTGTAATAGTCGTTCTGAATATGTGTCAGCAGCGACAACTGCTATGTATCACCCTGCCTATATAAAGATGCGTGCAGAACGACTACGTGTGAAACTGTCGTGAACCGCTAAGCATGGCTATACCACCAACTTGATGAACCTATACTCGGGCCAACCATATACGCGTATAGACCACCAGTGAATGCCTGAAGCTAACCACGACCTGATGGCAGAGAATATGCCGGCAAGTAGTAACTATTATAACCACATACCTGCGTACAGGGCCACACCCCATGTGCTGTATGAGCATGTGCGCTGCACAAAACTGCGGGCGTACGAACTTCACAAATAGTGCAAGTGCATGTACAGAACACATGCCACGAGTGCACACGCAGCCTGATTCCCGCGTGCACCCGAGTAATATAACCCTACAAACACGCGTGATACAGGTCCTGCGAGCGGGTGTGCAGCACGAACCTTATGAGTGCATGCTCAGTAGTAATTCTATGAGCGTGGGCCATGTAATACTATAAACGTGCGTACAGTGTGACTCGTATGAGCGTGTACAAAGTATGAATCCTATGAGTGTGTACAACATGACTCCTACAAGAGTGTGTGTAGTATGAACCCTGCAGGCGAGTACAAGCGTGTATACCACGTAAACCTACGAGCAAGTGTACAGAATGGATGCTACATTGGTATGTACAGCATGAACTTTATGAATTATGCAAGCGAGTGTACCGTATAAAAGCTACCGCGAATGTACTGCATAATCCTAACGCGTGTAAAGTAAGAATCCAACAAGCGTGTGTACAGTGTGTACTGTGTACAGCATGAATCTTATAAGTGTGTACGCAGCATAATGCTACAAGTATGTACAAGCGTGTGTATAGAGTAAATGCTACAAGCATGCACCCCCCAACTATGCGCAAGTGTGAGTGCAGTATGAATGCTACAAGCAAGCGTACAGCATGAACCCTAAGGGTGAATGTACAATATAATCCTACAAGCGAGTGTACAGTATGAAACCTGTAGGCAAGTAAACGGTATAAACACTACAAGTGTGTACTGTATGAATCATACAAGCGTGTGTGCAGTATAAACCTTACAAAGGGGGTGTACAGTATGACCCTAAAAGCGTGTGTACGGTATAAAACTACAAGTGCGTAGAGAACGAATGAACCCTGAAAGCGTGTGTGGCGTATAAATGTTACCGGCATGAATCCTACCAACGTGCATGGGTACCAGGATGTGTACAGCATGAACCCTACGGCATGATTCCTATAAGTGAGAATCGTAGCTTCACAACAGCTGGAGGCACACCGCCCGGAAACACAGAAATATAAAATAAATGAAAAGAAAACTGTGAGGAAGTTAGTTAAGAGACAAAGATTGGAAGTGAGCGCAGCTGTTGGTGTAGCGTGCCTTAGACTGACCAGATTGGCAGCTGTGGGGGTGAAGCATAAGCCCACAGGGTGGGGCAGAGCGGTGAGACCGATTGAGTGTAAAGGTGTGCGAGTCTTAGTATACCGGAGACACATATAGATCCTCCCAGCAGCACCGAACTACAAAATGTGATAATGATATATATGTGCAGGAGACTGTTCACATAGAGCGGTAATGATATACATGTGCAGGAGACTGTTTACATAGAGCGGCAATGTTATACATGTGCAGGAGACTGTTCACATAGTGCGGTAATGATAAACATGTGCAGGAGACTGATCACATAGTGCGGTGATGTTATACATGTGCAGGAGACTGTTCACATAGTGCGGTAATGATATACATGTGCAGGAGACTGTTCACATAGTGCGGTAATGATATGCATGTGCAGGAGACTGTTCACATAGTGCGGTAATGATAAACATGTGCAAGAAGCCTAACACATAGTGCGGTAATCATATACATGTGCAAGAAGCCTAACACATAGCGCGGTAATGATATACATGTGCAGGAGACTGTTCACACAATGCAGCAATCAAATACATGTGTAAGAGGCCTAACACATAGTGCGATAATGATATACATGTGCAGGAGACTGTTCACACAATGCAGTAATCATAGTGCAGTAATAATATACATGTGCAGGAGACTGTTCACACAATGCAGTAATCATAGTGCAGTAATGATATACATGTGCAGGAGACTGTTCACACAATGCAGTAATCATAGTGCAGTAATGATATACATGTGCAGGAGACTGTTCACACAATGCAGTAATCATATACATGTGCAGGAGACTGTTCACACAATGCAGCAATCAAATACATATGCAAGAAGCCTATTACATAATGCGGTAATGATATGCATGTGCAGGAGACTGTTCACACAATGCAGTAATCATATACATGCGCAGCAAGCCGTTCACATGGCGCGGCAATGATATGCACGTGCAGGAGGCTGTTCACATGACAAAGTAATCGTATACATGCGCAGCAAGCCGTTCACATAGTGCGGTAATGATATGCACGTGCAGGAGGCTGTTCACATAGTGCGGTAATGATATGCACGTGCAGGAGGCTGTTCACATAGTGCGGTAATGATATGCACGTGCAGGAGGCTGTTCACATAACAAAGTAATCGTATACATGTGCAGCAAGCCGTTCAAATAGTGCGGTAATGACATGCACGAGCAGGAGGCTGAACACATAATAAAGCAAGCCATAAGAAAACACATACATGCGCAGCAAGCCGTTCACCTAGTGCGGTAATGATATGCTCGTGCAGGAGGCTGTTCGCATAACAAGGTAGCCATATACATGCGCAGCAAGCCGTAAGTAATCATATACAGCTGAAAACCGTAAAATGCTACCGGCGAATGCCGAATGCCGATATGTAATACAATAACCTGGGGCCGGGCTGACCAAGGGTTTCCCTGAACTCCGGCTCACCTCCGGAGTCCGGGAACCGCCAGCGTTACCCCCGGTCAGCCACAGCCACTTACCCCCACCATGCCGGCTGAAGCGAGGTTCCTGTCAGCTGACTCGTGCAGTCAGCTGACCGGTGGGAAGGTGACTCCACTTCCTGCCGACATCACGTGACAACCCTCAAGCGAAGAACCCACGGCGTCATTGAAGGGAGGAGAGCCGTGAGTTTTATAGTCATCCCGCTCCTCCCACAATTACAGGCCAGCTGCGCAGGCCTTTCCATATATATATATATATAGCAAAAAAATGGAAGAGAGCGGCACTCCAGCATTCAGTGAAAACACAGTGTGGGTGTATTTATTCACACATCTGCAATACACGCGACGTTTCGGCCCGTCAATAGAGCCTTTCTCAAGCACAGTGATAATCCAACAAAACATCCTATTTATAGGACCCTCAATATCACATACTAATGAGGGGTGTGTGGTTAAACAGTGTCACAACACCGTGACGTCATTACATATAAAATTCTTCATATCAGTGATCAATATGGTGAACATCAAATAAATTCATCATGAACATCTAATCATGTTAATCTTGTACATCTCTATAGTGTTTGATTACAGTACCAAGCCATAAGTGATCTTCAATAGTGCATAATCGTGATCCAGCTCCAGTGCAGGGGGCGGCTCTCTTCTGACGATAAGTCCCGACAGCCAATCGTATAGATTCATATTGCCAGCACAGTCCGTTTGTAAACATCCAGTCTGCGCATGTCCCGGACCTCCACATCCGGTAAAACCAGAAGTCATCATCATGTATTCAGCGTCAGTCGTAGGAGGGACGGACTCTAACATTGGTCACACCCGCATTGATTCGCGCATGCTCCCTTCTCTATTGCAATGCCTGGTGGCCATATTTGTAGAGGGCACCGTCACTCTACGGGCGAGGATTTTCATTTTTGCACATTCGTTTTTTCCTCCTCACCTTCAAAAAATCTTAACACTTTCAAATTTCCACCTAGAGACCCATATGAGGGCTTGTTTTTATTCAGTGAAAACCCAGTGTGGGTGTATTTATTCACACATCTGCAATACACGCGACGTTTCGGCCCGTCAATAGAGCCTTTCTCAAGCACAGTGATAATCCAACAAAACATCCTATTTATAGGACCCTCAATATCACATACTAATGAGGGGTGTGTGGTTAAACAGTGTCACAACACCGTGACGTCATTACATATAAAATTCTTCATATCAGTGATCAATATGGTGAACATCAAATAAATTCATCATGAACATCTAATCATGTTAATCTTGTACATCTCTACAGTGTTTGATTACAGTACCAAGCCATAAGTGATCTTCAATAGTGCATAATCGTGATCCAGCTCCAGTGCAGGGGGCGGCTCTCTTCTGACGATAAGTCCCGACAGCCAATCGTATAGATTCATATTGCCAGCACAGTCCGTTTGTAAACATCCAGTCTGCGCATGTCCCGGACCTCCACATCCGGTAAAACCAGAAGTCATCATCATGTATTCAGCGTCAGTCGTAGGAGGGACGGACTCTAACATTGGTCACACCCGCATTGATTCGCGCATGCTCCCTTCTCTATTGCAATGCCTGGTGGCCATATTTGGAGAGGGCACCGTCACTCCACGGGCGAGGATTTTCATTTTTGCACATTCGTTTTTTCCTCCTCACCTTCAAAAAATCTTAACACTTTCAAATTTCCACCTAGAGACCCATATGAGGGATTGTTTTTTGTGCCACCAATTTTACATTGTAATCACATCAATCATTTTGCCACAAAATCTACTGAAAAAAAAGAAAAAATTATATTTGTGGGGCTAAATTGAAAAAAAAAAAACTGCATTTTGTAACTTTTGGGGGCTTCAAATTCTGCGCAGAGCACTTGTCTGTACAAATTACACATTATCCTAATTCTGTAGGTCCATACAAATAAAATAATACTTAACTTACATAGGTTTGATTTTGTTTTACTTCTGTTAAATAATTATAACTTTATGCACAAAAATTAGTAGGTTAAAATTTCCTCTTCTGACCCCTGTAACTTTTTTTTCTTCCCATGTACGAGGATGTGTGAGAGCTAATTTTTTGCGCCATGTAAAGTACCCTTTTTGTTTCCATGGGACTTTTGATCGATTTTTATAAAATATTTTAGGGTATACAAAGTGACCAAAAATACCACATTTTGGACTTTTTATATTTTTTAACTTTAAACTTTTTTTTTGTTTTACACTTTATTAGTCCCCTTATGGGACTTTAAGGATGAATATTCCTCATACAGATCAATGGAGTTTCATAGAACTCTATTGATCTGTGTGCTCTGCACTCGATTGATAAAGCCTGGCCCTTCCAGGCTTTATCAATCCAAGAGCCAGGACAGGCACAGAAGGAGAGGTAAGCCCTCTGGACCACCAGGGAGTGTTTAAATATGCCTTTAGATGCTACTGTCAGCTTTGACAGTGGCAAGCTAAAGGGTTAATAGCTGACCACGGCGCTCACAACATTTCGGCTATTAACGCCGGCCCTCAGCTACAAGAATCAGCTGGGGGCCGGCCAGTATGGCGCAGGCTCATGTCGGGAG
Organism: Hyla sarda; assembly: GCF_029499605.1. NCBI lineage: Eukaryota > Metazoa > Chordata > Amphibia > Anura > Hylidae > Hyla > Hyla sarda. The sequence goes on along the minus strand of NC_079195.1, from coordinate 149,233,103 downwards.
CCTGCGCCATAGAGGGTTAATGGCGCAAGGACGTGTACACACGTCCTTGGTCGTTAACCAGTTAAACATTCTACACAAAAAAATCTAATGTAGTAAAAATCCGAAAGGGTTCTTTATAGCTCTTGAGGTCCGTTGCTCCTTCAAATTGTACTAGATTTTATTTATTGGATGGGTATTAATATACAATTAACAGTTAACCTCAAGCTATTTGAGTTGTGAACTGCACACAACCCTATGCAATTTATTAACATTTACCTAACATTTACCTGGTATAACACTGGTATCATTGTAGTCCAAAAAGTACCTTACCTGTATAGGAAGTGAAACCGTAAAATGCAATTGCTTTGTCATTCTATTCCACTTCAAAAATTTGCTAAACCTGGACACATACAAAAGAGATTTTTAGGGGGTTATTCTTCTATGGAAATATGCAAGCAGATGCTACATAATTCAACTAATACACTGAAATCTGTGACCTTAACTCTCGACTGTGTCATTTACCTTAAAACCAATATCCTGCAATTCAGCTACTAACCAGTGAATCATCAACATAACAACTTTTATACATTAGCATCATTGTAAACCTTACCTCAGTATCCTCAACCAAATTGTGTCTTCCCATTAAACACTTAAGGACTCAAAGCATACCTGTACGTCCTGAGTCCCGCTAACAGGGTTTAAACTGTTCTCAAGAGCGGAGAACGGGTTAAACCCTGTTGGTCCGGGTTGCTACGGGCAGCCAGGATGCACGGCTAATGCCGGGCACCGCCCATCAGGCCGATGCTCGGCATTAATCCCTTAGATGCCGTGATCAAAGTTGATTGCGTTGTCTAAACTGAAAGTAAAACTATCCTGGCAGCTCAGCTCAGCGGATTGCAACATAATCTCGATGTCCCGATAAGCTTACTGGATGACGGGAGGGTCCTCTACTCGTTGTCCGTTCAGCGATCTAGTGCTCCATGCCTGTGCAGCAGGCTACAGCAGCAGAGCAGGGGTAACACTGATCAATGCCATGCTATGGCATACCATTGAACAGTGTATGCAAACAAAAAGTAAAGTAGTAAAAAAAATAATTGAATAAATGTGAATAAGCCCCCCTAATAAAAGACTTTCCTATTTGTTTAATAAAATAATGTAATTAAAAAATACCTCCCAACCTTTTTATTTTCTAATATAATCCCATCTCTCAATGCAATAGCCTACACATGCCTAATGTACAATTTAAATGGTATCTATCAGGTGTAATTAACATTCCAAACTGTTACATAGCTGTTACTGTAAGGAGACATGTGGTAACTGTCATATATCTGTCTGTGCTTCCATAATGTAGAATCATATTTTATTCTCCTGTGCAAAATGTCAAAAAGGCTTTCCCAAGCCCCTGAAGAGCTGAGGACTTTAATATATCCTCCTTCCCCTCCCATCTCTGTCCCTGCTTGATTGACAGTCAGCTGGAAGTTTAGCTCTTACTGTCAGCCAAGCAGGAACAGGGATGGGAGGAGAAGTGAGTAGGTGTTCCAGGATGCAAAACTTTGAGGGCTTGGGAACGCCTGTTTGACACTTTGTAAATGTAAGAATGAAAGCATTTTTCTACATTATGGAAACACAGATAAGTATATGAAAGGTAGCATGAGCCTCTATGACCTAACAGCTATCTAAAAGTGTCAGCATTTTGGAACCTTAAAGGGGTACTCCACTGGAAAACATTTTTTTTTTTTAAATCAACTGGTGCCAGAAAGTTAAACAGATTTGTAAATGACTTCTATTTAAAAATCTTAATCCTTTCAGTTATTAGCTATTGTATACTACAAAGGAACTATGTATACTTATTTTCGAATTTTCTTTCTGCCTGACCACAGTGCTTTCTGCTGACACATCTGTTCATTTTAGGAACTGTCTAGAGCAGGAGAGATTTGCTATGGGGATTTTCTCCTACTCTGGGCAGTACCTAAAATGGACAGAGGTGTCAGCAGAGAGCACTGTGGTCAGACAGAAAGGAAAATAAAAAAGAATAATTTACTTCCTCTGTAGTATACAACAGCTGATAAGTACTGGAAGTATTCATATTTTTAAATAGAAGTAATTTACTATTTAATTTTCTGGCAGCATTTGATTTAAAAAAATGTTTTCCAGTAGAGTACCTGGTACTTTGAATATCATGTCTGTCAAAAATCAATTGCTTTAAAATAATCTTATACGAATAACCACCAGAATCCAACATTATATACAACATGTCGGTAGGTATCTCTATAAAGACTGCATCTACTGGGTGAGCCATTTATATGGATACACCTTAACCCATTTCTAAGGATACACCTTAACCCCACGTCATATCAGGTCGGTCCCAGCGGCTATCAATGGCCGGGACCCGTGGCTAATACAGGACATCACCGATCGCGGTGATGCCCTGTATTAACTTCAGACGCGTTGATCAAAGCTGACCGCAGCGTCTGAAGTGAAAGTGAAAGTATCCCGACTGCTCAGTCGACTGTTCGGGACAGCCGCGGTAAAATCGCGGCATCCCGAACAGCTTACAGGACACCGGGAGGGCCCTTACCTGCCTACTCGGTGTCCGATCGGCGAATGACTGCTCCGTGCCTGAGATCCAGGCAGGAGCAGTCAAGCGCCGATAACACTGATCACAGGCGTGTTAATACACGCCAGTGATCTGTGTAAAAGATCAGTGTGCACAGTGTTATAGGTCCCTAGGGGAGCTATAACACTGCAAAAAAAAAAGTGTTAATAAAGGTCAATTTAACCTCTTCCCTAATAAAAGTTTGAATCACCCCCCTTTTCCCATAAAAAAATAAAACAGTGTAAATAAAAATAAAAATAAACATATGTGGTATCGCCATGTGCGTAAATGTCCGAACTATAAAAATGTATCGTTAATTAAACCGCACGGTCAATGGCGTACACGTAAAAAAAAATGTAAAGTCCAAAAAAGCGTATTTTTGGTCAGTTTTTATACCATTAAAAAATGAATAAAAAGTGATCAAAAAGTCAGATCAAAACAAAAATGGTACCGAAAACTTCAGATCACGGTGCAAACAATGAGCCCTCATACCGCCATCTACGTGGAAAAATAAAAAAGTTATAGGGGTCAGAAGAGAACATTTTTAAACATATAAATTTATTTATGTTTAGTTATGATTTTTTCCAGATGTACAACAAAATGAAACGTATATAAATAGGGTACCATTTTAACCATATGGACCAACAGAATAATGATAAGGTGTCATTTTTACCTAAATATGCACTGCATAGAAACGGAAGCCCCCAAAAGTTACAAAATTACATTTTTTCTTTGATTTTGTCGCACAATGATTTTTTTCCCTTTTCGCTGTGAATGTTTGGGTAAAATGACTAAAGTCACTGCAAAGTAGAATTGGTGATGCAAAAAATAAGCCATAAAATGGATTTTTAGGTGGAAAATTGAAAGGGTTATGATTTTTAAAAGGTAAGGAGGACAAAATGAAAGTGCAAAAAATGAAAAATCCTGCATCCTTAATGGGTTAATAAAATGGGAATGGTGGGTGATATTAACTTCCTGTTTGTGGCACATTAGTATATGTGAGGGGGGAAACTTTTCAAGATGGGTGGTGACCATGGCGGCCATTTTGAGGTCGGCCATTTTGAATCCAACTTTAGTTTTTTCAATAGGAAGAGGGTCATGTGACACATCAAACTTATTGGGAATTTCACAAGATGTACTTGGTTTTAATGTAACTTTATTCTTAAATGAGCTATTTCCAAGTTTCTGACCACTTATAAAATGTGTTCAATGTGCTGCCCATTGTGTTGGATTGTCAATGCAACCCTCTTCTTCCACTCTTCACACACTGATAGCAACACCACAGGAGAAATGCTAGCACAGGCTTCCAGTATCCGTAGTTTCAGGTGTTGCACATCTCGTATCTTCACAGCATAGACAATTGCCTTCAGATGACCCCAAAGATAAAAGTCTAAGGGGGTCAGATCGGGAGACCTTGGGGGCCATTCAACTGACCCACAATGATCAATCCACTTTCCAGGAAACTGTTCATCTAGGAATGCTCGGACCTGACACCCATAATGTGGTGGTGCACCATCTTGTTGGAAAAACTCAGGGAATGTGCCAGATTCAGTGCATAAAGAGGGAAACACATCATCATGTAGCAATTTCTCATATCCAGTGGCCTTGTGGTTTCCATTGATGAAGAATGACCCCCATATACCACACCATACCATCAATTTTTGTGTTCCAACAGTCTTGGAGGGATCTATCCAATGTGGGTTAGTGTCAGACCAATAGCGGTGGTTTTGTTTGTTAACTTCACCATTCACATAAAAGTTTGCCTCATCACTGAACAAAATATTCTGCGTAAACTGAGGGTCCTGTTCCAATTTTTGTTTTGCCCATTCTGCAGCACCTGAAACTACAGATACTGGAAGCCTGTGCTACGATTTCTTCTGCGGTGTTGCTATCGGTGTGTGAAGAGTGGGAGAAGAGGGTTGCATTGACAATCCAACACAATGGGCAGCACATTGAACACATTTTATAAGTGGTCAGAAACTTATAAATAACTCATGAAAGAATAAAGTTACGTTAAAACCAAGCACATAATTGTTTTTCTTGTGAAATTCCCAATAAGTTTGATGTGTAACATGACCCTCTTCCTATTGAAAAAACAAAAGTTGGATTCAAAATGTCCGACTTCAAAATGGCCGCCATGGTCACCACCCATCTTTAAAAACTTCCCCCCCCCCCTCACATATTCTAATGTGCCACAAACAGGAAGTTAATATCACCAACCATTCCCATTTTATTAAAGTTTATCCATATAAATGGCCCACCCTGTATTCTTTTGGAGAATATGTTTCACAGGAGAGAACATAAATAGACGTAACCAGCACATTGTACCATGTTTACCTTAATGGGACTGCATCATAGCTAACTGGCAACATCACTGGTAAATTGCAAGTACAAAGACTGCCATTCAATCTGTATACCTAAAAGAAAAGCTAATGGAAAGATCCTTGTTGTCCATTTCCTTTAAACATTGTCACCTATTTTTATCCCCACAGAAAGCTATATTTTTCCCTGTAATACAATGTATTTTCTTTCACTGCTCCAACTCCCAGTATGACCTCAAGGTTCAATTAAAGTTGCAGATATAATCAATACTGATTTTACTCTACTCAACACAACAATAAATTGTGAAGCTAGTACTAGCAGCCTGCACATACTTCCCAGTCTCACTACTGTATATGTCTGATGTAACTCAATGATACTGAGGCAGTGGTTCTATTTCTTTAGATTAAAGCATAAAAAAATTGGAGACAGTTCAAAATATTTGATTAGATCTTTCAAAGCAGCACTGAAGTAAGTATTTCATTACAGAGGTAGTTTCTGCCTGCAAGAAAAACATGTTTTAATATTCATAAAAATGCATAGCCAGGACCTTCTTAAATGAAATTAATCTAAAATAAGTTGTTGAGTTAAGGGGATATTTATTTTACTTTTTACTAAACGTAATCCTAAAATGCCAAACTATACTATTTTAAACAACTTGCATCATGTTAACTATATTTTCCCTTTATAAATCCCTTTTTTTTTCTTCCCAATGTATAGCTTTTTTGCCAGATTCTCCATATTAAAGGGGTTATCCACCATAAGGTTATTTTAGTAGGTACCTGGCAGACAGTAATAGACGTGCTTAGGAAGGATCTGCGCTTGTCTTGGGGCTTAATGGCTATGGCGTGAGATTTTCATAATACTGTGGCTAGCTTTTTGTGAACTGGTATTTCCTGTTTGACTTTTCTTTTTTTGAATATAAATCCCACATTCCATTTTCCTCTCTCCCACACATCAGCCACCCCACCCATTAAAACACAAATGAGCTGCATCCATTCAAAGACCTGTGGTTTTCAATCAGGGTGCCTAAAGCTGTTGCATTAGTTGCACATTGAACTCTCTCCCACCAAGCTATCGCTCCACCCATTGAAGCAGACAGGCTCCCTGTCAGGATCCGGACTGGTATTCAGGGAGGACACAGGTGGGGGATCAGTGAGGTAATGGCATGGGCCGTACCAGGGGAACGGAATCTAAGAGGTTACTGGTTTTCATCAGAGCCCGCCGCAAAGCGGGATGGAATTGCTGCGGCAGGTAACCCCCAGGTCATTCCACCCTATAGCGACTCAACCTCACTAACTGCTGAGTCAGGCGCGGTACACAAGGATTAGGCAAAGGCAAGGTCAGACGTAGCAGAAGGTCGGGACAGGCGGCAACGGTTCGTAGTCAAGGGCAACTGCAAGGGTCTGGATACACAGGCAATGGACACACAGGAACGCTTTCACTGGCACAAGGCAACAAGATCAGGCAGGGACAGGAAGGGGAAGTGGACTTTTATAATGTAGGGAGCGCTTGAAACTAATTGGGCCAGGCACCAATCAATGGTGCACTGGCCCTTTAAATCTGAGAGACCCGGCACGCGTGCGCCCTAGAGAGCGGGGCCGCGCGTGTCAGGACTGAGCAGGAGGACGGGGCAGGTGAGAAACATGGGGCGCGATCCGAGAGCAGGCACGTCCCGTGGCTCGGATCGCGTCCCCTCCGGCGACATGGGAGCAGCGCTCGCGGTCAGCTGTGCTGACCGGAGCCCTGCATGCAGAGGAACGCCGTGAGCGCTCCGGGGAGGCAGCGGGACCCGGAGCGCTCGGCGTGACAGTACCCCCCCTTGGGTCTCCCCCTCTTTTTAGAACCGAGGAATTTGTGGATGAGATCTTTGTCTAGAATATTGGCCTCAGGTTCCCATGATCTCTCCTCGGGGTCACAATTCTCCAAATCTACCCCAATTTTTTTTTTTACCTCTGACGACTTTGGAGGCGAGGATTTCTTTAACGGAGAAGACATCAGAGGAGCCAGAGATAGGAGCAGGAACAGTGACCTTGGGAGAAAAGCGGTTAAGTACGAGAGGTTTGAGAAGAGACACATGGAAAGAGTTGGGAATACGAAGAGAAGAAGGAAGATGAAGTTTGTAAGAGACAGAATTGATTTGGTTCTTGATTTTGAAAGGTCTGAGGTACCGAGGAACAAGCTTGTAGCTAGGGACAAGGAAACGGATGTACTTGGCGGAGAGCCATACTTTGTCACCGGGAGCAAAGACAGGAGGAATTCTTCTCTTCTTATCAGCATGTCTCTTCATGCAAGATGAGGCCAGTAGGAGCGATTTTTGAGTCTCTTTCCAGATGAAGGAGAAGTCTTTTGTTAACTCGTCTACAGCAGGAACTCCAGAAGAAGTGGGAATGGAGAGGGGGGGGGGGGGGGAAGTGGGATGGAAATGGAGATCTGGAGGAAGATTCAGAATTCTTGAAATTTTACGAGAATTCAGCCCAGGGCACAAGGTCGACCCAATAATCTTGACGGGAGGAGACAAAATGACGAAGGTAATCACCATGGATCTGGTTTACTCTTTCTACTTGTCCATTGGATTGTGGATGATAGGAGGAAGAACAATTTAATTTGATCTTCAATTGACTACAAAGTACTCTCCAAAATATTGGACGCCACTATCAGACACAACATGCGTGGGAGGTCCGTGGAGACGAAAAATATGGAGAAAAAATTGCTTAGCCAACTGAGGCGCAGAAGGAAGACCTGGAAGCGGGACAAAGTGAGTCATTTTGGAAAAACGATCCACAACCACCCAAATGACAGTGTTGCTATGAGATACGGGAAGGTCAGTGATAAAGTCCATACCTATATGAGACCATGGCTGTTCAGGCACAGGCAGAGGAAGGAGAAGACCAGCCTGCTTCTGGCGTGGAGTCTTGTCTCGTGCACACACAGTACAGGCCCGAACAAAATTGGTCACATCCTTCTCCAAGGAAGACCACCAATAGTGTCTGGAGATTAGCTGTATGGATTTTTTGATTCCATCATGACCTGCCAGATGGGAGGAATGACCCCATTTCAGAGTCTGGAGGCGAAGACGTGGAGGAACATAAGTCTTTCCGGGAGGAATTGCCACCAAAGAAGCTGGGGCGGAAACGACCAGACACTCCGGAGGTATGATGTGTTGAGGAAGAATTTCAGATTCCGAGGCATCGGTGGCACGTGATAGAGCATCAGCCCTGACATTTTTGTCCGCAGGACGAAAATGATTTTTAAAATTGAAGCCTGGCAAGGATTTAACCGCTGGGCGGACTGAAGATGAGACAAATTTTTATGATCAGTATAGATGGTGATGGGATGCATGGATCCTTCTAGAAGATGTCTCCATTACTCAAGTGCCAACTTAATGGCCAATAATTCACGGTCTCCAATGGAAAAGTTCTTTTCAGGGGGAGAGAAGGTCTTGGTTTTTTGAAGAAGGACGGCTCCGGCACCAACGGAGGAGGCGTCAATCTTAAGGTAGAAGGGCTTCAAAGGATCTGGCTTGGACAGGACAGGAGCAGAAGAGAAGGCGGCTTTGAGGTGTTTAAAGGCTTCCTCTGCCTGCGGTGGCCAGGATTTTGGATTGGCATTCTTTTTGTTCAAGGCCACAATAGGTGCAACAATGGTGGAGAAGTGGGGATTGAACTGACGATAATAGTTTGCAAATCCGAGGAAACATTGGATGGATCGCAAACCAGTGGGACGTGGCCAATCTATTATTGCAGACAGTTTATCAGGGTCAATTTGAAGACCTTGACCTGAGACTATGTATCCCAAGAAGGGAAGGCTGCTGCGTTCGAAAAGGCATTTCTCCATCTTGGCATAGAGGAGATTCTTGCGCAGGCGTTGAAGCACTTGGCGGACATGGTGGCGATGTTCTTCCAGGTTGGAAGAAAAAATAAGAATATCATCAAGGTAGATCACCACACAGGAATACATCAAGTCCCGGAAGATCTCGTTGACAAAGTCCTGAAAGACTGCTGGGGCGTTGTACAGACCAAATGGCATGACTAGATATTCAAAGTGTCCATCTCTGGTATTGAAGGCGGTTTTCCACTCGTCACCCTCATGAATGCGGATGAGATTATTGGCGCCTCTTAGGTCAAGTTTGGTGTAGACCTTAGCTTCACGCAATCAATCGAATAGTTGAGAGATGAGTGGAAGAGGGTAGCGATTTTTCACAGTGATCTTATTAAGGCCGCGGAAGTCGATACAAGGGCGTAGCGACCCGTCCTTCTTGGATACGAAGAAGAATCTGGCTCCGGCTGGAGAAGAAGATTTTCGGATAAAACCTCTTTTGAGGTTTTCCTAGATGTACTCCGTCATGGCTTGTGTTTCCGGGGCAGAAAGTGGATAGATCCTACCACGGGGTGGTGTGGTACCAGGGAGCAAATCGATAGGACAGTTATAAGGTCTGTGTGGAGGAAAGATCTCTGCTTGCTTTTTGCAGAAGACATCAGCATAGTCCAGATAGGCCTTAGGAAGACCTGGCAATGGAGTTGTAATGGAGACTTGGCAAGAAGGAACTGAGGGAAGACAACGCTTGTGGCAAGAAGATCCCCAACTTTTAATGTCCCCAGTGGCCCAGTCGAGACTAGGCGAGTGAAGTTGGAGCCAAGGCAAGCCCAGAAGAATTTCAGAAGTACAGTTGGGCAGCACAAAAAATTCTATACGTTCGTCAGTGGCGTTGCTAGGGTTGGTGTCACCCGGTGCGGTAGAAAATGGTGTCACCCCATACCTCCCCCCCCCCCAGTAAGTTTTTAGCCTGTTGTGACGGACACCACTGTTGTAGCACATTGTGAGAAATTCCAGTATAATAATCAGATATACCAGTTGCCACAGAAAAGGAAAGTGTTAAAGAAGTTTACACCATTTAAATATAAAGCTCCCAGAATTACTTAAAGGGGTACTCCACTGGAAAACATTTACTTTTATATCAACTGGTGCCAGAAAGTTAAACAGATTTTTAAATTACTTCTATTTAAAATCTTAATCCTTACAGTACTTATCAGCTGCTGTATGCTCCACAGGAAGTTGTGTAGTTCTTTCCAGTCTGACCACAGTGCTATTTGCTGACACCTCTGTCCATGTCAGGAACTGTCCAGAGCAGGAGAGGTTTGCTATGGGGATTTGCTCCTACTATGGACAGTTCTTGACATGGACAAAGGTGTCAGCACAGAGCACTGTGGTAAGACAGAAAATAAATTAAAAAAGAAAAGAACTTCCTGTGAATCACTTATACAGCAGCTAATAAGTACTGGAAGGATTAAGATTTTTAAATAGAAGTAATTTACAAATCTGTTTAACTTTGTATCACCAATTGATAAAAAAAATGTTTTCCAGTAGAGTACCCCTTTGAGCAGTGGTGAGGTTATGCTGGGAGTTGTAGTTTCACTCACCATAACTGTAGAACTTACAAGTGACTCCAGCTCTGATAGGACATAGAGAGGAGAATGTACAATGATATCAGTCACTACAGGTGACGTCTTCTCTATAGTGAGGAGAATACACAATGATATCAGTGACTACAGGTGACGTCTTCTCTATAGTGAGGAGAATACACAATGATATCAGTGACTACAGGTGACGTCTTCTCTATAGTGAGAATACACAATGATATCAGTGACTACAGGTGACGTCTTCTCTATAATCTTCCCTTATCTAATTCAGATGGTACATACCGCTTGGTCCAGCTAAAACTTCTCTCTGCAGAATGTGACGCCCAGACGTCTCCTCACTATGTCAGCGCATTCTCATCCTCTATATGAAAACAAGTATTATTATAAACCTGCCAGACACTGTATCCTCTAAATATAATACTACAATACACTATACTCTTTGATTATAAACCTTCCATACACCATACCCACTGAATATAATGCTACCACACACTGTACATTCTGAATATTATACCAACACATACTGTACACTCTGAATATAAATCTGCCACATACTGTACCCCTGAATATAATACCGCCACACACTGTACCCTCTGAATATAATACTACCACACACTGTACATTATGAATAAAATACCATCACATACTGTACCCTCTGAATATAAATCTACTACATATTGTACCCCTGAATATAATACCGCCACACACTGTACCCTCTGAATATAATACTACCACACACTGTACATTCTGAATATAATACCATCACATACTGTACCCTCTGAATATATATCTACCACATACTGTACCCCTGAATATAATACCGCCACACACTTTACCCCTGAATATAATACTACCACCCACTGTACCCTCTGAATATAATACTACCACAAACTGCGCCCTCTGAATTTAACGTTGCCATACAGTGCACCCTCTGAATATAATACCACAACCTCAGTGACATCCCTCAACATCCGTTAGCTGATGCTATTACCACGGGGGGTTTTGGTGGTGTTGCTAGTGGATGATGGGGGTGCTACTACTGGGGGGGTGTTGCTGGAGGATGATGAGGGTGCAACTGGCCATCCCCCCCTGGCAGTATCACCCCCATCATCCATCCGCAGGATCATCCTCCTGGCAGGAGCACCACCATCATCCACCATCAGGATCTGCTGAGGGAGGTGCTGCTGGGGGGGGGGGGGGTGTTGCTGGTGGATGATGAGGGTGCTACTGCCAGGGGGGGAGCATTAGGTAGGCAGCAGTTCCCTCACTTTAGATAGGCAGCAGTTCCCCCACATTAGGTGGCATATTTTCCCCACATTAGGCAGCATAGATTCCCCACATTTGGTACATGTTCCCCCACATTAGGTAGCAATTTCCCCACATTAGGTAGCACAGATTCCCCACATTAGGTAGCAGTTTCCCCACATTAGGTAGTATAGGTTCCCCCCATTCGGTAGCACAAATTCCCCACATTAGGTAGCATAGACTCCCCACATTTGGTAGCACAGATTCCCCACATTAGGTAGCAGTTTCCCCACATTAGGTAGCATAGACTCCCCACATTAGGTAGCATAGAATCCCCACATTAGGTAGCATAGACTCCGCACATTTGGTAGTAGTTACCCCACATTAGGCCGCAGGTTCCCTTGCAGGTTCCCCACAATGGGTCAAAGTCTCCCCACATTAGATCGCTGTTTAACCCCCCCCCCCCCCCCAAAAAAAAAAAAACACATACAACACAGACAGACACACACACAGAGTCACAGTCACACACACACACAGAGTCACACACACACACACACACACACACACAGAGTCACACAGTCACACACACACAGAGTCACACACACACAGAGTCACACACACAGAAAATAAGGCATACTTGGCACACCAGAAGGCCTCCTACATAATTCCAATACAAGAAATTATTGTGGGCAGGGGTGTAGCGCTCCTGGGTCCCCCTGCAACAAACACACACAGTCACATACACACACACACACACACAGAGTCAAACACAGTCACATACATACACACACACACACACACACACAGAGTCACACACAGACAGTCACACACAGACAGAGATAGCGACAGACAGACACACACACTCACCCATCCAGCGCAGAGCTCCTTCTCTCCTGGCACCCTGCGAGTGACGTCACTGACGGACGGGCGCACAGCGGCGATGAAGGGCGGGGGGGGGTGCTGACGGGCGCACATCGCAGGTGAAGGGGGGGGGGATGGATGGGGGGTGCTGCCGGTCGGATATAGACGGGGGGGTGTCGGTGTAGCTGGGGGGGGTGCTGCAGAGCGTCTTGGTGTCACCCCATTAGGTTGGTGTCACCCGGTGCGGGCCGCAACCCCCGCACCCGGGTCGCAACGCCACTGGTGTTCGTGATGGTGAATTCCCACACTCATGAGCAGAGGTTGAGTGCGGTAACGCACAGTGTAGACCAGCCTTTCTCCATTGACGGATGAAAAGAAGAGAGGTTTGACAAGACGGGTAACTGGAATATTGAACTTGTTGATGAGGGAGGCTTCAATGAAACTTCCTGCTGAACCAGAGTCCAAGAAGGCTATAGCGGAGAAGGAAGTATTAGCGGACATAGCAATCCGCACAGGTATAGTCAGTCTTGGAGAGGAAGAATTCACACCTAGCAACACCTCTCCTACGTTAACTAGGTGTGCGCGTTTCCCTGACGCGGAGGATGAATAGAACAGTCCTTTAGGAAATGTTCAGTGCTTGCACAGTATAGGCACAGGTTTTCATTCCTACGGCGATTCCTCTCTTGTAGGGTCAGGCGAGACCGATCCACTTGCATGGCCTCCTCAGCGGGAGGCACAGGAACAGATTGCAAAGGACGCTGGAAGAGAGGTGCCAGGGGAGGAAACCGCCTAGTGAGCAGGGCCGCGCACGCCGGGACTGAGCAGGAAGAAGGGGCAGGTGAGAAACATGGGGCGCGATCCGAGAGCGGGCACGTCCCGTGCCTCGGATCGCGTCCCCTCCGGTGACATGGGAGCAGCGCTCGCGGTCAGCGGTGCTGACCAGAGCGCTGCATGCAGAGGAACGTCGTGAGCGCTCTGGAGAGGCAGCGGGACCCAGAGCACTCGGCGTGACACTCCCTGTCATCAGCTGACTAGTGAGACAACAGTAATTTTGTATGCTGGTAAAAATAAATATTGGGGTGAAAATCAAAGAAGAATTGTAAGAAAACCGTCACACACAGGTACAGACACTATATTATGAACTACATTAAAGGGGTATTCCAGGCAAAACCTTTTTTTATATATATCAACTGGCTCTGGAAAGTTAAACAGATTTGTAAATTACTTCTATAAAAAAATCTTAATCCTTCCAATAGTTATTAGCTTCTGAAGTTTTCTGTCTAACTGCTCAATGATGATATCACGTCCCGAGAGCTGTGCATGATGGGAGAATATCCCCATAGGAACTGCACAGCTCCCGGGACGTGAGTCATCAGAGAGCAGTTAGAAAGAAAACAACAACTCAACTTCAGAAGCTAATAACTATTGGAAAGATTAAGATTTTTTAATAGAAGTAATTTACAAACCTGTTTAACTTTCCGGAGCCAGTTGATATATAAAAAAAAGGTTTTGGCCTGGAATACCCCTTTAACTTTACAGCCTCTGTCGCATAGTCAAATAAAAACAAATCCTGGAATACCCCTGTAATAGGGGAGATGCAGCTCAGCCCAATCTCATGATCTTTGAAGGGATACTCTGCTCGAAAACATTTTTTTTTTTAATCAACTAGTGCGCCAGAAAGTTAAACAGATGTGTAAATTACTTCTATTTAGAAATATCAATTCTTCCAGTACTTATCAGTTGCTGTATGCTTCACAGAAAGTTCTTTTCTTTTTGAGTTTCCTTTCTGTCTTACCACAGTGCTCTCTGCTGACACCTCTGTCATGTCAGGAACTGTCCAGAGCAGAAGAGGTTTTCTATGGGGATTTGCTCCTACTCTTGACAGTTCCTAAAATGGACAGAGGTGTCAACAGAGAGCACTGTGGTCAGACAGAAAGGAAATTCAAAAAGAAAATAACTTCTTGTGGAACATATTGCAGCTGATAAGTACTGGAAGAATTGAGATTTTTAAATAGAAGTAATTTACAAATCTGTTTAACTTTCTGACACCACTTGATTTATAAATTTTTTCCCCTTGGAGTACCCTTTAAATAAGCCATAGACCAATTCCCTGATGGGACTAGTGTTGAGCAAGTTTAAAAAAAAATGCACTTTGGCAGCTTCACAGAATATATTTTAAAAGTTCACCTCAGACTGAATAACTTCAGACCAATGCAGGGAATTAACAATAACCCTAAAACTAATGTAGATCACTGCTTCAGAAACCTAAAGCCTTGTTTAATACCGCTGGGTCACCAATGAAGGTATCAAAGTTTAAGGTAAAAGGGTTTAAGGTAAAAGTTATGATGCCGTGGTAATCCCTGATAAATTACAGCATGTTTAAAATGCACTTCAGTAGCAGATTTTATGTTTTTTTTTAGTTTTTTTTTTATGTTTTATTATAATAAAGATAAAAAAATTGCTATTTTGTTGGCAGTTGCCTGCGTACTCCATGAGTTGCCTAAAGATGGTCAATTCAACCAGATAACACAGAAGTGACTGTGCCATCAACAGCCTGGCCTGATTTGAATTCATTCATACAATTGGATGACTGGGTGCATACTGTTGTTTTCAGGGTATAGATTATTTTAGGGATAACTGACGGGATAGAGAAGGAAGAATATTAGATTATAGTAATGATGACAACAAAGAGACTGCACTGTCTAAAGCAGGGGTCCTCAAACTTTTCAAAAGGGGGCCCAGTTCACGGTCCCTCAGACCGTTGGAGGGCCGGACTATAGATAACAAAACATGAATAAATTCCTATGCACACATATATCTTATTAGTGGACTACCACTTTAAGTACACAGCACAGTTCCCCCCCACATTAGGTTGTAGTTCCCCCACATTAGGGTTGGCAATACAGTTCCCCCACATTAGGGTTGGCAGTACAGTTCCCCCACATTAGGTGCAGTACAATTCCCCCACATTAGGTGCAGTACAATTCCCCCAGATTAGGTGCAGTACAATTCCCCCACATTAGGTAGTAGTTCCCCTACATTAGGTTGTAGTTCCCCACCACATTAGGTGCAGTTTAGTTCACCCACATTAGGTGCAATATAGTCCCCCACATTAGGCTTGCAGTATGTTCCCCCACATTAGGTGCAATATAGTCCCCCACATTAGGTGCAGTATAGTTCCCCCACATTAGGTGCAATATAGTCCCCCACATTAGGCTGGCAGTATAGTCCCCCCACATTAGGTGCAATATAGTCCCCCACATTAGGCTGGCAGTATAGTTCCCTCACATTAGGTGCAATATAGTCCCCCACATTAGGCTGGCAGTATGTTTCCCACATTAGGTGCAATATAGTCCCCCACATTAGGTGCAATATAGTCCCCCACATTAGGTGCAATATAGTCCCCCACATTACGTTGGCAGTATGTTCCCTCACATTAGGTGCAATATAGTCCCCCACATTAGGCTGGCAGTATAGTTCCCCCACATTAGGTGCAATATAGTCCCCCACATTAGGCTGGCAGTATAGTTCCAACACATTAGGTGCAATATAGTCCCCTACATTACATTGGCAGTATGTTCCCCCACATTAGGTGCAACATAGTCCCCCACATTACGTTGGCAGTATAGTCCCCCCACATTAGGTGCAATATAGTCCCCCACATTAGGCTTGCAGTATGTTCCCCCACGTTAGGTGCAATATAGTCCCCCACATTAGGCTGGCAGTATAGTCCCCCCACATTAGGTGCAATATAGTCCCTCACATTAGGCTGGCAGTATAGTTCCCCCACATTAGGTGCAATATAGTCCCCCACATTAGGCTGGCAGTATAGTTCCCCCACATTAGGTGCAATATAGTCCCCCACATTAGGCTGGCAGTATAGTTCCCCCACAATAGGTGCAATATAGTCCCCCACATTACGTTGGCAGTATGTTCCCCCACATTCGGTGCAACATAGTCCCCCACATTACGTTGGCAGTATAGTCCCCCCACATTAGGTGCAATATAGTCCCCCACATTAGGCTTGCAGTATGTTCCCCCACATTAGGTGCAATATAGTCCCCCATATTAGGCTGGCGGTATAGTTCCCCCGCATAAGGTGCAATATAGTCCCCCCACATTAGGCTGGCAGTATGTTCCCCCACATTAGGCTGGCAGTATAGTTCCCCCACATTAGGTGCAGTATAGTCCCCCATATTAGGCTGGCAGTATGTTCCCCCACATTAGGCTGGCAGTATAGTTCCCCACATTACGCTGGCAGTATGTTCCCCCACATTAGGTGCAGTATAGTCCCCCACATTAGGCTGGCAGTATAGTTCCCCCACATTAGGTGCAGTATGTTCCCCCACATTAGGCTGGCAGTATAGTCCCCCAAATTACGTTGGCAGTATGTTCCCCCGAAGGGACGCGCCGCTGGCAAACACTTACCTACTACCAGTGCGCGCATCCTTGCTTCTTCTCTTCTTCTCCGCTGCTCCGCGCTTGGTTGCCATGGGCGCACGCATGGGACGTCAGTGACGTCGCTGCTTGCGCCTGCTCCCGGCGGTCCCTGTGTTTTTAAAGTAAACGCGGGCCACAGGGACTTCACAGAGGCATCCTTGTGTTCCGAAAGCATCTTTCGAAACACAGGGATGTCCTAAGGCAAAAACACCCGGCAGGCCGGGTAAATGCGCTCCGCGTGCCGCATGTGGCTCGCGGGCCGTAGTTTGAGGACCCCTGGTCTAAAGAATAGGCCTGGCTACTAGGAATATGACAGGGATTGGGAGCTGCTTCGGCAGTAGCAAGATTTTGTAGAAAACAGCAAGTAGTCAGTGGTAAAGGAACTTCACTTTATTTCACGATAAGACATCAATAAAAGCACTCAAAAGTCTTTCAATAGACCAAACAAAGGAGAACAGGGAAATAAAACCTCCCGGGTAACTTTTGGACAATTGGAGTCAGAAACCTCTGACTGCATGTCTGATACATCAGACGCATCTGATCATGTGAGTTCTAATCGGGGTCCCAATGCCCCCTCCACCTCTCATCGGCCGGTCTAAAAAAACGACAGCGGAGAGGGGGGAGGAAGCATCGGTCCAAGAAGGTCCACTCTGGACAACAAAAGCCGACATAAATAGAACCTTGTTCAGATGTTGTCAATTTGACTCCAGTTATTCTTAGTGAATCACAGTTACAGGTGTTGGCCAAAGGTCTCAGTTTTTCACCCACTTTTCATTTCAATGTGTTTGATACTATTGTTGATGTCAATAAATTTATCAGAGCTCTCACTTAAAAAAAAAACATTTTGATGCCAGTGATTTTGAAGTTACACAAAAGCCTAACAATGATGATATCACCCATATTGCTAAAAAAATTTCTAACTCATTTAAAGAACAGGTGACATTGTGTCAACTAAGGTGTTTGGAGTTTGAGGCTTTGGGACGATCAGCTGAGGTCTCCTCTTCCCCAGGCTTCAAAACTGCCAATCCTTATTTCTACCCCATTCATTTTAGGAGTCCGGTTATGGACAAATTTCAGGATATGGTTATGCAGGAATTGGTTCACTTTAAAAGTCATAGCTGTAATGAAGGTCGTGATAATCTATCGCCGTCGGAGAGGAGAGCACTTAAGGAATTTAGGGATAACGCCAGTCTTACAGTGCGTATTGTATTGACACTAATTTATACTGTGCTCTTAACAGAGATATACTGTGCGATACACAAACATACTGCAAAATTGCATGTGATCCTACTGTTCATTTTTGTAGAGATCTGGAGGTTTTGCTAAGAGATGGCTTGGCTCTTCATGTCATTTCTCAACGAGAATTTGATTATTTGCTAGTAAAAAATCCCATTATTCCAGCTTTTCATTCACTTCCCAAAAATCCACAAGAACCGATTCCCGCCACCTATGCGTCCCATCGTGGCAGGAATTGGTTCTTTAAATGAACGGATTTGCCAGTGGCTGGATTCTTTGTTACAGCCACTGGTATCTCTCTGTCCTAGTCACATCAAAGATACCAAACACTGGCTTTCCATCTTAGATGGAATCAAGTGGGATGGTTCTTATCCATGGCTAACTCTGGACATTGAATCCCTATATTCAGCCATATCACATTTTCTCTTCGCAGGCCATTTCAGACATCATGCAACAATTCTCTACATACAGCTCAGACTTTTTCTTTTCAAAATTAGTTCTTCATACAAAAAACAGGAGCTTCAATGGGCGCTAAATCATCTCCATCTGTCACAAATTTATTTGTATTTTGGTTTGAATTACAATATGTGTTTGGTGACAATAATCCATTCTTTGATAGCATAGTCTGGTTTGGACGCTATGTGGATGACGTCATTGTCATACTGAGTTCCTCTAAATCAGAAGCTAAGCAATTTGTGGATTATTTGAACAATAACTGTCACAACCTTTTTTTTCACGTATTCTTGGCGTCACACAGACACCCCTTTTCTAGACATTTAACTTACCATCAATAACAATAGCATCTACACTTCCACTTACAGAAAACCAACTGCTGGCAACACAATATTACGGGCAGAATCATGCCATCCTAAACATACAGTTCTAGCAGCACTGGTTGGTGAATTTACCAGAGCTAAAAGAAACTGTTCCACCACACAAGCATTTTTAGCTGAAAGTAATAATATTTGTATCAGATGAAGTAATCGTGGCTATCCTACCTGGGCACTAGATGGAGCTAAAAAAAAAAAGAGTGGAATCTAAGTCACGTTCAGACTTGCTTAACCACAATGCGGGAGTGAGGAAGTCGGACCGTGATTTTCCACCTAAAATCTCTATAGTTACCACTTATAGTGTAGAATACCAGAAGATTAAACAAATCATATTTAAACATCTACCCTTTTTACATCAAGTTCCATCTCTTGGCAAATTCCTTCAGTATGGTTGCAATTTTTCTACCTGGCGAGCACCCAGTTTGGGGAACTTGTGTTTTGCCTTTACGTAAAGGTTCTAATTCACATGATAGGTGGCTGTCTATGTGCGTTTTTTTCAAGTGCGGCTTGGCCCGCTGTGTCACATGTAAATATGCTGTTAAATCCAGTGAAGTCATTGGCAAAGATGGCAAAAAGTTTAAAATTAAACAGTTTATCAACTGCCAAACCACATTTGGAGTTTACCACACATGGTGTGACACATGTAAATTATCATACATAGGCAGCACTATCAGATCAATTAAAAAAGAGTTCAAGAACATTTGAGAGGGGCTAAGTCCACAATGAATAGAGATGCATTCTGGTGACGTGAGCAATTTCCATTTTCAGGGCATAGAAACTGTCAGTGTACCTGATAGAGGAGGGGATCGGGAAAAAATCCTTCGTTGTAGAGAAGTATATTGGATTTACCTATTGCATACATCTTTTCCGCAAGGGATACATCTCAAAACCAATCTAATCCTCCACTATTAGCATCTACTGACTGTGTTCAGTTTTGTTTTTGGACATCTATTCACACTTCTGCGTGTTTCATTCATTTATGTCCTCCTTCTGTTTTCTTGTGTTAAGTTTTTTCTTTGTTTAGAGTGATTACATTTTGCAACTTAATCTATTGTAAGTGGATCATGGGGTATGGGTCCTTTCAGGTGGCTTCATGGTGGTTAACTGGTGTATATTTTGGTTGCAGGTCTGTAAGCTTTACTCCTCCTCCACCATCAGCAGTCCCAATTACCTACACCTGTCTGGATCCCATATATTTCATCCCATGCCACCAGCTCAGTGCATTTGATAAAGGTTGCAAGACCAGAAACGTCATGCATGTTTCAGTATTCTTTTTTTTATGGACTGCCATTTGAGTGCTTTTATTGATGTCTTATCATGAAATAAAGTGAAGTTCCTTTACAGCTGGCTACTTGCTGTTTTCTACATTGCATTGGAGATTTGCCATGCAGACGGGTCGTGAGAGCTGACTTCCCTTGCTTGCTACTAGTAGCAAGGTTTTGTTCACTTTGTGGGGTATTTTATTTGCCCTACAGTGCCTTGTGATGCTGCTCCATGTCCTGTCCTAAAGCCATAGAAGAGGATTTATCAAAACATGTGTAGAATTCCGGCTAGAGGAAGTGCGCGAGTCACACGAAACAACTTGTTCCGGTCTTCCCCATCCTCCACCACAGCTCCCCCGCCTGTTGCCTACTCAATGTCTGCAAGACTTGAATAAAAGACCTGCTTGGTGAGTGCAGCCTTCTTCCGTGTTCTTTGTTCCATGTGCTACATGCTGCTTGCTTGGCTTCGCACCTCCGCTACAGGCTTCTCATGAGTCACGTCTTGTGTGCTACCCTGCGCTACACCTGATGCTTAGTCTCGTATGTGCCGGCTTCCTTCTCTCTTTTGCTGACTGTGTAGAGTTAAAGTTGACCAGTTGCCAATAGCAGCTAATCAGATCGCTTTTATTTTTTATTTTTCACAGGCCTCTTTAAAAATGAAAGGTGCTGACCTAAAGCCATAGGGGGTGATTTATCAAAACCTATGCAGTGTTCAAGTCAACCAGTTGCCAAGAGCAACCCATCAGATTGCTTTTTTTTTAAAATTCACAGGCCTCTTTAAAAATGAAAAACGCAATCTGATTGATTACTAGTAGGGATGAGCTAATCGAATCTGACAAATCCGAATTCGATAAGAATTTCATGAAACATTTGATTGGTAACAAATCCGATTCAATAATATGAATCGCTTCATTAAACTCCATTTAGTGCGGTGCAGGCTCCCGGGCATATAAAATGGCAGCTCCACATGTGAGGACATGGGAAGGCAGGAAGGCGGGCAGGCGATATCACCCTGAATTGCATGCAGCATGCAGCCTATCAGCAGCCAGCCAGCCCTGTGATGTCACAGCTCTATATAATCAGCAGCCATCGCTGCAGCCAGCCTTTTTAGCATTTTATTGCAGAGAGAGTGTTTTATTGCAGAGAGAGAGAGTTGTGTGTGTTGCACAAAAAATTTGCTTTACAGCAGCGATTCCCCACAAGCCCAAATTACTGCAGAAAAGCACAGACAGGGAAGGGAGAGAGAGACAAAGTAAACTTTTGGGTTTACTACAGAGCGACTCTGTATTGCTGCAGTGGGGTGTACAACAACTCTAAAGCTAATAGGGGCCAGTTAGGGTAAGCACAAAACGCCATAGTCACCTGCTTTTTGTGCCTAATAATACTGTATTGGACTGTACTACACAGTGTCTCTGTGCTGCAGCACTGGTGTGTTCTACACCTCTAAAGCTAATAAGGGCCAGTTAGCGTGAGCACTTAAAGTCATAGTCACCTGCTTTTAGTGCCTAATACAGGTTGCGTAGCAGAGCGTATTGTCCTCACATAAGTGTAACCTGTGCATACATAGGTGGTGTAGGATTGTTTTTCCTGTCAAACTAATTTGGGCCAGTTACTGTGAAAGGCCAGCACACTTGTTTTTGTAGCCTAATAAAGTTTTGAGCAGAGCGTATTGTCATCATCTGATAAGTTTAAACTGTATGTACATCTATGTGGTGTACGATTTTTTTTCCTGTTAAACTAATTTGGGCCTAGTTACTGTGACATATTTTAAAATTGCTATCAGGGATCTCACCCCTCTGGGCTTAAATCCTGCAAACATTTTTTGCTCTTAAAATGACTAAAGTGTGACAAAAATCTAAATATATCATGTGTTTAAACCACTTAGGGACCCAGGGCATACAGGTATACTCCGACGCCCTGGTACTTAAGGCACCAGGGCATACTTGGACGCCCGTGGGAATTTGGGTCCCTGTCATGCGACAGGCGGGGACCGGACCGGGATGACTGCATATATCTATCAGCAGGAACCGGTGATCTGTGGCTATTCCGGGTCATATGGATCTCTGGGGACCAAGAAAATAAGGGGGATCGGGGCTGTCCAAGACACCCCCGATCCCCCTGAAGGAATATCAGTGAGGTGGCAGGAGTGCCACCCCTCCTATCCCTGCTATTGGTCGGTCAGAGGCTACCGACCAATAGCAGATCGGGGGCAGGGGGGTTAAAGTTCAGTTCCCCTGTTCTGCCCACACACAGTAATCTGGGCAGAATGGGGGGAACTGTTCTGTGACCGGCAGCGGCGGAGGAGGTCACTTACCAGTGGCAGCAGGCGGTGATCCTCTCCCTGGTGCGGCGATCCTGCGACTACGGAAGCCGGTGAGTTGTTGCCTAGCAACATCTGGAGGACTACAGTTTGGAGACCACTATACAGTGGTCTCTAAACTTTAGCCCTCCAGATGTTGCAAAACTAAAACTCCCAGCATGCCCACACAGCAGTTTGCTGTCTGGACATGCTGGGATTTGTAGTTTTGCAACATCTGGAGGGCCACAGTTTGGAGATCACTGTGCGTTGGTTTCTAAACCATGGACCTCTAAATCTAGCAAAACTACAACTCCCAGCATGCACAAACAGCAAACGGCTGTCTCACCATGCTGGGAGTTGTAGTTACTAGTGATGAGTGGCATTGCCCATATTCGAATTTGCGATATTTCGCAAATATATAGACGAATATTCGTCCTATATTCGCGAATATGGCATTTTCGTTATATGCGAACATTCGCGTATTTGAGGGAGAAAACAGTGAGGGGGTGGGCACCTTTACTATTGGTTGCTAGGGATGTTGTTGATAACCTCTGACAACTGTATTTGCATCATTCTAATTGGCCCTCACGTCTAAAGCAGGAATATGCAAATATTAACATATGCGAATATGCGCATATGCGAATATTCACATATACGAATTTGCGCAAATGCGCATATGTAGAAAAAAGCGAATATTCGCAATTTTGAATATATAGCAAATATATTTACAATATTCGCAAATTTGCGAATTTGCAATATTTGCGCTGAAAATTCTAAATGCGAATGGAGGCATACTGGTTGGAAAATACTGAGTTAGATAACAGAACCTTACTGAAGGTTTTCCAACCAGTGTGCCTCCAGCCTTTGCAAAACTACAACTTCCAGCATGCATGGTCTACCAGTGCATGTTGGAAGTTGTAGTTTTGCAACAGCTGGAGATTTGCACCCCCCCATGAGAATGTACAGGGTACATTCACAACACCAAAAAAAACAGGGAAAACCTCGGGTCACAAAAACCCTTATTTTGTTCCCACCCTTAAAACTTAGCTTTTATTTAGCCTTTTAATAACAAAAGTAGTTGGAATTTTTTTTATAAAGGTAGTGAGTCCCTTTTAAAACTAGAATCCTGTAGCCTGCTTGTGAATATACATGTCATATGCTCTGTGTCCAGATACCATTACTAGTCACCAGTGGCCTGCAGTAACCCTGGTGCTACAGTCTATGAGCATGCTGTCAGGATCACTGTTAAAGCCTAACAATGAGGGGGCATTGTAGGTTTTAACAGTGATCCTGACAGCATGCTCATAGACGCTAGCACCAGGGTTACTGCAGGCCACTGGTGACTAGTAATGGTATCTGGACACAGAGCATATGACATGTATATTCACAAGCATGCTAAAGGATTGTAGTTTTAAAAGTGACTCACTCACTACCTTTATAAAAAAAAAATCCAACTACTTTTGTTATTAAAAGGCTAAATAAAAGCTAAGTTTTAAGGGTGGGAACAAAATAAGTTGTTTTTTTTGACTAGGGGTTTTCCCTGTTTTTTGATATTGTATAATTTTTTACCCTAACCCATCTTGGGGATCTTTTCTATTATTGTTTGAGGGGGGTACATTCACACAGACGGGTTTACAGTGATTTTCCTGCTTCAAGTTTGAGCTGCGGTAAATTTTCTGCCGCAGCGCAAACTCCTAGCGGGAAACTCACCGTAAACCTGCCCATGTGATTGTACCCATAAAACACAACACTACACTACAATAACACATTATAAAGGGTAAAACACTACATATACACCCCCTTATACTGTCCCCCCAATAAAAATGAAAAACATATCGTACGGCAGTGTTTCCAAAATGGAGCCTCCAGCTGTTGCAATACCGGCCACTGACTGTCCAGGCATGCTGGGAGTTTAGCAACAGCTGGTGGCACCCTGTTTGGGTATCCTTGGCGTAGAATACCCCTATGTCTACCCCTATGCAATCCCTATGCAATCCCTAATTTTTCATTTACACAGCCCACTGTTCCAAAGATCTGTCAAAAGTCAGTGGGGTGTAAATGCTCACTGCACCCCTTATTAAATTCTGTGAGGGGTGTAGTTTCCAAAATGGGGTCAAATGTGTGTGTGTGTTGGGGGGGTCCACTATTCTGGCACCATGGGGGATTTGTAAATGCACAAGGCCACCCCGACTTCTATTCCAAACAAATTCTCTCTTCAAAAGTTCAATGGTGCTCTTCCTCTTCTGAGTATTGTAGTGCACCAGAACTTGATGTTCACACATGGGGTATTTCCATACTACCAAATGGGGTGTGGGGGGGCATTTTCTCCTATTACCCCTTGTAAAAATGTATATGTGCACTGTCACCCAATTTTTTTTTTGCTATGTTGTAGTTAGAGATGAGCAAATCGAAGTTGACGAACCTGAATTCATTACAAATTTCATGAAAAATTCGATTCACAACGAATGCAAATATCGCTGCGATTCGATCGCGCAAATCGCTTCATTAAACTCCATTTTACAGCGTTCCAGGCTATTGGAGACCTAAGATGGAGGATCCACATGTGAGTACAAGGGGCAGGGGATTATGGGAGGGCTGGAAACAGCGGCTGGAATGAAAGTAGGCGGGCTGACCCTGAATCACATGTGAGATGCAGCCTATCAGTGTTCACTGACCCCTGTGATGTCACAGCCCCTATATAATTGGCGGCCATCTTGCCTCTCTTCATTTCATCTATGCACTGAGATAGAGAGGACGGGACTGCGTGTGTGTGTGAATAGCTCATACCACAGCGTTACACTGCAACTGCTAGTCACATCAGCATTAGGGAAAGGCAGGAGTGCAGAGTGCTGCGCTGTTACTTTGAGAAGTATCATTGATAGCTAAACCTCCTATACACGTTATTGAGCATTGCAGCAGAGAGGGGCAGATAGCTGTCAGCTGCCTCATACAGATCTCCAAGCTGCCTGAACTTTCTGAAGCATCTTATCTACTCATTTTTCAGCCCAATTGAGTTTTTTTTTGCTCCACAAATCTTCTGCTGCTCAGAATTGTGAGACAGTGCAATTTAGGGTTTAATCCCTGTATTTTTAGTTTTTTTGTGTTGCTGCACTGTTGGGTCCTGCTGCTGTTCAGAAATACGTGATTGTTCAGTGGACTGTAGTGCATTTGTACCATTTTGTACCTGTTAATCTGTCAAGGGGCTACATACTGTGCAAGTCCAAACAATAGTATGCACGGGCGTTTTTTTTTTTTTTTTTTTAAATACAGTTTTTTCTTCATATAGTTACGCATTTTACTGCCCTCATCAGTGCATACCGCATAGGTACATCCAAGTATTGTACCATTTTGTACCTGTTAATCTGTCAAGGGGCTACATACTGTGCAAGTCCAAACAATAGTATGCACCGGCTGTTTTTTTTTTTAATACAGAGTTTTTTCTTCATATAGTTACGCATTTTACTGCCCTCATCAGTGCATACCGCATAGGTACATCCAAGTATTGCACCATTTTGTACCTGTTAATCTGTCAAGGGGCTACATACTGTGCAAGTCCAAACAATAGTATGCACCGGCTGTTTTTTAATTTTTTTTTAAATACAGAGTTTTTTCTGCGTATAGTTACACATTTTACTGCCCTCATCAGTGCATACCGCATAGGTACATCCAAGTGTTGCACCATTTAGTTCCAATTAAGCTGTCAAGGTGCTCCACCCAAATTGGCTAATATAGGTGCATGGCCTCACAGGTGCTACTCTAATGCTGCCTGGAAGAAATTCAAGGCTCATTACATATGGAGTTTACACACCTCCAAGTATAACATTTAAACAAACAACAAAAAACGTGGTCTCAAATGGCTGGAGGTGCTCAACCCCAAATGCAGTTGTGCATTTATACTGGGGGAGCAGATCCTGCCCTTGTAGTCCATTGCTAGGGGCGATCCCCAGCATAAAAATGCATACAATGGAGGATGCCTGCAGCGGACTACAAGTGCCACAATAGAATCCTACACCAGATAGACGGTGTGGATGTGTAACAATAAGAATAATGCAATACAGGAATATGGGTGCACTACTGTGGTAGATGTATACAATGACATTGGCTATCCCTCAACACTGATGCTAAAATTGAGACATTCGCCAGTATATCCTTATATGAAGGACATACCAGAGCTCGCATCTACCACAGTAGTGCAACCATATTCCTGTATTGTATTATTCTAATTGTTACACATCCACACCGTCTATCTGGTGTAGGATTCTATTGTGGCACTTGTAGTCCGCTGCAGGCATCCTCCATTGTATGCATTTTTATGCTGGGGATCGCCCCTAGCAATGGACTACAAGGGGAGGATCTGCTCCCTCAGTATAAATTCACAACCGCATTTGGGGTTGAGCACCTCCAGCCATTTGAGACCACGTTTTAAGCTGTCAAGGTGCTCCATCCCGTCAAAGTCCAAACAATAGTATTCACCGGCCGGTGTTTTACAAAAATGCAGAGTTTTTTCTGCGTATAGTTACGCATATTAATGCCCTCATCAGTGCATACTGCATAGGTACATCAGAGTATTGTACCATTTAGTTCCTGTTAAGCTGTCAAGGTGCTCCATACCGTCAAAGTCCAAACAATAGTATTCACCAGCCGGTGTTTTACAAAAATACAGAGTTTTTTCTGCGATTAGTTACGCATATTACTGCCCTCATCAATGCATACCGCATAGGTACATCCAAGTATTGTACCATTTAGTACCTGTTAATCTGTCAAGGTGCTCCATACCGTCAAAGTACAAACAATAGTATTAACCGGCTGGTGTTTTTAAAAAATACTGAGTTTTTTCTGCCTATAGTTGCGCATCTTACTGCCCTCATCAGTGCATACCGCATACGTACATCCAAGTAGTGTACCATCTTGTACCTGTTAATCTGTAAAGGGCCTACATACTGTGAAAGGACAGCCGTAAGTAATCACCTGTTGCTGTTCAAGACAAATACTGTTTAAAGAGTAGTGAAGCGTATTGTAATACCCCCATAAACGCACTAAGTATGTCAGGCAGAGAAGTGCCAGGACGTGCACAGAGGAGTGGCAGAGGCCTAAATACTTAAGGCAGAGTTGGCAGAAGACTTGGGGCGAGTGGCAGCAGGAGTCGCAGCGAGAGGCCTGAGCTCCCGTTATCAGCCAGCGGTCGTGTCTCCACCAGCAACCCATCTGCCATCGTGAATTGGTTAACACGCTCATCCACATCATCACAAGTGACATCTGACACCCCCAGTCAACAGTCGGTGGGTTCCTCAGACACTACCCTCAGTTGGCATGGCAGGGGAGCAGTCCCTGTCCTCTCATTGCCTTTGTCCTATGCTGTTCCCTCTCCAAGTATCTTATGCTGTGGGTTCAGCTCCACTATTTACTAAGGATGATCTAATAGAGGACAGTCAGCAGCTACTGGACAGCCAAGAAGAGGAGGAGACATGCACCGCTTGCTCCGCTAGGTGGCCAAGTAGTGATGCGGAGAGTGACGTGGGAGGCGGTGTTGTGTTCAGGGTCCTGAAGCAGACACTGTTGGGGAACCTGAGGAGGACATCAGTGACGTGCACACACCTGTTGATGATGACGAAGCCGATCACAATTTGGAGCCGGGTGCAGAAGGGGCTTCATCATCATCAGAAGAAGAGAGATGCAGGTTGCCCTTGAGGCCGCAAGGCGGTAGCATCGTTAGCAGTCAGCGTGGTGGCAGGAGTGGAAATTCAGGAGCCAAATGTTCCTGGGGGAGACCACCTGCTTCTCGGCAGCCTACCTTTCTGGGAGGTAGTGGAACAGGGGATCCTGGAGATGGCGCCAGTAGCAGTCAATTAGTGAGGACTGCGGGTGGTAAAATCAGCTACTTTGCGGTGTGGAAGTTTTTCATAAGGCATCCGGAGGAGGTTCACGTAGCCACATGCAAGATCTGTCGGCAGAAGGTGAAGCATGGCCAGGGTCCCAATGTCGGCACCACGGCCCTGCGTCAACTCATTCTGCCTGGGAGAACAGTGGCTCCGATGTAGTGGTCCAGCCTGCTGCATCACCCAGTGGCCATCCGCTGCCTCCTTCATCCAGCCAAGGCTCCACCACCTCAGCCGAAGGGAGTTGTGTGTCAAACCCTTCTTCTGTCGCTCCTGCTTCTCCAGCTTTTAGTCAGACATTCCGCCAACAATCCATCGGCGAAGCCATGTCCAAGAGACAACAGTATGCGCCCACTCATCCAACGGCGCAGAAGTTGAATGTGCTTCTGTCCAAGTTGCTGGTGTTGCAGTCCCTCCCTTTTCAAGTGGTTGACTCTGCACCTTTCAGAGAATTGATGGCTTGTGCCGAGCCGAGGTGTTAGAGTCCCAAGCCGTCATTTCTTTGCAAAGAAGGCAGTACCAGCCCTGCATAAGTTTGTATAAGAGAAGGTGGGCCAGTCGTTGAGCCTGTCGGTGTGTTCAAAATTGCACGGCAGCGCCGACGTGTGGAGCTGTAACTACGGGCAGGGACAATACTTGTCCTTTACGGCTCACTGGGTAAATGTGGTTCCTGCACAGCCACAACAGCAACTTGGACAGGTCACACCGCTTCCTCCTCAACGCTCTCGCTCCCAGGCAGTTGGTCCTGTTACAGTGTGCGACACCGCCTCCTCATGCTCCACTGTGTCCTCGGCCTCCACTGCACGTCCAAATCTCGGTGGCCATTCATCGTACCATGTGTGTAGGGCACGGCGGTGTCAAGCTGTTCTTCACATGGTTTGCCTGGGCGAACGGAGTCACACAGGGGAGGAACTGCTAAAGTTCATTAGTAAAGAAATCCGAGTATGGCTTACTCCACAAAATCTGGAAATGGGAAAGTTGGTGACAGACAACGGGAAGAACATTGTGTCCACGCTGCGACAAGGAAGTGTGAAACATGCGCCCTGCATGGTACAAGTGTTGAATCTGGTTGTCAAGCACTTCCTCAAGTCTTCACCCCATTTGCAAAACATCCTGAAAATGACAAGGAAACTGTGCATTCACTTCAGCCACTTGTACACCGCCAAGCACACCTTCCTTGAGCTGCGTCAGAACGGTATTCCACAACATAGTCTTATTTGTGACGTTGCCACACTTTGGAATTCCACTCTCCATATGTTGGACAGACTATATGAAAAAGAAAAGCCATAACCGATTTCTTGATGATCCAAGCAGATAGGAGTACTCCCCTGTGTAACTTCAATGTGAACCAGTGGCAGCTCATATGTGACACCTGCCATTTGCTGAGGCCCTTTGAGGAAGCCACATTATTTGTGAGTCGCCTGGATTACGCCATGAACTACGTAATTCCACTCCTACATTTCCTACAACAAATGATTGAAACCATGGCTGGTCACGGCAATGGAGACGTTGCGCCTACATCTCAAGGCTACATGAGCCCTGTGGGGGCTGAACTGGAGGAGGAGGATGATGAGGGGCAGAGCGGAGCACAGTTTAGGGTGGATGAGATGGCCGGTGTTTCTAGTCTTCGTACAGGAGAGGAGGAGCAGGAGCAGCCAGAGGAGCTGGAGGGTTATGAGGTAGTTGAGACAGAGGATCCAGACACACCGTGGCAGTATGCAGTGGAGATGGAGGCAGGTAGTCCCTCCGAGTCACTGGTGCAAATGGCACGATGCATGCTCAGTTGCTTGCGTAGTGACCCCCGAATTGTCAAAATTTGTCAGCGGGATGACTTCTGCATCTCCACCTTATTAGACCCTCGCTACCGTCCCAAAATGGGGGCCTTTTTTACTCCCACTGAGAGGTAGGACAAACTAACCTACTACAGAGACATTCTACGTAGTCAGTTGGTCATGGTCCATCCACTCGCAGGTCTGACTTGGGGGGCCCTCTGCGCTCACTTTCCACTGCCATGGCTGCTGGGGAGGGGAGGGGTGGGAGGAGCAGTACCAGCTCAATCAGCAGCAGCCTTAGTCTAAAGTCACTGATGAGTAGCTTTCTTCACCTGCATAGTGAAGCAACTCATCAGCAGCAGGTAGACATGGAGCAGGACCGGAACCAGCAGGTGGTGGCATACCTTGACATGGCCATGCCAACAACCATTGAAGATCTGCTGGACTTCTGGGCAGCCAAACTTGATTTATGGCCGCAACTAGCAGAGTTTGCACAGGAAAAGCTGTCATGCCTGGCCAGTAGTGTGCCATTAGAGCAGGTGTTAAGTGAGGCCGGGGCCATAGTCACCCCAAGGCGAACTCATCTATTCACCAAAAATGTGGAGAAACTGACGTTTGTTATGATGAATCAGGGATGGATCAGCCAGGATTTCCAGCCACCAATGCCAGATGCCTCAGAGTAGATTGACCAAGCTGCTACACCAACATTTCCCAATTTTGGTTGGTTATGAAACCCTCTTGGGTTATCAATTAGTTTTATGGATCCCTCTTTGGTACTGCGATTGCGTTCTCCTGGCTCATCCTGTGTCTTTCAGGAATTACTTGCCTCACTGATGCTTCTGGCCTTGGGCCTTTAATTTTTGGATGTTTAGCAGTAGCTAAATATATGCTTAATGCAAATGTCAACATTGATCTTTAAATGTAAGGGGTTATGAAACCCTCTTGGGTACTGCGAATGCCTGCTCCATACTCATTCTGTGTCTTTCAGGAAATAATTACCTCCCTGATGCCTCAGGCCTTGGGCCTTACATTTTTGGAAGTTTAGCAGTAGCTAATACATGCTTAATGCTAATTTCAACTATGATCATTAAATTCTCGGCGCTCTGCAAGGGCCTTCTCCTACCCCGCCGGGGCCGAT
The DNA here is from genome assembly GCF_029499605.1 of Hyla sarda. NCBI lineage: Eukaryota > Metazoa > Chordata > Amphibia > Anura > Hylidae > Hyla > Hyla sarda. Next base: position 149,201,830 of record NC_079195.1, on the reverse strand, counting down.
CCGAGGACCTCACTAAACCATCCAATCGGTAGTAGAGACATGCGGTGTGTACAAAGGGCAGGGACTTAATGAACCCGAGCTTATGACCGGCGCTTAGTTATGATTCTTCTTTCCTGGCAAATAATTGCAATCCCTGATCCCTATAGCGAAGGGGGTTCAGCGGTGAAAGACAGACACACGCTGGTCCGTTCAGTGTAGCGCGCGTGCAGCCCCGGACATCGAAGGGCATAACACACCTGTTATTGCTCGATCTCGCGAGTGATCGTGCAATGTAAGGGGTTATTAAAGCCTCTTGGGTACTGCTGATGCCTACTCCTGACTGCTCCTGTGTCTTTCAGGAAGTACTTGACTTCCTGATGCTTCTGGGCTTGGGCCTTTAATTTTAGGATTTTTGAAATACATACATACATGCTTAATTAAAATTTCAACATTTATGGTGCAATGTATGGGGTTATTAAACACTCTTGGGTAGTGTTTATTTTTATTTTTTCAAATTTTCTGCTAATTATCACAGTAATGAACTTGAATTTTCCACAATAATAATCATTACACCATTGAACGATTGTTGCATGTGATTCTTTAAGTAACATTTTCAAAAAAAAATATGCATAGGGACGAACTCTGCTTCTTTATTTCATTAAAAAAATCTTTTATAGAAGAATGTCTTTTGGTGGTCCACCGTCCTGCATTATAGAGTCTTCTGGATTCTTGGATATGCACTTGTTCTTAAACAAAGGTACAAAAACCAAAAATGGCCGGTCAGGGCTATAGAGACATTGCGCCTACATCTTACGGCCACATGAGCCCTGTGGGTGCTTGTGAGATTAGGTCCTTTGTACCCACACGGATAGGTCTGGGACACAAATTTTTCGTCAAAAATGTTTGTCTTTTTTATTAGGGATTGTGAAGCTTTGGTGCGTACTCATGCATCAGCCAACTTCAGCCTGTGTCATTCAGGCAATATATGGTTTACTGATGGCGCTGCTGGGCCTGGGTCTGGGAATTTCAAATTTTCTCATAGGTAGCACCCGCTATCCATAAGTTTTCTTCATAAATTTCTACAATTGTTATGTTTTTTTTTGAGGGATTGTGAAGCCTTAGTGTCTACTCATGCATCAGCCAATTCCAGGGTGTGTCATTCATGCAACATATAGGTAGCACCCCCTGTCCTAAATATTCTTAAAATTATTTTAAAAATGGTTGTTTTTTCTTTGGGAATCTGAAGCTCTGGTGTGTACTCAATGCTGCTTCCTGCTACACTCTGTCAGCCCATTGGTCCTGCGACAGTTTGCTACTCCGCCTCCACATCCTCCTCTATGTCTTAAGCCTCCACTGCCCGGACAAGTCTCAGTGGCCCTTCCATGTGTGCAGGTAACGGCGGTGTCACGCTGTTCTTCACATGGTTTGCCTTGGCGAGAAGTCTTGGAAACAATGGCCGGTCAGGGCAATGGAGACGTTTCGCTTAAATCTCACGGCCACATGAGCCCTGTGGGGGCTTGTTTGATTTGGTCCTTCGTACCCACACTCTGGGGTCTGGGACACGCAAAGGTTGTTTTAAATTTCAAATAAAAAAATGATGGCGCTGCTGGGCCTGGGTCTGTTAATTTCAAATTTTCTCATAGGTAGCACCCGCTATCCAAAATCTTTTTTCAAAAATTTCAAAAATTGTGGTGTTTTTTTGGAGGGATTGTGAAGCCCTGGTGTGTACTCGTGCATCAGCCAACTCCAGGCTGTGTCATTCAGGCAATATATGGGTTGCTGATGCCGCTCTGGGGCCTGGGTCTGGTAATTTCAAATTTTCTCATAGGTAGCACCCGCTATCCAAAATCTTCGGTTTAAATTTCTTAATTCATCTTTTAATCTTAGGAATTGTGAAGGCTTAGTGCCTACTCATGCTGCTGGCAACTCTGGGCTGTGCCATTCATCCACTATATGGTCTCCTCATGCTGCCAACACCTCCACGCTGTGCCATTCATCCACTATATGGTCTCCTCATGCTGCCAACACCTCCATGCTGTGTCATTAAGCCACTATATGGTGTCCTCATACTTCAGCCTCATCCAAGCTGTGTCATTAAGCCACTATATGGTCTCCTCATGCTGACAACACCTCCATGCTGTGTCATTCTGCCACTATATGGTGTCCTCATGCTTCAGCTTCATCCAAGCTGTGTCATTCAGCCACTATATAGTGTCCTCATGCTGCCAACACCTCCACACTGTGCCATTCAGCCACTATATGGTGTCCTCATGCTGCCATCACCTCCATGCTGTGTCATTCAGCCACTATATGATGTCCTCATGCTTCAGCCTCATCTAAGCTGTGTCATTCAGCCACTATATGGTGTCCTCATGCTGACAACATGTCCTTGCTGTGTCATTCAGCCACTATATGGTGTCCTCATGCTTCAGCCTCATCTAAGCTGTGTCATTCAGCCACTATATGGTGTCCTCATGCTGACAACATGTCCTTGCTGTGTCATTCAGCCACTATATAGTGTCCTCATGCTGCCAACATGTCCATGCTGTGTCATTAAGCCACTATATGGTCTCCTCATGCTGACAACACCTCCATGCTGTGTCATTCTGCCACTATATGGTGTCCTTATGCTTCAGCTTCATCCAAGCTGTGTCATTCAGCCACTATATGGTGTCCTCATGCTGCCAACACCTCCACACTGTGCCATTCAGCCACTATATGGTGTCCTCATGCTGCCAACACCTCCATTCTGTGTCATTCAGCCACTATATGGTGTCCTCATGCTTCAGCCTCATCCAAGCTGTGTCATTCAGCCACTATATGGTGTCCTCATGCTGCCAACACCTCCATTCTGTGTCATTCAGCCACTATATGGTGTCCTTATGCTATAGCCTCATCCAAACTGCGTCATTCAGCCACTATATGGTGTCCTCATGCTGCCAACACCTCCACGCTGTCATTCAGTCACTATATGGTCTCCTGACACTGATGCCACCACCAGGCTCTGTCATTGTGCTGCTGTGCGGCAGTGATTCTAAAAGCGATGCCGGTAATCTGCATGTTATTCTGAATCACAGTATTATTTCACTAACCCAGCACACTCCATATGCATTTTAGAACACAGCAAAGTGTTCTATACCCCTATAGAGGCTGTATGTAGGCTAGAAATAGCCTTTTTTAATATAGATTAGCCGCGAAAAAATTCGGATCGAAGCAAACTTTTCCGGAAAATTCGGCGAATCGGCCGAATCAAATTTTTGAAAATTTCGCTCATCTATCTGTAGTTTAACTGGATTGATAATCCAAAAATGTTACTATACCACATGTGTACGTTTTCCATAGAAGTAGTTTGTGTCAAGGTTTCACAAAACAACCTTCCTAACCACACAAGGCAGTGCAAACTTATCAGTAAGATTTGTGGAAGAATTAGTTTCATATCACAAACAAGACCCACATTCAGGTGTTTTACATGGTCTTTCCTAATTTTATATATATATATATATATATATATATATATATATATATATATATATATATGCAATGGATAAAGGCAGCACACCACGATGATATAATCCAAAAACTGTGAATTTATTCCATGATGTAGAAAACAACGTTTCGGCGATCTCTCACCGCCATTTTCAAGATCGCCGAAACGTTGTTTTCTACATCATGGAATAAATTCACAGTTTTTAGATTATATCATCGTGGTGTGCTGCCTTTATCCATTGCATATTTAGTAAGAACCGGAGCACCGAGGTTCAACAGGCTTGCACCCATTCCACTATTCTGGATGTGCTGCTTTTTATGAACTTTCTATATATGTATATATATATATATATATATATATATATATATATATATATACACATATATATGTATACACACTCTAAAATTATGTTTCATTAGACAAAGGAATGTATTGCAGAAATGTGCCTCATGGCTTTTCACCAGGTGTAGATAAATAATTCACTAATCAGCAAATATGCTAATATTTTTATTGTGTATTTTATTCACAAGGTTTATTTTTTAGGTAGTTTTAAACCATATGCACCTATTGTAATTAAAGACAATTGAATGTAAGAGATTACTCTAGATATTTAATGCATCCCAACTCCATGGGGCTTTATTGGCAAGCAATTCTTTTCATATAAATGTGAGCAGAAATGTACTGTTATTTAGAGAATGCCAATGCAAATTAGTCCAGGGAAAATATTTAGAAAGAAGTGAAATCATGTATGTTAGTAACACTAAAGAAAACATAGAGATGGAGGGGGCTATTTTTTAATAAAAAATTTATGCAATCCACCCTCACTGTATGTTTAGTTCTCTCTGCTTCTACTTCTCTATGATTAGAACTCATTGCAGTATATACTACTAACTGAATGGTATAAATACTGCTTGGAGGAAAACAAAAAAAGGAATTCTTGAGTGAATTGGTTTCGTTTGAAAATATTCTATTATTTCTTGGAATACAAAAGCACAAGATTGAAGGGATTTATACAAGCAGACCATGTATTCATGGGATACCCCCTCCTTTTTATTGTTCAACCTGCTTAATTTTCATAAATTATGCTTTATTTCTTCCTCCCTAGGCTTCAGCTGGGATTTATTTATTGGTTTTGTTTTATGGTTTTTGTATTTCTTCTATCTGACGATTTATCTTAAACGTTATGTACTAGAACAAGATTTCTAGAATGCTGCATATCTCTTTCTATAGTCTAATTAAACATCCTTAATAGCAGGAATTATTCATGTCAGAAAATGGTACTTAAGTATGTAGACAAGGAATATTATAAAAACACATACAATGATTTTATAGTGTGAAGTTCTCAAAAAGTGTCTTGAATGTATCCGGAAAATATGGTTAAATTCATTAACAGTGCAAGCGAAGAATAGGTTAATAAAATATGATAATTGGAGCTTTAATACCTTCATAATTATTGTCCCAAACAACATAAATATGAGGAAAAACCTTACCATAAGATTCATTTCAAAATGAAAAACCATATTTTTCTATTTTAAGTTGTTTAAAGACACATTGGTGTAGTAATTGACAAAAGGTGATTTAGTGCTATATGTGTTGATTTAGCAACTTCATATTTCCATATAATCAACAAGTCACAAAATTGTGTTATTCACCTCTCCCCTATTCAGTGTAATATCAGTAATATCAGGGCCAGGTAGCTGCTGCCAAGGCTAATATAGTCATGGGAGGATTAAAAAGGGGCATAGAGGTTTGCCTCTGTATAAATCATTAGATGGATATGGCTGAACCGGTGAGAAGGCAAAGGGGGTGATAAAGATAATTAATGGTATGCGAGAATTACATTACTAAGACAGGTTATCAAGCTTGAGCTGTTTCAATTTGGAGAAAAGACATCTAAGGGGTTGATTTGATCACAATGTACAAATATATAAATGGACAGTACAGAAATCTTTCTAGTGGTCTTTTTAACTCCTTCCCTCTTGGGCCATTTTTCATTTTTGCTATTTTGTTTTTTTTGCCACTCACCTTCTAAAAATCATAACACTTTCAATTTACCACCTACAGACTCATATGAGAGCTTGTTTTTTAATCATTTCACCACCAAATTTATGGCAAAACCAGTAAAAACATATTTGTGGGATAAAATTTAAGAAAAAAAAAACATTTTGTAAATTTTTGGGGCTTCCAATTCTACGCAGTGCACTTTTTAGTACAAATGATACCTTATCTTTATTCTGTAGGTCCATACGGTTACAAGGATACCTAACTTATATATGTTTTATTTTATTTTGCTACTTTAAAAAAATAGGGGGCTAAAACATGCAATCTTCTGATTGCATATACTTGTCAATGCTCTGCCGCAGCAAAGTACTGATCAGTGTGTAACCGGTGATTTGCAGCTCTAGCCTGCTGTGCAGGCTAGGAGCAGCAAATCATCGAACGGAAGACAGAGAGGCATGTGAGGACCCTCTTGTCATCCGGTAAGCTGATCGGGACATTGCAATTATGTCACGATAGTCCGGATCCGCTTAGCTGCCGGGAAACTTTCACTTTCTTTTTTGATGCCGCAATCAACATTGATTGCGGCATCTAAAGGGTTAATGCCGGTCATTGGAGCGATCGACGGTGCCCAGCATTAGCCGTGGGTCCCGGCTGCCCATAGCAACCGGGACCCATGGGGTTTAACCCGTTCTCCACTGGTGACAACGGTTAAAACCCTGTTCATGGGACCAGGACGTACATGTACATCCTAAGTCCTTAAATACTGGGCATTAGTGCATAACAGGTGTCCTTAACAGGTTAATGAACTACAACTAGATAAAAAGGCAGTGTTAAATTTAGTTGTGATAAACAAAGTTACCTATAGGCCTCTGCCAGTATAATTAACTGCTCTCATAATAAAATAACTTTTGTCATATTAGGTTATGCAATACAATGTTTTGCCAAACAATTATACTGATTAAAAAATAAAAACAACAGCTCTAGAAGTCAACAAGATTCATATAAAGCTAACTGGTGAGCAGAGTCTAATCCATACATTCTGTAGCTACATGCTCTTGAGATATAAATCTCATACTTTGTTTTACCCTGTACTACAATGTGTTAGTCAATATTGGCAAATATAGTGTCATATTTTTTGAATAGACATGAGCGAGTTGAGTGAACCCGGACCCCAATTTTGGGGTCACAGTGGCTTGCTGAACTTTTCAACATTGCCAGGTTCGTCATGTACGTACCTGGCAATGTCAGTAATAATAGGTACACATGCAAATATTAAATAAACTTCAAATCTTTTACAATAAAAATACATGTGTCTCGTAAAGGAATTATTGGGTGAGGTAGAAGACAGAGCACCCCTTTCATGTCCTCTATCAGTAAACAGTAAATGGCAGTACCAGCAACAGTACAGGTAGCAGCAGGTATAGGCCAGGTGCATGGTAATACAGTCATGACCGTAAATGTTGGCACCCCTGAAATTTTTCAAGAAAATTAAGTATTTCTCACAGAAAAGGATTGCAGTAACACATGTTTTGGCATACACGTGTTTATTCCCTTTGTATGTATTGGAACTAAACCAAAAGGGAGGAAAAAAAGCAAATTGGACATAATGTCATGCCAAACTCCAAAAATGGGCTGGACAAAATTATTGGCACCCTTAACTTAATATTTGGTTGCACACCCTTTGGAAAAAATAACTGAAATCAGTCGCTTCCTATAACCATCAATAAGCTTCTTACACCTCTCAGCCGGAATGTTGGACCATTGCAAACTGCTCCAGGTCTCTCTTATTGGAAGGTTGCCTTTTCCCAACAACAATTCTAAGATCTCTCCACAGGTGTTCAATGGTATTTAGATCTGGTCTCATTGCTGGCCACTGGCTGGCAGAATTCTTCAGCGCTTTGTTGCCATCCATTTCTGGGTCCTTTTTGATGTATGTTTGGAGCCATTGTCCTGTTGGAAGACCCAAGATCTCAGATGCCAACCCAGCTTTCTGACACTGGCCTGTACAAATCTGTTGGTAATACTCAGATTTCCTGATGCCTTGCACACATTCAAGGCACCCAGTGCCAGAGGCAGCAAAACAACCCCAAAATATTGAACCTCCATCATATTTCACTGTAGGTGCTGTGTTCTTTTCTATGAATGCCTCATTCCGTTTTCGGTAAACAGTAGAATGATGTGCTTTACCAAAAAGCTCTATCTTGGTCTCATCTCTCCACGAGACGTTTTCCCAGAAGGTTTTTGGCAAAATGTAGTCTTGCTTTTTTATGTCTCTGTGGGGTCCTCCAGGGTCTCCTGCCATAGTATTTTATTTAATTTAAATGTTGACAGATAGTTCGCGCTGACACTGATTCTCCCTGAGCCTGCAGAACAGCTTGATTATCTTTGGGACTTGTTTGAGGCTGCTTATCCACCATCCGGACTATCCTGCGCTGACACCTTTCATCAATTTTTTTCTTCCATCCACACCTAGGGAGATTAGCTACAATGCCATGGGTTGCAAACTTTTTGATAATGTTGCACACTGTGGACAAAGGCAAATCTAGATCTCTGGAGATGGACTTGAACTTTGAGATTGTTTATATTTTTCCACAATTTTTGTTCTTAAGTCCTCAGACAGTTCTCTTCTACTCTTTCTGTTGTCCATGCTTAGGGTGGCACACACACAGGTACACCATGCAAAGACTAAGTAAACTTCTCTCCTTTTTATCTGCTTTCAGGTGTGGTTTTTATATTGTCCACACCTGATACTTGCCCCGGGTGAGTTTAAAGGAGTATCACATGCTTGAAACAATCTTATTTTTCCACAATTTTGAAAGGGTGCCAATAATTTTGTCAAGCCCATTTTTGGAGTTTGGTGTGACATTATGTCCATTTTGCTCTTTTTCCTCCCTTTTTTGGTTAAGTTCCAATACACACAAAGGGAATAAACATGTGTATAGCAAAAATGGTGTTACTGCAATCCTTTTCTGTGAGAAATACTTCATTTTCTAGAAATATTTCAGGGGTGCCAACATTTACGACCATGACTGTAGTTTTAGCCATGTCAGCAAGCAAAAGTGCTTACTGTCTTCCAGGGGGTGTGAGGTTTTGAAGGATAGTATTGCCCTTGTGGATTGGTTGACTTGTTCATGGTCTTCTCAGGAGGAGGAAGCAGAATCTGACAATATGATGTTGAGTCAGGATTCCTCATCGTCTCATGATGTGGGGGAAATGGCATTACTAGATGGTCTGTTTAATCATCTTTTCATCATAGTGCTAAACAGGATGATAGCATTAGCCATGTTTGAGGACAGTCAGCCTTTAAAGTGGGGAAAAAAGGTGGTGGAGGTGGAAGAAGTGTCCGAGCATAGCACTAGGGGGACTGGTGGTGGTAGGCATGGTAGTGATAGTGTAAGTGTAACACTCACGTTTCAGAAGACAGGAACTCTGGTGGATGTGGATCCGCTGGATCTGTGTGGCAGATGACTCGGACCATACCAGGGAGAGGAGTCTAAGGTGCCGCTGGTTTTCACCAGAGCCTGCCGCAAAGCGGGATGGACTTGCTGTTTCAGGCGGCACCCAGGTCGTTACCCCTGGCATGGCTCGAACACACAGGCTGCTGAGGAGATGCAAGGCACAGGAGGGATAAGGCAGCTGGTAGTCAAGATAGCAGAAGGTCAAGTCAGGAGGCAGAGTAGCATAGTCGCTATGTAGCAGGAGGTCAAGGCAGGCGGCAAAGAAGCATAGTCAGGACGTAGCAGGAGGTCAGTAGGCAGGCGCAGAGGAGCAAGGTTAAGTCACAGAGCAAAGGATCAGATACACGGTAAGACAACTCTCAGGAATGCTTTCTCTCAGGCACAAGGCAACAAAGATCTGGCAGGGAAGTAAGGAGGGTGGAGGAATTTATCAATGAGCCAGAGGTGAATTATACTAATGAGCGCACTGGCCATTTGAATCTTAAAGCTAGGGGACGGGGAGACGTTCGCCGGAGCAAAGAGTGACGGACTGGGGCTTGCATGCGGGTGCGTCCCGCCATGCGATTCCCAGCCCCGCCGGCAGCAGCAGGTAACCCGACCATGCGCTCACGACTAGCGTGTGCAGCCGGAGCGCATAACGTAACAGTACCCCCCCCCCCTTTGGTCTCCTCTTCCTTTTATGAGTCAGAAAACTCCTGAGAAGGTCACGGTCCAGAATATTCTCCTCAGGGTCCCAAGATCTCTCCTCAGGACCGTAACCCTACCAGTGCACGCCTCTATCCAAAAAAGATATGATGAGGAACACCATGTAAACGAAAGACATGCAACAAGAAGTACTTCGCCTGCTGCCGGGCAGAAGGAAGACCTGGTAGAGGAATGAAATGAGCCATCTTGGAAAACCGATCTACAACAACCCAGATGACAGTGTTATTATGAGATGGTGGCAAATCAGTGATGAAATCCATGACGATATGGGACCAGGGAGTCTCTGGAATGGGTAAAGGCTGTGAGTCCTGCAGGTCTATGTCGAAGAGTTTTGTCACAGGCACAAGTTTCACAGGAATGAACAAAATCAGAAACATTACGTTCAAGATGGGGTCACCAGTAGTGCCGGAAGATAAGAAGTAGAGTCTTGCGTATTCCAGGATGTCCTGCTGTCAAGGACGAATGACCCAATTTCAGGACCTTGTGTCTCAATCTGGCAGGCACAAATGATTTTCTGTGAGGAACTTGCTGAATCTCAGCAGGAGCTGCCAGAATCAAACAGTCAGGAGGAATAATATGCCTAGGGGTGGAGTCCAAACCAATTACATTAGTGGACCTGGAGAGAGCATCAGCCCTGATATTCTTGTCTGCTGAACCTGGAAAAGAACAGTGACCACCTTGCCTGGCGGGGGTTCAAACGCTGAGCAGACTGAAGGTATAAGAGATTCTTATGGTCGGAGTAGATGCTGACCGGATGAGAAGAACCTTCCAATAAATGTTGCCACTTCTTCAAAGCTAGCTTGATAGCGAGGAGTTCACTATCTCCAATGGAGTAATTCCTCTCAGCAGGAGAGAAAGTCTTGGAGAAGAACCCACAAGTAATAGTCTTGCCCTCAGTGTTTTTCTGAGTGAGAACGGCACCTGCTCCTATAGATAAGGCATCAACCTCCAAAGCAAAGGGCTTCTCCGGATCAGGTCTTGTAAGCAGGGGAGAAGAGGCAAACACATACTTGGGAGAAGGCCTCTTCAGCCTCTTGAGGCTTCAGCCTTCTCTTCAGCCTTCTTAGTGGGAGCCACAATAGGAGCAACCAAGGATGAAAAATGTGGGATAAAATGACGATAATAGTTTACAGATCCCAGAAAGCGTTGAATAGCACATAGGCCCGAAGTACGAGGCCAATCCAATACTGCAGAAAATGTATCTGGATCCATCTGCAGGCCCTGGTGAGAGACAATGCAGCCAAGAAATGGAAGACTAGATTTCTCGAACAGGCATTTCTCCAGTTTGGCGTGGAGACGATTCTTCCGTAATCTCTGAAGAACCAGATGAACATGAGTACGATGCGCCTCTAAGTTGGAAGAGAAGATAAGGATTTCATCTAGGTATACGACAACACAGGTGTAGAGAAGATCACGGAAGATATAATTGACAAACTCTTGAAAAACGGCTGGAGCATTGCGGAGACCAAATGGCATTACGAGATACTCAAAATGTCCATCATGAGTATTGAAAGCTGTTTTCTATTCATCTCCCTTGCGGATACGAATTAGGTTATACGCTCCACGTAAGTCCAATTTGGAGAAGACCTTGGCTCCACATAGGCAGTCAAAATGTTCTGAGATAATAGTTAGAGGGTAACGGTTCTTGACCGTGATTTTGTTAAGTCCCCTGTAGTCAATACATGGACAAAGTGAGCCATCCTTCTTTCCAACAGAGAAGAAACCAACTCCAGCAAGAGAAGAGGACTTACGGATAAATCCCTTTTTGAGATTCTCCATGATATACTCAGCCATGGCTTTGGCCTCTGGAATCGAAAGAGGGTATAACCGAAGAGGAGTGGTATCAGGCAGAAGATCAATAGGGCAGTCGTAAGGATGATGTGGAGGCAGAGACTCAGCCTGTTTCTTGTAGAAAACATCAGAGAAATCTTGGTAAGGTGGTGGCAGGCCAGGTAAAGGAGGAGGACGAAAAACTATTTTAGACTGAACTGATTGGAGGCAAAGATTTTGACAGGATTGTCCCCAGGGAATAATTTCTCCAGTTCTCCAATCCAGTTGCGGGGAATGGCCAAGAAAAATATCAGAAGTACATTTTGGCAGCACATAGAATTCAATATTTTCTTTATGCAATACACCCAATTGCATGACAAGAGATTCAGTAAGGAAGTGAACCATACAGTCCAGATTTCGTCCATTAACAGAGGAGATGAACAAGGACTTGGAAAGCCGAGTGACAGGAAGATGATACTTGTGGACCAAAGAAGCATCAATAAAGTCACCTGCTGATCCAGAATCGAAAAATGCTGTAGCACTGAAGGAAGACTTGGTAGAAATGAAGACTTGTACAGAAATTGTTAAGCGAGGAGAGGTGATATTCACACCTAGGGTCGCTTCTCCTACGTGCTCTAGGTGCAAGAGTTTTCCCAGATACTGTGGACAAACAGAACAGTCTTTGAGGAAGTGTTCGGGGCTAGCATAATACAAGAACAAATTCTCACTGTGTCATCGTGATCTCTCCTGTTGCGCAAGACGGGAACGATCCACTTGCATAGCCTCTTCGGCAAGAGGCGCAGGAAACTGTAGAGGTTGATGTTGAAACACAGGTGCCAGGGAGAATATCTCCTTGTTCGGGCAGGTTCCCTCTCTAAGCGCAGTTCTTCCTGCCTTCCAGCAAAAAGTACATCAATACATGTGGCCAAGTGGATAAGTTCAGTCAGAGAAGATGGAGGATCACGTGCAGCAAGGGCATCTTTAATCCTGCTATACAGTCCTTTTTGAATGTGGCAGTAGACTAATGACAAAGTGACAAAGGCCACCTTTGCACGTTCTTTCGGAAACAGTTCAGACATGAGCTCCAAGTGCAAGGAGCACTGTGTAACAAAGCCTCTGCATGACTTAGAATCCCCATCATACTTGGAATGTAAAGGCAGATGCAGCTAGGAGCCTGAAGACACTGCAGGAGCCGGTGGTGGGAGTGGGCCAGGTTGTGGTACCTGCTGCTGTTGCAAGGCCAAAAACTGTTGCATCATAGCTGAAAGTTGAGAAAGTTGCTGCACCTGTCGGGCCAACTGCTGTGACTGACGTACCACAATGGAGGGAAGATCCACGACTTCAGGAGGGGGTAACTCAGTGGGATCCATGGCCTGATCTTACTGTAATACTCACGTTTCAGAAGACAGGAACTCCGGTGGATGTGAATTTTGTGGCAGATGACTCGGACTGTACCAGGGAGTGGAGTCTAAGGTGCTGCTGGTTTTCACCAGAGCCCACGGTAAAGCGGGATGGACTTGATGCGGCAGGCAGCACCCCGGTCACTACCCCTGGCACGGCTCAACCACACAGGCGGCTGAGGAGATGCGAAGCACAGGAGGGGTAAGGCAGCTTGTAGTCAGGATAGCAGAAGGTCAAGGCAGGCGGCAAAGAAGCATAGTCAGGACGTAGCAGGAGGTCAGTAGGCAGGCGCAGAGGAGCAAGGTTAAGTCACAGAGCAAAGGATCAGATACATGTTAAGGCAACTCTCAAGAATGCTTTCTCTCAGGCACAAGGCAAAAAAGATCCGGCAGGGAAGTGAGGAGGGTGGAGGAATTTATCAATGAGGCACAGGTGAATTACACTAATGAGCACACTGGCCCTTTAAATATTTAAGCTCCTGCACGCAGTGCATGCCAGAGTAGATACTTGGAACATTAGCTATGGCCAGGGCCACCAATATATGATTGAAAAGCAATTTCTCTAGTATGTACAGGTTCTTCAACATTTTACTGCAACTCCCAAAAAGGGAGAATTTTGTCAAATTTTATCAAATTTTATCAAACATTCAAAAAGTTATTTCTCTTGTTTTTCCAGACTTGTTCGAAAAATTTATAAATTAACAAAAGGGATTTTTTTTCAATGTTGACAGGTTGTTTGCTATTTTGAGACACTGTCACCAATCCTGTTGCAAATCACAAAAAAGGATAATTTTTAGAACACTTGGAAAAAGCAATTGTGTCTTCCGATTCCTTTGTGGGCATTTTAACATCAGCAGGCATCTGCCCAAACCAGGGATACTTTATCCACCTTTCAGTGTAGCATTAGAGAGAGGGTTCAGTGGGGCAGGAGATGGCATCACCCTCAGGCTAGGTTTTCGGACCCTCAGGTTAGGCTGACTAAATACTTTTTTGTCCCACTGTAGGAGGATCGCAACGGGTGTCAGAAGTGACACTCGCTGTGATCTATCTATTAATGTAGGTACTACAGCTCCCAGCATGGAGCAGAGTGTGCTCCATGTTGGGAGCAGTAGTACCCGCCGTTAAGGACAGATCACAGCGGATGTCACTCCTGACACCCGCTGCCATTGTCCTATATAATGTATAGATGCAGGCCGCTCTTCTCTGTATAATGTAAAGATGCTGGCCGCTCTTCTCTGTATAATGTATAGATGCCGGCCGCTCTTCTCTGTTTCCCTGCACTACCGTACAAATACACACCTATTCATATTTCCCGCAGAGAGTTGTGATTGGCTGGAACCATCTGGCCAATCACAGCTTTCTGTGGGAAATATAAATCTGTCATGTGAATAACTTCACATTTCAAAATACAGTGCAGGGGACCAAAGAAGAGCGGCCGTGCCACCCGCTTCTATACATTAAATTGGAGGATCGCAAATGCAAAAACTTAAGAATAAAAACGTAAGAAAAAACGCCAAAACGCAGGGTGATTTACCCTGCGTTTTGGCATTTTTTCTTAAGTTTTTTTCTTAAGTTTTTGCATTTGCGATCCTCCAATGTAATGTATAGAAGCGCCAGTTAGAAAATGCCAGTTTGTCTGGCATTTTTTGCAAAAAAAAAAAAAAAAGAAACGCCGGAGAAAACATGGAATGTGGAAACCTAGCCTTAAGCAAACAGTATTGTCTGCTAGTGAGGTGGAAAAACTCACATTTGTTAAAGTGGCATGGAGCAGTGATTAATTTAAACAGCATTTTCCAAATGCCACTGATTAGATAGAAATAACACCACTCTGCACTCCTGTCCGCTACTCACTACAACTCCCACACTGGTAAACACGACTCCCACCAGTCTGCCACTGCCTGCTGTCAGTTGACTACTACAACTCCCACCAACTTTGAGAAAGGAGAGCAAAGCACTGCGGTTTTTATACATCTTCAGTCTGCTTGGAATTTTAATCCCCAAAAAAGGGATGTAAAAGCTGTTTCTACTTTACTGTTTTGGAAGACCAAACCTGTTGTAGCTCCAAAAAGGGAACATTTTTGGAACATTTGGAAAAATCCTTGGCGTCTTCACATACCAGACTGAAAACCTGTTGCTGATCCCAAAAAGAGATAACTTTTGAAATGTTTGGAAAAGGCCGTTGCATCTTCCGATACCTCTATGTCCATTTTAACACGGTAAGGCATCTGCTAAAAAAAAAAAGGACAGTTTATGCAGCCATGTGCATAGGAAATCAACAATTTGTTGGTTACCATGGGTTACAGAATGGTGCTGTAACATAGACTTAAAAACACTTTGGGGGATATTTATCAAAACCTGTTCAGAGTAAAAGTTGCCCAGTTGCCCCTAGCAACCAATCAGATTACTTCTTTCATTTTGCAGAGGCCTTTTAAAAAATTAAAGAAGCAAGCTGATTTGTTTTGTGTTTTTCAGCTCCTTGGCGGTTTTCCAAAATCGCAGCATATTAAGCCACTGGTGATTTTTTTAGTCAAAATTGTGGCATTTTTCTCCTATAGAAGTCTATGGGAGTGAAAAAAACGCAAAGAAAAACGATATGTGGGTTTTAACCATGGTGTTTTTGCAGTAGTTTTTTATTCTTTTTTGGACTTTAGCGATCCAAAAAAGTGATGGAGATACCTTTTTTAATAAAATTTCGTAGGGTACCATTAGAGATGAGCGAACGAATTTCATGAAAAATTCGATTTGCAACTAATTTGAATATCACCGCGATTCAATTGCGCAAATCGCTTCATTAAACTCCAGCGTTCGAGGCTATTGGAGACCTAAGATGGCGGATCCACATGTGAGTCATTGGGGCAGTGGATTATGGGAGGGCGGGAAACAGCGGTGGGAATGAAGGTAGGCGGGCTGACTCTGAATCACATGTGAGATGCAGCCTATCAGTGTTCACTGACTCCTGTGATGTCACAGCCCCTATATAATCGGCGGCCATCTTGCCTCTCTTCATTTCATATATGCACTCAGATGGAGAGGTCGGGACTGCATGTGTGTGAATAGCTCATACCACAGCGTTACACTGCAACTGCTAGTCACATCAGCATTAGGGAAAGACAGGAGTGCAGAGTGCTTTGCTGTTCACACTGAGAAGGATCATTGATAGCTAAACCTTCTATTCACGTTATTGAGCATTGCATCAGAGAGGGGCAGATAGCTGTCAGCTGCCTCATACAGATCTACAAGCTGCCTGAACTTTCTGAAGCATCTTATCTCCTCATTTTTCAACCCAATTGAGTTTATATTTTTTGCTCCACAAATCTTCTGCTTCTCAGAATTGTGTGACAGAGTGCAATTTAGGGTTTAATCCCTTGATATTTTTTTTTGTGGTGCTGCACTGTTGGGTCCTGCTGCTGTTCAGAAATACGTGACTTTTCAGTGGACTGTAGTGCATTTGTACCATTTTGTACCTGTTAATCTGTCAAGGGGCTACATACTGTGCAAGTCCAAACAATAGTATTCACCGGGTGTTTTTTTTTTTTTTTTAAATAGTTTTTTCTGCGTATAGTTACGCATATATAACTGTCCTCATCAGTGCATACCGCATAGGTACATCCAAGTATTGTACCATTTACTACCTGTTAAGCTGTCAAGGTGCTCCATACCGTCAAAGTCCAAACAATAGTATCCACCGGCTGGTGTTTTACAAAAATACAGATTTTTTTCTGCTAATAGGCATATTACTGCCCTCATCAGTGCATACCGCATACGTACATCCAAGTACTGTACCATTTAGTACCTGTTAATCTGTCAAGGTGCTCCATACCGTCAAAGTCCAAACAATAGTATCCACCGGCTGGTGTTTTACAAAAATACAGATTTTTTTCTGCGTATAGTTAGGCATATTACTGCCCTCATCAGTGCATACCGCATAGGTACATCCAAGTATTGTACCATTTGCTACCTGTTAATCTGTCAAGGTGCTCCATACCGTCAAAGTCTAAACAATAGTATCCACCGACTGGTGTTTTACAAAAATACAAAGTTTTTTCCGCATATAGTTACGCAAATTACTGCCCTCATCAGTGCATACCGCATAGGTACATCCAAGAATTGTACCATTTAGTACCTGTTAAGCTGTCAAGGTGCTTCATACCGTCAAAGTCCAAACAATAGTATCCACCGGCTGGTGTTTTACAAAAATACAGAATTTTTTTCTGCTAATGTTTAGGCATATTACTGCCCTCATCAGTGCATACCGCATAGGTACATCCAAGTATTGTACCATTTAGTACCTGTTAAGCTGTCAAGGTGCTCCATGCCGTCAAAGTCCAAACAATAGTATCCACCGGCTGGTGTTTTAAAAAAATACTACGTTTTTTCTGCTAATAGGCTTATTACTGCCCTCATCAGTGCATACCGCATAGGTACATCCAAGTATTGTACCATTTAGTACCTGTTAAGCTGTCAAGGTGCTCCATACCGTCAAAGTCCAAACAATAGTATCCACCGGCTGGTGTTTTACAAAAATACAAAGTTTTTTCTGCTAATAGTTAGGCATATTACTGCCCTCATCAGTGCATACCGCATAGGTACGTGCAAGTATTGTACAATTTAGTACCTTATAAGCTGTCAAGGTGCTCCATACAGTCAAAGTCCAAACAATAGTATCCACCGGCTGGTGTTTTACAAAAATGCTGATTTTTTTCAACTAATAGGCAAATTACTGCCCTCATCAGTGCATACCGCATAGGTACATGCAAATATTGTACCATTTAGCAACTGTTAAGCTGTCAAGGTGCTCAATACCGTCAAAGTCCAAACAAAAGTATTCACCGGTTGGTGTTTTACAAAAATACAGAGTTTTGTCTGCTAATGGTTAGGCATATTACTGCCCTCATCAGTGCATACCGCATAGGTACATGCAAGTATTGTACCATTTAGTACCTTTTAAGCTGTTAAGGTACTCCATACCGTCAAAGTCCAAACAATAGCATTCACCGGCTAGTGTTTTACAAAAATACAGATTTTTTTCTGCTAATAGGCATATTATTGCCCTCATCAGTGCATACCGCATAGGTACATCCAAGTATTGTACAACTTAGTACCTGCTAAGCTGTCAAGGTGCTCCATACCGTCAAAGTCCAAACAATAGTATCCACCGGCTGGTGTTTTACAAAAATACAGAGTTTTGTCTGCTAATAGGCATATTACTGCCCTCATCAGTGCATACCGCATAGGTACATGGAAATATTGTACCATTTAGTACCTGTTAAGCTGTCACGGTGCTCCATACCATCAAAGTCCAAACAATATTATCCACCGGCTGGTGTTTTACAAAAATACAGAGTTTTTTCTGCTAATAGATAGGCATATTACTGCCTTCATCAGTGCATACCCCATAGGTACATCCAAGTATTGTACCATTTAGCACCTGTTAAGCTGTCAAGGTGCTCCATACCGTCAAAGTCCAAACAATAGTATCCACCGGCTTGTGTTTTACAAAAATACAGATTTTTTGCTGCTAATAGGCATATTACTGCCCTCATCAATGCATTCCGCATAGGTACATCCAAGTATTGTACCATTTACAACCTGTTAGTCTGTCAAGGTGCTCCATACCGTCAAAGTCCAAACAATAGTATCCACCGGCTGGTGTTTTACAAAAATACAGAGTTTTGTTGCTAATAGGCATATTACTGCCCTCATCAGTGCATACCGCATAGGTACATGCAAATATTGTACCATTTAGCAACTGTTATGCTGTCAAGGTGCTCCATACCGTCAAAGTCCAAACAATAGTATCCACCGACTGGTGTTTTACAAAAATACAGCTTTTTGCTGCTAATAGGCATATTACTGCCCTCATCAAGGCATTCCGCATAGGTACATCCAAGTATTGTACCATTTACAACCTGTTAGTCTGTCAAGGTGCTCCATACAGTCAAGGTCCAAACAATAGTATACACCGGCTGGTATTTAAAAAAAAATACTGATTTTTTTTCTGCTAATAGGCATATTACTGCCCTCATCAATGCATACTGCATAGGTACATCCAAGTATTGTACCATTTAGTACCTGTTAATCTGTCAAGGTGCTCCATACCATCAATGTCCAAACGATAATATCCACCGACTGGTGTATTACAAAAATACAGATTTTTTTCCTGCTAATAGTTAGGCATATTACTGCCCTCATCAGTGCATACTGCATAGGTACATGCAAGTATTGTACCATTTAGTACCTGTTAATCTGTCAAGGTGCTCCATACCGTCAAAATCCAAACAATAGTATCCACCGGCTGATGTTTTACAAAAATACAGAGTTTTGTCTGCTAATAGGCATATTACTGCCCTCATCAGTGCATACCGCATAGGTACATGGAAATATTGTACCATTTAGTACCTGTTAAGCTATCAAGGTGCTCCATACCGTCAAAGTCCAAACAATAGTATCCACCGGATGGTGTTTTACAAAAATACAGATTTTATTCTGCTAATAGGCATATTACTGCCCTCATCAGTGCATACCGTATAGGTACATGCAAGTATTTTACAATTTAGTACCTTTTAAGCTGTCAAGGTGCTCCATACCATCAAAGTCCAAACAATAGCATCCACCGGCTGGTGTTTTACAAAAATACAGAGTTTTGTCTGCTAATAGGCATATCACTGCCCTCATCAGTGCATACCGTATAGGTACATGCAAGTATTGTACCATTTAGCAACTGTTAAGCTGTCAAGGTGCTCCATACCGTCAATGTCCAAACGATAGTATCCACCGACTGGTGTATTACAAAAATACTGATTTTTTTCCTGCTAATAGTTAGGCATATTACTGCCCTCATCAGTGCATACTGCATAGGTACATGCAAGTATTGTACCATTTAGTACCTGTTAATCTGTCAAGGTGCTCCATACCGTCAAAGTCCAAACAATAGTATCCACCGGCTGATGTTTTACAAAAATACAGAGTTTTGTCTGCTAATAGGCATATTACTGCCCTCATCAGTGCATACCGCATAGGTACATCCAAGTATTGTACCATTTTGTACCTGTTAAGCTGTCAAGGTGCTCCATACCGTCAATGTCCAAACAATAGTATCCACCGACTGGTGTATTACAAAAATACAGATTTTTTTCCTGCTAATAGTTAGGCATATTACTGCCCTCATCAGTGCATACTGCATAGGTACATGCAAGTATTGTACCATTTAGTACCTGTTAATCTGTCAAGGTGCTCCATACCGTCAAAGTCCAAACAATAGTATCCACCGGCTGATGTTTTACAAAAATACAGAGTTTTGTCTGCTAATAGGCATATTACTGCCCTCATCAGTGCATACCGCATAGGTACATGGAAATATTGTACCATTTAGTACCTGTTAAGCTATCAAGGTGCTCCATACCGTCAAAGTCCAAACAATAGTATCCACCGGATGGTGTTTTACAAAAATACAGAGTTTTGTCTGCTAATAGGCATATTACTGCCCTCATCAGTGCATACCGCATAGGTACATGGAAGTATTGTACTGTGGACAGACTGTTAAGCTGTCAAGGTGCTCCATACAGTCAAAGTCCAAACAATAGTTTACACTGGCTGGTGTTTTACAAAAATACAGAGTTTTTTCTGCTAATAGTTAGGCATATTACTGCCCTCATCAGTGCATACCACATAGGTACACCCAAGTATTGTACCATTTAGTACCTGTTAAGCTGTCAAGGTGCTCCATACCATCAAAGTCCAAACAATATTATCCACCGGCTGTTGTTTTACAAAAATACAGATTTTTTTCTGCTAATAGGCATATTACTGCCCTCATCAGTGCATACCGCATAGGTACATCCAAGTATTGCCCCATTTAGTACCTGTTAATCTGCCAAGGGCCTTCATACTTTTCAAGGACAGCCGTAAGTAATCACCTGCTGCTGTTCTAGACAAATACTGTTTAAAGAGTAGTGTAGCGTATTGTAATACCCTCATAAACGCACTAAGTATGCCGGCCAAAGAAGTGCCAGGACGTGCACAGAGGAAGGGCAGAGGCCTAAATACTTCAGGCAGAGTTGGCAGCAGACTTGGGGCGAGTGGCAGCAGGAGTCGCATCGAGAGGCCTGAGCTTCCGTTATCAGCAACCCATCTGCTGTTGTCGATTAGTTAACAAGCTCATTTACATCATCACAAGTCAACAGTCAGTGGGTTACTCAGACACAACCCTCAGTTGGCATGGCCCAGAAGCAGTCCGTGTCCTCCCATTGCCTTTGTCCTATGCTGTACCCTCTCCTAAAGAAGTATCTTATGCTGTGGGTTCAGCTCCACTATTTACTGAGGATGATCTAATAGAGGACAGTCAGCAGCTACTGGACAGCAAAGAAGGGGAGGAGACATGCGCCGCTTGCTCCGCTAGGCGGCCAAGTAGTGATGCGGAGAGTGACGTGGGAGGCGGTGTTGCAAATGTTCAGGGTCCTGAAGCAGACACTGTTGGGGAACCTGAGGAGGACATCAGTGACGTGCACACAGCTGTTGATGATGATGAAGCCGATCGCAATTGGGAGCCGGGTGCAGAAGGGGCTTCATCATCATCAGGAGAAGAGAGTTACAGGTTTCCCTTGAGGCAGCAAGGCGGTAGCACAGTTGGCAGTCAGCGTGGTGGCAGTAGTGGAAATTCAGGAGCCAAACGTGACCGGGGGAGACCACCTGCTTCGTGGCAGCCTACCTTTCCGGGAGGTAGTGGAACTGGGGTTCCTGGAGACGGCGCCAGTAGCAGTCAATTAGTGCGGACTGCGGGTGGGAAAATCAGCTACTCGGTGGTGTGGAAGTTTTTCAGAAGGCATCCGGAGGAGGTTCACGTAGCCACATGCAAGATCTGTCGGCAGAAGGTGAAGCCTGACCAGAATCCCAATGTCGGCACCATGGCCCTGCATCAACAAAGGAGGAGCTGGAGGGTTAGAGGAAGTTGAGACAGAGGACCCAGACACACCGTGGCAGTATGCAGTGGAGATGGAGGCAGGTAGTTCCTCCGAGTCACTGGCGCAAATGACACGATGCATGCTCAGTTGCTTGCGTAGTGACCCCCGAATTGTCAAAATTCGTCAGCGGGATGACTTCTGGATCTCCACCTTATTAGACCTTCATTACCGTCCCAGAATGGGGACCTTTTTTTACACCCACTGAGAGGGAGGACAAACTGACCTACTACAGAGAGATTCTACAAAGTCAGTTCGCTGATGCCTATTGGCCACATGGTTCATCCACATGCAGCCACTGCCATGGCTGCTGGGGAGGCGAGGGGTGGCAGGAGCAGTACCAGCTCAATCTACAGTCGCTGATGAGTAGCTTTCTTCACACGCATAGTGAATCAACTCATCATCAGCAGGTAGACATGGAGCAGGAACTGAACCAGCAGGTGGTGGCATGCCTTGGCCATGCCAACAACCATTGAAGATCCGCTGGACTTCTGGGCAGCCAAACTTGATTTATGGCCACAACTAGCAGAGTTTGCCCAGGAAAAGCTGTCCTGCCCGGCCAGTACTGTGCCATCAGAGCGGGTGTTTAGTGCAGCCGGGGCCATAGTCACCCCAAGGTGAACTCGTCTGTCCACCAAAAATGTGGAGAGACTGACGTTTGTCAAGATGAATCAGGGATGGATCAGCCAGGATTTCCAGCCACCAATGCCAGATGCCTCAGAGTAAATTGACCATGCTGCTACACCAACATTTCCCAATTATGGTTGGTTATGAAACCCTCTTGGGTTATCAATTACGGTTATGAAACCCTCTTTGGTACTGCGATTGCCTGCTCCTGGCTCATCCTGTGTCTTTCAGGAACTACTTGCCTCACTAATGCTTCTGGCCTTGGGCCTTTAATTTTTGGATGTTTAGCAGTAGCTAAATATATGCTTAATGCAAATGTCAACATTGATCTTTAAATGTAAGGGGTTATGAAACCCTCTTGGGAACTGCGAATGCCTGCTCCATACTCATTCTGTGTCTTTCAGGAAATACTTGACTCTCTGCCCTTAGGCCTTGGGCCTTCAATTTTTGGATGTTTAGCAGTAGCTAAATACATGCTTAATGCAAATTTCAACATTCATCTTTAAATGTAAGGGGCTGGTTATGAAACCCTCTTGGGTACTGCGATTGCCTGCTCCTGGCTCATCCTGTATCTTTCAGGAACTAGTTGCCTCACTGATGCTTCTGGCCTTGGGCCTTAAATGTTTGGATGTTTAGCAGTAGCTAAATATATGCTTAATGCAAATGTCAACATTGATCTTTAAATGTAAGGGGTTATGAAACCCTCTAGGGTACTGCGAATGCCTGCTCCATACTCATTCTGTGTCTTTCAGGAGCTACTTGCCTCCCTGCCCACAGGCCTTGGGCCTTCAATTTTTGGATGTTTAGCAGTAGCTAAATACATGCTTAATGCTAATTTCAACATTGATCTTTAAATGTAATGTGATGGTCATGAAACCCTCTTGGGTACTGCAAATGACTGCTCCTGACTCATTCTGTGTCTTTCGGGAACTACTTGCCTCCCTCATGCCTCAGGCCTTGGGCCTTCAATTTTTGGATGTTTTGCAGTAGCTAAATACATGCTTAACCCCTTAAGGACCCAGGACGTCCTGTGACATCCTGGCACCCTGGGCTTTAACCTGTTGGGGACGAAGGGCGTATGCATACGCCCTTGCGTCCTGGTACTTAAGGACGAAGGGCGTATCCATACGCCCGTGGGAATTTCGGCCCACGCCGCGCGCCGGGCGGGGACCGGGCCGGGGTGACTGCTGATATCTATCAGCAGGCACCCCGTGCAAATGCCCAGGGGGGTCATTAGACCCCCCCATGTCGGCGATCGGCGCAAATCGCAAGTGAATTCACACTTGCGATTTGCGCCGATTCCGGGTCAATCCGGGTCTATGGTGACCCGGTGACCCGGAATAGAAGGGGGATCGCGGGTGTCTAAGACACCCACGATCCCCCTAAAGCGATAGGAGTGAGGTGGCAGGGTTGCCACCCCTCCTATCTCTGCTATTGGTGGTCTAGACGCGACCACCAATAGCAGATTAGGGGCGGAGGGGTTAACTTTCGTTTTCCCCGTCCTGCCCACCCACAATAGGCGGGGCAGAACGTGGAAAACGAAGAGGACTGGGCACCGGAGTCCACTTACCCCTACGGAGGCAGCGGAGCGACGGGGATCGGCGGCGGCAACGGAGATCTGCGGCGGCGTGCGGCAGGAGAGGACGGCTCCCGGATGCGACGGAAGCCAGTGAGTAGTTGCATAGCAACATCTAGAGGGCTACAGTCTGAGACCACTATAGTGGTCTCTAGACTGTAGCCCTCCAGATGTTGCAAAACTACAACTCCCAGCATGCCCAGACAGCTGTTTGCTGTGTGGGCATGCTGGAATTTGTAGTTTTGCAACAGCTGGAGGTCTGCAGTTTAGAGACCACTGCACAGTGATCTCTATACTGCCCTCTAGATCTTGCAAAACTACAACTCCCAGCATGCCCACACAGCTGTTTGCTGTCTGGGCATGCTGGGAGTTGTAGTTTTGCAACATCTGGAGGTCCACAGTTTGGAGATCACTGTTCAGTTGTCTCTAAATTGTAGCACTCCAGATGTTGCAAAACTACAAATTCCAGCATGCCCACACAGAAAACAGCTGTCTCGGCATGCTGGGAGTTGTAGTTGCGTACCTCCAGCTGTTGCATAACTACATCTCCCAGCATGCCCTTCTGTGATCAGACATGCTGG
Source organism: Hyla sarda (assembly GCF_029499605.1). Taxonomy (NCBI): domain Eukaryota; kingdom Metazoa; phylum Chordata; class Amphibia; order Anura; family Hylidae; genus Hyla; species Hyla sarda. The sequence goes on along the minus strand of NC_079195.1, from coordinate 149,177,289 downwards.
GAATTGTAGTTTTGCAACAGCTGGAGGCACACTGGTTGGAAAATACTGAGTTAGGTAACAGAACCCAACTCAGTATTTTCCAACCAGTGTGCCTCCAGCTGTTTCAAAACTACAACTTCCAGCATGTACTGACAGACTGTGCATGCTGGGAGTTGTAGTTTTGCAGCAGCTGGAGGCTCACTGGTTGGAAAATACTGAGTTAGGTAACTGAAACTAACTGAAGGTTTTCCAACCATTGTGTCTCCAGCTGTTGCAAAACTACAACTCCCAGCATGTACTGACAGACCGTGCATGCTGGGAGTTGTAGTTTTGAAACAGCTGGAGGTTTCCCCCCCCCCCCCATGTGAACGTACAGGGTACATTCACACGGGCGGGTTTACAGCAAGTTTCCTGCTTCAAGTATGAGCTGCGGCAAATTTTTCGCCGCAGCGCAAATTCCTAGCGGGAAACTTACCGTAACCCGCCAGTGTGAATGTACCCTAAAAACACTACACTGCCACCTAATAAAGAGTAAAACACTACATATACACCCCCTTACACTGTCCCCCCCCCCCCCAATAAAAATAAAAAACGTATTGTACGGCAGTGTTTCCAAAACGGAGCCTCCAGCTGTTGCAAAACAACAACTCCCAGCATTTCCGGACAGCCACTGATTGTCCAGGCATGCTGGGAGTTTAGCAACAGCTGAAGGCACCCTATTTAGGAATCACTGGCGTAGAATACCCCTATGTCCACCACTGTGCAATCCCTAATTTAGTCCTCAAATGCGCATGTGCTCTCTCACTTTGGAGCCCTGTCGTATTTCAAGGAAACAGTTTAGGGCCACATATGGGGTATCGCCGTACTCGGGAGAAATTGCACTTCAAATTTTGGGGGGCTTTTTCTCCTTTTACCCCTTATGAAAAGGAAAAGTTGGGGTCTACACCAGCCTGTTAGTGTAAAAAAAAAAAAAATTTACACTAACATGCTGGTGTTGCCCTTTACTTTTTATTTTCACAAGAGGTAAAAGGAAAAAAAGACCCCCAAAATTTGTAACGCAATTTCTGCTGAGTACGGAAATACCCCATATGTAAGCGTAAAATGCTCTGCGGGCGCATAACATGGCTCAGGAGTTAGAGCGCACCATGTACATTTGAGGCCTAAATTGGTGATTTGCACAGGGGTGGCTGATTTTACAGCGGTTCTGACATAAATGCAAAACAATAAATACCCACATGTGACCCCATTTTGGAAACTACACCCCTCACGGAATGTAATAAGGGGTACACTGAGCATTTACGGCCCACAGGTGTCTGACAGATTTTTGGAACAGTGGTCTGTGAAAATGAAAAATTTTATTTTTTTGTTTGCACAGCCCACTGTTCCAAAGATCTGTCAAACGCCAGTGGGGTGTAAATGCTCACTGCACCCCTTATTACATTCCATGAGGGGTGTAGTTTCCAAAATGGGGTCACATGTGGGGGGTCCACTGTTCTGGCACCACGGGGGGCTTTGTAAATGCACATGGCCCCCGACTTCCATTCCAAACAAATTATCTCTCTAAAAGCTCAATGGCGCTCCTTCTCTTCTGAGCATTGTAGTTCGCTCGCAGTGCACTTGACGTCCACATATGGGGTATTTCCATACTCAGAAGAAATAGGGTTACAAATTTTGGGGGGCATTTTCTCCTATTACCCTTTGTAAAAAAGTAAAATTTGGGGAAAAAACAGTATTTTAGTGGAAAAATATTTTTTTTTCATTTACACATCCGACTTTAACAAAAAGTTGTCAAACACCTGTGGGGTGTTAAGGCTCACCGTACCCCTTGTTACGTTCCTTGAGGGGTGTCATTTCCATAATAGTGTGCGATGTTGGGGGTTTTTGCTGTCCTGGCACCATAGGGGCTTCCTAAATGGGACATGCCCCCCAAAAACCATTTCAGAAAAACTCACTCTCCTAAATCCCATTGTTGCTCCTTCGCTTCTGAGCCCTCTAGTGCACCCGCCGAACACTTGACATACACATATGAGGTATTTTCTTACTCGAGAGAAATTGGGTTACAAATTTTGAGAGGATTTTTTTCCTTTTACCCTTGCAAAAATTCAAAAACTGGGTCTACAAGAACATGCGAGTGTAAAAAATGAAGATTTTGAATTTTCTCCTTCACTTTGCTGCTATTCCTGTGAAACACCTAAAGGGTTAACACACTTACTGATTGTCATTTTGAATACTTTGAGGGGTGCAGTTTTTATAATGGGGTCATTTATCGGGTATTCCTAACCAGAAGACCCTTCATATCCACTTCAAACCTGAACTGGCCCATGAAAAATTCCGATTTTGAAAATTTTGCGAAAAATTGGAAAATTGCTGCTGAACTTTGAAGCCCCCTGATGTCTTCCAAAAGTAAAAACTCGTCAATTTTATGATGCAAACATAAAGTAGACAAATTGTATATGTGAATCAATACATAATTTATTTGGAATATCCATATTCCTTATAAGTAGAGAGCTTCAAAGTTAGAAAAATGCTAAATTTTCAAATTTTTCATGAAATTTTTGCATTTTTCACCTAGAAAGGATGCAAGTATCGCCGAAAATTTACCACTAACATAAAGTAGAATATGTCATGAAAAAACAATCTCGGAATCAAATTTATAAGTAAAAGCATTCCAGAGTTATTAATGCTTAAAGTGACAGTGGTCAGATTTGCAAAAAATGCTCCCGTCCTTAGGGTCATAATGGGCTCCGTCCCCAAGGGGTTAAGGACCCAGGACGTCCTGTGACGTCCTGCCGTATTCCGGTCCCTGCCGCGCGCCGGGCAGAGATCAGAACCGGATGCCTGCTGAAATCCTTCCTCCCGCCCTGCCCGGCCCCTGGAAGTCCTGAGAGGACGGGAGGAAGAACGGAGGACGCTGCGATGGACGGGGGAGTGTCGGGGCAGTTTTGCAACAGCTGGAGGTCCCCCCCCCCCACACCTGCGAATGTACAGGGTACATTCACATGGGCAGGGGGCTGACAGTGAGTATCAGGTTGCAAGTTTGCGATGCAGCAAATTTTGCGCAGCAGCTCTAACTCGCAGCGGGAAACTAGCTGAAATCACCCGCCCGTGTGACTATACCCTAAAAACACTACACTACACTAACACAAAATAAAATAAAAAGTAAAAAACACTACATATACACATACTCCTACACAGCCCCCCTCCCCAATAAAAATTAAAAACGTCTGGTTCACCACTGTTTCCAAAATGGAGCCTCCAGCTGTTGCAAAACAACAACTCCCAGTATTGCTGGACAGCCGTTGACTGTCCTAGCATGCTGGGGGTTTTGCAACAGCTGGAGGCAGCCTGTTTGGGAATCACTGGCGTAGAATACCCCTATGTCCACCCCTATGCAAATCTCTAATTCAGGCCTCAAATGCGTATGGCGCTCTCTCACTTCGGAGCCCTGTCGTATTTTTTCAAGGCAACAGCTTAGGGCCACATATGGGTTATCGCCGTAATCGGGAGAAATTGCCTAAGACATTTTGGGGGGCTTTTTCTCCTTTTACCCCTTATGAAAAGGTGAAGTTTACATTACATTACATTACATTACATTTTTTACACTAACATGCTGGTGTTGCCCTATACTTTTCATTTTGACAAGAGGTAAAAGGGGAAAAAGCCCCCAAAATTTGTAATGCAATTTCTCCCAACTACGGAGATACCCAATATGTGGGCGCAAAGTGCTCTGGGGGCGCACAACAAGGCCCAGAAGGGAGAGTGCACCATGTACATTTGAGGTGATTTGCATAGGGGTGGCTGATTGTTACAGCGGTTTTGACAAACGCAAAAAAAAAAAAAAAAAAAACACATGTGACCCCATTTCGGAAACTACACCCCTCACGGAATGTAATGAGGGGTGCAGTGAGAATTTAACCCCCACTGGTGTCTGACAGATCTTTGGAACAGTGGGCTGTGCAAATTAAAAATGTTGTACAGCCAACTCTTCCAAAGATCTGACAGACACCAGTGGGGGGTAAATGCTCACTGTACCCCTTGTTACATTCCTCACGGGGTCTAGATTCCAAAATGGTATGCCATGTGGGGGTTATTTTGCTGTCCTGGCACCATAGGGGCTTCCTAAATTAGACATGCCCCCCAAGCAAAATTTGCTCTCAAAAAGCCAAATATGACTCCTTCTCTTCTGAGCATTGTAGTTCACCCGTAGTGCACTTCAGGTCAACTTATGGGGTATCTCCATACTCAGAAGAGATGGGGGTTAAAAATTTTGGGGGGTATTTTCTTCTATTAACCCTTGCAAAAATGTGAAATTTGGGGGGGAAACACACATTTTAGTGAAATTTTTTTTTTCTATGTATGCAAAAGTTGTGAAACCCCTGTGGGGTATTAAGGCTCACTTTATTCCATGTTATGTTCCTCATGGGGTCTAGTTTCCAAAATGGTATGCCATGTGCATATTTTTTGCTGTCCTGGCACCATAGGGGCTTCCTAAATGCGACGTGCCCCCGAGCAAAATTTGCTCTCAAAAAGCCCAATATGACTCCTTCTCTTCTGAGCATTGTAGTTCACCCGTAGTGCACTTCAGGTCAACTTATGGGGTATCTCCATACTCAGAAGAGATGGGGTTACAAATTTTGGGGTGTATTTTCTGCTGTTAACCCATGTAAAAATGTGAAATTTGGGGGGAAACACACATTTTAGTGACATTTATTATTTTATTTTTTTACATATGCAAAAGTCGTGAAACACCTGTGGGGTATTAAGGCTCACTTAATTCCTTGTTACGTTCCTCAAGGGGTCTAGTTTCCAAAATGCTATGCCATGTGTTGTTTTTTTGCAGTTCTGGCACCATAGGGGCTTCCTAAATGCAACATGCCCCCCAAAAACCATTTCAGAAAAACGTACCCTCCAAAGTCCCCTTGTCGCTCCTTCCCTTCTGAGCCCTCTACTGCGCCAGCAGAACAATTTACATAGACATATGAGGTATGTGCTTACTCGAGAGAAATTGGGCTACAAATATGAGTATAAATTTTCTCCTTTCTCCTTTCTCCTTGTCTACAAGAATATGCGAGTGTAAAAAATGAAGATTGTGAATTTTCTCCTTCACTTTGCTGCTATTCCTGTGAAACACCTAAAGGGTTAAAACGCTGACTGAATGTCATTTTGAATACTTTGGGGGGTGCAGTTTTTATAATGGGGTAATTTGTGGGGTATTTCTAAGAGGAAGACCCTTCAAATCCACTTCAAACCTTAACTGGTCCCTGAAAAATAGTGAGTTTGAAAATTTTGTGAAAAATTTGAAAATTGCTGCTGAACTTTGAAGCCCTTTGATGTCTTCCAAAAGTAAAAACACGTCAATTTTAGGATGCTAACATAAAGTAGACATATTGTATATGTGAATTAAAAAAAATATTTGGAATATCCATTTTCCTTACAAGCAGAGGGCTTCAAAGTTAGAAAAATGCAAAATTTTAAAATTTTTCATCAAATTTTGGGATTTTTCCCCAAGAAAAGATGCAAGTAACGCCGAAAATTTATCATCAAAATAAAGTAGAATATGTCACGAAAAAAAAAATGTCGGAATCAGAATGATAACTAAAAGCATTCCAGAGTTATTATTGTTTAAAGTTACAGTGGTCAGATGTGCAAAAAATGGCCGGGTCCTAATGTGTAAAATGGCTGGGTCCTTAAGGGGTTAATGCAAATTTCAACATTGATCTTTAAATATAAAGGGTTGGTTATGAAACCCTCTTGGGTACTGCGAATGACTGCTCCTGACTCATTCTGTGTCTTTCAGGAAATAATTGCCTCCCTGATGCCTCAGACCTTGGGCCTTCAATTTTTGGAAGTTTAGCAGTAGCTAATACATGCTTAATGCTAATTTCAACAATGATCTTTAAATTCTCGGCGTTCTGCTAGGGCCTTCTCCTACCCCGCCGGGGCCGATCCGAGGACCTCACTAAACCATCCAATCGGTAGTAGAGACATGCAGTGTGTACAAAGGGCTGGGACTTAATGAACCCAAGCTTATGACCGGCGCTTAGTTATGATTCTTCTATCCTGGCAAATAATTGCAATCCCTGATCCCTATCGCAAAGGGGGTTCAGCGGGTTACCCGCACCTATCGGTGAAAGATAGACACACGCTGGTCCGATCAGTGTAGCGCGTGTGCAGCCCCGAACATCTGAGGGCATAACACACCTGTTATTGCTAGATCTTGCGAGTGATCGAGCAATGTAAGGGGTTTTTAAAGCCTCTTGGGTACTGCTGATGCCTACTCCTGACTGCTCCTGTGTCTTTCTGGAACTACTTGACTTTATGATGCTTCTGTGCTTGGGCCTTTAATTTTAGGATTTTTGAAATACATACATACATGCTTAATTAAAATTTCAACATTTATGGTGCAATGTATGGGGTTATTAAACACTCTTGGGTAGTGTTTTTTTAAAATTTTCTGATAATTATCACAGTAATAAACTTGAATTTTCCACAATAATAACCATTACACCATTGAACGATTGTTGCGTGTGATTTTTTAAGTAACATTTTTAAAAAAAATATGCCGAGGGATGAACTCTGCTTCTTTATTTCATAAAAAATTATTTTATAGAAGAATGTCTTATGGTGGTCTACCATCCTGCATTATAAAGTCTTCTGGACTCTTGGATATGCGCTTGTTCTTAAACAAAGGTACAAAAAAAAAATGCCAGTCAGGGCTATGGAGACGTTGCGCCTACATCTTACGGCCACATGAGCCCTGTGGGTGCTTGTGAGATTAGGTCCCTTGTACCCACACGGCGGGGTCCGGGACACAAATTTTGATTAAAATTTCAAATTTAGGACAGCGAGTGCTCTCTATATATTACCAGAATGACGCAGCCTGGAGTTGGCTGCAGCATGAGGAGACCATTGAAATGTGTGATTTTTTTTTAAATTTAAATCAAAATTTGTGTCCCGGACCCCGCCGTGTGGGTACAAAGGACCTAATCTCACAAGCACCCACAGGGCTCATTTGGCCGTAAGATGTAGGCGCAACGTCTCCATAGCCCTGACTGGCATTTTTTTTTTTGTACCTTTGTTTAAGAACAAGCGCATATCCAAGAGTCCAGAAGACTTTATAATGCAGGATGGTGGACCACCAAAAGACATTCTTCTATAAAATAATTTTTTATGAAATAATGAAGCAGAGTTCATCCCTCGGAATATTTTTTTTTTTTAAATGTTACTGAAAAAAATCACACGCAACAATCGTTCAATGGTGTAATGGTTATTATTGTGGAAAATTCAAGTTTATTACTGTGATAAATTTTAAAATATTAAAAAAACACTACACAAGAGTGTTTAATAACCCCATACATTACACCATAAATGTTGAAATTTTAATTAAGCATGTATGTATGTATTTCAAAAATCCTAAAATTAAAGGCCCAAGCACAGAAGCATCATAAAGTCAAATAGTTCCAGAAAGACACAGGAGCAGTCAGGAGTAGGCATCAGCAGTACCCAAGAGGCTTTAAAAACCCCTTACATTGCTCGATCACTCGCAAGATCGAGCAATAACAGGTGTGTTATGCCCTCAGATGTTCGGGGCTGCACGCGCGCTACACTGATCGGACCAGCGTGTGTCTATCTTTCACCTATAGGTGCGGGTAACCCGCTGAACCCCCTTTGCGATAGGGATCAGGGATTGCAATTATTTGCCAGGATAGAAGAATCACAACTAAGCGCCGGTCATAAGCTTGGGTTCATTAAGTCCCAGCCCTTTGTACACACTGCATGTCTCTACTACCGATTGGATGGTTTAGTGAGGTCCTCGGATCGGCCCCGGCAGGGTAGGAGAAGGCCCTAGCAGAACGCCGAGAATTTAAAGATCATTGTTGAAATTAGCATTAAGCATGTATTAGCTACTGCTAAACTTCCAAAAATTGAAGGCCCAAGGTCTGAGGCATCAGGGAGGCAATTATTTCCTGAAAGACACAGAATGAGTCAGGAGCAGTCATTCGTAGTACCCAAGAGGGTTTCATAACCAACCCTTTATATTTAAAGATCAATGTTGAAATTTGCATTAACTCCTTAAGGACCCAGCCATTTTACACATTAGGACCCGGCCATTTTTTGCACATCTGACCACTGTCACTTTAAACAATAATAACTCTGGAATGCTTTTAGTTATCATTCTGATTCCGACATTTTTTTTTCGTGACATAGTCTACTTTATTTTGGTGGTAAATTTTCGGCGTTACTTGCATCCTTTCTTGGGGAAAAATCCCAAAATTTGATGAAATTTTTTCGTCAAAAATGTTTGTCTTTTTTTATTAGGGATTGTGAAGATTTGGTGCGTACTCATGCATCAGCCAACTCCAGCCTGTGTCATTCAGGCAATATATGGTTTACTGATGGCGCTGCTGGACCTGGGTCTGGGAATTTCACATTTTCTCATAGGTAGCACCCGCTACCCATAAGTCTTCTTCATAAATTTCTACAATTGTTGTATTTATTTGGAGGGATTGTGAAGCCCTAGTGTGTACTCATGCATCAGCCAACTCCAGGGTGTGTCATTCAGGCAATATATGGGTTACTGATGCCGCTGTGGGGCTTGGGTCTGGTAATTTCAAATTTTCTCATAAGTAGTACCCGCTATCCAAAATCTTTTTCAAAAATTTCTAAAATTATGGTGTCCTCATCCTGCCAACACCTCCACACTGTGCCATTCAGCCACTATATGGTGTTCTCATGCTGCCAACACCTCCATTCTGTGTCATTCAGCCACTATATGGTGTCCTCATGCTTCAGCCTCATCCAAGCTGTGTCATTCAGCCACTATATGGTGTCCTCATGCTGCCAACACCTCCACGCTGTGCCATTCAGCCACTATATGGTCTCATCATGCTGCCAAAACCTCCATGCTGTGTCATTCAGCCACTATATGGTCTCCTCATGCTGACAACATGTCCATGCTGTGTCATTCAGTCACTATATGGTGTCCTCATGCTGCCAACACCTCCACATGGGCCATTCAGCCACTATATGGTGTCCTCATGCTGCCAACACCTCCATCCTGTGTCATTCAGCCACTATATGGTGTCCTCATGCTTCAGCCTCATCCAAGCTGTGTCATTCAGCCACTATATGGTGTCCTCATGCTGCCAACACCTCCACACTGTGTCATGCAGCCACTTTGTGTTCTCCTCATGCTGCCAACACCTCCACGCTGTGTCATTCAGCCACTATATGGTGTCTTCATGCTTCAGCTTCATCCAAGCTGTGTCATTCAGCCACTATATGGTGTCCTCATGCTGCCAACACCTCCACGCTGTGCCATTCAGCCACTTTATGGTCTCCTCATGCTGCCAACACCTCCACGCTGTGTCATTCAGCCACTATATGGTGTCCTCATGCTTCAGCTTCATCCAAGCTGTGTCATTCAGCCACTATATGGTGTCCTCATGCTGACAACACCTCCACACTGTGCCATTCAGCCACTACATGGTGTCCTCATGCTGCAAACACCTCCATTCTGTGTCATTCAGCCATCATATGGTGTCCTCATGCTTCAGCCTCATCCAAGCTGTGTCATTCAGCCACTATATGGTGTCCTCATGCTGCCAACACCTCCACGCTGTGCCATTCAGCCATTAAATGGTCTCCTCATGCTGCCAACACCTCCACGCTATGTTATTCAGTCACTATATGGTCTCCTGACACTGATGCCACCACCAGGCTCTGTCATTGTGCTGCTGTGCGGCAGTAATTCTAAGAATGATGCCGGTAATCTGCATGTTATTCTGAATAACAGTATTATTTCACAACCCACGCACACTCCATATATGTTTTAGAACACAGCAAAGTTTTCTATACCCCTATAGAGGCTGTATGTAGGCTAGAAACAGCCTTTTTTAATATAGATTTGCCGCAAAAAAAATTGGGTCGAAAACAAACTTTTTCGGAAAATTCTGCGAATCGGCCGAATCAAATTTTTGAAAAATTCTCTCATCTCTATTCATAATGTATTATTTTATGTACTGTAGCAATAAATTCATCAATATTTGGGACTTTGAACATCTATTTTCTTGCCACTAAAAGTCTGGATACAAATTGTATTTTCCCTCTTCTTCCTTCTGTTCTTCCTCCTCCTGATAACCAGGTTATTAATTTATCTCCTTCCTTTAACTCTAGCCTTTTCTCCGTCATCCTTATTACCTCCAACCAGAATTCCTTAACCCCTTAAGGACTCAGGGTTTTTCCGTTTTTGCACTTTCGTTTTTTCCTCCTTACCTTTTAAAAATCATAACCCTTTCAATTTTCCACCTAAAAATCCATATTATGGCTTATTTTTTGCATCGCCAATTCTACTTTTCAGTGAAATTAGTCATTTTATCCAAAAATGCACGGCGAAACGGAAAGAAAAATCATTGTGCGACAAAATAAAAAAAAAACGCCATTTTGTAACTTTTGGGGGCTTCCGTTTCTACGCAGTGCATATTTTGATAAAAATTACACCTTATCATTATTCTGTAGGTCCATACGGTTAAAATGATACCCTACTTATATAGGTTTGATTTTGTCGCACTTCTGGAAAAAAAACCATAACTACATGCAGGAAAATTTATACGTTTAAAAATGTCATCTTCTGACCCTTATAACTTTTTTATTTTTCCACGTACAGGGCGGTATGAGGACTCATTTTTTGCGCCTTGATCTGAAGTGTTTATCGGTATGATTTTTGTTTTGATCGGACTTTTTGATCACTTTTTATTCATTTTTTTAATGGTATAAAAAGTGACCAAAATAGGTTTTTTTGAACTTTGGAATTTTTTTGCGCGTACGCAATTGACCGTGTGTTTTAATTAATGATATATTTTTATAGTTCGGACATTTACGCACGCGGTGATACCACATATGTTTATTTTTATTTATTTTTTACACTGTTTTATTTTTTTTATGGGAAAAGGGGGGTGATTCAAACTTTTATTAGGGAAGGGGTTAAATGACCTTTATTAACACTTTTTTTTACATTTTTTTGCAGTGTTATAGGTCCCATAGGGACCTATAACACTGCACACACTGATCTCCTATGCTGATCACTGGCGTGTATTAACACGCCTGTGATCAGCATTATCGGCGCTTGACTGCTCCTGCCTGGATCTCAGGCACGGAGCAGTCATTCGTCGATCGGACACCGAGGAGGCAGGTAAGGGCCCTCCCGTTGTCCGATCAGCTGTTCGGGACGCCGCGATTTCACCGCGGCGGTCCCGAACAGCCCGACTGAGCAGCCGGGATACTTTCAGTTTCACTTTAGAAGCGGCGGTCAGCTTTGACCGCCGCTTCTAAAGGGTTAATACCGGACATTGCCGCGATCGGCGATGTGTGGTATTAGCCACGGGTCCCGGCCGTTGATGAGCACCGGAACCGAAGCGATATGATGCAGGATCGCGGCGCGATCCCACTTCATATCTCGGGAGTCGGCGCAGGACGTAAATATACGTCCTGCGTCGTTAAGGGGTTAAGCATTGGACAATCATAATACATATGGAAGAACACCATTACTTCGACATAACATTTTGGGCACATGTGTCTTTTTGATTTATCTATTTTCTTCATAAGTTGCGGCGTATGATATAACCAATATTTTATGAAAAATTGTGCAATCCTATGTGTGTCCATTTTTAGTAATATTAGAATTCTCTTCCCAAACTTCCCTCCATTCCTTCTCTGTTACATGTCATATATCCTTTTCCCATTCCTTCATACTTAACCCCTTCATGACCCAGCCCATTTTCACCTTCATGACCTGGGCATTTTTTGAAAATCTGACCACTGTCACTTTAAACATTAATAACTCTGGAATGCTTTTACTTATCATTCTGATTCCGAGATTGTTTTTTCGTGACTTATTCTACTTTATGTTATTGGTACAATTTCACTGATATTTGCATCCTTTCTTGGTAAAAAATCTAAAAATGTCATGAAAATTTTGAAAATTTAGCATTTTTCTAACTTTGAAAGTCTCTGCTTGAAAGGAAAATGGATATTACAAATAAATTACATATTGATTCACATATACAATATGTCTACTTTGTGTTTGCATAAAAAATTGACAAGTTTTTACTTTTGAAAGACACCAGAGGGCTTCAAAGTTCAGCAGCAATTTTCCAATTTTTCTCAAGATTTTCAAAATCGTAATTTTTCAGGGACCAGTTCAGGTTGGAAGTGGATTTTAAGGGTCTTCATATTAGAAATACCCCATAAATGACCCCATTATAAAAACTGCACCCCCAAAGTATTCAAAATGACATTCAGTAAGTGTTTTAACCCTTTAGGTGTTTCACAGGAATAGCAGCAAAGTGAAGGAGAAAATTCTAAATCTTCATTTTTTACACTCGCATTTTCTTGTAGACCCAATTTTTGAATTTTTACAAGGGGTAAAAGGAGAGAAATCACCCTAAAATTTTTAACCCCATTTCTCTCGAGTAAGGAAATACCTCATATGCGTATGTAAAGTGTTCGGCGGGCGCAGTAAAGGGCTCAGAAGGGAAGGAGCGAGAATGGGATTTTGGAGAGAGAGTTTTTCTGAAAGGGTTTTTGGGGGGCATGTCACATTTAGGAAGCCCCTATGGTGCCAGAACAGTGGACCCCCCCACATGTGACCCCATTTTGGAAACTATACCCCTCATGGAATTTAATAAGGGGTGCAATGAGCATTTACAGCCCACTGGCGTTTGACAGATATTTGAAACAGTGGACTGTGCAAATGAAAAATTTTATTTTTCATTTTCACAGACCACTGTTCCAAAAATCTGTCATACGCCAGTGGGGTGTAAATTCTCACTGCACCCCTTATTACATTCCGTGAGGGGTGTAGTTTCCAAAATGGGGTCATATATGGATATTTATTGTTTTGCGTTTGTCAGAACTGCTGTAACAATCAGCAACCCCTGTGCAAATCGCCTCAAATGTACATGGCGCACTCTCTCTTCTGGGCCTTGTTGTGCGCCCCCAGAGCACTTTGCGCCCACATATGGGGTATCTCCGTAGTCGGGAGAAATTGCATTACAAATTTAGAAGGTCTTTTTTCCCTTTTACCTCTTGTGAAAATGAAAAGTATAGGGCAACACCAACATGTCAGTGTAAAAAATAAAAATTTTTACACTAACATGCTGGTGTAGACCCCAACTTCACCTTTTCATAAGGGGTTAAAGAAGAAAAATCCCCCCAAAATTTGTAAGGCAATTTCTCCCGAGTACGGCGATACCCCATATGTGTCCCAAAACTGTTGCCCTGAAATACGACAGGGCTCCAAAGTGAGAGAGCGCCATGCGCATTTGAGGCCTGAATTAGGGATTTGCATAGGGGTGGACATAGGGGTATTCTATGCCAATGATTCCCAAACATGGTGCCTCCAGCTGTTGCAAAACTCCCAGCATGCCTGGACAGTCAATGGCTGTCCGGCAATACTGGGAGTTATTATTTTGCAACAGCTGGAGGCTCCGTTTTGGAAACAGTAGCGTACCAGACGTTTTTCATTTTTTTGGGGAGGGGGGCTGTGTAGGGGTATGTGTATATGTAGTGTTTTTTACTTTTTATTTTAGGTTAGTGTAGTGTTTTTAGGGTACAGTCACATGGGGAGAGGTTCACAGCAAGTTTGCCGCTGGAAGTTTGAGCTGCAGGGCAAAATTTGTGCCATCTCAAACTTGCAGCACTCACTGTAAACCTCCTCCCATGTGAGTGTACCCTGCACATCCAGCTGTTGCAAACTCCGAGCATGCCCTTTGGCTCTCCGTGCATGCTGGGAGTTGTAGTTTTGCAACAGCTGGAGGAACACTGGTTTGGAAACACTAAGTTAAGTAATAAACTTTCAAGTGTTTTGCAACCAAACTTAGTGTTTCCAAACCAGTGTGCCTCCAGCTGTTGCAAAACTACAACTCCCAGCATGCATGGTCTGTCAGTGCATGCTGGGAGTTATAGTTTTGCAACAATTGCAACAGCTGGAGGCACTGAGGTAGGAAACGGACAATGTTTCCCAACTAGTGTGCCTCCAGTTGTTGCAAAACTACAACTCCCAGCATGCCCAGACTGCCCAGGCATGCTGGAAGTTGTAGTTCGGCAATATCTGAAGGATCATATGTTGCCGAACTACAACTTCCAGCATGCTTGGGCAGTCTGGGCATGCTGGGAGTTGTAGTTTTGCAACATCTGGAGGTCCACAGTTTGGAGACCACTGTATAATGGTCTCCAATCTGTGCTCTTCCAGATGTTAGAGAACTACAACTCCCAGCATGCCTGGACAGACTGAGCATGCTGAGATTTGTAGTTTTGCAACATCTGGAAGAGCACAGATTGGAGACCATTATACAGTGGTCTCCAAACTGAGGACCTCCAGATGTTGCAAAACTACAACTCCCAGCATGCCCAGAAAGCAAAAGGCTGTCTGGGCATGCTGGGAGTTCCAGTTTTGAAACTCCCAGAGGCAGCAGTGAGATCGCTTTACGGCGATCTCACTGCTGCCAATGAAGATGCCGCACTGCTGCCGGAAACTCACCTCCGGGACGCAGCGCCGCCGGGACCGCCTGGAGGACGCCGCTCGCCGCCGGGACCGCTCGGGACACCGCTCGGACGGGTAAGTGACACCGGGGGACGGGTCAGGGACACTTAGCAGAGCGGTGTGTGTCCCGATCCCCGTGATCGGGACTCACACACCGCGCTGCTAAGTATTCTGATAGCGAAACGCTGATATCAACTAGTCAGATTTGACCAGCTGATAGCAGCGATCGCTGGGGGGGGGGGGGATGAAACCCCCCGTGGTCGCATGGTAAGATGGCTAGCTATCAGTGATAGCCACCATCTTTCCGGGCGCTGCGGGATGCCGCGAGTAGCGGCAAAAATGTTCATGACGTACCTGTATGTCATAGGTCGGGAAGGGGTTAAAGGGGTATTCCAGGCAAAACCTATATATATATATATATATATATATATATATATATATATATATATATATCAACTTGCTCAGGAAAGTTAAACAGATTTGCAAATTACTTCAATTAAAAAATCTTTATCCTTCCAATAGTTATTAGCTTCTGAAGTTTTCTGTCTAACTGCTCAATGATGATGTCACGTCCCGGGAGCTGTGCATGATAGGAGAATATCCCCATAGGAACTGCACAGCTCCCGGGATGTGAGTCATCAGAGAGCAGTTAGACAGAAAACAACAACTCAACTTCACAAAACTTCACAAGCTAATAACTATTGGAAGGATTAAGATTTTTTAATAGAAGTAATTTACAAATCTGTTTAACTTTTCGTAGCCAGTTTATATGTAAAAAAAAAGTTTTGGCCTGGAATACCCCTTTAAGTGCCTCAACCCTTGGTTTTTAGCCTTCAACATTATCTTAGAAATGATTTTTTTTATTAGTGCCTTTCCTTAAAACCCCCATTATCAAACACTCATGAATTATTAATTCCTCTTTCTTATCTTTTTTTTTTTTACTGCTTCCCTCAGTTGTGAATATCTAAATAACGACATCATATTATTTGGAATTTTATACTGAACACTCAGATCCTCAAATGGTCCGAGTTTCCCACCTTAACCACTTAAGGACTCAGGGTTTTTCCGTTTTTGCACTTTCGTTTTTTCCTCCTTACCTTTTAAAAATCATAACCCTTTCAATTTTCCACCTAAAAATCCATATTATGGCTTATTTTTTGCGTCGCCAATTCTACTTTGCAGTGACATTAGTCATTTTACCCAAAAATGCACGACGAAACGGAAAAAAAAATCATTGTGCGACAAAATAAAAATAAAACGCCATTTTGTAACTTTTGGGGGCTTCCGTTTCTACGCAGTGCATATTTCGGTAACATTTACACCTGATCATTATTCTGTCGGTCCATACGGTTAAAATGATACCCTACTTATATAGGTTTGATTTTGTTGCACTTCTGGAAAAAATCATAACTACAAGCAGGAAAATTTATACGTTTAAAAATGTCATCTTCAGACCCCTAAAACTTTTTTATTTTTCCACGTACAGGGCGGTATGAGGACTCATTTTTTGCGCCGTGATCTGAATTTTTTCTCTGTATGATTTTTGTTTTGATCGGACTTTTTGATCACTTTTTATTCATTTTTTAATGGTATAAAAAGTGACCAAAATACGCTTTTCTGGACTTTGGAATTTTTTTGCGCGTACACCATTGACCGTGCTGTTTAATAAATGATATATTTTTATAGTTCGGACATTTACGCACGCGGCAATACCACATATGTTTATTTTTATTTTTTTTACACTGTTTTATTTTTTTTATGGGAAAAGGGGGGTGATTCAAACTTTTATTAGGGAAAGGTTAAATGACCTTTATTAACACTTTTTTTTTACATTTTTTTTTGCAGTGTTATAGGTCCCATACTGATCTTTTACACTGATCTTTTACACAGATCACCGGCGTGTATTAACACGCCTGTGATCAGTGTTATCGGCGCTTGACTGCTTCTGCCTGGATCTCATTCGCCGATCAGACACCAAGGAGGCACGGAGTGCGGACTCTGCTGTGACCGGGACTGGAGGTGGCAGTGCGGCAGCTGTGTTCCGGGCAGGTGATCTTTGGAGGGGATCGGAGGAGCGTAGCAGCGGCGTGGATGCGCTACCAGGTACCCTGAGCTGGCTGGGGTCCCGGGAAATCCCTTCATCTAAAGTAACGAGGCCCGCCATTGCTGACCTTCATGGGCGGGGCCTGTGCTGGTCCTGGTTGCTGGGGCAACTCCCGCTGTCCTGAGCTGCAGCAGTGGGGGAGATCCGTGTCTGGGCCCATCCTATGCCCGTTTAACCCCTCCTGTGCTGGACTGTTGGACTGTGCTGCTTTACTGGCTGCTTGGGGGGCCGTTTGGACTGTGCACACCTGCCTTCTCTTGCTTCCTATCTGGCCCGGACCAGTGCATCTACCTGCCTCTTCTATCTGCCTCCTCTAGGCTGGCTGGGGCTGTGGTGGGCTGAGAGTTGCCTCCAGGCTCTGCTGCTACTCCTTTTACTCCCTCTGTGCTGGACTGTGTTACTGTTCTGTGGGTGCTCTGATATCCTCGGGAGTCTGCATACAGCTGTTACCTTACTTGTGGTGGGACTATTTGCTATCTTCCTGGGAGCGGTGTGCTCCTCTCTGCTGGTGCCCTACTTTGCTCATCACCCTCTCGTGGATCGGCACCCCGCCATGGGAGGATCCAGAGGTAAATCCAAACACAACAAGACAGGAGTCGGAGTGTTTCTTCCTGCTATGGACGATGATGCTTCTTCGGAAGGAGGTCACTCTGAGGCTAGTGGCTACTCCCTGAGGGACTCTGTGGCGCAGACTCCGCTGTCTACTAGGGTGGCAGCTAACGCAGCTAAGTCTCTGAGCCAGTTTTCCAGATCTGGAGAGCCGTCGGGCAGGGCCCTGTCTCTCCAGGCCGAGTTTAGGGCAGGGGGGCCCTCAGACCAGTCACTTCGTCCTTCTCCTGAGCGGATGCATTGTGACGGGACTCTCATGGACCTCCGCTTTACTGAAGTTCTGTCCACCATTACCTCCTGTCATACTTCTATGATCACTAAAGTGGATGAGCTGCGACAGGAATTCGTTATTCTACGCCATGAGACTCAAAGGTTGAGGGAGAGCACCACGGAGGTGGAGAACAGAGTCTCTATGGTTGAGGATACCCTACGCCCTATCCCTCAGCAAATTTTTGACCTGCAGAGACAGTTTTGGGGTATGGTGGATAGGGCTGATGACTTCGGGAACCACCTGAGGTGTAACAACATTAGGCTAGTTGGCCTTCCTGAAAAGGTGGAGGGTGCTGATCCTGTGGCTTTCCTGGAATCCTGGCTGAGGGAGCTGCTTCCTGAGAGTACCTTCTCTCCCTTCTTCACTGTGGAATTGGCCCATAGGGTTCCTGCCAGACCTCCTGTGCCTGGAGGGCCCCCTCGGCCATTTCTCGCACGGATACTTCATTTTAATGACAGAGACACTATCCTGAGAACGGTGAGACTCAAGAGCAAGGTGCTCTTTGGCGAGAGCAGGGCCTCCTTCTATCCAGACTTCTCCGTGGAACTGAGGAAACAACGCATTCAATTTACGAAAGTTAGAGCCAAACTCCACTCCAAGGGATATCGTTATGCCATGTTGTACCCGGCTCGTCTGAGGGTGGTGGATGGACACACTACCAGATTCTTCACCTCACCTGCGGAGGCGATGCAGTGGCCGAGGCCACTCCTAGAGTGGCTTGGCCGCCGGACTGTTTCTCCTGATGGATTGCCTGTTCTCTTAGTTAAATAGTGGATAGGCTGTGAATATTAGTGGGCTGAGGTTCGAGTTCCCTAGGGATTCCTGGGTTAGTTGGTTAGGGATATGCATTTTCTGTTTCCTAGGGGGGCGGGAGACGGTGGTTGGTGGTTGTAAGTTGCACCCGCCTGATGCCAATTTCTTGTTTGGGGTACAGGTCTACACTGGTTTCGTTAGTGTGAGACAGGGTTTGTTTTTGGAATGCTTTATTGTTCCTATCTGTTTTTGCAGTTTGGTGATGTTCTGTCCTGGTTGTCTGTTCATCTTGTCTGTCTGTGGTCTGCATGGGAGCTCCTGTACTTCCGGGGTATTGGCGTAATGGGGTAGGCCCTGTTCACTTTTCTCCTTGGTTTCATGATGGGGTCCCTTAAGGTATTAAGCTGGAACGTCCGTGGCCTAAATTCCAACTTTAAGAGAGTGCTTGGTCTTGATTTTGTTAAGAGGCACTCCCCTTACATTGTCTGTTTTCAGGAAACCCACCTCACGAGTGAAAAAGTCCTAGCCCTAAAGAGGGCATGGGTTTCAAAGGGCTATCACTCTTCCTACTCGTCTCTCGCTAGAGGGGTTTCTCTCCTTGTCGCTAAGTCACTTCCCCTGATAATTTTCCAGGTTTTCTGTGACCATTTTGGTAGATATGTGATACTGCATTGTGCGCTGGCCTCCTTTTGCTTTAACTTGGTCTCTTTGTATGTGCCTCCTGCCTTTCAGGTTACCCTCTTGACCTCGATTGTGGATAAGCTGACATCTTTCCCTTCTGACCCTGTTCTTTTTGTAGGAGACTTCAACGCTGTTCCTGACCCCCGGCTTAATCGCACGAGTGCTGTGGACCCTGGCTCCTCTGCATTAACTTCTTGGCATCTGGGGTTGGAACTTACTGACCTTTGGAGATGGAAGTACCCGGATGACTCAGTTTTCTCGTGCTACTCCTCGGTGCATCGAACATTCTCCCGAATTGACCTCACTTCAGCTGATCTTCTGCCAGTGGTGAGTGAGGTGTGCTATACCAGTAGAGGGATCTCAGATCCTTCTGCCTTGATTGTTACCTTGTCCCTAGGCCCTAAACCTTCCTCACGTTTGTGGAGGATGCATCCTGGGTGGCTTCAGGCAGAGGAGATTTCTTCTGCCTTGGAGACTGCCCACCCTGACTACTGGACCCATAATGCCTCCCATTCGGATGTCCTTGTCCAGTGGGACGCTTACAAAGCCACGGTTAGGGGAGCATTTATGGTGGGGGTTGCGGGCTGGAGGGCACTACTGGAGGCCCGGGAGCAGGCGCTGCAGTCAGAAATAGGGGTGCTTGAGGCTGCGGTGGGGAGGGACCCTACTCCGGAGGCTGAGAGGGAGTGGGCTAGGGCTCAGAGGTCGCTTTTAATTCTCCAGAGGGATCGGGTTCACTTGAAACTGGCAGCGAGGGAGGCAGCTATATTCGAATTTGGAGATAAAAATGGTAAATTGCTGGCCTACTTGTCTAGGGAAAGCCCTGTGGCTTCTATACCCTGTGTACGGGCTCGGGACGGGTCCCTTAGCTCTGACCCATCGGTCATTAATGAGGTATTCCTTTCCTTCTATAGCTCCCTTTATTCTTTCTCCTCCGGGGTAACCCCTGGGAGTATACTGTCCTTTCTGAGGGGACTCCCCCTTGTCCCGCTGACCTCGCTCCAGTCCTCGAACTGGAGGACCCACTCACAGCTGAAGAGGTCTCCAGGGTTATTAAAGACTTGCCCGGGACTTGACGGCTTGGTGGGGGGCTGGTACAGGCTGAATGAGGAGAAATTGATCCCCATCCTACAAAATTTGTATATATGGGGGCCTTTGAGTCTGGGGCCCTGCCTGATTCTATGAGGGAGGCTCTGATTGTGGTGCTGCCTAAGGCAGGGAACGATCCGACCTTGCCGGATTCTTATCGCCCTATTTCCCTCCTCAATGTGGATATAAAAATCTTAGCGAAGGAGACTCCGGGGGGTCATTTCCTCTATAGTTTACCCTGACCAGACTGGGTTAATGCCGGGAGGGCGACTGATGTAAATGTAAAACAACTTGAGCTCAACACCTCCACAGCGGAGGGGTGTGTCTCCCCTGGTTACGTGGTTAGCCTTGATATCTATAAGGCTTTTGATTCAGTTGAGTGGCATTATATTTGGTGCCTGATGCGAATTCTCCGCTTCGGACCTGTTTTTCAGAAATGGGTTCGCTTACTGTGTGACTCCCCCAGGGCCCGGGTTCGTACTAATTTGGAGATTTATGAGTTGTTCTGCTTGGGTAGGGGTACTAGGCAGGGGTGCCCCTTGTCACCCTTTTTGTTTCCTTTAGCTGTAGAGCCCCTATCGGCGGTGGTTTGCTCCTCTGCTGCAATTAGGGGGGTCACTAGGGGTTCCCTGACTGAGAAGGTATCTCTATATGCGGACGACACCTTAGTGTACTTAGCTGATACTGGGGACTCACTGGGTGCTCTATTCTGTTTATTGGATAGATTTGGGGAAGTCTCGGGTCTATGGGTTATTTGGGCTAAATCATCTCTAATGTCCCTCTCCGTACCGGGGTTTTGCCCTCTGTGCTTCCTAATGGGTTACAGGGTGTGTCCCGCTTTCGATATTTGGGAGTGGAGGTGTCCCCTAACAACTCAGAGTTTTTGGCCCTTAATTTGGATCCCTTTCTCAACAATACACTTGCTTGTTTACAGGCGTGGGACTCCTTGCCCCTGTCCTTGGCTGGTAGGATTAATATTCTTCTCTACCTATTTCACTTATTATCCCTCCAGAGGGTTTTTTGTTAAGCTTAACCGGGCTCTGAGATCCTTCTACTGGCAGAATAAACTTCCGAGGTTGGGACAGGCTGTGCTCCAGGCGCCTGAGAAGCGGGGAGGACTAGCCGCCCTAAATATGCATAACCACTTCTTAGCCTCACAGCTGGTGTATGCAGCCTGGTGGATCGACCTGGACCTTTCCAACGCTTGTACGGCTTTGGCAGGGGCTCTCCTGGGTTCTTATGAGACACTGACTAACACGTTGTACAGGTATGTTCCCTCTTTATCTTTACCGTCCCCTATTAAAACAGTGGCTGCGGTCTGGTCGGTGGTTACAAGCCGCTTTCCTCAGCCGGTTGTCTCTCCAAGGGCACCCTGTGGGGTAATCCACATTTAGAACACCTACGGGGGTTGAAGGCAGCTGGATTCTGGAGCTCAAGGGGAGTCAAATTTGCCATGCACCTGAGATTAGAGACCATTTTCATGTCCCTCAGAATGCCCACTTCCGGTATCTTCAGCTGCGACATGCGGTCTCTGCGCAGTTTGGCTCACTGGAGGTTACTCCTGTTTTCAACGAATTGGAGCAGCTCCTGGGGACCACCGACCTGGCAAATCCACTTGCACAGAGTTATGCTTTATTACAATCAGTTGGTCCAGACCCATTTACTGTGGCACAGGTGAAGCGGGTTGAGGATATTCCTAATCTATCTGAGGCTATGTGGAAGGAGGTTATTAAAACGTGTTATCCTACAGTTGTCAGGTTCCGAGATATGCCTATTCAATCTAGGTTTATCCTTCGTTTATATTATACCCCTGTTAGACTGCATCGGATGGGGGTCTCGGGGTCGGAGGTCTGTTTTAGGTGTGGGAGAGAGAGGGGGACCTTTTTACATGCAGTTTGGAACTGCTCCTGTGTTGCGCCCTTCTGGAGGGACGTGATGGCTTTCTTATCGGATCACTTAGAATTCCCCTTTGTTTTAACGCCTGAAGTGTGTCTGCTGGGAGTTGTTAATGGGTTGAAGAAGGGCTCTTATAGACACATTTTGATATGGTTCCTTTTGTTTTGTGCGGGCAAGGTTATAGTGATTGCCTGGAAGGATGTGCCCCCACCCCCTTTGGCTCTGTGGATAGCTCTAGTTGATAAATATGTGCCATTATATCACGCTCTTTATGTCAGTAGAAAATGTCCCAAAAAATTTGACAAGGTTTGGGTTCCATGGTTGTTGCTGGATGTTTCCGATTCGGGGTGCCTCCCGGACCTAAGCTAGCTATTTGGATGCTGGATATGTGTGTGTGTGTGGAATGTCCGTGGTGTTGTCTTCGTGTGATGTTCTTCTGTGTAGGACCCCCCTTCCTCGATTCTATTTGAGGCGGGGAGGGGAAGGGTTTAAGGGAAATGTTCATATGTCTCTTATTCAATTGTTAAAAACTAATAAAAATATGTTTAAAAAAAAAAAAAAGAATATGTCAAGGAATTCCGCCCCAGGTTCAGATGGGTTCGTTTTTGAAATGTATAGGAGATTAGGAGATCTATGGATTAAAGGGGAAGACATTTGGGAGCTTTTAGATAGTGGAAAATTAGGGTAGAGAGAATTTAGAAAAGAGTTAAGTATATAAGCACTAGATTTGTGGTGGCCGCGTCATATCGGCTGCCGAGCCCGACCCGATATGACGCGGGGTCCCCGCGTGACCCCATGTTATATCACGGGAGTAGGCACAGGACATACAGGTCCTTAAGAGGTTAAGCACAAAAGTCCAAGGGCGTACCAGTACGCCCTTGGTCCTTAAAGGGGTACTCCGGTGGTTAATTTTTTTGACTATATGGCATCTTCTTTGTAAGTTTAGTTTTTTGCAATATACATGTATTATATGTTTTGGCAGCATGTATGTGTTTTTCTTACCTGTTTGTTGGGCAGGAAGTTCTGTAGTTCAGAGGGTTTTCTTTTACTGTTGTCCACAGTTCTGAGTCTGTTGTGGACAAGATGTCACAGCTTTTTTTTTTCTATCTCTCTCTGTCTGCATGAGAGGAATAAGCCACGCCACCTCATCTCATCCAGCTGAATACACAGCTCCTAACCTCCCCTCCCCCCTGCTCTGTATTCTAAGGACGCAGGTCAGCACAGGAGAAGAAACACAGAGAAGATAAGTGTTATCTGAAGGGGAGGATGAGAAGGTGCACGGGCTAAGGATGTATGGACTGCAGGGGAATAAATCTCATACTGGGAATGATCTCTATGGGGGAGATTTATCAAAACCTGTGCAGAGGAAAACTTGCCCAGTTGCCCATAGCAACCAATCAGATTGCTTCTTTCATTTTTCACAGGCCTTCATAAAACTGAAAGCAGCAAGCTGATTGGTTGCTATGGGCAACTGGGCAAGTTTTCCTCTGCACAGGTTTTGATAAATCTACCCCTATATGTGAAGGGGGAGGGGGGGACTCCTGAATGACACATGCTGGGAGTTGTAGTCCCTGTTGTGTGTGTGTGTGTGTATGCTAGTGTTTACAAACCAGTGTGCCTTCAGCTGTTGCAAAACTGCAACTCCCAGCATGCCCTGACAGACTCTGGGTATGCTGGGAGTTGTAGAGTTGTAGATTGGGAAACACTGTTCTAGCCTATTCAGCATACACATCATGTTACACCAGTGTTTCCCAACCAGTGTACATCCAGCTGTTGCAAAACTACAACTCCTAGCATGCCCAAAGGCTGTCAGGGCATGCTGGGAGTTGTAGTTTTGCAACACCTGGAGGCACCCTGGTTGGGAAACACTGATGTATGCCCTACAGAGGTGTGGTGAACTACAACCCCCAGGAGACTACAGAGGCAGCATGCTGGTGTTATACCACAGACTGAAAACTTCTGAATGACACATGCTGGGAGTTGTAGTCCCTTTTGTGTGTGCATGACAGTGTATCCCAACCAAGGCTGATTATATTAGTGTGCTGTGTATAAGGGGGCTGACCCGGGAAAATAGTAGGATGGGTAAAGGGCGGAACAAACAAACAAAAAAAAAGGAGCCGCCCCAAACCAGCAAGGCATGTGGCATGCTGGGATTTGTAGTTTTCAGCAAAGCAAGAAACAGGAAATAGAAACAAAGATAGGAAAACAAAGTGGGGGATAAAAAGACAACAAAGAACGGAAATATAGTAGGCTAAACAACAAGAATAGAAATGAAACAAAACAAATAGGGTCAAAAATGGAAAAACACGTTGACCACCGGAGTACCCCTTTAAGGTGTTAAGGCAGCTAGGACCATAGTAACCAAGAAAACAATTGATAACACACCAAGGTTCCCCTGCTCAGCAAAGCACTCCATGAGGCAAACTTCAGATGGGTCTTTACTTATTCTTACTTGAGCAAAGGGACCTTTCAGGCCCCCCAGGATTTCAGTCTATCATGGTGTAGTGTGTACCAATTGTTTTCTTCTGGACTATGGTCCCAGCAGCCCTGAGATTATTGACAAGATTGACAGTTATTTTGTCTTTCCTCTATTTGTGAATAATCCCATCAACTGTTTTAAGTCATCAGGCTGCTTGGCAATGATCTTGTAACCCATTCAAGCATTATGTATGTCTACAATCTTGTCTCTGGCATCCTTGGACAGCTCTTTGTGAGAGTTTGGAATCTGATTGGGATACAGGTACCAAGCTAAGATTAGGAGTGCTAATCTTATAAGATTGCTCCTAATGTCATTTTGTCACCTGTATAATAGACACCTGAGAGACAGAAATCTTGCTGATTGATAGGGGATCAAATGCTTATTTTACTAAGTAAAATGCAAATCAATCCATAACTTATTTGAAATGTGTTTTTTTTTTTTTTTTAAATGATTTTTTGTGGTTGTTTTTCTGTCTCTCACTGCCACTAAAAAGGCCTGACATTGGGTATGCTGTGTTAAAATAATAAAATAAATAAAATTTTCTCTTAAAATATCGCTTATGTATTTTCTGTAAAGTACAGTATTTTGTTATAATCTCTGTTAAGCTTATTAATGGTTTTATGTTCTTGTGGCAATGTTATTGTTTGAACAAAGATTAGTCATAGACTATGCATAACATAATTCCAAAATCTTTTGCAGCTTCAGAAGAATCAAATCAGAATGTATTATATATTTCAATAGTGTTGACGTCTACATGTTGACAGTTAGCCTTATTGAGCTTACAGTTATTACGGGGGAATTTCCAGTAAACAACAACTTTTATAGAAAGGAACAAGCTAGAAAAGTTAGATGAAACATCACAGATAATGTGTATTTGCCATGATTTGTGATAAACTGTTATGATTAATACAATAATAATTTATGTGGAAATGTTTATATTTTTTAGAGGGAAAATGCTTGTTTTTATATTTATTGGTTTATTTGCCGATACATTTCTAGGGAAATAAAATCCAAGATTTGAACCAATGCTGTCACTTGGATAACAAGGTCTTCCCCATAAGGGTATGTGTACATAGGCAAAATCCTCACCTGTGTGCGGCACAATGCCACAACGTTCTACTAGCTGTGGTGAGCGCAGTAGTGAGGTACAGGAGCTACGACTGAATATTATATCAGGTTGACAGATTTAAAGCACACTGCAAATGTGGTACCAAAATCGCTTTTACTATAACCCTTGTAACAATTTTATTTTGGCATCCTAATTTGAAGTATAATGGAACAAAAGCTAGAACATGTTTGCTGGTCTGCATAGAACTTCTTCCATCTCATCTTCTTTTGCTCTTATATTTATTCATTTACTGGCAATAGTTCTAGTTTTTGCCAGAGTATGTCAAAATCAAACATGAGCCCCTGTTACGCCTAGCGCTCCGGGCCCCCGCTCCTCCCCGGAGCGCTCACGGCGTCTTTCTCCCTGCAGCTCCCCGGTCAGTCCCGCTGACCGGGAGCGCTGCTCTGTCATGGCCGTTGGGGATGCGATTCGCACAGCGGGACGCGCCCGCTCGCGAATCGCATCCCAGGTCACTTACCCGTTCCCGTCCCCTGCTGTCATGTGCTGGCGCGCGCGGCTCCGCTCTCTAGGGCGCGCGCGCGCCAGCTCCCTGAGACTTAAAGGGCCAGTGCACCAATGATTGGTGCCTGGCCCAATTAGCTTAATTGGCTCCCACCTGCTCCCTGGCTATATCTGGTCTCCTCCCTTGCACTCCCTTGCCGGATCTTGTTGCCCTTGTGCCTAGTGAAAGCGTTTTGTGTGTTTAAAGCCTGTGTACCAGAACTTCTGCTATCTCCCCTGACTACGAACCTTGCCGCCTGCCCCGACCTTCTGCTACGTCCGACTTTGCTTCTGCCTACTCCCTTGTACCTCGCCTATCTTCAGCAGTCAGAGAGGTGAGCCGTTGCTAGTGGATACGACCTGGTCACTACCGCCGCAGCAAGACCATCCCGCTTTGCGGCGGGCTCTGGTGAAAACCTGTAGTGGCTTAGAACCGGTCCACTAGCGCGGTCCTCGCCATCCCTCTCTGGCACAGAGGATCCACTACCTGCCAGCCGACATCGTGACAGTAGATCCGGCCATGGATCCCGCTGAAGTTCCTCTGCCAGCTGTCGCTGACCTCCCTACGCTGGTCGCCCAGCAAGCTCGTCAGATCGCCCAACAAGATCACCAGCTGTCGTACTTGACCACCATGACACAGCAACTCCAGTCACAACTACAGCAAGTACAGTCACAGCTACAGCAGCAACAACCATCTCCTCCGCCAGCTCCTGCACCCCTTCCGCAGCGAGTGGCCACTCCTAGCCTCCGCCTGTCCTTGCCGGACAAATTTAATGGGGACTCTAAGTTTTGCCGTGGCTTTCTTTCGCAATGTTCCCTGCACTTGGAGATGATGTCGGACCAGTTTCCTACTGAAAGGTCTAAGGTGGCTTTCGTAGTCAGCCTTCTGTCTGGAAAAGCCCTGTCATGGGCCACACCGCTCTGGGACCGCAATGACCCCGTCACTGCCTCTGTACACTCCTTCTTCTCGGAAATTCGAAGTGTCTTTGAGGAACCTGCCCGAGCCTCTTCTGCTGAGACTGCCCTGCTGAACCTGGTCCAGGGTAATTCCTCCGTTGGCGAGTACGCCATACAATTCCGTACTCTTGCTTCTGAACTATCCTGGAATAATGAGGCTCTCTGCGCGACCTTTAAAAAAGGCCTATCCAGCAACATTAAAGATGTTCTGGCCGCACGAGAGACTCCTGCTAACCTGCATGAACTCATTCATCTAGCCACTCGCATTGACATGCGTTTTTCTGAGAGGCATCAAGAGCTCCGCCAGGAAAAAGACTTAGATCTCTGGACACCTCTCCCACAGTCTCCACTGCAATCTGCGCCTAGGCCTCCCGCCGAGGAGGCCATGCAAGTGGATCGGTCTCGCCTGACCCTGGAAGAGAGGAATCGCCGTAAGGAAGAGAATCTTTGTCTGTACTGTGCCAGTACTGAACATTTTTTGGTGGATTGCCCAATCCGTCCTCCACGTCTGGGAAACGCACGCTCGCACCCAGCTCTCGTGGGTGTGGCGTCTCTTGATGCTAAGTCGGCTTCTCCACGTCTCACAGTGCCTGTTCGGATTTCTACTTCAGCCAGCTCTCCCCTCTCAGCCGTGGCCTGCCTGGACTCTGGAGCTTCTGGGAATTTTATTCGGGAGTCCTTAGTGAATAAATTCCGCATTCCGGTGACCCGTCTTGTCAAGCCACTCCACATTTCCGCGGTCAACGGAGCCAGGTTGGATTGCACCGTGCGTTACCGCACGGAGCCCCTCCTAATGTGCATCGGACCTCATCACGAGGAAATTGTATTTTTTGTCCTTCCTAATTGCACTTCTGAAGTTCTCCTTGGACTACCCTGGCTTCAACACCATTCCCCAACCCTGGATTGGTCCACTGGGGAGATCAAGAGTTGGGGTCCCTCTTGTTCCAAGGACTGCCTTCAACCGGTTCCCAGTGCTCCCTGCCGTGACCCTGTGGTTCCTCCTGTATCCGGTCCCCCTAAGGTCATTAAGGACTCTGCCTGCCACAGGAAATGCCTCTCCCCCCCTCCCAGTCCCATCAGGCAAGCCTCTGTGTCCCCTCATGGCCCTCGTCCTGGTGTCACACTGCCCCGTGCCAGGTCTCGCCCTCTGCCCTCTCTCCCCATTCCTACTCCTGCTGTTCTGCCTGCCGTTGAGGAATCCCTCCATCCTTTCCCGGTGTCCTCATCCCAGGGGAGGCAGTTACCTGACAAAGAGAAGGGGAGACCTAAGGGGGGGGGTACTGTTACGCCTAGCGCTCCGGGCCCCCGCTCCTCCCCGGAGCGCTCACGGCGTCTTTCTCCCTGCAGCTCCCCGGTCAGTCCCGCTGACCGGGAGCGCTGCTCTGTCATGGCCGTTGGGGATGCGATTCGCACAGCGGGACGCGCCCGCTCGCGAATCGCATCCCAGGTCACTTACCCGTTCCCGTCCCCTGCTGTCATGTGCTGGCGCGCGCGGCTCCGCTCTCTAGGGCGCGCGCGCGCCAGCTCCCTGAGACTTAAAGGGCCAGTGCACCAATGATTGGTGCCTGGCCCAATTAGCTTAATTGGCTCCCACCTGCTCCCTGGCTATATCTGGTCTCCTCCCTTGCACTCCCTTGCCGGATCTTGTTGCCCTTGTGCCTAGTGAAAGCGTTTTGTGTGTTTAAAGCCTGTGTACCAGAACTTCTGCTATCTCCCCTGACTACGAACCTTGCCGCCTGCCCCCGACCTTCTGCTACGTCCGACTTTGCTTCTGCCTACTCCCTTGTACCTCGCCTATCTTCAGCAGTCAGAGAGGTGAGCCGTTGCTAGTGGATACGACCTGGTCACTACCGCCGCAGCAAGACCATCCCGCTTTGCGGCGGGCTCTGGTGAAAACCTGTAGTGGCTTAGAACCGGTCCACTAGCGCGGTCCTCGCCATCCCTCTCTGGCACAGAGGATCCACTACCTGCCAGCCGGCATCGTGACAGCCCCTACATCATTTTGTGGAAACCCATGGTGATTCAATCGACTGTGAGATTGCTGTGTATAAATCTAAAGTGGCAATGGGGCAGATATAAGACCAAGGGCGTAACTAGTGTCCCATGGACCCCATGGCAAATTATGTTCAGTACACAGACACCACAGTCACCAATATTACCAGTATAAAAGTAGAATTATCATCACCATACATATTACAATTACACTGTTACTGACCAAATCCTGTCTACATCACTGTGTATTATCACTGTACTGTGACATCACTGTGTATTATTCCTGTACTGTGACATCCCTTTCTATTATCCCTCTAGTGTGACATCACCGTGTATTATCCCTGTACTGCATGCTGACCAGACCCCACCTGATCTGGACAACAAGCAGCAAATGCAGAGCAGAGCAGCTCACAGGAGGGGAAAGGCTTCTCTTTAGACTCTGGTGAGCAGCTGGGGAAGGGACGGGCAGGGACATAACAGACATGCCTGTGTGCAACACATGAAGGGGCTGGTAAGCTACAGTGAGTGCTGTTGATTTAAAATAAGCAGTGGTCGGGGCCAGAGCGAGGCCTTAGGCAATGGCCTTAGTGGCCTAATGCTAGAGCCACCTCTGCATGCTAGGTTTTAGCAATGTCTGGTTTAAAGCATTTTAAAACCTTTTGCAAAACTTTTGACAAATCAGCACTGGAAAACAGTACACTGACCCATTATGTAGACTGAAAAATCACCTTAAAGTCTTACTGTCATTTTATAAGACAATTTAAATGTCATAGAGAAATATCAAAAGTTTTGATTGGTAGAGTCCAGGTATTCAGATCTCCAATCAATAGAACAAACCGGAAGAAGTGCTTAAAGGGTAGCTCCCACCATCCATTTCTTTCTGTCCCTGCCTATTGCCCATCTATCCCTAACCCCCTCCCTGCCTTTACTTTTTTTTGTACTATGTTAAAATGGCTTTTCGTCTGCCTGGTAGTCTGCTCACTACCCGGCAGACTTTCCCAGCAGGCTTTACATCACTGATGCCTGCTGGGGCCGAGACTTCCGCCCTTAGTTCACTATACAGGGTGCCTTCAGCGGTTTCACCACTACAACTCCCAGCTTGCCCTGACATCTACTGGCTGTCAGGGCATTCTGGGAGTTGTAGTGGTGAAACAGCTGGAGGCACCCAGTGGTGAAAACAATAACTTTGTTAGCGCAGCAGTGCTACTCCGCTCCCGCTGCCCCCCAGCCTCTAGTGCTGAGCAGCGGCGGCGCTCTCCCGAACCCCGCTCCCCCCCCACCATGCCTCTAGTGCTGAGCGGCGGCGCTCCCCCGAACCCCTCTTCCACCACCGCATTCCTCTAGTGCAGAGAGCAGATTTACCCATCCGGAGGATCAGCGGAACAATGAGTGCGCGCGCTGCCTCCGGACAGGGTAACGGGGGCGGGCAGGGCCACGCGTGAGGCCAGTGGAGGCTCCCTCTGTCTCCCCTGCAGCATCAAGCAATGCGATCATGTGGTGTTGCATGTGGTCACCGGCAAGCGGGCAAGCGTGGGCCTGACGCACTGCTGGGCAGTTTAACCCTTACAGCTGCATTGGGAAGCAACCACAAGCTGTAAGGAGTTTGACAGAGGGAGGGGGCTCCCTCTTTCTCTCTCCAGCACCACCCTGAGATGATCGCAGGGTGCTGGTTGTTACCTTGGCAGCCGGTGGTCTTACAAAGACCCCCAGGTCTACCTTCGTAACTGCCTGTCAGGATGTGTAAAAAAAATAAAAAAAATACATTTATTAAATAAATAATAATACAAAATGTGTAGAGGAGCACGGAGCGCATCCGCAGTGTATTACAAGCTGCGGATGCCCCGCCGGCCCAATAGCCGGCCCCAGAGCAGGGTTGCTTTGTGTGTCCACTCATAGTAGCGGATTTCCTGCCGTAAGTAGCTTCTGAATACACTGAGCTACCCAGCCGCAGCAGTGAGCTCACTATTGTGACTGCTGGCGGGACATTCGCAGTGTGAAATATGCTGCGGATGCGTCACGTGTAATCCAACCCTTATTGAATACTGTTTTACAAAGGCCCTATTCATACTGCATTTCTGCAGTATGTAAGAGGTATCCATCAGCATCATGTCAAAAAAGAAATGCCGATACTGTATACTGTAGCAGCCCCTTTCATTTCCGAATACGACTGCTACAGCATACAGTGGCATCCTTTTTTTAACATGACTTCAAAGGACACCTCTACCATCAAACTATCAACTCCCCCAACCAACAAAATAAATAAATACATTTTTTTAAGTATTTTTTTTTTTGTTAGTTTTTTTAACGCCCAGTGATGGATATATTCATCATGAGCAGGTGCTTATTCCCACAGCATGACGAATATATCCATCAGGAACTTTAACTTCATAGACTGCTGCACGTCACTGCTAGGCGACCAAGGACCGATCAAAGCGGTCCCTGGTCCAGCTGATACTTATTTCTTTCTGAGACAAAATTATTGCAGTCCACATGGGGTTACTTGTGGGGGTGCGGTATTGTTCTGCCAGCTCGATTCCTTTGCAGAAGGTACTGCCCAGCCCTGAATGAACAGCGTAATAAAATATGTGGGGTATTTCCTCCATTTCAGAGGCAATGTACCAAAATGATGTCCAACAAATAAAGCATTTGTGGAAAAAAAAAGCAAATTAAATTTTTTTTCCACTGACTTCGAAATAATTCCAGCCACACATTAAAGGCTCAACGTACTCACTACTGCCCTATGTAAATACTTAAGGGGGTGAAGTTTCGAAAATGAGGTTACTTCTGGGAGTGCAGTATTGTTCTGACTACTGGAATGCTTTGCAAGCATGAAGTGTGGCCTATAATTTGTATTATGATATCTTGTGGCCAAACGGGGGTACTCCCTAACATGAGACAAGCAGAATAATAAAATTTGGGGTGCATTTAATTCATTTTAGAAGTTATTAGTAAAACAATGAATCACAAATAATGCAGCGATTTTAAATATTTCACTCTGACTTAAGCTAATACCATCAACACAAAAAGGCCTCACAGAACGCACTAACTCAGGTGAATACTTTAGGGGGTGTAGTTTTTAAAAAAGGGGTCGCTTGTGGGGTGCAGTATGGATCTTCCAGCTTCAATTCTTTGCAGGCATGGAGTGGGACCTACAATTTTTATAATGATGTCCTGAAATCCAAATGGGATTCCTTTAATTCTTGATGCCACCATGTAGCAAAGCAACCAAATATGGCCTAAGCGGTGGTATTGCCAAACACAGGATGAACAGTGTAATAAAATATGGGGCTGCAGTTCCTCCTTTTCAGACACAATGTACAAAAAATTTTTGTTTTGTTTTTTGTGGAAAAAAGCTAATCTAGATGTTTTATACGGGCTTTGTAACCATTCTAGCCACACAAAAAGAACTCAAAATACTCACTTTTGATCTAGATGAATACTTTCCAGGGTGTAGTTTCCAAAATGCGTTAACTTGTGTGGGTTCTGTATGGTTCTGGCAACTAAAACCTTTTGCTGGCACGAAGTGTGGCCTATAATCCTTTCGGCCTAAAATGATGCCCTGAAAGCCATATGGCGCTGATCTTCTTCTGGATCCTGCAACACGACCAAGGAACCAAATATGGCCTAAGCGGGGGTATTTCCAAACATGGGCCAGGCAGCTCAATAAAATATAGGGTGCATTTCTTTCAATATCAGAAGCAATGTACAAAAAATATGTCCAGCAAATAAACATTTGTGAAAAAAACATAATTTCACATTTTTTACAGTGACTTTTTAATATTTACTACCAAAAAACTATGATGTTAAAATACTCGCTACCCCCAAGTGAATACCCTAAGGGGTCTAGTTTTTAAAATGATGTCATTTAGGTCCTATGTTCTACCACCTCTAAGTTTCTGCAAACCTTGCATAGCACATAAAAAGAGATGTACTTTTCAAATATCCAAAATTTTCAAAACTTCAAGTTAAATTGTTAGGCTTCTAATTCATTTAAAATGCTAATAAAAAAAAGTAGGCATCTGAAAGTATAAGTTTCATAAACTATTTGATCAGTAAGTATAAATATATGCAACCTATATCAGTGCAACAAAAGATTTTTTGCATTGTAAAAAAAAAAAAAATAATACAAACGATATCTCCTTACTTTTACTCTGTACATGAAGTACAACTTGTGACAAAAAACAATGTCAGAATTATTGTGATTGGCAAAATGTTACCAGATTTATTCTCTAATAAAGTCAGACATCCTCGATTTGAAAAAACAGGCCTGGCCTTTAACTCCTTGGGGATAGAGGGAATATGGATACAACCTCGCGTCCCATCACTTAAGGTCACCGCCGGCGAGGATTGGACCGGGATGAATGCTGATATCTATCAGTAGGCATCCCGTGGCAATGCCTAGGGGGGTCCTGAGACCCCCCCCCCCCCCCAGGTCGACGATCGCCGCAAAACGCTGGTCAATTCACTGGTGACCTGATCGCCCCGAAAATAAGAATGACCAGAGCTGTCAGAGACAGCTCCGACCATCCTAAAGGATTGGAGCGAGGTGGAACTGTTGCTACCTCCTCCTATCCGCTGCCATTGGACGGTAAGAACAACCACCAATGGCAGGAAGGCGTGGGAGGGGTTAAGGTTCATTTCCCCCGCTCAGCCCGCCGATTGAAGTCCACGCAGAGCGAGGGGGGGGGGACACGGGCGGCGAGGGGGGAGAATGGCCGGCTTACCAGGACCGGCGGCGGCATTTCCGAGCAGCGGCAGCATCGGCGGCATCATCGGAGCAGTGGTGGAGAAGGCTGCAATAAAGATCGCGGTAAGTGATCTTCACTGTGGCCTTCTAAAAGCTACAAAACTACAACTCCCAGCATGCCCAGTCATCCAAAGCCTGTCTGGGTATGCTGGGAGTTGTAGTTTGCAAAATCTGGAGGGCCAAATTTGGAGACCACTGTGTAGTGGTCTCTAAACTGTAGTCCTCCAGATGTTGCAAAACTAAAACTTTCAGCATGCACTGACTGTCTGGGCATGCTGGGAGTTGTAGTTTTGCAACATCTGAAGTGGCACAGTTTGGAGACCACTATACGGTGGTCTCCAAACTGTAGCCCTCCAGATGTTGCAAAACTATAATTCCCATCATACCCAGACAGTCAGGGATGCTGGGCGTGTAGTTCTGCAATATCTCACCCTTTAGATGTTGCAGAACTACAACTCTCAGCATGCCTGCACAGTCTGGGCATGCTTGGAGTTGTAGTTTTGCAACATTTGGATGGCTACACTTTGGAGACCACTACTTAGCGGTCTCCAAACTGTTCTTCCCCAGTTGTTGCATAACTACAGCTCCTAGCATGCCCAGACTGTCCAGGCATGCTGGGAATTGTAGTTTTGCAACAACTGTATGCACACTGGTTGGGAAATACTGAGCTAGAGTCTGTTTCCTAACTCAGTGATTCCAACCCATGTGCCTCCAGCTGTTGCAAAACTACAACTCCCAGCATGTATGGAATGTCAGTGCATTCTGGGAGTTGTAGTTTTGCCAAAGCTGAAGGTTTGGGGTGCCCCCCCATAGGTATGTACAGGGTACATTCACATGGGGGGGGTTTACAGTGGGTTTCCTTCTACAAGTTTGAGCTGCTGCAAGTTTTCCGCCGCAGCTCAAATTCCCAGCGGAAAACTCACTGTGAACCCAAACGTGTGAATGTACCCTAAAAACACTACACTACACTACACTAACACAAAATAAAAAGTAAAACACTACATATACACCCCCTTACATGCCCCCCCCCCCCCTAATAAAAATGAAAAATGTCTCATACAGCAGTGTTTCCTAAATGGAGCCTCCAGCTGTTGCAAAACAACAACTCCTAGTATTGCCGGACAGCCATTGACTGTCCTGGCAGGCTGGGAGTCTTGCAACAGCTGGAGGCACCCTGTTTGGGAAACACTGCTGTAGGGTTTTGGTGGAGAAAAGCCCCATCCTTGTATCTGGGTCTGCCTCCATTGCAAATTTCTCATTTAGGCCTCAAATGTGCATGGCGCTCTCTCACTTCAGAGCCCTGTCATATTTCAAGGCAACAGTTTAGTGCCACATATGGGGTATTTCCGTACTCAGGAGAAATTGCTTTACAAATTTTGGGGGGATAGTTTTCCCTTTTATCCCTTATGAAAAAGCAAAGTTGGGGGCTACACCAGCAACATAAAAAAAAAAAAAAAAAATTACACTAACATTCTGGTGTTGCCCCAAATTCTCTAACACAATTTCTTCCGAGTACGGAAATACCCCATGTGTGGATGTAAAATGCTCTGCGGATGAACTACATGGTTTAGGAGTAAGAGAGCGCCATTTACATTTAAGGCCTAAATTGGTGATTTGCCCAGGGGTGGCTGGTAGTAACAGCGGTTCTGACATGAACGCAAAAAAATATAACACATGTGACCCCATTTTGGAAACTACACCCCTCACGGAATGTAACAAGGGGTATAGCAAGCCTTAACACCATACAGGTCTCTGACAAATTTTTGTTAAAGTTGGACATGAAAATAAAAATAAAAAATTTCCCTTAAATGCTGGTGTTATCCCAAATTTTTCATTTTCACAAGGGGTAATAGGAAAAAAGCCTCCCAAAATTTGTAACACCATTTTTTCTGAGTAAGGACATACCCCATATGTGGATGTAAAGTCCTCTGCGGGCGAACTACAATGCTCAGAAGAGAAGAAGCGCCATTGGGCTTTTTGAGAGAGAATTAGGCTGGAATTGAAGGCTATGTGCATTTACAAAGGCCCCATGGTGCCAAAACAGTGGACTCCCTCCACATGTGACCCCATTTTGGAAACAACATCCCTCACGGGATGTAATAAGGGATACAGTGAGCATTTACACCTTACAGGTGTCTGACAGATTTTTTGAGCAGTCGTCCATAAAAATTAAAAATGTAATTTTTCTTTTGCACAGCCCACTGTTCCAAAGATCTGTCAAACGCCAGTGGGGTGTAAATACTCACTGCACCCCTTATTTAATTCTGTGAGGGGTGTTGTTTCCAAAATGGGGTCACATGTGGGGGAGTCCACTGTTCTGGCACCACGGGGCGTTTGTAAACGCACATGGCCCCTGACTTCCATTCCAAACAAATTCTCTCTCTAAAAGCTCAATGGCGCTCCTTCTCTTCTGAGCATTGTAGTTCGCCCACAGAGCACTTTATATCCACATATGGGGTATTTCCATACTAAGAAGAAATGGGGTTAAAACATTTTGGGGGCTTTTTCTCCTATTACCCCTTGTGAAAATGAAAAATTTGGGGTAACACCAGCATTTTTTTTTATGTCCCAATTTTACCAAAGTTCGTCAATCACCTGTGGGGTGTTAAGGCTCACTGTACCCTTTGTTACGTTCCTTAAGGGGTATAGTTTCCAAAATAGTATGCCATGTGGGTTTTTTCTACTGTTCTGGCATCATGGGTGCTTCCTAAATGCGACATGCCCCCCAAAAATCATCTCAGCAAAATTCGCTCTCCAAAAGCCCTATGTCACTCGTTCCCTTTTGAGCCCTCAGTGCGCCCACAGACCACTTTACATCTACATATGAAGTATTTCCTTACTCGAGAGAAAATGAATTACAAGTTTTGGGGGGCCTTTTTACCTTTTACCCCTTGTAAAAATGAAAAAAAAAAATGGCGCTTTGTGTAAAAAATGGAGATTATGATTTTTCTCCTCCATTTTGCTGCTATTCCTATGAAACAACTAAAGGGTTAATAAACTTTTTGAATGTAATTTTGAATACTTGCAGTGCAGTTTTCATAATGGGGTCCATTATAGGAAATTTCCAACATAAAGACCCTTAAATTCACTTGTAAATTTAACTGGTCCCTGAAAAATTCAGATTTTTTAATTTTCGGGAAAAATTGGAAAATTGCTGCCATACTTTTAAGCCCTCTGATGTCTTCAAAAAGTTAAAACATGTCAACTTTATGATGCAAACATAAAGTAGACATATTGTATATGTGAATCAATATATAATGTATTTGACATGTCCCTTTTCCTTACAAGCAGAGAGCTTCAAAGTTAGAAAACTTCAAAAAAAATTCCTGAAATTTTGGAATTTTTCATCAAGAAATTATGGAAATATGGATGTAAATTTGCCACTTACATAAAGTAGAATATGTCATGAAAAAACTATCACAGAATCAAATTTATAAGTAAAAGCATCCCAGAGTTATTAATGCATAAAGTGATAGTGGTCAGATTTGCAAAAAATGCTCCCCTCCTTAGGGTTATAATGGGCTCCGTCCCCAAGGGGTTAAAGGGGTACTCCGGCCCTAAGACATCTTATCCCCTATCCAGAGGGTAGGGTAGAAGATGTCTGATCGTGGGGGTTCCACTGCATATGACCCCCGCAATCTCTCATGCAGCACTCACCTGTGTGAGCTGCACACCAGCACTGGAGGCTCAGAGTCTGAAGACTCACGACTACGAGGCCGGAGTATAGACATGCATTCAGGGGGCAGGGTGTGCCATCACATGGAGGCGGAGTCATGACATCATGACACTCCTGCCCCGTAGTCATGACTCCGCCAGCGGCGGGACCCCCGCAATCATACATATTATTCCGTATGCTTTTGATAGGGGATAAGATGTCTTAGGGCCAGAGTACCCCTTTAAGGGGTATACAGGCCTAATTATATTGGTCCTTACAGGGTTAAAGTAATTCATTAATCTATATAATGGATCCATTTACTGGTTTCAGGTGCTGATCATGTTAATTGGTAATGTGCTAGATTGTCTAACTGCCAATAGGCTGTATGCTTATTGCTCTTTGTCCTGTCTGTGTTCACATGGAAAAGTTAGCCATATTGCTTGAATGTTTATTCTGCTGCCATGTGTGGTCTATGTGTCGTATTTAAAGTGTACCTGTCATCAGCAAAAACTGTTTAAATAATGTAGAATATACTATATGTATATTTGTAATAAACATTGGTTAAAAAATCTGTATATTTTTGGGTGAAAAAAAATGGTAAGGAGACCAAATACAGGAAGTGAGGGTGCGACAAGTAGTGTTGAGCGGCATAGGCCATATTCGAATTTGCGAATATTCGCGAATATATGGACGAATATTCGTCATATATTCGCGAATATTCGCATATTCGTTATATTCTTGTTTTATTTTCGCATTTGCGAATATTCGCGTATGCGAAAATTAACATATGTGAATTTTCGCATATGCGAATTTTCGCACGCCAGTCTCACACAGTAGTATTACAGCCTTCTTTACACCACACAAGCTGGAAGCAGAGAGGGGTGATCACTGTGAGGTGTACTGTGAAAAAAAAAAAAAAAAAAAAAAAAAAAACGAATATTCGTAATTACGAATATATAGCGCTATATTCGCGAAATTCGCGAATTCGCGAATATGCGATATTCGCGAATAATATTCGAATTGCGAATATTCGTGAGCAACACTAGCGACAAGCAGGGCTCTATGCAGACTCCTGGCTGTGTCAGTCAGGAGCATGACATAGAGCCTCACTGCATAGAGCCCTACTTGTCCTCAGTGCACAGAACCCTGCTTGTCCTCAGTGTACAGAGCCCAGCTTGCCCTCAGTGTACAAAGCCTTGCTTTCCATCAGTGTACAGTGCCCTGCTTGTCCTCAGTGCACAGAGCCCTGCTTGTCCACCCACCCTTCACTTCCTGTATTTGGTCTCCTCACAGAGGCACACAGACAATAGCTGTAGAGACAAAATATACACATTTTAGCCAGTGTATAATACAAATATACATGTAGTATAATGATATTTTCTACTTTTTCTAAAAAGTATTTGCTAATGACAGGTACTCAGGTATTTATGTAGTTTAGCTAGTAATTAGCATTGGAAATGTTCACTTGTTTATTCCTAATTTTTTGCATATTGGGGGAGATTTATCAAGGGATTTAGAGCATTTTTTATTTTTTTTTGCTTACAGAAGTAGCACAAAAAGTCGCATGTGCGCCTAAGCAAATTTTTAAGTGACTTTTGGCTGTAAGCAAAAATGAACAAAAGAGCTTACTAAAGTAAATGTCTGTTTTCACTTTGCAGTGAGCAGAGCTGGGGGGTTGGGGGGTCAGATGAGCTGGGGGGAGGAGAGATGAGCTGGGGGGATGAGCTGGGGAGAGATGAGCTGGTGGGCGGGGGTGCCTCCAGCCGTTGCTAACCTACAACTCCCATCATGGGAGTTGTAGTTTAGGAACGGGGTGGCTCCAGCTGTTTCTAAACTACAGCTCCCATCACGGGAATAGTAGTTTAGCTACAGGGTGCCTCCAGCTGTTGCTAGTACAACTCCCATCATGCGAGTTGTAATTTAGAAACAGTGAGACTCCAGCTGTTACTAAACTGGAGGCTGCTGTTGCTAAATTACAAATGATGGGGGTTGTAGTTTAGCAACAGCTAGAGGCCCCTTGTTTATGTACATTTTCCCAAGGGAAGGAGGCCATAAACGTACAAACCAATTTCCATGTTTTTTTCTTATCATTTCAGATCCGTGTATGCAGAGGACTTCTTCGGATACGGTGTATTACGTTGATTATGTGATGATTATTAAATATTAATAAAATGGATAACGAAGGTTTGTGGGGAGTGTTTTTTGGAATAAAAGTTTTTAAAAAGTGTTGTTGTTTTTTAATTTTCTTTACAGGCTTAGTAGTGGAAGCCGTCTTATAGACGAAATTCATTACTAAGCCAAGGCTTATCGTTAGCCTCAAAAACAGCTAGCGCTAACCCCAAATTATTACCCTGGTACCCAACGCCACAGGGATGTCAGTAAGAGCCTGTATCAACGGGCCTGGAGCGTCAAAAATGGAGCTCTCGGGCCTAGGCGGTAACAGGCTGGCATTATTTAGACTGGGGAGGGCCAGTAACAACGGTCCTCGCCCACCCTGGTAATGTCGGGCTGTTGCTGTTTGGTTGGTATCTGGCTGATACTGAATATACAGGGAACCCTATAAAAAAAAGACTGCATATGGTTCCCTGTATTTTCAGTATCAGCCAGATACCAACCAAGCAGCAACAGCCTGACGTTACCAGGGTGGGCGAGGACCATTGTTACTGGCCCTCCGCCAGCCTAAATAATGCCAGCCTGTTACCGCCTAGGCACAGGAGCGCCATTTTTGAAGCACTGGATCTGTTGGTACCGGCTCTTCCCAGCACCCCTGTGGCCGTGGGTACCGGGGTAATATTTGGGGGTTAGTGCTAACTGTTTTTGGGGCTAACGCTAAGCCCGGCTGAGTAATGGATTATGTCTATTAGACAGCTTCTACTACTAAGCCTGTAAAGTAAGTTAGAAAAAAAAGGTTTAAAAAATTATATAAAAAAAACACTCCCTCACAAGCCCATGTTAAACATTTTATTAATATTAAACCAAAAAATATGTGGTACATGATAGTCCACCAAATCTAAAGAAGTCCTGAGGATACACGGATCTGAAATGAGAAGAAAAAACAAACAAACAAAAAATGGGTCAGTACATTCAGGGGAAAGAAGTTATAAAAAATTTAATAAACACATACATATATAGTACAGACCAACAGTTTGGACACACCTTCTCATTCAGAGTTTTCTTTATTTTCATGACTATGAAAATTGTAGATTCACATTGAAGGCATCAAAACTATGAATTAACACATGTGGAATTATATACATAACAAAAAAGTGTGAAAATATGTCAGATTCTAGCCACCTTTTGCTTTGATTACTGCTTTGCACACTTATTCTCTTGATGAGCTTCAAGAGGTAGTAAGCTGAAATGGTCTTCCAACAGACTTGAAGGAGTTCCCAGCTTAGCACTTGTTAGCCCTTTTTGCCTTCACTCTGCGGTCCAGCTCACCCCAAACCATCTCGATTTGGTTCAGGTCCGGTGACTGTGGAGGCCAGGTCATCTGGCACAGCACCCCGTCACTCTCCTTCTTGGTCAAATATCCCTTACACAGCCTGGAGGTGTGTTTGGGGTCATTGTCCTGTTGAAAAATAAATGATGGTCAAACTAAACGCAAATTGGATGGAATAGCATGCCACTGCAAGATGCTGTGGTAGCCATGATGGTTCAGTATGCCTTCAATTTTGAATAAATCCCCAACAGTGTCACCAGCAAAGCACCCCCACATCATCACACCTCCTCCTCCACACCAGCACACCTGTGAAGTGAAAACCATTCTCAACAAGAGAATGCCAAGAGTGTGCAAGGCAGTAATCAAAGCAAAAGGTGTGTACTTTGAAGAACCTAGAATATGACCGATTTTCAGTTGTTTCACACTTTTTTATTATGAATATAATTCCACAAGTGTCAATTCATAGATTTAATGCCTTCAATGTGAATCTACAATTTTCATAGTCATGAAAATAAAGAAAACTCTGAATGAGAAGGTGTGTCCAAACTTTTGGTTTCTACTGTATATATTGCAATTTTTTTTCACAGCTGCGACTTGAGGTGGGGTGACAAAGTGCTTTTATTGGTAATTTATTGGTTTTTACTTATGTGTGCTAAAAGAATGGTATTCAAAAGTGATTTATAGTTTTTTTTTTTTTTTTTTGCTTATGTAAGCAAAATTTATCAACCACCTGTGATAGTATAATAAATATGTTGCACATAAGCAAAATCAAAAGCAAGAAGAAAATGCCTACTAGACTCGCTTACCAAAGCAACAATGATAAATACCCCCGATTGTGTTTTCAGGGTAGGCTTCTGTCAAGTTATTTCAGATTGTCAGACTATGTTGTCTTGCTTGTTAGATTACCACTAATCCCATCCCCCTAGGTCATCTTGTGGTAAATAACCTTTTACTTTTGTTACTGACTTTTGATACATACTAGTATGTATTTCTCACACAATAGCTGGCCTGGCTCCTTATTCTGAACTAAGCCTGGTTCTGCAATCTAGTGACCTGACAGTAACAAATGGACATAATAATTTTTTGCACAATCCAAAATAACAATGGAAAGTCTTGCACTATCTACAGATGTGTCCTTGCCAAACTACTGCATAATTATATATATATATATATATATATATATATATATATATATATACACACATGCTGGGAGTTGTAGTTTTGAAACAGCTGAGGCACACTGGTTGTGAAACATTGAGTAAAGTAACAAACTCTTAGTGTTTTGGAACCAATGTGCCTCCAGCTGTTGCATAACTACAACTCCCAGCATGTATGGTCTGTCAGTGCATTCTT
This sequence comes from Hyla sarda, assembly GCF_029499605.1. Taxonomy (NCBI): domain Eukaryota; kingdom Metazoa; phylum Chordata; class Amphibia; order Anura; family Hylidae; genus Hyla; species Hyla sarda. The sequence goes on along the minus strand of NC_079195.1, from coordinate 149,135,131 downwards.
GAAGTTGTAGTTTTGCAACAGCTGGAGGTTTGCCCCCCCCCCCCCCCCCCCATGTGCATGTACAGGCACACAGGCAGGTTTACAACAAGTTCTGCTGCAAGTTTGAGATACAGCAAATTTTCCGCCGCAGCTCAAACACCCAGCGAGATACTCACTGTAAAGCCTGTGTGAATGTACCCATAAAAACACTACACTACACAAAATAAAAAAGTAAAACACTACATATACACATACCCCTACACAATTGCTGCTGATGTCTTCTAAAAGTAAAAACATGTTAACTTTACGATGCAAACATAAAGTAAACATATTGTCTATGTGAATCAATATATAATTTATTTGCAATATCCATTTTCCTTACAAGCCGAGAGTTTAAAAGTTAGAAAAATGCTAAATTTTCAAAATTTTCATGAAATTTTGGGATTTTTCACCAAGAAAGGATGCAAGTAACGATGAAAATTTACCACTGTGTTAAAGTAGAATATGTCACGAAAAAACACGCTCGGAATCTGAATAATCGGTTAGAGCATCCCAGAGTTATTAATGCATAAAGTGACAGTGGTCAGAATTGCAAAAAAAGTCTGAGTCCTTAAGGTGAAAAAGGGCTCAGTCCTTAAGGGGTTAAAGGGGTACTCTGCTGGAAAACTTTTTTTTTTTTTTTTATCAACTGGTGCAAGTAAGTTAAACAGATTTGTTAATTACTTCTATATAAAAATCTTAACCCCTTAAGGACATGCGCCATAAATATACTGCCCTGCATAGCACCTCTCAGTGCACAGCACTGTAAATTTACGGCGCAGCTGTGATACGAGCGCAGGTGATGCACTCGCTTAATTTCCGGTGGGTTCCAGCAACTGTCAGCAGCTGTGGCCCTGCCGGTAATGGCAGACATCAGCAATTGCGCTGTTGTCTTCCATTAACCCCACAGTTGCCATGATCAATACAGATCATGGCATCTGCAGCAATGCAGCACTTAAAATGGCTGATCTGATCGTCCGCGGCACTGCGGCACCGCGGATCAGATCAGCCAAGATGGCAGACAGAGGTCCCCTCACCTGCCCCCGTCCATCTCCTGGTGTCTTTTGCACTGATCTGCCTTCCAGCAGACCAGAGCAGAAGATTGCTGATAATATTGATCTTTGCTATGCCCTATGCATAGCACTGAACAGTATTAGCAATTTAATGATTGCTATAAATAGTCCCCTATGGGGACTTAAAAAAGTGTAAAAATAAATGTAAAAAAAAGTTTTTAAAAAAAGTTAAAAAAATTTGAAAAATACCCTCCACCAATAAAAATTTTAATCACCCTTTTTCGCAATATTAATACATAAAAGCGTAAAAAACAATAAATAATAAACATATTTGGTATTGTTATGTGCATAAATGTCCAAACTATAAAAATAAAATGTTAATGATCCCCTACGGCGTAAACATAAGAAGAAGAAAAAAGTAAAAAAATTTCAGCTTTTTTGTCACATCAAACTGCAAAAAAAATGTAATAAAAAGCGATCAAAAAGTCACATATCCACAAATCTGGTACCAAAACAAACTAAAGATCATGCCACAAAAAAATTACCCCTCGCAAATCCCTGATTACGGAAGATTAAGAAAATGAGAGGTGGTCAAAATAGGGCAATATGAAACATACTGATTTTGTAAAAAAAAGTTTGAGATTTTTTAGAAACAGTACAAAAATAAAAAAGTATGTAACCATGGGTATCATTGTAATCGTATTGACCCAGAAAATAAAGAAAACATGTATTGTTTACCGTGAAGTATACAGTGCGAAAACGAAGCCCCCCAAATTTGCAAAATTATGATTTTCGTTGAAATATCCTTACACAAAAATTTTTTGGGGGGTTTACCATACATTTTAGGGTAAAATGAGTGATGTCGTTACAAAGTACAACTGGTCACACAAAAAACAAGCCCTCATATGAGTCTGGGAATGGAAATATAAAAGAGTTATGAATTTTAGAAGGCGAGGAGGAAAAAAACAAAAACGCAAAAATAAAATTGGCTGCGTCCTTAGGGTGAAAATGAGTCCTTAAAGGGGTACTCAGCCCCTAGACATATTATCCCCTATCCAAAGGATAGGGGATAAGATGTCAGATCGCAGGGGTCCCGCTGCTTTGGACCCAAGGATCTTCGCTGTGGCACCTTGCTATAATTACTGCACAGAGCAGACTCACTCTGTTCGTAATGCCCAGCGATACAGGGGCCGGAGCATCAATATGTCACGGCTCTGCCCCCTTGTGACGCAACGGCCTGCCCCCTCAATACAAGTTTATGGGAGGCTCCATCACGCCCCCTCCCATAGACTTGCATTAAGGGGCGTGCCATGATGTCACGAGGGGGCGGGGCCATGACATAACGATGCTCCGGCCCATGTATCGCTGGTCATTACGCACGGAGCGAGTCTGCTCTGTGCAGTAATGATAGCGGGGTGCCGCAGCTGAGATCCCGGGGGTCCCCAGCAGCGGGACCCCGGCGATCTAACATCTTATTCCCTATCCTTTGGATAGGGGATAAGATGTCTAGGGGCGGAGTACCCCTTTAATGGGTGAATCCTTACAGTAATTATTAGCTGCTGAATACAACAGAGGAAATTATTTTCTTTTTGGAACACAGAGCTCTCCGCTGATATCATGAGCACAGTACTCTCTGCTGACATCTCTGTCCATTTTAAGAACTGTCCAGAGTAGGAGAAAATCCCCATAGCAAACATATGCTGGTCTGGACAGTTCCTAAAATGGACAGATATGTCAGCAGAGAGCACTGTGCTCGTGATGTCAGCAGAGAGCTCTAATCCCAAAAAAAAATAATTTCCTCTGTAGTATTTAGCAGCTAATAAGTACCGGCATTACCCCTGGGACCTGGCTGCTGATAGCAGTCGGGACCCCCAGGGTTTAAAGTGTTCTCCGCTCGTGAGCATGCTGTAAACCCTGTTAACAGGACTCAGGATGTACAGGTTAACCCTGAGTCCTCAAGTGGTTAAATTAAAAATCTGAAAACAAAAATAAACATAAACATATGTGGTACTGTCACATGTGTAAATGTCTGAACTATAAAAATATAATATTATGCCAATTAAACAGCACAGACAATGGCGTGTACGTAAAAAAAATACCAAAAGTTATTTTTTTAACGCCTTAGGGACTCAGCCTATTTTCACCTTAAGGACTCAGCCCTTTTTTGCAATTCTGACCACTGTCACTTTTTGCATTAATAACTCTGGGATGCTTTTACCGATTATTCTGATTCCGAGATAGTTTTTTCGTGACATATTCTACTTTAACATAGTGGTAAATTTTTGTCGTTACTTGCATCCTTTCTTGGTGAAAAATCCCCACATTTCATGAACATTTTGAAAATTTAGCTTTTTTCTAACTTTCAAATTCTCTGCTCGAAAGGAAAATTGATATTCCAAATACATTTTATATTGATCAACAAATACAATATGTCTACTATATGTTGGCATCATAACATTTTTACTTTTTGAAAAAATTTGAGGGCTTCAAAGTATAGCAGCAATTTTCAAAATGTTCACAAAAATTTCTAAATCTTAATTTTTCAGGGACCAGTTAAGTTTGAAGTGGATTTGAGGAGTGTTTCTGTGACAAATACCCCATAAATGACCGCATTATAGAAACTACACTCCTCAAAGTATTCAAAAGGACATTCAGAAAGTTTGTTAACCCTTTAGGTGTTTCACAAGAATAGCAGCAATGTGGAGGAGAAAAATCAAAATCTGCATTTTTTACACTAACATGTTCTTGTAACCCCATTTTTTTTTCATTTTTAAAAGTGGTATTAGGAGAAAAAGCCCCCCAAAATTTGTAGCCCAATTTCTCTCGAGTATGGAACTACCTCATATGTTGACATAAAGTGCTCTGCAGGCTCACAACATGGCTCAAGAGGGAACGAGCAACTGTGGGATTTTTGAAAGCGAATTTTGCTGTACTGGTTTTTGGGGCCCATGTTGCATTTAGGAAGACCCATGGTGCCAGAACAGCAAAAAAAAAAACACATGGCATACTATTTTGGAAACTACACCCCTCAAGGAACATAACAAGGGGTATAGTGAGCCTTAACACCTTAACTTTACGTTGAAGTTGGATGTGAAAATGGAAAATGTGATTTTTAACACTAAAATTATGGTGTTACCCCAAATTTTTCATTTTCACATGGTGTAATAGTAGAAAATGGACCCCAAAATTTTAAGCCCAATTTCTCCCAATTAACAAAATGCCCCATATGTGGACGTTAAGTGCTCTGCTGGTGCACTACAGGTCTCAGAAGTGCTCTGCTGGCGCACTACAGGTCTCAGAACAGAAGGAGCGCCATTGGATTTTTGGAAAGAGAATTTTGCTGAAATTGAAGTCGGGGGCTATGTGCATTTACAAAACTCCCATGATGCCAGAACAGCAGAAACCCCCCACATGTGACACCATTTTGGAAACTAGACCCCTCCAGGAACATAACAAGGGTTACAGTGAGTACTTACACCTCACAGTTTTTTTTGAACAGTGGCCCATAAAAGTGAAAAATTCGATTTTTAACACTAAAATAATGGTGTTACTCCAAATTTTTCATTTTCACATGGTGTAATAGTAGAAAATGGACCCCAAAATTTAAAGCCCAATTTCTCCAGATTAAGAAAATGCCCCATATGTGGACAGTAAGTGCTCTGCTGGCACACTACAGGTCTCAGAACAGAAGGAGCGCCATTGGATTTTTGGAAAGAGAATTTTGCTGAAATTGAAGCCGGGGGCTATGTGCATTTACAAACCTCCAATGTTGCCAGAACAGCAGAAATCCCCCACATGTGACACCATTTTGGAAACTAGACCCCTCCAGGAACATAACAAGGGTTACAGTGAGTACTTACACACCACAGTTTTTTTTGAACAGTGGCCCGTAAAAGTGAAAAATTAGATTTTTAACACTAAAATGATGGTGTTACTCCAAATTTTTCATTTTCACATGGAGTAATAGTAGAAAATGGACCCCAATATTTGAAGCCCAATTTCTCCAGATTAAGAAAATGCCCCATATGTGAACAGTAAGTGCTCTGCTGGCGCACTACAGGTCTCAGAACAGAAGGAGCGCCATTGGATTTTTTGGAAAGAGAATTTTGCTGAAATTGAAGTCGGGGGCTATGTGCATTTACAAACCTCCAATGGTGCCAGAACAGCAGAAACCCCCCACATGTGACACCATTTTGGAAATTAGACCCCTCCAGAAACATAACACATAACACAAGGGTTACAGTGAGTACTTACACCTCACAGGTTTTTTGAACAGTGGGCCGTAAAAGTGAAATGATTGATTTTTAAGACTGAATTGTTGGTTTTAACCATTTTTTTTAGTTTTACAAGTAGTAAGAGAAAAAAATCTCCACAACATTTGTAGCCCAATTTCTCCAGAATAAGAAAACACCCCCTTATAAGGGGGAAAAGCACTATGCGGGTGCAAAACAGGGCTTAGGAGTGAGACAACACCGATGAGATTTGAGGCCTAAAGTGGTCATTTGAACTGCAATGGTTGAGGTTCTGACGTAAAATCTAAAAAAAAAAACACGGCAAGTGACCCCAATTTTGAAACTACACTCCTCAATGAAAGTAACAAGGGGTACAGTCAGTACTTATACCTCACAGGTTTTTTGAACAGTGGGCCGTAAATTGAAAAATTTAATTTTTTTACGCTAAAATGCTGGGGTTTCCCAATTTTTTACATTTTCACAAGGGTTAATGGGAGAAATTGGGTTACAAGTTTTGGAGGGCTTTTTCTCCTGACTATGGAAATACATCCACATATGGGGTAACGTGCTGGACGGGCCCACAACAAGGCTCAGAAGTCATAGAGGTCTGTTTGCATTTGAGGCCTATGGCATATCAGTAGCTGACGGTTACATACATTCAGAGGAAAATACAAAAATGAAACACCCACATGTGACACCATTACAGAAAGTACCCAACCTGAGGAATAGGTATAGGGCTAAAGAGGACATTTTGAACGCACGGGTGTTTCCTAAATTTATTTTCCAGGAATGGATGAAGGGTAGCTTTTGAAAATTGCAATTTTCAACCTATACTCTGCTTCATCTTTCTGGGAACAACTAACATGTGACTCCGAATTGTCGCCTGGAAATACGACAGAGCTCATGAGTGAGAACTCTTCGCATTTGAGGCCGATGTTTGTTACGGACCTAACAGTTACATACATTCAGAGGAAAATACAAGAAAGGAACACCCACATGTGAGAATATTACAAGCAGTACACCCCCTAGGGAAGGTGTATAGGGGTGAAGTGAAGATTTGGAACAGACGGGTGTTCCCTACATTTATTTTCCAGGAATGGATGAAGTGTACTATGGGGGGGGGGGATGAAAATTGCAATTTTATAACTGATATGCCAAATTATGCCCACCCCAAACCCTATGCTCTGAATCATCATTCTGGGAATGGCTGTCCCTATTCTGTTACCTCAAATGCACACCCCGCTCTGGTGGGGAGAGAGCGCTGCGCATTTGAGGCAACTGCAGGGGTATTGGAATTTTTTTTTTTTTTTTTTTTTTTTTGGGGGGGGGGGGTTGTTTAGCTTTAAAATTTTGAAGACAATGTACTCTGGACTGGTACATTGGAGTCAAATTCTGGGGAATTAAAATCAGGGAAAATGATTCAAATTTAGTGCTCCATGGAAGTGTGATACTCCCTGAAGCAATCCTTAATGCAGAGGCCCGGATGATCGGGACAAGTGTCGCATTGAGTGGTGGTGTCCTTACGAATCCCCTTCTTGCGACACACTCTGCATTTTTTCTGGGGGAACTGAAGTTTCAGAGGTGCTCTGACCCGCTCTTTGGCGGTCACCAAAGATGAGGGCCTTTAGAACTATCTCTTGGAATTCCAGAAATATCTCTGTGTTCCCAGCGTACTGAGACAGTACAAAAGCGTTGTACATGGCAACCTATACCATGTAGACCGCAATTTTTTTGTACCATGCCCATGTTTTCGGAAAGATCAACTCAAGATACCGATTGTAGTCCAGGATACAATCGGGCTTGAGGACCGGTCCCACGGTACCTCACACAGAGACAGGGGTGCTGCCGTTCCCATGAAAAGTGGTGAGCATAAGGACATCCCTCTTGTCCTTATACCTGACCAGCAACAGGTTTTCATGGGAAAAGGCACGGGACTCACCCCGGGGGATAGGAGTCTGTAGGGGATAGGCGGCGGGGGATGTGAAAAGAGGGATACTAGTATAAAAGTTATCCACATAAAGGTGGTAACCTTTATCTAGCAATGGGTGCAAAAGGCCCCAAACGATTTTCCCGCTAACACCCAGAGTTGGGGAACAATCTGGGGGTTCAATGCGGGAATCTCGTCCTTCATACACCATAAACTTGCAAGTGTACCCTGAGGTACTCTCGCAAAGTTTATACATCTTCACGCCATACCGCGCCTGCTTGGTAGGGATGTATTGCCGGAAGCTGAGTCTCCCCTTAAAGCTGATGAGAGACTCATCAATAGTGACCTCCCTTCCAGGGACATAGGCCTCCCAAAATTTGGCCCCGAAGTGATTGATGACCGGCCTGATTTTATACAGGCGGTCATACGCGGGATCAGTTCTGGGGGGACATGCCGCATTATCAGCGTAATGCAAATATTTCCGAATGTCCTCGAACCGGGGACGGGTCATGGCCATACTGTAGATCGGGGTCTGGTAGAGGACATCCCCACTCCAGTGTTGCCTGACCTTTGGCTTTTTAACTAGGCCCATATGCAGCACAAGGCCCCAAAAGGTCCTCATTTCGGCTGCATCGACTGGAAACCAGCCATTGAGCCTAGCTAAAAAGGAGCCTGGGTTTGCAGCGACGAACTGTTGGATGTACAGATTTGTCTGCTCAACCATCAGATTGACATATGCATACGTATGCATACGCCCTGCGTCCCCAAGAGGTTAAAAGAAGTAAAACAAAAATCAAACCTATATAAGTTGAATATCATTTTAACCGTATGGACCTACAGAATAAAGATAAGGTGTCATTTTTACCAAAAGGAGCACTGCATAGAAGTAGAATCCCCCAAAATTTACCAAAAGGCATTTTTTCTTTATTCTGTCCCACAAAATTTTTTTTTTTGTTTGCCATATATTTTGTGGTGAAATTATTACAAAGTAAAATTGGTGGCACAAAAAAGCAAGCCCTTACTCTGCACAGTACCTCGTTTTCAATTTTTTTTGTTGTTTTTGTGTTTTACTAAAAACAATTAACAAAAATATGTTTAACCCCTTTAAGGACAAAGGCAGCTTCAATTTTGTGTTTTCGTTTTTTCCTGCTCACCTTCTAAAATCCCAATTTTTTTTTTCCAAGAGTAAGATTTATTAAAGTTTGCATAGTAATAAAGCAAAAACACAAACACAAACAGATGCCAAAACACACGCAGGTGTCTGGGCACAACATTTCTATAGTTAAGATGATAGCAATACATCTTAGCTCCAAGGTGGAGAGTCAACAAGACAGTTCTGAGTGTGGTCTGTGGCATATCTACCATAATGTGTGAGCTATGGCCACAACAAGTCTAACACGGGTAGGATAATACTGGGAATGGAGCATGACTAGGGAAAGCGGTAAGGGGGGGGGGGGGGAGAAAGAGGAAAGAGAAAAGGGAGGGGAAAAGAGAAGAAAGCATATAAAGGCATACCTCTCCGTAGGACGCGCAGGACGGACTCCCGGACATGGTGTGTCGGCATCAGGTAGCAACTGTGTAGAAAACAGTATGAGGGGTCGAACACTAAACGATCAGCCATCAGGTAAGGAGTCAGGGGGGGGCCAGGTGTAGGTCTCTGTATTCAGTAGAGGAGAGAAAATGTATCCACGGACACCAGATGAGGTGGTGTTTATCCACCAGACGTCTGGAATCCGCAATCAGTTCCTCCATCCTGTGGAGGTGGGAGAGTTCATGGAGCCACGACGAGAGTGATGGAGGGGTAGTGTTTTTCCACAGCCTGGGAATGACCGTCCTGGCCGCCAGTAGCATGAACCTAGCGAGGCAGGCCGGCCATCTGGGTAAGTGGGGGGGAAGGATGGATAATAGTAAAGGGGCCGGCTCGATCTCTAATCTAATGGACGTCAGGCGTTGAATTATATCCAAGATCTGTGTCCAAAAGTGACGTAAAAGAACCCAAATATGGGACATGGTTCCACCAGGCTCGCCACATCTCCAGCAGACGTCGGGGACCCCAGAGTAGAATTTGGATAGGAGAGTCGGAACCCGATACCATCAGGTTAAAATTTTGAAATTAGTCTCTTGGGTTTTACAGGAGGTAGAAACTCTATGGCAATAATGAACCGCCTGGCCCCAGTCCCCATCCGAGAAATCAGTCACCAGTTCTCTCTCCCACCCCCGTTTATACGGTAGAGGGTCGTTGTTGAAATTATCATGAAGGAGAGAGTAGATGCTACTGATCGGGCGAAATGGTCTGGAGGCAGAGGCGCATAATCTCTCGAACGGGGACAAGGGGCGATGCAGGCGCAGTCTATGGTGGTGTTTCGAATAGAAAAATTTCAGTTGTGAGTATTGAAAGGAGTGCATAAATGTGGGGGGCGTGTCACCTAAGATATCTTCTAGAGGGCGTAGGGAGGTCTGTGTTAGGAGGCTGGCAAAAGTAGGCGATGAACGTTTATTCAGCCCCAAGAAGGAGGGAGTGGAGGTGGCAGCAGGGAACAGAGGATTGTCAAACAACGGGATTAACGGGCCATCCGGGGTGAAAAGGCCAGTGGCTGGTAAGTAGAGGTTCCCGACCTGGGTTAACGTGGCCAGTACTGGAGGGAGGTCTGTTAAGGAGCGGTGTGAGGACAGCCCAGGAGGGAGCCACAGTAAGGTTTAAGGGTCTAAGAGCGAGGCGTCCTTTTCTAGGTTTACCCAAATTTTGGTTGGGGAGCGGTCATTACTGTCCAAAACTCTCGCCAGGACCGAGGCCAGGTGGTAGGAGAGGCAATCCGGGAGACCCAGACCCCAAGAGAGCCGGAACAGTAGAGAATAAATAGAGGAGGCGGGGGAGGACATTCATTTTTAATATATTGATCCGCCCCAACCAGGAGAAGTCTCTGCGCTCCCATCTGGCCAAGTCAGATCTCAGGAGCTGTAATAGAGGTGGGTAGTTAAGGGCAAAAGTGTCTGCCACATTAGAGGGAACCTGGATACCCAAATATGTAATTGACTTCTCGCACCATTTAAAAGGGTAGGTGTTCCGGATATGAGCAACTACGCTCGCAGGGAGCGTCACATTGAGTGCCTCACTTTTAGTCGGGTTTATTTTGTAATTGCTGTATTGTGAGTACGTATGTATAGTGGACAATAGAGAGGGGATAGTGGTGATCGGAGCGGAAAGAAATAGCAGGATATCATCAGCAAAGGCCGAACATTTACAGTGGCACGAGGGGGTCTGTAAGCCCAAGATATCTTGATTGTTACGGATGGCATTGAGCAAGTGCTCCATGCAGAGCACATACAGGATAGGAGAGAGGGGACAGCCCTGCCGCGTGCCATTGCGAATGTGGAAAGAAGGGGAAAGTTGTCCATTAACTCGGACCTGGGCCTGGGGGTTTGGGTAAAGGGCCATGATGCGAGCCTTCATCAGGGTACCCAGGCCTATCTGGGAGAGAGTGGCCTCCAAGAAGCCCCAGTCCACCCGGTCAAAGGCTTTTTCAGCATCAAGGGATAAAAGGAAGAGAGGACGATCCAATTTATGTGCATAATAGATGGAAGAGAAGGCTCTGAGAGTGTTGTCCCTAGCCTCTCTTCCCCTAATAAATCCTACTTGGTCCGGGTGGACTAGGGACTCCATATGGACAGCCAGTCTATTGGCTATCAACTTTGCGAAGAGTTTGGTGTCTGTATTCAAAAGGGAGATAGGCCGGTAGTTTTGACAGAGAGTGGAGTCTTTACCCTCTTTGGGGATAACCATGATGAAGGCTCTTAAAAAGGAAGGGGGGGTTAGGGATGATCCATCAATGGAGTTGAAGGCCGAAAGAATGGGAGGGGTCAGTTCCGTCCGGAGGGATTTAAGGAACTTGGCCGTGTAGCCATCTGGGCCAGGGCTCTTCCCAGCTGGGAGGCTTGTTATTGCCAATTCCAATTCCTCCGGAGAGAACGGGGACTCAAGAGAGGAGATGACCTCCGAGGAAAGAGTGGGTAAGGCCGTTGAGGTGATGTAGTGTTGTAGGGATAGAGATGAGGGGGAGGTCGAAGATATAGAGGAAGGAGTTGGTAGATTATACAGATCTGCATAATATTGTCTAAAAGCAGTAAGAATATCAGTGGTTAGGTGAGACAGGTGGCCCGAAGGGGTTTTGATAGAAGGGATAAAAAGAGAGGATCTCTTTTCTCTCAGTGCCTTCGCTAACAGTCTACCTGATTTATTGCCCCACTCATAAAAATAGCGCCCCGTAAGCTGTTTGTAATATCTATGTTTAGAGTTTAGTAGGGCTAGCAGTTCCTGTCTTACACGGATCAAGTCTCTCAATGTCTGTTCCTGTAGGGTATGTTTGTGTAAGGATTCTAGGGAGCAGAGTTCAGAGTTGAGGGAGGCAAGCTTAGCCGAGTTTTCTCTCTTCAGTCTAGCCCCATGTTTCACCAATACACCACGGAGAATGCATTTTAAAGCTTCCCATTTGATCATATGTGAGGAGTCGTCACTCACGTGGTCATTACAGAAGTTAGTTATCTCATTTTTAAGTTCCTGAGAACAAACCTCATCTAGGAGGAGAGCCTCGTTCAGGCGTCAGGTGGCATGGGGCTTGACAAGAGAGGATATGCGAAAGGAAAAGAAAGTAGGAGCGTGGTCTGAAAAGGTGATGGATCCAATGGAGGCAGAGGTGACAGAGGGTAGCAAGTAGTGTGGACAGAAGGCGTAATCAATGCGGCTATACATTTGACCGGGGTGTGAATAGAAAGTAAAATCTCGCCCTTGGGGGTGTAACGTTCGCCAAACATCACTGAGCTGGAGGGAATGAAGTTTTTGTCGGATAATCCGTAATTGGCGATATGATAGGTAGGAGTGGCCGGTGGAAGTGTCAGAAAGAGGAGCTAGGGGAATGTTAAAATCTCCGCAGAGGATGATGTGGCCCGTAGCGAAGGAAGACAGGGTCTCAAGGGTTGTGCAAAGGAAGGACGTTTGACCTTGGTTAGGGCATAAATAGACGCAATTGTGTAGTTTTGGCCAGATAGTTCGCAGTTTGCGAAAAAATAGCGTGCTCCGGGGTCTTTAGCAGTGTTTATGACTTTAATGGGTAGGGACTTATGAAAAGCCAGTGTAACCCCTTTGGTTTTAGATTCCGGATAAACACAGTCAATCCATGTCGGGTAGTAGCGGTTATTAAATTTCGGGATGCGTCCCTCCATAAAGTGAGTTTCCTGTAACGCCAGGATATGTGTACTCTATGGAGGGAGTACAGGATTTGGGATCGCTTTTCGGGAGTGTTCAAGCCCTTAACATTAAAAGAAGCTACCTTGATGTCAACTGCCATGAGGATGTGTGGGGAGATGAATAGACTTACCACCACGCCGAGAGTCCGCCCGCGCAGTCACATGACGAGGCTTCAGATCAGTCCATGAGGCATACCTAGACTGGAAAGGTGAGAGATAGTGAGAAAAGGTTAAAGATGTGGGGAGGTAAAACAGTAGCAACCTATAGGAGACAGCTACAAGGGGACTAAAAGAGGTGGTCGGTGGTCATAAGGACCAAAAGTAGAGCCAGATCCAGTCTGGCAGTATCCCTAATAGGGGTGGTGTGGGAGGGGCGCAAAGAAGGCAGCCAAATGTCAACAACAAGATGTAACATAAATAACGTAGGCACTAGTGCATTCGCAGCGTGAGCCTAAATTAGAACTAAGAATTAAACTCCGTCCATAGTTAAGGACTAGGAGTACAGTGATGTAAGGGCATCACTTAGTCTAAGGATTGCGGTGACAATCCAGTGAGTCAGGAGGTAGGGCGATGGATGTGTAACAGAATATGAGAAAACAGTAGCATAACAACAATCTGGCAGATATCACATTATACTGGAGATAGTGTAATCTAGTGATAACAGGTTCCATATGTAAAGTCCAGCAAGGTCGGTGTCGGCAGCCTGGGGTCAACATGGAAGTACAGTCCATGGAGGGAGTGAGAGTGTTCGCATTGTCAGGAACACAGGAGTCTCAGGTCTTGCGTTTCTGCCTTTGTGGCAGAGGTGCGGCAGGGATAGTGTCCATTTCCTGAGGAGTTGGCAAGTCTTTCCAAGGGGTGCCATGATGAATCGGGAATGTGGGCAGGTAGAATGATTCCCAATCAGGCAAAGCAACCGGTGGGAGTTTGACGGTAGACAAAAATGCAGGGAGGTCCTTAGGGGACCTGAGGGTTGCTGTTGTGCTGCCATGTCTGGCAGTAAGAGAAAAGGGGAAACCCCATTTATAGAGTATTCGGGCGTTTTGCAGAGTCTGTAACAGGGGTTTAAGAGAGGCCCTGAGGCGTAGGGTACGGATGGAGAGATCTGGGTAGAGCTGAATCACTGCGCCATTGTAGGTCAGATGTTTAAGATCTCTTGCTTTCTTCATGACGGCATCTTTAGTGGTATAGTGGTGTACCCTACAAATCACATCTCGGGGTTTGCTGGGGTCGGGGTTCTTTGCCTTAAGTGCTCTGTGAGCCCTGTCTAGCTCAATGGGGTTTTCAGCTGTTTTTTTGAGAACTTCATTAAATATGCGTTGGACCACTCCTTGGAGTTCCTGGGAGGAGACAGTTTCTGGAAGTCCCTTTATGCGGACATTGTTGCGTCGATTACGATTGTCAATATCATCTAGATGCTCCACCATTGAGGCTTGAGACGCGTAGAGCGTGGTTGTGGCCGATTTGAGAACTTCTATCTCTGTAGATATATCAGTGCGGAAAGTCTCCATATCTTGCATCTTTTGGGTCAGTACAGCGACTTCTGATTTCACAGGATCCAAGTCTTTCTGCCAGGCAGATTTGAGATCAGTGGCTAAGGAGAGCAAGTCCATTTTCGTGGGCAGTAGTGCCAGGAGGGCTTGTAACTCCGGATGGTTCTTTAGAGTATGGACTGCCATCTCTGGTGTGGGAAGAGTGGGTTCCACAGTCGAGCGGTTGTGAGGAGAATCAGCATTCAAGGCAGACAAAGAGACAGGAGAACTGATGTCTTTAGGGGTACGCTTTTCTCCCCTCCGTGTATCTTCTGAGGAGGAATGGTCAGAGCGGGAGCGTTGGGATGGAGCAGCCCTCTGGGGGGTTCGGAAGAGCTTTTTCTCAGCAGGGGGGGGCTGGCTCCCCAATATTCTGGAGGGCTATCCTCTTCTGTAGATCCTCCACTATAGGCCGACGGCCCCGAGTCTGTCTGACGCAAGGCAATGTGCTCTAGGGCTGAGGCGGGGTGAGAGCATCGGGGCTGGGAGGACAAGGTGGTTGAGGGGTTAACAAATTGTGGAGGAGAGGCTGTGCTATGCTGGCTGGGAGGTTGTGATGGCCCCGACTCTTCAGGGGGTAGTGGAGGACGTGGGCCATGCTCCCCAGCAATGGTTTTTATAGCATAATCTGACACAGGAGGATATTCCCCTGGAGCCCGGGTCGGCTGTGTGTTCACAGCACCGCAGGGAAGCTGTCTCTGTCCGGGAGGGAGAGCAATTGGAGAAGCGCCACCCGCCATTTTCAGTGATTCGGCGCTCATAGAGAGAGACTCTGGGGCAGGTGAGTGCTCATGTCTAGGGGAGATTGTACTTGCCGCTCCACTTAGGGTGCCGCTCCAAGTCCTGTCGCCGTGGTAGTGGTCTCAGACATCGCTGGCAGTGCGGCGGAGCTGTCGCACTGTGCAGAGGTCCCGGCCTGTGCAGGACCCGAAGTACCGGGCTGTAATGGCGCTGGGCCCTGCGAGATGTGATGAGGTCTCGGGGAGTCCGGTCTCTCCTCGTCGGGCTGTGGTTTAAAGAATGCTGTGATGGCACGCAAGGAAGTGTGGGGACAGCTCTGGAGGTCAGGCTTCTGTTTTTTCTTGTGTTTGTTGCCCATAACCGTTGTTTGTAGCCCTTATAGTAGGAGGCTCTGCAGCAGCACTAAGGAAACGCGGCCATCTTCCAGCGCGTCCAGGCCACGCCCCCCCCCCCAATTTTTTTTTAGTTCTCATTCCACAGACCCATATGAGGGCTTGTTTTTTGCATGACCAGCTGTACATTGCAATTACACCTTTTTTTTTACCATAAAATGCACTGCACAACCAAAAATGATTTATTATTTGGGGAAACTAAAAAGAAAACCGCTATTTTGAAACTTTTGAAGGGTTTTATTTTTACGAAGTGCACTTGACAGCAAAAATGATATGTTCTAGTATATTCTGTGGGTCAATAGGATTAAAATGATACCCAGGTTAATATGTTTTAATATTATTGTACCAATTAAAAAAAAATCTCGAACTTTTTAAAACAAAATTTGTATGTTTTAGGACGCCCTATTGTGACCCCTATAGCTTTTAAATTTTTTCTAACTTTTTGATCAATTTTTATACATTTTTTCTGGGATGTGATGTAACAAAAATGCAGCAATTTCTGACCTTTTGAATTTTTTTTGGTTTAACCCCTTAAGGACCCATGACCTAAGGGGGTCAGATCGGGAGACCTTGGGGGCCATTCAAATGGCCCACGACAACCCATCCACTTTCCAGGAAACTGTTCATCTAGGAAAGCTTGGACCTGACACCCATAATGTGGTGGTGCACCATCTTGCTGGAAAAAACTCAGGGAACGTGCTAGTTTCAATGCATAAAGAGGGAAACACATCATCATGTAGCAATTTTGCATATCCAGTTGAATGGCCCCCAAGGTCTCCCGATCTGACCCCCTTAGACTTTTATCTTTGGGGTCATCTGAAGGCAATTGTCTATGCTGTGAAGATACGAGATGTGCAGCACCTGAAACTATGGATACTGGAAGCCTGTGCTAGCATTTCTCCTGCGGTGTTGCTATCAGTGTGTGAAGAGTGGGAGAAGAGGGTTCCATTGACAATCCAACACAATGAGCAGCACATTGAACACATTTTATAAGTGGTCAGAAACTTGTAATTAACTCGTAAAAGAATAAAGTTAAAACCAAGCACATCATTGTTTTTCTTGTGAAATTCCCAATAAGTTTGATGTGTCACATGACCCTCTTCCTATTGAAAAAACAAAAGTTGGATTCAAAATGTCCGACTTCAAAATGGCTGCCATGGTCACCACCCATCTTGAAAAGTTTCCCCCCTCACATATACTAATGAGCCACAAAAAGGAAGTTAATATAGTTACATAGTTACATAGTTAGTACGGTCGAAAAAAGACATATGTCCATCAAGTTCAACCAGGGAATTGAAGGGTAGTGGTGTGGCGCGATATTGGGAAGGGATGAGATTTTATATTTCTTCATAAGCATTAATGTCATTTTGTTCCAGGAATGTATCTAATCCTGTTTTAAAGCTGTTAATTGTTCCTGCTGTGACCAGTTCCTGAGGTAGACTGTTCCATAAATTCACAGTTCTTATGGTAAAGAAGGCATGTCGCCCCTTGAGACTAAACTTTTTCTTCTCCAGACGGAGGGAGTGCCCCCTCGTCCTTTGGGGGGGTTTAACCTGGAACAGTTTTTCTCCATATTTTTTGTATGGGCCATTAATATACTTATATACGTTTATCATATCCCCCCTTAAATGTCTCTTCTCAAGACTAAACAATTGTAACTCCTTTAATCGCTCCTCATAGCTAAGATGATCCATGCCCCATATTAGTTTAGTCGCACATCTCTGCACCCTTTACAGCTCCACAGTGTCCCTTTTATGGACAGGTGACCAAAGCTGAACAGCACATTCCAGGTGAGGCCGTACCAATGCTTTATAAAGGGGGTGTATTATGTCCCTGTCCCTTGAGTCCATGCCTCTTTTTATACATGACAATATCCTGCCGGCTTTGGAAGCAGCAGCCTGACATTGCATGCTATTCTGTAGTCTGTGAGCTACAAGTACACCCAGATCCTTCTCTACCAGTGA
Source organism: Hyla sarda (assembly GCF_029499605.1). NCBI lineage: Eukaryota > Metazoa > Chordata > Amphibia > Anura > Hylidae > Hyla > Hyla sarda. Next base: position 149,118,071 of record NC_079195.1, on the reverse strand, counting down.
CTCTGCCAGTTTAATCCCCCCTAAGACATACGACGCATGCAGGTTATTAGTACCCAGATGCATAACTTTACATTTATCCACATTGAACCTCATTTGCCAAGTGGATGCCCAGACACTTAGTCTATCCAAGTCATCTTGTAACCTATACACATCCTCTATAGACTGTACCGTGCTACAAAGCTTGGTGTCATCTGCAAAGATAGAAACAGAGCTGTTAATGACATCCTCTATATCATTGATAAATAAATTAAACAACAGTGGTCCCAGTACAGAACCTTGGGGTACACCACTAATAACCGGGGACCAATCAGAGTACGAATCATTGACCACCACTCTCTGGGTACGATCCATGAGCCAGTGTTCAATCCAGTTACAAACTAAAGTTTCCAAACCCAAAGACCTTAACTTATCTGTCAGACGTCTATGAGGGACAGTATCAAATGCTTTAGCAAAATCCAGAAACACTATATCCACAGCCATTCCTCTGTCAAGGCTTCTACTCACCTCTTCATAAAAGCAAATTAGATTGGTTTGACAACTTTTATCCTTTGTAAACCCATGCTGGTTATCACTTATAATACTATTATCCCTTATGTATTCCTGTATGTAATCCCTTATAAGTCCGTCAAACAATTTACCCAAAATGCACGTTAAACTTACCGGTCTATAGTTTCCTGGGGAAGACCTAGAGCCCTTTTTGAAGATTGGCACCACATTCGCCTTGTGCCAGTCCCTTGGCACAATACCAGACACCAGTGAATCTCTAAATATCATGAACAGGGGTACAGATATTACTGAACTTACCTCTCTAAGAACTCTTGGGTGCAATCCATCTGGCCCTGGAGATTTGCTTACATTTATATTACTTAACTTACCTTGTACCATCTCTGCATTAAGCCACTTCAGTACATTACATGATGTGTTACCAGCACTGACCTGTCCAATGTCAGCTCCTCCTTCTTCCATAGTATATACAGAACTAAAGAACCCATTCAGTAGCTCTGCTTTCTCTTTATCGCCCGTGACAACCTCCCCATTATCATTATTAAGGGGTCCTACATGCTCTGTCCTTGTTTTTTTTGCATTTCTATATCTAAAAAAATATTTAGGATTAGTTTTGCTTTCTTTGACCACCTGTCTCTCATTTAGAATTTTTGCTGTTTTTATTACATTTTTACAGATTTGATTAAGCTCTTTGTACTGTTTAACCCCTTCAGGACGGAGCCCATTTTGGCCTTAAGGACCGGAGCGTTTTTTGCACATCTGACCACTGTCACTTTAAACATTAATAACTCTGGGATGCTTTTAGTTATCATTCTGATTCCGAGAATGTTTTTTCGTGACATATTCTACTTTAACATAGGGGTAAATTTTTGTCGATACTTGCATCCTTTCTTGGTGAAAAATCCATAAATTTGATGAAAAATTAGAAAATGTTACATTTTTCTAACTTTGAAGCTCTCTGCTTGTAAGGAAAATGGATATTCCGAATACATTTTTTTTGGTTCACATATACAATATGTCTACTTTATGTTTGCATCATAAAATTAATGAGTTTTTTCTTTTGGAACACACCAGAGGGCTTCAACGGTCAGCAGCAATTTTCCGATTTTTCACAAAATTTTCAAACTCAGTATTTTTCAGGGACCAGTTCAGGTTTGAAGTGGATTTGAAGGGTCTTCATATTAGAAATACCCCACAAATGACCCCATTATAAAAACTACACCCCCCAAAGTATTAAAAATGACATTCAGTAAGTGTTTTAACCCTTTAGGTGTTTCACACGAATAGCAGCAAAGTGAAGGAGAAAATTCACAATCTTCATTTTTTACACTTACATGTTCTTGTAGACCCAATTTTTAAATTTTTACAAGGGGTAAAAGGACAACATTTTTACTTGTATTTGTAGCCCAATTTCTCTCGAGTAAAAAATGTTTTTACCTAAAATGCTTGTTTTCCCAAAAATTTTACATTTTTAAAAAGGGTAAAAGCAGAAAATACCCCCCAAAATTTGTAACACAATTTCTCCCGAGTACGGCGATACCCCATATGTGGCCCTAAACTGTTGCCTTGAAATACGACAGGGCTCCAAAGTGAGAGCACCATGCGCATTTGAGGCCTAAATTAGGGACTTGCATAGGGGTGGACATAGGGGAATTCTACGCCAGTGATTCCCAAACAGGGTGCCTCCAGCTGTTGCAAAACTCCCAGCATGCCTGGACAGTCAACGGCTGTCCGACAATACTGGGAGTTGTTTTGCAACAGCGGGAGGCTCCGTTCTAGAAACAGTGGCGTACCAGACGTTTTTCATTTTTATTGGGGAGGGGGGCTATGTAGGGGTATGTGTATACGTAGTGTTTTTTACTTTTTATTTTATTTTGTGTTAGTGTAGTGTTTTTAGGGTACAGTCACATGGGCGGGGGGTTACAGTAGTTTCTCGCTGGCAGTTTGAGCTGCAGCAGAAAGTTTGCGGCAGCTCAAACTTGCAGCCAGATACTTACTGTAATCCTCCGCCCATGTGAGTGTACCCTGTACGTTCACATTGGGGGGGGGGGGACATCCAGCTGTTGCATAACTACAACTCCCAGCATGCCCGTTGGCTGTCGGTGACTGCTGAGAGTTGTAGTTTTGCAACAACTGTAGGCACACTGGTTATGTATCACTGAGTTTGTGACCTAACTCAGTGTTTCACAACCAGTGTGCCTCCAGCTGTTGCAAAACTACAACTCCCAGCATGTACGGTGCATGGTGTAAGGTGACTGCTGGGAGTTGTAGTTTGCAACAGCTGGAGGCACACCGGTAGTGAAACACTGAGTTAGGTAAAAAAAAAAAACTCTAAGTTTCACAACAAGTGTGCCTTCAGCTGTTGCAAAACTACAACTCTCAGCAGTCACCGACAGCCAACGGGCATGCTGGGAGTTGTAGTTATGCAACCAGCAGATGCACCACTACAACTCCCAGCATGCACTTTAGCTGTTTGTGCAAGCTGGGAGTTGTAGTTATACAACAGCTGAAGGTACACTTTTCCATAGAAAAAATGTGCCTCCAGCTGTTGCAAAACCATAAGTCCCAGCATGCCCATAAGGGAATGCTGGGAGTTGTGGTGGTCTGCCTCCTGCTGTTGCATAACTACAGCTCCCAGCATGCCCTTTTTGCATGCTGGGAGCTGTTGCTAAGCAACAGCAGGAGGCTATCACTCACCTCCAACGATCCACGCCGGAGAGTCAATCCCTCGTCGTCACCGCCGCCGCCGCTGCTCCTGGGGCCCTGATCCCAACATTGACGCCGGGGATCGGGGTCCCCAGCACCTGGGGTGCACGTCCCGCACCCGCTCACGTCCTCCGGAAGAGGGGCGGAGCGGGTGCGGGAGTGACACCCGCAGCAGGCGCCCTGATTGGTCGGCCGGTAATCCGGCCGACGAATCAGGGCGATCGTGAGGTGGCACCAGTGCCACCTCACCCCTGCAGGCTCTGGCTGTTCGGGGCCATCAGAGACGGCCCCGAACAGCCAGTAATTCCGGGTCACCGGGTCACTGGAGACCAGATTGACCCGGAATCGCCGCAGATCGCTGGACTGAATTGTCCAGCAATCTGCGGCGATCGCCGACATGGGGGGGCATAATGACCCCCCTGGGTGATATGCCGGGATGCCTGCTGAACCTTTTTAGCAGGCATCCGGCTCCGGTCCCCAACCGGCTAGCGGTGGGGGCCGGAATTCCCACGGGCGTATGGATACGCCCTCGGTCCTTAAGGACTCGGGATGCAGGGCGTATCCATACGCCCTATGTCCTGAAGAGGTTAAATGTTATAGCTGACCCATCAGATTTGTATTTTTTGATGGCAATTTTTTTGTTGTTCATTGCTCTTTTAACATCATTTGTCAGCCATGTAGGATTTTGTTTTAATCGTTTATATTTGTTACCCTTTGGTATATATTTAGCTGTATAGTTATATTACCAACCACTCCCATTTTATTAAGGTGTATCCATATAAATAGCCCACCCTGTAGTTATGATTTTTTCCAGAAGTACGACAAAATCAAACTTCCATAAGTAAAGCATCGTTTTAATTGTATGGACCTAGAGAATAAAGAGAAGGTGTCATTTGTACAGAAAAATATACTGTGTAGAAATGGAAATGGCTTTACAAAATGGCAGTTGTTTTTTTTTTTTCAATTTTGTCTCACAATGATTTTTTGTTTTCCGTTTTGCCATAGATTTTTGGGTAAAATGACTGATGTCATTACAAAGTAGAATTGGTGGTGCAAAAAATAAGCCATCATATGGATTTTTAGGTGCAAAATTGAAAGAGTTATGATTTTTTAAAGGTAAGGAGGAAAAAACGAAAATGCAAAAACAGAAAAACCTTGGGTCCTTAAGGGGTTAAGCCGTTCACTGTACGGGATCATTAACATTATATTTTAATAGTTCAGACATTTATGCACGTGGCAATTCCCATAGGGGACTATTTATAGAAATCACTTGATTGCTAATACTGTTCAGTGCTAAGCACCACAGGCTTAATCGCACAGGCTGTACTGTGTGCAGCTGATCAGGTCATACTGTGCTGCAGTACAAATGTATAGCAGCATAGTATAATCTGTAAAAAGTGGGAAAAAAAAATAAAAAAAAAGATTGTCAATAAAAGTATGAAGTAAAAAAAAAAAAAAAATGTCCCTTTCCCAATAAAATCCCTGTATTTTCATAAAAAAACACAAATCATATACATAGTAGGTATTGCAACGTCCGTAATGACATGCACTATAAAGCTATAATGTAAATTATCCCGCACAGCGAACCCGTAAAAAAAAAGCGCAAAATTCGCCAAATTTTAATACAAATAGCAGAATAAATAGCAGCATGTATTACAAAAATTATACAAAAAAAAAAGTATAGCTTGTACTGCAAAAAATAATGGCATCAGATGAAAAATAAAAATTACGGCTGTCGGGTCGAAACATGGTAACACAAAAAAGGGAAAAAAATTATTGTACTCAGAAAAAGAACATAAAAAGCTATATAAAATGGGTATCTCCATAATCATACCGACCCACAGAATAAATGTAGCATAACTTTTACCGCACAGTGAACACCATAAAAGAAATCATTTTTTTTTATTGATATTTTCCAGTTTTTCACAATATTTGTGAGTTTTTCACAAAAAATTCTTAATGTGTCAACAAAATGCACCACTTATATAAAGAACAATATGTCACGAAAAAGACTATCTCTGAATTGCTCCGCTCAGATAAAGCATTCTAAAGTTATTACCATTTAAAGAGACACTTGTACAATTTAAAAAAAAAGAGCCAGGTCATTAAGGTAAAAAATGGGTCCATCCTGAAGGGGTTAAAGTGTGATTACTTTATTTATACTTCCCCTTGCCTCTAAGATATAGGGGTTTTACTATTTTTTTTAGAATACTTGTACTTTTCACTGAATTGTTAGATGGGCTGGAAATTTTTTTTTTTTAATATTATCATAATTCTCTATCTGCCCTATTGGCCAATAGATCACACTCATTCTAATAAGAAAAACCCCTTTAGATTTCAAACAAATTCATAGAGCTTTCAGCTCTTTACAGGGGGACATTTCTCAAGGTATCTAGACCTTACAAAATTTGCACAAAAAGTCACACGTCCTTCCCTGAGCACTTTTTTGTGTGACTTTTGTGGGTAAACAAATAGTTACAAACAGCCTTACCAAAGCAAATTTCAGTTTTCAGTTTGCAGTTGTCACGAATTCATGATGTGCGAAGTAGGCAAAGAAAAAGTTCAAAACCCCTTAGAAAAAGTCGCAAGTCTGCTCCAGGTCTGACCTGGAGTACAAAACTCCTGTACGTGAGCAAAATTAAAAAGTCACAAAAAAATGTTGCAAAAGTCTCAGCTGCGACTTTTTAGTTTTGCTTATGTACTCCAAATTTATCAACCCCCATGTGATGTGATAGTATGATAAATATGTAACCCATAAGGAAAACTAGCAAAAAAAAAAAATGCTTTCAGAACTTGCTTACCAAAACAAACAATGATAAATGTACCCCATAGTTATTTTGGATTACCATTGATTTGATACTATCCTTAAAGGGGTACTCTGGTGGAAAACTTTTTTTTTTAAATCAACTGGTGCCAGAAAGTTAAACAGATTCGAAAATTACTTCTATTAAAACATCTTAATCCTTCCAGTACTTATTAGCGGCTGTATACAACAGAGGAAATTCTTTTATTTTTAGATTTGTTTTTGGTCACGACCACAGTGCTCTCTGCTGACACCTCTGTCCATTTCAGGAACTGTCCAGAGCAGGAGAAAATCCCCATAGCAAACCTATCCTGCTCTGGACAGTTCCTAAAATGGACAGAGGTGTCAGCAGAGAGCAATGTGGTCGTGACAGAAAAGAAATCCAAAAAGAAAAGAACTTCCTCTATAGTATACAGCCACTAATAAGTACTGTAAGGATTAAGATTTTGAAATAGAAGTAATTTACAAATCTGTTTAACTTTCTGGCACCAGTTGATTAAAAAAAAATTCCACCAGAGTGCCCCTTTAATGTAAATTACTGTTCCACTTCGGCTTTTACCTCTGCTCTATTATTCCTATACAATACATTCACAGTTACATCACAGGTGAAAATATGTTTACACAAAATGAGATACATTTATGTTCTTTATTTGCAGTACTGGTGCTCAACGGGCTGCAGGCACTCTATGAAGAAAGAACGGGATCAGGCTTGTCATTAGAACAACATGCACTCTTACTACACAATACCTCACACTCTATTAACATCTTCCAAATGATTTTATTTTGTTTTAGAACCACTGTATTCCAAGAACTGTTTAGAAAATGCTGTATGAGGGCATGTTTTTGATGGGATGAGCCATATAATTTATATATTTTTTAATCTAATTTTTGGGGGGAAGGAGGGAAAGAAAAAATGCAATTATGTAGTCTTTGGGGTGTGAATGTGACTGTCATATAGACTATTATGTAAGAGCAGAATAGCAAGTGCAGCTTTGGAAGTGACTGGAGGATTAGACATGATGTAGCTGCAAAATAGTGAGCACACCTCTGAAAGATAAGACATGATGTAACAGCAGAATAGTGAGTGCAGCTCTAGAGGGGACTGTTGGATATGATGGGCAAGCACAGTGACTAAGTGACTAGTACTGTTACCTTACAGTGCTGGGGTCCTGGGTTCTAATCTCACCATGGACAACATCTGCAAAGAGTTTATATGTTCTCTCCTTGTTTGTGTGAGTTTCCTCCCCAACTTCAAAAACATTCTGATAGGCTTAGATTGTGAGCCCCCAATGGTGACATGAATAAGCATATGCACAAAGAGGGGAGGAAAAGAACTCCCAATAAAGCAGTGGCTGGAATGGTGCTCTCCTCCAGAGGATCAGTGTCTCAATTGGGGCAATTAACCGACCAAAACGGACAGCAAGTAAACCTGTTCAGTGCAGATGTTTTTTTTACATCGCTGCTGCATTAATTTCCCTCCTCTCAGTGGTTTCAATAAATCTCGCTCATAAGCTTTCAGATGGAAATGTCTTGTTCCCGTCCCGCTTTCTGTTTTATTCTCAGTAATGTAGACGGTGCTGTCACTTTATCAGTCCTCTGAGAAGCTCCAAGGCTTTGCTGCATTATCAGGCCGTGTTTTTTTGCCCTGCATACCACATACCTACATCTAAGTAGTGTACCATATTGTACCTGTTAATCTGTCAAGGGCCTACATACTGGGAAAGGACAGCCAAACGTAATCACCGACTGATGTTTTAAACAAAATATAGAGTTTTTAGGCTCATTGTAGCGCATTTTTCTGCCCTCACAAGTGCATACCACATACATACATCTAACTAGTGTACTATTTTATACCTGTTAGTCAGTCCAGGGCCTACATACTGGGAAAGGACAGCCAAACGTAATCACCGACTGATGTTTTAAACAAAATATAGAGTTTTTAGGCTCATTGTAGCGCATTTTTCTGCCCTCATAAGTGCATACCACATACATACATCTAACTAGTGTACTATTTTATACCTGTTAGTCTGTCCAGGGCCTACATACTGTGAAAGGACAGCCAAAAGTAATCACCGGCTGGTATTTTACAAAAATACAGAGTTTTTAGGTGCATTGTAGCACATTTTTCTGACCTCCTAAGTGCATACCGCATACGTACATCTAAGTAGTGAACTATTTTGTACCCGTTAAACTGTCAAGAGCCTACATACTGTGAAAGTACAAGCTAAAGTACTCATCGGCTGGTGTTTTACAAAAATACAGAGGTTTTAGACATGTTGTAGTGCATTTTTCTGCCCTAATCAGTGCATACCGCATAACTACATCTAAGTAGTGTACAATTTTGTACTTGCTGCTGTTCTAGACAAATACTGTTTTAAGTGTAGTGAAGCGTATTGTACTCCCCTCATATACGCAATATGTATGTCAGGAAGAGTATTGCCAGGACGTGCACAGAGGAGTGGCAGAGGCCTAAATTCATCAGGCTCAGGCAGAGGTCGCAGCAGAGTGTGGCATCCGGAGTCACATTGAGATGTCTGAGGTCTCGGTGTCAGCTAGCAGTCATGTCGCGACCAGCAACCCAGCAGCCGTGATTGATCGGTTCACTCGGTCATCCACTTCATCTCAAGTGACATCCGACACCCCCAGTCAACAGTCGGTGGGTTCCTCACACTCAACCCTCAGTTGGCATGGCCCTCATGCTGCTGCTGCCACCTCCAGGCTCTCTCATTCTGTTGTTCTATGGTCTTCTCATGCTAATACTACCACCTCCACGCTCTGTCATTGTACCACCATATGGTCCCCTCATGCTAATGCTACCACCTCCAGGCTCTGTCGTTGTGCCGCCATATGGTCTCCTCATACTGATGCTACCACCTCCAGGCACTGTCATTGTGCTGCTCTATGGTCTCCTCATGCTGATGCTACCACCTCCAGGCTCTCTCATTGTGCTGCCATGGATACTACAAAACATAATTTTGTAGTAAAGGTTAAAAACAGTGTTTTTCAGTTTTGCACTTTTGTTTTTTCCTCCTTACATTTTAAAAATCATAACCCTTTCAATTTTGCACCTAAAAATCCATATGATGGCTTATTTTTTGCGCCACCAATTCTGCTTTGTAATGACATCAGTCATTTTAGCCAAATGTCTGCAGCGAAACGGAAAAAAATTAATTGTGCGACAAAATGGAAGAAAAAACACAATTTTGTAAATGTTGGGGTGCTTCTGTTTCTAGGCAGTACATTTTTCATAAAAAATTACACATTATCTTTATTCTGTAGGTCCATATGATTAAAATGATACCCTACTTCGGAAAAAAAAATAATAACTACATGCAGGAAAATGTATACGTTTAAAATTTACCTCTTCTGACCCCTATAACTTTTTTTATTGTTGCACATATGGAGCTGTATGAGGGAGGGCTCATTCTTTGCGCAGTGATCTGAAGTTTTTATCGTGTTTTTATAAATTTTTTTATGTTATAAAAAGTAACCAAAAATACGCTATTCTGGACTTTGGAATGTTTTTGCCCGTCCGCCATTGACCGTGCAGTTTCATTAAAGGGGTACTCCACCCCTGGCATCTTATCCCCTATCTAAAGGATAGGGGATAAGATGTCAGATCGCCGCAGTCCCGCTGCTGGGGACCCCGGGGATCGCCGCTATGGCACCCCGCCATCATTACTGCCCAGAGCGAGTTCGCTCTGTGTGTAATTACGGGAGATACAGGGACCAAAGCAGCGTGATGTCATGGCTCCGCCCATCATGACATCACGGCCTGTCCCCTTAATGCAAGTCTATGGTAGGGGGTGTGGCGGTCGTCACGCCCCCTCCCATAGACTTGTATTGACGGGGGCGGGCCGTGACATCACGAGAGGCGGAGCCGTGATGTAACGATGCTCCGGCCCCTGTATTGCCCGTCATTACGCACAGAGCGAACTCGCTCTGTGCAGTAATGATGGTGGGGTGCCGCAGCGGTGATCCCCGGGGTCCCCAGCAGCGGGACCGCGCTGATCTGACATCTTATCCCCTATCCTTTGGATAGGGGATAAGATGTCTAGTGGCGGAGTACCCCTTTAACGATATATTTTTATAGTTCGGACATTTACGCACTTGGTGATACCACATATGTTTATGTTTACTTTTATTTAAACAGTTTTTTCTTTACTGGGAAAAGGGGGGTGATTCAAACTTTTATTAGGGAATGGGTTAAATTATTTTTATTAACTTTTTTTTTACTTTTTTTTTTGCAGTGTTATAGCTCCCATAGGGGGCTATAACACTGCACACACTGATCTTTTACACAGATCACTGCAAAGCCATAGCTTTGCATTGATCAGTGTTATTGGCAGTTGATTGCTCAAGCCCGGATTTCAGGCTTGCAGCAATCAATCGCCATTCGGACAGGCAGGCAAGCCACCCTCCTGCTGCGTCCCAGCTGATTGGGACATCGCAATTTTATCATGATGTCCCGATCAGCTGTCTGGATGCTTTTACTTTCACTTTTAGACGCGGCGATCTACTTTGATCGCCGCGTCTAAAGAGTTAATGCCAGACATCTACCGGAATGGTGATGTCCGGCATTAGCCACGGGTCCTGGCTGGTATGATGCAAGTGCAGCTCCTGAGCTCGCTTCATAACCCTCCCGTGCCGCAGCGCCGTATATACCTGGCGTTTTGCGGCAAGGGGTAAAGGTGCAGGTCCCCAATTTCAGAAATTCCTTGAATTAGGGTCACTTTTGGGACTTCTGATGTCACCTCTAGGCTGTGCCATTCAGCCACTGTATGGTATCCTCATGCTTTAGCCACCTCCAGGCTTTGTCATTCAGATAGTATATGAGCTCCTTATGCTTTCCCCACCTCCAGGCTGTGTCATTCAGCCAATATATTGTTTTCTGATGCTGCTGGGACTGTCTTGGATATTACTTACAATTTTTTATGGTAGCACTAGCAAACATACATGCTCAAGATTTCAACATTGATCTTTTAATGTTAGGGGTGGTGAAGCCCTCTTATGTACACATCCTGCTGCCTGATCCAGGCTGTGTGTTTCAGGAACTACTTGGCTTACTGATGCTGCTGGGCCTGTGCCTTAATTTTTGGGATGTTAGCACTAGCTAACATAAATGTTCTATACAGATTTCGATATTCACCTTTTAATGTTAGGGGTTATTAAGCCCTCTTGTGTACTTCTGCTGCTGCCTGATCCAGGCTGTGTGTTTCAGCAACTATATGGTTTAGTGATGCTGCTGGGCCTGTGCCTAAAATTTTTTTATGTTAGCACTAACTAACATACATCTTCTATACATATTTCAATATTAACCCCTTAAGGACACATGACGTTCTCATACGTCTCCATTTCCGAGTCCTTAAGGACACATGACGTATGAGAACGTCATGTGTTTTACCGGCCCCCCGCAACCATCTGGAGCGGAGCCGGTCCCCGATGCCTGCTGAAATCGTTCAGCAGGCATCGGGGCATATCGCCCAGGGGGGTCATTATGACCCCCCATGTCGGCGATGGCCGCAGATCGCTGGACAATTCAGTCCAGCGATCTGCGGCGGATTCCGGGTCAATCGGGTCTCCAGTGACCCGGTGACCCGGAATTATTGGCTGATCGGGGCCGTCAGAGACGGCCCCGATCAGCCAGAGCCAGCAGGGGTGAGGTGGCACTGGTGCCACCTCACGATCGCCCTGATTCGTCGGCCGGATTACCGGCCGACCAATCAGGGCGGCTGCTGCGGGTGTCACTCCCGCAACCCGCTCCGCCCCTCTTCCAGAGGACGTGAGCGGGTGCGGGAAGACGACCCCCGGTGCTGGGGACCCCGGCGGCGGCGGAGACGACGAGGGACTGACCTGTGCGGCGAGGATCGTTGGAGGTGAGCAACAGCTCCCAGCATGCAAAAAGGGCATGCTGGGAGCTGTAGTTATGCAACAGCAGGAGGCAGACCACCACAACTCCCAGCATGCCCTTATGGGCATGCTGGGACTTGTAGTTTTGCAACAGCTGGAGGCACATTCTTTCTATGGAAAAGTGTACCTTCAGCTGTTGTGTAACTACAACTCCCAGCTTGCACAATCAGCTAAAGTGCATGCTGGGAGTTGTAGTGGTGCATCTGGTGGTTGCATAACTACAACTCCCAGCATGCCCGTTGGCTGTCGGTGACTGCTGAGAGTTGTAGTTTTGCAACAGCTGAAGGCACACTGAGTTAAGTAGGAAACCAGTGTGTCTCCAGCTGTTGCATAACTACAATCCCCAGCATCCCCAGCCAAAGTAGTATGCCTCCAGCTGTTGCATAACTACAACACCCAGCATGCCCTTCCGCTGTCCGTACATGCTGGGGGTTGTAGCTTTTGCAACAGCTGAAGGCACACTGGTTGCAAAACACTGAGTTTGTTACCAAACTCGGTGTTTCACAACCAGTGTGCCTCCAGCTGTTGCAAAACTACAACTCCCAGCATGCACTGATAAACCGTACATGCTGGGAGTTGTAGTTTTGCAACAGCTGGATGTTCCCCCCCCAATGTGAACGTACAGGGTACACTCACACGGGCGGAGGATTACAGTTAGTATCCGGCTGCAAGTTTGAGGTACGGCAAAATTTCTGCCGCAGCTCAAACTGCCAGCGAGAAACTACTGTGAACCCCCCGCCCGTGCGACTGTACCCTGAAAACACTACACTACACTAACACACAATAAAATAAAAAGTAAAAAACACTACATATACACATACCCCTACACAGCCCCCCTCCCCTCCCCAATAAAAATGAAAAACGTCTGGTACGCCACTGTTTCCAGAACGGAGCCTCCAGCGGTTGCAAAACTACAACTCCCAGCATGCACTGATAGACCGTACATGCTGGGAGTTGTAGTTTTGCAACAGCTGGATGTTCCCCCCCCCCCAATGTGAACGTACAGGGTACACTCACATGGGCGGAGGATTACAGTAAGTATCCGGCTGCAAGTTTGAGCTGCGTCAAATTTTCTGCCGTAGCTCAAACTGCCAGCGAGAAACTACTGTGAACCCCCCGCCCGTGCGACTGTACCCTAAAAACACTACACTACACTAACACAAAATAAAATAAAAAGTAAAAAACACTACATATACACATACCCCTATACAACCCCCCTCCCCAATAAAAATGAAAAACGTCTGGTACGCCACTGTTTCCAAAACGGAGCCTCCAGCTGTTGCAAAACAACTACTCCCAGTATTGCCAGATAGCCGTTGACTGTCCAGGCATGCTGGGAGTTTTACAACAGCTGGAGGCACCCTGTTTGGGAATCACTGGCGTAGAATACCCCTATGTCCACCCCTATGCAAGTCCCTAATTTAGGCCTCAAATGCGCATGGTGCTCTAACTTGGGAGCCCTGTCCTTTTTCAAGGCAACAGTTTAGGGCCACATATGGTGTATCGCCGTACTCGGGAGAAATTGGGCTTCAAATTTTGGGGGGTATTTTCTGCTATTACCCTTTTAAAAAATGTAAAATTTTTGGGAAAACAAGCATTTTAGGTAAAAAAAATCTATATTTTTTTACATATGCAAAAGTCGTGAAACACCTGTAGGGTATTAAGGTTCAAATTACCCCTTGTTACGTTCCCCGAGGGGTCTAGTTTCCAAAATAGTATGCCATGTGTTTTTTTTTTTGCTGTCCTGGCACCATAGGGGCTTCCTAAATGCGGCATGCCCCCAGAGCAAAATTCGCTTTCAAAAAGCCAAATGTGACTCCTTCTCTTCTGAGACCTGTAGTGCGCCAGCAGAGCACTTTTCACACCCATATGGGGTGTTTTCTGAATCGGGAGAAATTGGGCTTCAAATTTTGGGGGGTATTTTCTGCTATTATCCTTTTTAAAATTGTAAAAATTTTGGGAAACCAAGCATTTTAGGTAAAACAAATATATATTTTTTTACATATGCAAAAGTCGTGAAACACCTGTAGGGTATTAAGGTTCACATTACCCCTTGTTACGTTCCCCGAGGGGTCTAGTTTCCAAAATGGTATGCCATGTGCTTTTTTTTTTTTTTTGCTGTCCTGGCACCATAGGGGCTTCCTAAATGCGGCATGCCCCCAGAGCAAAATTCACTTTCAAAAAGCCAAATGTGACTCCTTCTCTTCTGAGACCTGTAGTGCGCCAGCAGAGCACTTTTCACACCCATATGGGGTGTTTTCTGAATCGGGAGAAATTGGGCTTCAAATTTTGGGGGGTATTTTCTGTTATTACCCTTTTTAAAAATGTAAAATTTTTGGGAAACCAAGCATTTTAGGTAAAAAAAATATATATTTTTTTTACATATGCAAAAGTCGTGAATCACCTGTAGGGTATTAAGGTTCACTTTACCCCTTGTTACGTTCCCTGAGGGGTTTAGTTTCCAAAATGGTATGCCATGTGTTTTTTTTTGCTGTCCTGGCACCAAAGGGGCTTCCTAAATGCGGCATGCCCCCCAAAAACCATTTGTCGCTCCTTCCCTTCTGAGCCCTCTACTGCGCCCGCCGAACAATTAACATAGACATATGAGGTATGTGCTTACTCGAGAGAAATTGGGTTTCAAATACAAGTAAAAATTTTTTCCTTTTTATCCCTTGTAAAAATTCAAAAATTGGGTCTACAAGAACATGCGAGTGTAAAAAATGAAGATTTTGAATTTTCTCCTTCACTTTGCTGCTATTCCTGTGAAACACCTAAAGGGTTAATACACTTACTGAATGTTTTTTTGAATACTTTAGGGGGTGTAGTTTTTATAATGGGGTCTTTTATGGGGTATTTCTAATATGAAGACCCTTCAAATCCACTTCAAAACTGTACTGGTCCCTGAAAAATAGTGAGTTTGAAAATTTTGTGAAAAATTTCAAAATTGCTACTGAACTTTGAAGCCCTATGGTGTCTTCCAAAAGTAAAAACTCATAAATTTTATGATGCAAACATAAAGTAGACATATTGTATATGTGAACCCCAAAAAAATATATTTTGAATATCCATTTTCCTTACAAGCAGAGAGCTTCAAAGTTAGAAAAATGCTAAATTTTAATTTTTTTCATCAAATTTTGGGATTTTTCACCAAGAAAGGATGCAAGTTACCATAAAATTTTACCACTAAGTTAAAGTAGAATATGTCACGAAAAAACTATCTCGGAATCAGAATGATAACTAAAAGCATTCCAGAGTTATTCATGTTTAAAGTGACAGTGGTCAGAATTGCAAAAAACGCTCCGGTCCTTAAGGTATAAAATGGCCTGGTCCTTAAGGGGTTAATATAATGTTAGGGGTTGTGAAGCTCTCTTGTAAACTCATGCTGATGCCTGCTCAAGGCTGTGTGTTTCCGGAACTACTTGGCTTAGTGATGCTGCTGGGCTTGGGCCATACATTTATGGATGTTAGCACTAGCTTACATACATGCTTAACCCCTTGGGGACGGAGCACATTATAACCCTAAGGACGGGAGAATTTTTTGCAATTCTGACCACTGTCACTTTAAGCATTAATAACTCTGGGATGCTTATACTTTTCGTTCTGATTCCAAGAATGTTTTTTCATGACATATTCTACTTTATGTTAGTAATAAATTTGTGTCTATACTTGCATAATTTCTTGGTGAAAAATTCAAAATTTTATGAAAAAAATTGAAAATGTAGCATTTTTCTCAATTTGAAGCTCTCTGCTTGTAAGGAAAACAGACATTCCAAATAAAATATATATTGATTCACATATACAATATGTCTACTTTATATTTCCATCATAAAGTTGACATGTTTTTACTTTTGGAAGACATCAGAAAGCTTCAAAATTCAGCAGCAATTTTCCAATTTTTCACAAAATTTTCTAATTCGAAATTTTTCAGGGACCAGTTCAGTTTTGAAGTGGATTTGAAGGGCCTTTGTATTAGAAACACCACATAAATGACCCCATTATAAAAATTGCACCCCTCAAAGTATTCAAAATGACATTCAGAAAGTTTGTTAACACTTTAGGTGTTTCACAGGAATAGCGGCAAAGTGAAGGAGAAAATTCAAAATCTTCATTTTTTAAACTCACATATTCTTGTAGACCCAGTTTTTGAATTTTTACAAGGGGTAATAGGAGAACAAGCCCCTCAAAATTTGTAACCCAATTCCTCTCGAGTAAGGAAATACCTCATATGTGTATGTCAAGTGTTCACCGGGCGCAGTAGAGGGCTCAGAAGGGAAGGAGCAAGAATGGGATTTTGGAGAGTGAATTTTTCTGAAATGTTTTTTTAGGGGCATGTCACATTTAGGAAGCCCCTATGGTGCCAGAACAGTAAAAAAAACACATGGCATACTATTAAAACTACTAAAAAAAAACACACGGCATACTATTTTGGAAACTACACCCCTCAAGACAAGTAACGAGGTCCAGGCAGCCTTAACACCTGACAGATGTTTGACGACTTTTCGGATCTGTAAATGAAAAAAAAAAAGTAAATAAAGTGCAGTTCCTTTTCCCAAATTTATCACTTTTACAAAAGGTAATGGGAAAAAATACCCCCCAAAATTTGTAACCCCATCTCTTCTGAGTATGGAAATACCCCATGTTAGGGCGTAAAATGCTCTGCATGCGAACTACAATGCTCAGAAGAGAAGGAGTCACATTTGGCTTTTTGAAAGCAAGTTTTGCTGAAATGGTTTTTAGGGGGCATGTCGCATTTAGGAAGCCCCTATGGTGCCAAAACAGCAAAAAAAAAATTTCTTGAGTAAGGAAATACCTCATATGTGGATGTAAAGTGATCTACGGGTGCACTAGAGGGCTCTGAAGGGAAGGAGCGACATTGGGCTTTTGGAGAGCGAATTTTGCTGAAATGGTATTTGGGGGTATGTTGCATTTAGGAAGCCCCCATGATGCCAGAACAGTAAAAAAAAAAAAAAAAATGTGGCATACTATTTTGTAAACTACACCCCTCACAGAATTTAATAAGGGGTGCAGTGAGCATTTACACCCCACTGGCATTTGCACCCCACTGGCATTTGACAGATCCTTGGAACAGTGGGCTGTGCAAATGAAAAATTACATTTTTCATTTGTACGGACGACTGTTCGAAAAATCTGTCAGACACCTGTGGGGCGTAAATGCTCACTGCACCCCTTGCTACATTCCATAAGGCGTGTAGTTTCCAAAATGGGGTCAAACATGGAGGGGGCCCACTGTTCTGGCACCATGGGAGCTTTGTAAACACACACAGTCTTGAATTCCAACCTAATTCTCTCCAAAAAAGCCCAATGGCGCCCCTTCTCTTCTGAGCATTGTAGTTCACCCGCAGAGCACTTTACATCCACATAGGGGGTATGTTCTTACACAGTAGAAATTAGGTTATACATTTTGGGGGGCTTTTTTCCTATTACCCCTTGTGAAAATGAAAAAAAAAACACCAGCCTTTCAGGGAAAAAAAATTACATTGTCAAAGACCTGTGGATTGTTAAAGGGGTACTCCGGCGGTCAACGTGTTTTTCCGTTTTTGACTTACCCTATTTGTTTTGTTTCATTTCTATTCTTGTTGTTTAGGCAACTCTATTTCCGTTCTTTGTTGTCTTTTTATCCCCCACTTTGTTTTCCTATCTTTGCTTCTATTTCCTGTTTTTTGCTGTAAAAGGAAGTGGCGGTGATCGGAAAGGGGGGGGGGGGGGCGTACAGGTATGCCCTTCGTCCTTAAGTATCGGGACATAAGAGCGTATTCATACGCCCTCTGTCCCCAGCAGGTTAATTGAGATTTCAACATTGATCTTTCAATCTTAGGGGTTATGAAGCCCTCTTGCTCACTCCTGCTGCTGACTGCTCCTGTCTGTGTAATTCAGCAACTACATGGTTTAGGGATGCTGCTTGGCCTAGGACATTATCTATATATGTTTATGGTAGCACTAGGTACCATACATCTTCAATGGAAATTTCAAAATTCATTTTTTATTCTGAGAGATTGTGAGACCCTATTGTCTTCTCATCTGCGGCCAACTGCAGGCTGTGCCATTCAGACACTATATGGTCTCCTCATGCTTCAGCCACCTCCATACTGTGTCATTCAGCCACTATATGGTCTCCATATATTGACTGTGTATTATAGGAAACATGTGGCTATCCTTGAGTTACTCTCCCAGCATTATTGCCATGTTGATACCAGACCAGTAATAAAAGGAATATTGCCAAGGACTAGCAGAAACAGGGAACTGTGGATACTGACCACCGGCTGTTGGAATTGACTGACTATCCCAGGTGGTAGATTTACCATTTTGAAGTCCCTCAGTTCCAGTAGGCTTTAAGTTGTTCATTCTTTTTTGTGGTTCTTCAGTTGCAGAATTAAATTGTATCATGTTTTCCTGTTCCTCCGATGAGCTAATGTCACTGGAACACACAATACTCATATTGTCATCTAATGAAGGATCCTTTTCTGTAGAGAATGTATCTATAATTTTATTATTTTGAATGTCAGGTGGTATTCTGATAATTTCTGATTATAAAGGAATTTTGTAATCTGAGACACAGGTTAAAAATAAGTATTTTTAAGCATACTGTAGCACATTTTTCTGCCCTCATTAGTGCATACCACAAACCTACATCTAGAAAAATACTGTTTTAAGAAAATTGGAGCGTATTGTACTCCCCTCATATATGCAATAAGTTTGTCAGGCAGAGTAGTGAAATTTCAATTAGTAAATCCATTATATCTATTACAAAATCTAAAATTTTAATTTAAAAATCATAGATTTCAATGGTCTCGTCATGCTGCTGCCAACGCCAGGCTGTGCCATTTAGACACTATATAGTCTTCTGCTTCTAATGCCACCTCCAGGCTCCATTATTGTGCTGACATGTGACATGGGATTCCTTGTTAGATCAGGTCCTTTGTACCCAAACGCCGGGGCCCGGGACACTAAAACTTGGGAGTTAAAAGTTCTATTTCAAAATCCTCAATTTCTATTTCAAAATCATAGATTTTGATTTAAAATTCTTGTATTGCAATGGTCTCCTCATGCTTCAGCCACCTTCAGGCTGCACCATTCAGACACTACACGGGCTCCTTATGCTTTCCATACCTCCAGGTTGTGTCATTCAGCCAATATATTGTGTTATGATGCTACTGGGACTGGGATATTAACTCCAAATATGTTCTGGTAGCACTAGCTAACTGCTCCTGTGTCTTTCAGGAATTATTTGGCTTACTGATGCTTCTGGGCTTACGCCTTATATTTTTGGTTGTTTAGCACTAGCTAAATACATGCTTAATAGACATTTCAACATTGATCTTTCAATGTGTACTGGTAATGCCTGCTCCTGACTGTGTGTTTCAGGAACTACTTGGCTTATTGATGCTTCTGGGCTTGGGCCTTAAATTTTTGGATGTTTAGCACGAGCTTAATACATGCTTAATAGAAATTGTGACATTGATCTTTCAATGTAAGGGGTTATGAAACCCTCTGGTGTACTACTGTTGCCTGCTCCTGACTGTTTGTTTCAGGAACTACTTGGCTTATTGATGCTTCTGGGCTTGGGCCTTAAATTTTTGGATTTTTAGCACTAGCTAAATACATGCTTAATAGAAATTTCAACATTGATCTTTCAATGTAAGGGGATATGAAACCCTCTGGTGTACTGCTAATGCCTGCTCCTGACTGCTCCTGTCTCTTTCAGAAACTACTTGGGTTACTGAAGATTCTGGGCTTGGGCCTTACATTTTTGGATGTTTAGCACTAGCTAAATAACTGCTTAATATAAATTTCAACATTGATCTTTCAATGTAAGGGGTTATGAAACCTTCTGGTGCACTGCTGATGCCTGCTCCTGACTGTGTGTTTCAGGAACTACTTGGCTTATTGATGCTTGTTTGCTTGGGCCTTACATTTTTGGATGTTTAGCACGAGCTAAATACATGCTTCATAGAAATTTCAACATTGATCTTTCAATGTAAGGGGTCATGAAACCCTCTGGTGCACTGCTGACGCCTGCTCCTGACTGTGTCTACTTGGCTTATTGATGCTTCTGGGCTTGGGCCTTACATTTATGGATGTTTAACATGAGCTAAATACATGCTTCATAGAAATTTCAACATCGATCTTTCAATGAAAGGGGTTATGAAACCTTCTGGTGTACCGCTGATGCCTGCTCCTAACAGTGTGTTTCAGGAACTACT
Source organism: Hyla sarda (assembly GCF_029499605.1). NCBI lineage: Eukaryota > Metazoa > Chordata > Amphibia > Anura > Hylidae > Hyla > Hyla sarda. Next base: position 149,097,927 of record NC_079195.1, on the reverse strand, counting down.
TGGCTTATTGATGCTTCTTTGCTTGGGCCTTCAATTTTTGGATGGTAGCATTAGCTAACATGCATCTTCAATAGAGATTTCAACATTCACCTTTTAATGTTAGGGGTTGTGAATCCCTCTTGTGTACTCATGCTGCTCCTGTAAGTGTCATATAGCAACTACATGATTTAGTGATGCTGCTGAGCCTAGGACATTACCTATATATGTTTAATGTTAGCACTAGGTACCATACATCTTCATTTGAAATGTCAAAATTCATCTTTTATTATTAGAGATTGCCTCATCTGCTGCCAACTCCAGGCTGTGCTATTCAGACACTATATGGTTTCCTCATGCTTCAGCCAACTCCAGGCTTTGCCATTCAGGCAATATATGGTTAACTGATGCTGCTGGGAATAAAAATTTTGTTATGGTAGCACTAGCTAGCCAAAATCTTTGGTTTAAATTTCAGAATTCATCTTATAATCTTTGGGAGTGTAAAGGCCTAGTGTCTCCTCATGCTTCAGCCAGCTCCAGGCTGTGCCATTCAGGCAATATATGGTTTACTGATGCTGCTGGGCCTCGGTCTGGGAATAAAAATGTTGCTTTGGTTGCACTAGCTACCCAAGGTCTTCGGTTTAACCCCTTAAGGACCAGGCCATTTTTCACTGTAGAACCAGTGCGTTTTTTGCACATCTGACCACTTTCACTTTATGCATTAATTACTCTGGGTTGCTTTTACCTTTCATTCTGATTCCGAGACAGTTTTTTCGTGAGATATTCTACTTTATGATAGTGGTCCCTTGAGCGTCCCTTGAGAAAGTCGGGTGACAAAACATACATTGGGACGGTGGTTACAGGCTTCCATTATGGGTAAGTGAGGTTCATTCCACTATTCATTATTGATATACTTTGGGCCCATTCTCTTTATTAATCATGTGATATAGCAGTTAGCTTCTTATTACTACTGGGGCCCTTTCTGGACCCCTGGTTACTTCTTATTGAATAGGAGCCATATTACATCATTTCCTGACCTCACTATATATACATCCATTGTGATTATTACTTTTACTGTACCTGATCCACCTACGTGTTTTCCGGTTGTATCTGAGACATCTCATTTTGTATTGCTTTATACATACACACCTGGTATTTTATCCTTATTGAAATTAGTCACAAATGTGTGACGCTTTTTAACATTTTGGATATAACAATAACATTTTGCATATTTATCAGTAGCAATTGCTCTTTGTTTGAGTTTTTTCTCTTCTTTTGCATAAAATAGTCTATGGAGCTATACTGATTTACGACTCATAGACCCCTAGCACCTAGTACATATCATGAAAAACAGAGTACACTATATACCTATTTGTTGCAGTTTATTCTTTTTGTGTTTATTTATGATAGTGGTACAATTTTGTCGATACTTGCATCATTTCTTGGTGAAAAATTCCCAAATTTGATAAAATTTTTCTTTGAAAATGTAGCATTTTTCTAAATTTGAAGTTCTCTGCTTGTAAGGAAAACAGACATTCCAAATAAATTATATTTTGATTCACAAATACAATATGTCTACTTTATGTTGGTATCCTAAAGTTGACATGTTTTAACTTTTGGTAGAGATCAGAGGGCTTCAAAGTTCAGCAGCAATTTTCCAATTTCTCACTAAATTTTCAAAATCAGAATTTTTCATGGACCAGTTCAGGTTTGAAGTGGATTTGAAGTGCTTTCTTATTAGAAATACTCCACAAATGACCCCATTATAAAAACTGCACCCCTCAAAGTATTCAAAATGACATTCAGTAAGTGTGTTAACCCTTTAGGTGTTTCACAGGAATAGCAGCAAAGCGAAGGAGAAAATTAAAAATCTTCATTTTTTACACTCGCATGTACCCAGTTTTTGAATTTTACAAGGGGTAAAAGGAGAAAAATCCTCTCACAATTTGTAACCCAATTTCTCTTGAGTAAGGAAATACCTCATAAGTGTTCGGCGGGCGCAGTAGAGGGCTCAGAAGGGAAGGAGCGACAGTGGAATTTTGGAGAGTGAGTTTTTCTGAAATGGTTTTTGGGGGGCATGTCACATTTAGGAAGCCCCTATGGTGCCAGAACAGCAGACCCACATGGCATACCATTTTGGAAACTACACCCCTCAAGGCACGTAACAAGGGGTCCAGTGAGCATTAATACCCCACGACTTTTCGTTAAAGTTTGATGAGTAAATGAAAATAATTTACCATTTTTATAAAGGGTAATGGGAGAAAATGCCACCCAAAATTTGTAACCCCATCTCTTCTGAGTATTCAAATACCCCATGTGTGGATGTCGAATGCTCTGCTGGCGCACTACAATGCTCAGAAGAGAAGGAGTCACATTTGGCTTTTGGAAAGCAAATTTAGCTGAAATGGTTTGTTTGGGGGGAGGTCGAATTTAGGAAGCCCCTTTGGTGCCAGAACAGCAAAAATACCCACATGGCACACTATTTTGGAAACTATACCCCTCAAGGAATGTAACAAGGGGTACAGTGAGCCTTAACAGCTTACAGGTATTTCACGACTTTTTGTTAAAGTTGGATGTGTAAATGAAAAAAAAAATCACTAAAATGCTTTTTTCCAAATTTTAAATTTTTACAAGGGGTAATAGGAGAAAATTACCCCTAAAATTTGTAACCCCATTTTTTTCTGAGTGTGGAAATACCCCATGTGTGGACGTCAAGTGCTCTGTGGGTGAACTACAATGCTCAGCTCTTCTGAGGATCGTCATTGAGCATTTGAAGAGTGAATTTGTTTGGAATGGAAGTCAGGGGCCATGTGCGTTTACCCCCTCGTGGTGCCAGAACAGTGGACCCCCCACATGTGACCCCATTTTGGAAATGACACCCCTCTCAGAATTTAATAAGGGGTGCAGTGAGCATTTACACCCCACTTGCATTTGACAGATCTTTGGAACAGTGGGCTGAGCAAATGAAAAATTACATTTTTCATTTTCACGGACCACTGTTCCAAACATCTGTCAGACACCTGTGAGACGTAAATGCTCACTGTACCCTTTATTACATTACATGAGGGGTGTAGTTTCCAAAATGGGGTCACATGTGGGGGCGTCCATTGTTCAGGCACTATGGGGGCTTTGTAAACACACGTGGCCTTCAATTCCGGACACATTTTCTCTTCAAAATCCCAATGGCGCTCCTTCTCTTCTGAGCATTGTAGTTCACCCGCAGAGCACTTAACATCCACATATGGGGTACGTTCTTACTCAGAAGAAATGGGGTTACAAATTTTGGGGGGCTTTTTTCCTATTTCCCTTGTGAAAATGAAAAATATAGGGTAACACAAGCATTTTAGTGAAAAAAAAATATTTTTTTTCGTTTTCCCATCCAACTTTAACGAAAATTTGTCAAACACCTGTGGGGTTTTAAGGCTCACTATACCCCTTGTTACATTCCGTGAGGGGTATAGTTTCCAAAATGGGGTCACATGTCGGTATTTATTTTTTTGCGTTTATGTCAGAACCGCTGTAAAATCAGCCACCTCTGTGCAAATTACCAATTTAGGCCTCAAATGTACATAGTGCGCTCTCACTCCTGAGCCTTGTTGTGCGCCCACAGAGCATTTTACACCCACATTTGGGGTATTTGCGTACTAAGGAGAAATTGTGTTACAAATTTTGGGGGTCTTTTTTTTCCTTTTACCTCTCTTGAAAATAAAAAGTAAGTGGCAATACCAGCATGTTAGTTTAAACATTTGTTTATACATTAAAAGGTTGGTGTAGACCCCAACTTTTCCTTTTCATAAGGGGTAAAAGGAGAAAAAGCCCCCCAAAATGTGTAGTGCAATTTCTCCTGAGTACGGAAATACCCCATGTGTGGCCCTAAACTGTTTCCTTGAAATACGACAGGGCTCTGAAGTGAGAGAGCGCCATGCCTATTTGAGGACTAAATTAGGCATTGTATAGGGGTGGACATAGTGGTATTCTATGCCAGTGATTCCCAAACAGGGTGTCTCCAGCTGTTGCTAAACTCCCAGCATGCCTGGTCAGTCAGTGGCCGTCTGGAAATGCTGGGAGTTGTTGTTTTGCAACAGCTGGCGGCTCCATTTTGGAAACACTGCCGTACAATACGTTTTTCGTTTTTATTGGGAGGGGACAGTGTAAGGGGGTGTATATGTAGTGTTTTACCCTTTATTATGTGTTAGTGTAGTGTAGTGTTTTTAGGGTACATTCACACTGTTGGAGGTTTACAGTGAGTTCCCCGCTAGGAGTTTGCGCTGCAGCGAAAAATTTGCCGCAGCCCAAACCTCCAGCTGTTTTAAAATTACAACTCCAAGCATGCACTGACAGACCGTGCATGCTGGAAGTTGTACTTTGAAACAGCTGGAGGCACACTGTTTGGAAAACCTTCAGTTAGGTTCTATTACCTAACTCAGTATTTTCCAACCAGTGTGCCTCCAGCTGTTTCAAAATACAACTCCCAGCATGTACTGATCGCCGAAGGGCATGCTGGGAGATGTAGTTATGCAACAGCTGGAGGTACGCAACTACAACTCCCAGCATGCCGAGACAGCTGTTTGCTTGCATACTGGGATTTGCAGTTTTGCAACATCTAGAGAGCTAGAATATAGAGACCACTGCAAACTGTGGCACTTAAGATGTTGCAAAACTACAACTCTCAGCATGCCCAGACAGTGGTCTCTATACGGTAGCACTACACCTGTTGCAAAACTACAAATCCCAGCATGCCCAAACAGCTGTCTGGGCATGCTGGGAGTTGAAGTTTGGCAACATCTGGAGTGCTACAGTATAGAGACCACTGTATAGTGGTCTCAAACTGTAGCACTCTATATGTTTCTAGGCAACTTACCGGCTTCCGTTGGATCCAGGAAGCCATCCGCACTACATGCCGTCCACGACGATCACTGCGGACGATCGTTGTCCGCAGCCTTGCCCGCAGGGTAAGTGGACTCTGGCGTGGGTCCTCTGTTGTTTCCCTGTTCTGCCCCACCTATTGTGGGTGGGCAGGATGGGGAAAACAAAAGTTAACCCCCCGCCCCCGATCTGCTATTGGTCGTCGCTTTTGACGACCAATAGCAGGGATAGGTGGGGTGGCACCCCTGCCACCTCACTCCTATCCTTTCAGGGGATCGTGGGTGTCTTGGACCACCTTATATTCCGGGTCACCATAGACCCGTAATGACCCGGAATCGGGCAAATCGCAAGTGTGAATTCACACAATTATGATGCGCGGGACATTTGCACGGGGTGCTTGCTGATCGATATCAGCAGTCAACCAGGTCTGGTCCCCGCCCGGAGTGCGGCAGGGGCCGAAATTCCCACGGACTTCTGCGTACATCCTTGGTCCTTAACTACCAGGGTGCTTAGACATACGCGTACGTCCATGGTCCTTAATGGGTTAAAATTCTGAATTAATCTTAGAATCTTAGGAATTGTGAAGGCCTAGGGTCTGCTCATGCTGCTGCCAACTCCTGTCTGTGCCATTCAGACACTATATGGTCTACTCATGCTTCAGCCAACTCCAGGCTGTGTCATTCAGGCAATATATGGTTTACTGATGCTGCAGGGCCTGGATCTGGGAATAAAAATGTTGTTATGGTAGCACTAGGGCTTGTGACTCATGCTGCCAACACCTCCACACTGTGTTATTCAGCAACTATATGGTCTCCTCATGCTGCCAACACCTCGACACTGTGTCATTCGGCCACTATATGGTCTCCTCATGCTGCCAACACCTTCACAATGTGTCATTCAGCCACTATATGGTCTCATTATGCTACCACCACCTTCACGCTGTGTGATTCAGCCACTATATGGTCTCATCATGCTGCCAACACCTCCACACTGTGTCATTCAGCCACTATATGGTCTCCTCATGCTGCCAACACCTCCACACTGTGTCATTTAGCCACTATATAGTCTCCTCATGCTGCCAACACCTCCACACTATGTCATTCATCCACTATATGTCTCCTCATGCTGCCAACACCTCCACGCTGTGTCATTCAGCACTATATGGTCTCCTCATGCTGCCAACACTTCCACGCTGTGTCATTCAGCCCCTATATGGTCCCCTCATGCTGCCAACACCTCCACACTGTGTCATTCAGCCACTATATGGTCTCCTCATGCTGCCAACACCTCCACACTGTGTCATTTAGCCACTATATAGTCTCCTCATGCTGCCAACACCTCCACACTATGTCATTCATCCACTATATGTCTCCTCATGCTGCCAACACTTCCACGCTGTGTCATTCAGCCCCTATATGGTCTATTCATGTTGCTAAAACCTCCATTCTGTGTCATTCAGCCACTATATGGTCTCCTCATGCTGCCAACACATCAATGCTGTGTCACTCACCCACTATATTGTCTCCTCATGTTTCAGCCTCATCCACGCTTTGTCATTCAGCCACTATATGGCCTTCTCATGCTGCCAACACCTCCATGCTGTTTCATTCAGCCACTGTATGGTCTCCCCATGCTTCAGCCTCATGCAAGCTGTGTCATTCCGCCACTATATGGTCTCCTCATGCTGCCAACACCACCACACTGTGTCATTCAGCCACTCAGGGCCACCATCAGGGGGGTACAACCCATACACCTATATGAGGCCCGGAGCTCCAGGAGGCCCGGACATCCCTGGACCTTTATTTTTTATTTTTATGGCTTGTCACCCCCCTGATGGCGGCCCTGCTTGTCAGTGAGTGACAAGAAGCATTGATTGTAACGCGAAACCGCCGGCTGTTGCCCATTTCTGAGCGCTGTCAGCGGCGGCTGCTACTCCCACGCCATCTGAGGAGGTCCGGAATCCGAGGCCGTGATACCCGTACTGTGCAGTGAGTGCAGGATTTGTTCTTTCTTTGATCGTATATTCAGGGGTACACTGTGTGGCAGGATTATATTCAGTGGGTACAGTGTGTGGCAGGATTATATTCAGGGGTACAGTGTGTGGCAGGATTATATTTAGTGGGTACAGTGTGTGGCAGTATTATATTCAGGGTGCAGTGTGTGGCAGTATTATATTCAGGGGTACAGTGTGTGGCAGGATTATATTTAGTGGGTACAGTGTGTGGCAGTATTATATTCAGGGTACAGTGTGTGGTAGTATTATATTCAGTGGATACAGTGTGTGGCAGTATTATATTTAGTGGGCACAGTGTATAGCAGTATTATGTTCAGGGTACAGTGTGGGGCAGTATTCTATTCAGAGGGTACAGTGTGTGGTAGTATTATATTCAGTGGATACAGTGGGTGGCAGTATGCGGGGAGGGGTAGGGAGCCCTGAGGCCCTGGCCCTGGCGGTTTGCTGGAAGCTGAAGTCTGTACCCCACAGGAAGCTGCGGCCGGCACACCTCCTCCATGTATCTCTACATGGAACGGGGGGGGGGGGGGTTGCAGGCCTTGAGCGGTGTGAGGGGCCCCAAAATTTCTGATGGCAGCCCTGCAGCCACTATATGGTTTCCTCATGCGTTCCACCTCCAGGCTCTGTCATTGTGCCACTCTGCGGCAATGATTCTAAATGCGATGCCGGTAATCAGCATGTTATTCTGAATAACAGTATTATTTCACTACCCCAGCACACTCCATATGCATATTAGAACACAGCAAAGTGTTCTACACCCCCTATTGAAGCTCTCTGTAGGCCAGAAATAGCCTTTTTTAATATAAATTTGCCCTGAATAAATTTGGATCAAAACAAATTTTTTCGAAAAATTCAGCAAATCGTCCCAATCAAATTTTTCAAAAGTTCGTTCCTCTATAATTATTATTATAAGACACTAGCTGAGTACCCGGCGTTGCCTGTTTTTTTCTACCTAATCCTTGTGGGTGAGGAAAAGCAAAAAAGGAGGCTTTTGTCCTCATATCCCATCACCATATCCTGTCCTCATATATTGACCTCATATCCCAACCTTTAATCCTGTCCTTACATTCCGACCTCATATCTCGTCCTCATATCTCATCCTTATATGCTTTGTGGCAGTGGGCGTGATTTGCATGTCAGACCGATGCACAAAAGGGCATGTGTAGGGTTTTGTGTTGCAAGCCAGACTGACACACTCTCCAGGGGATGCAGAGCGCAGCTTGTGAAGAAAGGTGCCGTAAGTCCCATATACTTGCATGGGGCTTGAAACAAAAACTCCATCCTTTACGTAAGGGGGTAGGTTAGGATTGATTTACTGATTATATTTTTTTTATTTTTTTTATTTGACATATAAGTAACGGGTACCAAGCATTATCAAAATATCTCCAGCTGTACAGAAGTTATGCTGGAACATACATTTGCCATAGATTTGTATCGGACTTTAAACCAAAACCCCGACCCTCGCAAATGGGGTAGGGTGGGGTTAAAGTAACTATCCTATAATTTTAGTGGATATATAAATAACATGTGACAAGTATTATTGAAATATCTCCATCTCTTTGAAAGTTATGCAGTACCATATATTTCCCATAGACTTGTATGGGCCATTAAATGGGTAATCCTGTGGAAAACATATATATATATTTTTTTTTTTTTTTAAATCAACTGGTGCCAGAAAGTTATCCAGATTTGTAAATTACTTCTATTTAAAAATCTTAACCCTTCCAGGACTTATCAGCTGCTGTATACTGCAGAGGAAGTTATCTCTGTAGTCTATCAGACAAGAGAGAGCACAGAGGAGTCCTATCAGACAAGAGAGAGCACAGAGGAGTACTATCAGACAGGAGAGAGCACAGACGAGTACCATCAGGCAGGAGAGAGCACTGAGGAGTGCTATAAGACAGGAGAAAGCACAGAGGAGTGCTATAAGACAGGAGAGAGCACAGAGGAGTACTATCAGACAGGAGAGAGCACAGGAGAGAGCACAGATGAGTCCTATCAGACAGGAGAGAGCACAGAGGAGTACTATCAGACAGGAGAGAGCACAGAGGAGTATTAGCAGACAGGAAAAAGCACATAGGAGTGCTATCAGACAGGAGAGAGCACAGAGGAGTGCTTTCAGACAGGAGAGAGCACAGAGGAGTGCTTTCAGACAGGAGAGAGCACAGAGGAGTCCTATCAGACAGGAGAGAGCACAGAGGAGTACTATCAGACAGGAGAGAGCACAGAGGAGTATTAGCAGACAGGAAAAAGCACATAGGAGTGCTATCAGACAGGAAAGAGCACAGAGGAGTACTATCAGACAGGAGAGAGCACATAGGAGTACTATCAGAAATGAGAGAGCACAGAGGAGTACTATCAGACAGGAGAGAGCACAGAGGAGTACTATCAGACAGGAGAGAGCACAGAGGAGTATTAGCAGACAGGAAAAAGCACATAGGAGTGCTATCAGACAGGTAAGAGCACAGAGGAGTGCTTTCAGACAGGAGAGAGCACAGAGGAGTACTATCAGACAGGAGAGAGCACAGAGGAGTACTATCAGACAGGAAAGTCTAAACAACAAATCCCCCCCCCCCCCCGAGGATTCCAGGGCAATGGTATGAACAACAACTTTTAGGGGTACCCCCCCTAAAACTAGAAATCCCCCCTTTAAAAAAAAAAAAAAAAGCTGTGCTTCAGCTTGGACAAAGCCATGTTTTTGTAAACCATGATTTCTATAAAAAGGGAATAAAATTGTATTCTTAAGTATATATTTGAGTAATATTTTGCCAAGATGTAAAACATATAAAACACTTTTGCATCTGACAGTGCCCCTTTAATTTCAACTGCATGTACCACACCAACAACTGCGTTTCCAAAAATACCACTAATTCAACCTAACTGGCAAGGGAAAAAATTATCCTCAAATTACATTTCTGTCCCCTCATTTAGTTTAATATGCTTGTCCAAAAATTCAAAATTCCATACTAAGTACTTATATAATATCCACTAGAATGTTTATTATGTTTATAATAATTAAATTTTCATATTCTTTCTCTAAAAATATTCTGTAGTTATAAGACAAGGAGTGGAGCTTAAGCAAAAGCAATGATGTGGAGTAGAAGCACTGCACACCCCCTCCCATAGACAGTCAGACCCCTCCCATAGACATTGATGGATGCGGCGTGGTAAGACATCATGAGGGTATGTGGCGTGACGTCACGACCACAGTCACCTGAAACCAGCATTCTGAACATAATGTATGGAGATTGCGGGATTCCCGGCGGCCGGACCCCCGCTTTCAGATATATTTTCCCCTATCCTTTGGATAGGGGCTAAAATGTCTAGGGTCGGAGTACCCCTTTAATCACAGTCTCAAGTGGACACCTGCCCCATGCACTGCTATCATTTGATTAGGGAAAACATCATTTTTCATTCCATTTTATTTTCTGCTGCTATTTTTGTGCACTCTTGAAGCACCCATTTAACGTATGCTATGGTTAAAGCTGCATGTGTTGCCAAATGTAAAAATAAATAAGCATAATTAATCTGACATTAACCGGCTTTACTAAATATTTTCGGAAATATTTCACACATCAAGATCTCTGTGAAATTCAAATCTGGCACAAGGACAGATAGCAGTAGACTGTGACCCAGATACTGATCTGCACTTCATCTGTTTTCAAAGGCCTAGCAAAGTTCTTAAAAATAGGTTCTGCTATTCATGTGAAAGTCTCTATACTCTGAGTTTCTAATCATGTCATTTTAATGGTGGAAGTAAAACTATAAAAGTATAGGTGCCTCAAGAATTCTTTAAAGTAGTAAAAAATCTACAATGAAACGGAAAACAAAAATCATTGTGCGACAAAATTGAAGAAAAAACACAATTTTGTAACTTTTGGGGGCTTCCGTTTCTACGCAGTACATTTTTCAGTAAAAATCTCACCTTATCTTTATTCTGTAGGTCCATACGTTTAAAAGGATACCCAACTTGTATAGGTTTGATTTTGTCGTACTTCTGGAAAAAAATCATAGCTATATGCACGCAAATTTATACGTTTTCAATTTTCATCTTCTGACCCCTATAAATTTTTTAGTTTTTCACAAATGGGGAAAATTTTTTCTGAAGTTTTTATTGGTACCATTTTTGTTTTGATCAGACTTTTTTATTGCTTTTTATTCATTTTTTTATGGTAGAAAAAGTGACCAAAATACGCTATTTTGGACTTTGTAATTTTTTGACGTATACGCCATTGACCATGCTGTTTAATTAACAATATATTTTTACGGTTCGGACATTTACGCAGGCGGCGATACCACATATGTTTCTTTTTATTTTGATATACACACTTTTCTTTAAATGGGAAAAGGGAGGAGATTCAGATTTTTATTAGGGAAGGGGTTAAATCACATTTATTAACTTTTATTTAAAAGTTTTTTATGCAGTGTTATAGCCCCCTCTAGTGGCTATGAAACTGCATGCACTGATCTCTTACACTGTTCAATGCATTGCCATAGGAATGCATTGATCAGTGTTTTCTGCGCTTGATTGCTAAAGCCTGGATTTCAGGCTTGGAGCAATCAAACACCGATTGGACAGCAGGGAGCAAGGTAAGACACCTCCCACTGTCCTGTCAGCTGTTCGGGATGCCGCGATTTCACCGCGGTGATCCCGAACAGCTCAGCTGAGCTAACCGGTAGTGTATTCTCTCGTTTTAGATGCCGCGATCAACTTTGATTGTGGCATCTAAAGGGTTAATACTGGACATCAGCCCATAGATTTAAAATGTAAGTTTGTCTTACCAGTACTAGCAATTGGTCATGGTCTGAACACTCAGACCTAGTGTTGAACGCACTTTTGAAAAGTTCAACTCGTCAGTTTTTCTGTACTTTTTTTTAACCCTAAACGATGCCGGACGTAAATGTGCGTCCTGGTGAGCTGGTACTTAACACACCAGGATGTACATTTACGTAGTATATATAACCGCAAGCATCGGAGCAATGCTCGGGTCATGCACGGCAGGTCCCAGCTGCTGATAGCAGCCAGGGACCCGCCGGTAATCGCGGACATGCGCAATCGCGCGGATGTCTGCCATTAACCCCTCAGATGCCGTGATCAATACAGATCACAGCATCTGCAGGATTGCGGTCACTAAAATGGATGATCGGATCGCCCACGGAGATCCGATCATCCAGAACGGCAGATGGAGGTCCCCTCACCTGCCTCCGCTGCATCCACGGGTCTTCTGCTATTGTCTGCGATCGAGCAGACCAGAGCAGAAGATGATTGATAATACTGATCAGTGCTATGTCCTATGCATAGCACAAAACAGTATTAGCAATCAAATGATTAGTATAAATAGTCCCCTATGGGGACTATTAAAGTGTCAAAATAAAAGCTAAAAACGTTTTTTTTTAAAGTTACAAAAAATTTGAAAAAACCCCTCCCTAAAAAAAACGTAAATTGTCCCATTTTCCCTATTTCACCCCCAAAAAGTGTAAAAAATATTTTTTTATATACAATTTTGGTATCACCGCGTGTGTAAATATTCGAACTATTAAAATAAAATGTTAATGATACTATATGGTGAACGGTGTGAAAAAACGTAGAAAAAACAAGTCCAAAAAAGCTGCTTTTTTTAATAACATTTTTTCCCAACATTGTTTTCCAAAAAAAAATGTATTAAAAGTTTTATATAAGCAAATATGGTGCCGCTTATACAAAAAAATGAAAAAGTTATAGGTCTTCAAAATAGGGGGATTTTACACATACTAATTTGGGTAAAAAGTTAGCAATTTTTTTTAATGGCCACAGTAATAGAAAAGTATGTTATCATGGGCATCATTTTAAACGTATTGACCCAAAGAATAAAGAACACATTTCATTTTTACCATAAATTGTAGAGCTTGAAAACGAAACCTTCCAAAATTTGCTAAATTGTGGTTTTCTTTTTAATTTCCCCACACAAATCGTTTTTTTTTTGGTTGCACCCTACATTTTATTGTAAAGTGAGTGATGGTATTACAGCGGACAACTGGTCACACAAAAAACAAGCCCTCATACTAGTCTGTGAATGAAATTATAAAAGAGTTATGATTTTTTGAAGGCGAGGAGGAAAAAATGAAGAGTCCTTAAATGGGTACTCCGGTGTTTAATTTTTTGGACTATATGGCATCTTCTTTGTAAGTTTAGTTTTTTTGCAATATACATATGTTATATGTTTTGGCAGCATGTATGTGTTTTTCTTACCTGTTTGTTGGGCAGGAAGTTCTGTAGTTCAGAGGATTTTCTTTTACTCTCGTCCACGTCAGAGCTTTTTTTTTCTCTCTGTCTGCATGACAAGAATAAGCCGCGCCCCCTTATCTCCCCCCTCCCGGAGTTCTGCATGAGAAGCCATAGTACACAGCTCCTTATCTCCCCCCCCCCCCCCTGCTCTGCTCCTGAGGACGCAGGTCTGCACAGGAGAACGGAATACAGAAGATAAATGTGTTTTCTGAAGGGAAGGATTACAAGGTGCACAGGCCGGGGATGTAGTTACATAGTTACATAGTTACATAGTTAGTATGGTTGAAAAAAGACATACGTCCATCAAGTCCAACCGGGGGATTGAAGGGAAGGATGTAAGGGGATAAGGGAAAGGGATGTAGTTTTATAATTCTGCATAAGCATTCATGTTATTTTGTTCCAGGAATGTATCTAACCCTGCTTTAAAGCTGTTAATTGTTCCTGCTGTGACCAGTTCCTGAGGTAGACCGTTCCATAAATTCACAGTCCTCACGGTAAAGAAGGCGTGCCGCCCCTTTAGACTAAACCTTTTCTTCTCCAGACGGAGGGAGTGCCCCCTCGTCCTTTGGGGGGGTTTAACCTGGAACAGTTTTTCTCCATATTTTTTGTATGGGCCATTTATATACTTATATACGTTTATCATATCCCCCCTTAAACGTCTCTTCTCAAGACTAAACAATTGTAACTCCTTTAATCGCTCCTCATAGCTAAGATGTTCCATGCCCCATATTAGTTTAGTCGCGCGTCTCTGCACCCTTTCCAACTCCGCAGTGTCCTTTTTATGAACAGGCGACCAAAACTGAACAGCATATTCCAGGTGAGGCCGTACCAATGCTTTATAAAGGGGAAGTATTATGTCCCTGCCCCTCGAGTCCATGCCTCTTTTTATACATGACAATATCCTGCCGGCTTTGGAAGCAGCAGCCTGACATTGCATGCTATTTTGTAGTCTGTGATCTACAAGTACACCCAGATCCTTCTCTACCAGTGACTCTGCCAGTTTAATCCCCCCTAAGACATACGACGCATGCAGGTTATTAGTACCCAGATGCATAACTTTACATTTATCCACATTGAACCTCATTTGCCAAGTGGATGCCCAGACACTTAGTCTATCCAAGTCATCTTGTAACTTATGCACATCCTCTATAGACTGTACCGTGCTACAAAGCTTGGTGTCATCTGCAAAGATAGAAACAGAGCTGTTAATACCATCCTCTATATCATTGATAAATAAATTAAACAGCAGCGGGCCCAGTACTGAACCTTGGGGTACACCACTAATAACCGGGGACCAATCAGAGTACGAATCATTTACCACCACTCTCTGGGTACGATCCATGAGCCAGTGTTCAATCCAGTTACAAACTAAAGTTTCCAAGCCCAAGGACCTTAACTTACCTGTCAGATGTCTGTGAGGGACAGTATCAAACGCTTTGGCAAAATCCAGAAACACTATATCCACAGCCATTCCTCTGTCAAGGCTTCTACTCACCTCTTCATAAAAGCAAATTAGATTGGTTTGACAACTTCTACAGACTGCAGGGGAAAAAATCTCATACTGGATCTCTATATGTGAAGGGGGGGGGGAGGGCTCCTGAATGACACATGCTGGGAGTTGTAGGTTGTAGTCCCTGTTATGTGTGTGTATGCTAGTGTTTCCAAACCAGTGTGCCTCCAGCTGTTGCTAAACTTCAACTCCCAGCATGCCCTGACAGACTTTGGGCATGCTGGTAGTTGTACATTTGCAACAGCTGGAGGCACACTAGTTGGGAAACACTGTTCTAGCCTATTCAGCATATACATCATGTTACACCAGTGTTTCCCAACCAGGATGCCTCCAACTGTTGCAAAACTACAACTCCTAGCATGCCCAAAGGCTGTCAGGGCATGCTGGGAGTTGTAGTTTTGCAACACCTGGAGGCACCCTGGTTGGGAAACACTGGTGTATGCCCTATAGAGGTGTGGTGAACTACAACCCCCAGGAGACTACAGAGGCAGCATGCTGGTGTTATACCACACACTGAAGACTCCTGAATGACACATGCTGGGAGTTGTGGTCCCTTGTGTGTGTGTGTATGACAGTGTATCCCAACCAGGACTGATTATATTAGTGTGCTGTGTATAAGGGGGCCAACCCGGGAAAATAGTAGGATGGGTAAAGGGCGGAACAAACAAACAAAAAAAAAATGGAGCCGCCCCAAACCAGCAAGGCATGAGGCATGCTGGGATTTGTAATTTTCAGCACAGCAAGAAACAGGAAATAGAAGCAAAGATAGGAAAACAAAGTGGGGGATAAAAAGACAACAAAGAACAGAAATAGAGTAGGCAAAACAACAAGAATAGAAATGAAACAAAACAAATAGGGTAAGTTAAAAACGGAAAAACACGTTGACCACCGGAGTACCCCTTTAAGGCCCAAATGGGCTGAGTCCTTAAGGGGTTAAAATTGCCTATTTGATTTGACTAAGTTCCACACTAACCGACAGTGAAACAAGCCCCAAAACACATGTATAACACTACCTAACTGCTCTAAAGCCCTGGAAAAAGTGTTTTAAGGCTCAGTAATGGCAACATGTGGTAAACCATGATAACCAACAGCTTCTCTAATGCGCTTGCAGATTTATTTGGCTCATTCACACTAAAATAAAGTGACATACAATATCCCTGGTTATTGGTAGATGCATGCCGGTGTTAAAATGCTCACCTGCAGCTTTGTCCTTCATCAGTCATGTCAAGTCAGTCTTTATTGCCCCCGTGCCTGGCCCAGAATCCAGCGGTATACCTTCAGGTAGTTATAGGCTAAACCACGCCCTGAAGTCACAGATACAAGGGGTTAATGCCATCTGCCCCTAGGGTAACAACATCTGCCCTGCACCTCACACCCCACCCCAACAACTTTTGGCATCACAAACAGGATACCAGTGTCTGCCTTATGCCATAAGTCCTCCCTCAGTCTGAACTGTGTCCAGTATTGTCAGAAAATCGCATGTCGATGTGAATAAAGTTTGCGCCAGAAAGTGGATACCATACCTGAAAGGGTTAATCTGTTGTAGGAGAAGTGCGCAAAGAGATTCCGCCATAACCAGTGTCCTTCCCCTGGGCATGGAAGCCAAGTTGCAGTTCCTTTTCCTAAGTGGAACTCGAGAGATCCGCCCCTTGTTGTCGGAGGAGCAGAAGAAGAGGATGCACCACTGAGTCACTTCCGGTCCCAGGCCGGCGGCCATTTTGCTGGAGACTGGTATGGTCCGGTCACAAAACTGGATACGGGTCAAAAATGAGCCGACCGGAGTCACCGTTTGATTCCGGTCGGCTCATTAAAGTGAATGGAGTTCAGTGCTGGTCCGGCTGGAGTAAGGGAGAGCCCGGTTTGCCCCTCCCCCAGCCGGATCCGGCACCTGTAGTGTAAAAAAGAGATGTGAATGCAGCCTTAATACTTATGTTGAAGTGCTGTAATAAAATGTGTATAATATGTTTGTACAGAAATGGCTAAAGTGTACAGTGATTTTATTCATAGCAATCTATATGGGAGGTCTCCTGACCCAGTCAGGAAAAGCATAGACATTGCCTCACTGCCATGACAACTTCCAGCGAGGTACAAAGATTAATTCACAATAAAACATGTAAATGTTATGTTCCACACATAGTCCATTCACATTTAGCAAAATTGGTTCACTCATGTAAATATCTAAGATAGGAAGGTTACATTACTTGTAGTGCCAGTCCACTAGTTCTAAATGTACACAGACATGTGTCTAATGTTTTCTCTCCTGCCCACGTGTACAGGGTACTCTACTGGTCAGAGGGTACACCTGAAGTCAAGATAATGCACGTAGAGTGACAGGATTGCTAAAAGTAAAGGTAACACTGTTGTATGGGATAAAAAGGGGTTCTAAATGTATACAGACATGTGTCTAATGTTTTCTTTCCTGCCCACGTGTACAGGGTACTCTACTAGCCAGAGGGTTCACCTGTAGACAAGATAATGCATGTAGAGTGAAAGGATTGCTAAAAGTAAAGGTAACACTGTTGTATGGTGTAAAAAATAGGTAGAGCTCTGGGGAGAAGAGTTTTAATATGGAGGGGACCCAGCAGCCAAGGTATTGGGCAGATAGCCTCAGGCAACCCAAACCGCAACTTATATATAATATTGTCTTAAGAGTGTGTTGTTAAAGCAGTTACAAGGTCCGTTATCCTCACATGGTTGCTACCACATCAGAGCCTGTATGGATATTTGCAAATACTACATGGACTCATCCATTGTTGCTACCAAGTTAACAGACCTGTATAGGACATTCTGCTAATATGCCCTAGGAACTGTCACCAGGCCCCAGTGGCCACTTCAGCCCTCTACCCTCCAGTACTGAGCATCGAGGAATACTATATTTAAGAGGGGGAGTTTGTGGTGGCCCACTACTTGAGTTGTTACCCTGTACTCTTGTTGCCCTCCTTCAGTGTCCCCTGGGCCCCCTGCATTAGTTTCCCCATTGTAAATATGTTGTACTGTATAAAATGTGTTATCCTTTTAAGAATTAAACCATGTGATATACCATGTGATTGTTACACAGGAGGTACCAGTGAACAGGTGATCCCAGGGGTGACCTATGGGCTCCCTGCCTGTCTCCCCCATATAAGCCCTGGGTGGAGCTAGCTCTCTCTCTTTTGCATTAAGTCTTTGCTGAGGTCAGTCGTGCCTAGTGTGTGTGTCCAGAGTATTGGAGGCCTCAAGTCAAGTCCTGCAGCCAAAGTCAAGTGCAAGTAGGCTAAACCTGCAGCTTTGTCCGTCATCCGTCAAGTCTGTCTCTGTCAAATTGTCAAGCAACATGGCCTGCACTAAATTCTCAGGTCACCTCCTTGGGCCCTGGCCGAGCTGTATAGACTTTACCAACTGTCTACCCTCAGTACAGCTAGCGTTGTCTGTAACTTGACATTAGTGTCTTTATGGCCCCCTTGCCTAGCCCAGGATCCAGCGGTATACCTTCAGGTGGTTATAGGCTAAACCATGCCCTGGCATCACGGATACAAGGGGTTAATGCCATCTGCCTTTAGGATAACAACATCTGCCCTCACCTAACACCCTGCCACCACAATAGGTTGTATAAGACAAAAAAATCTAAAAACATTGTAAATAAAAATAAATGTAATATCGCCACGTGCGGAAATGTACAAATTATAAAAATATATCATTAATTAAACCGCACGGTCAATGACGTGCGCGCATAAAAATTCCAAAGTCCAAAATAGCGTACTTTTTTGCACTTTATATATCATGAAAAAATTTATAAAAAGCGATCAAAAAGTCTGATCAATACAAAAATGGTACCACTAAAAACTTCAGATCACGGCGCAAAAAATGAGCCCTAATACCACCCCGTACATGGGAAAATAAAAAAGTTATAGGGGTCAGAAGATGACAATTTTAAACATACACATTTTCCTGCATGTAGTTATGATTTTTTCCAGAAGTACGACAAAATCAAACCTATATAAGTAGGGTATGATTTTAATTGTATGGACCTACAGAATAAAGATAAGGTGTCATTTATACTGAAAAATTTACTACATAGAAACGGAAGCCCACAAAAATTACAAAATGGTGTTTTTTCTTCAATTCTGTCGCACGATTATTTTTTTTCCATTTCGCCGTAGATTTTTGGGTAAAATGACTGATGTCATTGCAAAGTAGAATTGGTGGTGCAAAAAATAAGCCATCATATGGATTTTTAGGTGCAAAATTGAAAGGAATTAATCAATTAATTGTTTAAAATATGTAATGTGCTCCGTGAAGCACAGGGCCCTTGTGGGTCAGCGGGTACACAAAATACAATTAAATAAATTATAAAATTACATAGATAGCATAGAATACATTTTAATATAAAAATATATAATAAAATACAATCAATATAAAAGCCACATGTCTGTGGATATTCCAGCCTGTAAGAATAAAATTAAATAGTGGTGCATGTGTCTTTTGAATAGAAACAAATATGTAAAGTGCAGAGTTGTACTGTTCAATGTGCTGTTTGTAGAATGAGTGGCATCTGTTGGCAACAATGTAACAATTATTGCATGGTAACAATGTAGTAAGGTCTGGTATACCAGCAGTGTTTATGAGCAAACAGTAGCAATGTTAATTATACTTGCAGTACTGAAGAGCTGAAGGATAGATCGCTGCTTAGAGACTTGGCCGCCTCACCACGAGCCGCACCAGAGAGGCAGCGGGAGATTAGGGAGGTAAACAAGTGGCTCAGAAGCTGGTGTAGGAAGGAGGGGTTTGGGTTCATGGAGAACTGGGCTGACTTCACTGTCGGTTACCGGCTCTACCGTAGGGACGGGCTGCACCTCAATGGGGAGGGTGCAGCTGTGCTTGGTGAGAAGATGGCTAGAAGGGTGGAGGAGTGTTTAAACTAGGGCCTGGGGGAGGGAATCTACAACATAGAGGGGGAAGATAGTGTAGATAGAGGGGTGGGACTTAATAATGTACCTGGGGGTGAAGAGGAGGGAGGTGTTAGAATAGTTAATAGGGATAGGCATCATAGGAAAAAAAAAACATACACCATTGAAGTGCATATTGACTAATGCCAGAAGTTTGTCCAATAAAACTGACGAACTGGAGTTGAAAATTTTTGAGGAGGATTATGACATAGTAGGTATAATAGAGACTTGGTTGGACGGTAGCTGTGACTGGGCGGTCAACATACAGGGTTATAGTCTACTTAGAATGGATCGGACAGAACGGAAAAGGGGAGGAGTCTGTCTTTATGTAAAGTCCAATTTGAAGGCCGCACTGCTGGAGGATATTTGGGAGGAAAACGATAATGTGGAGTCATTATGGGTAGAAATATATGGAGATAAAAAAAAAATTGATAGGGGTTTGCTATAAGCCCCCAAACATAATGGAAGAGGCAGAAGATCAATTATTGAGGCAAATAAACAAGGCGGCAAATCAAAATAATGTGATAATAATGGGGGACTTTAACTATCCTGATATAAACTGGGAGACTGAGTCCTGTGAATATCATAAAGGAAACAGGTTTCTGACTATAGCTAAAGACAATTATCTGTCCCAAATGGTGCAGGGCCCTACCAGAGGGGGCACCCTACTAGACTTAATATTAACCAACGAACCTGACAGAGTAATTAACCCCTTAAGGACGCAGGACGTACATGTACGTCCTGGTGAGGTGGTACTTAACGCACCAGGACGTACATTTACGTCCTGTGCATAACCGCGGGTATCGGAGCGATGCCCGTGTCATGCGCGGCTGATCCCGGCTGCTGATCGCAGCCAGGGACCCGCCGGCAATGGCCGACGCCCGCGATCAATACAGATCCCGACATCTGCGGCAGTGCGCGATTACGGGGGATCCGATCATTCAGAACGCCGGACGGAGGTCCCCTCTCCTTCCTCCGTCCGGCTCCCGGCGTCTCCTGCTCTGGTCTGTGATCGAGCAGACCAGAGCAGAAGATCACCGATAATACTGATCTGTTCTATGTCCTATACATAGAACAGATCAGTATTAGCAATCATGGTATTGCTATGAATAGTCCCCTATGGGGACTATTCAAGTGTAAAAAAAAATGTAAAAAAATGTAAAAGTAAAAAAAAAGTGAAAAATCCCCTCCCCCAATAAAAAAGTAAAACGTCCGTTTTTTTCCTATTTTACCCCCAAAAAGCGTAAAAATTTTTTTTATAGACATATTTGGTATCGCCGCGTGCGTAAATGTCCGAACTATTAAAATAAAATGTTAATGATCCCATACGGTGAACGGCGTGAACGAAAAAAAAAAGTCCAAAATTCCTACTTTTTTTTATACATTTTATTTAAAAAAAAAATTATAAAAAATGTATTAAAAGTTTTTTATATGCAAATGTGGTATAAAAAAAAAGTACAGATCATGGCGCAAAAAATGATCCCCATACCGTCGCTTATACGGAAAAATAAAAAAGTTAGAGGTCATCAAAATAAAGGGATTATAAACATACTAATTTGGTTAAAAAGTTTGTGATTTTTTTTAAGCGCAACAATAATATAAAAGTATGTAATAATGGGTATCATTTTAATCGTATTGACCCTCAAAATAAAGAACACATGTCATTTTTACCATAAATTGTACGGCGTGAAAACGAAACCTTTCAAAATGAGCAAAATAGCGTTTTTCGTTTTAATTTCCCCACAAAAATAGTGTTTTTTGGTTGCGCTATACATTTTATGATATAATGAGTGATGTCATTACAAAGGACAACGGGTCGCGCAAAAAACAAGCCCTCAGACTAGTCTGTGGATGAAAATATAAAAGAGTTATGATTTTTAGAAGGCGAGGAGGAAAAAATGAAAACGTAAAAATTTAATTGTCTGAGTCCTTAAGGCCAAAATGGGCTGAGTCCTTAAGGGGTTAATGTGCAAGTAGATGGACACCTAGGAAATAGTGATCATAATATAATACATTATAACTTGTTCTTCAATAAGGGAATCTCTCGATGGGCCACAAAAACAATGAACTTTAGGAAGGCAAAGTTCGATCAACTTAACAATATAAAATATAACAATATAAAATGGGATAATGTCCTCAAAAAAAGCAATACTGACACTTAATGGGAGACTTTTAAAAATATCTTAAATTTTCACTGTAAGATGTATATACCTTATGGGAATAAAAGGGTCAGAAATAAAAGAAAACCAATATGGATGAATAAAAATGTTAAGCGGTCAATAAATGACAAAAATAGAGAATTTCAATTACTAAAACAGGACAGCAGTGAGGAAGCATTAAAAAGCTCCAGAGAAAAATGTTAAATATGTAAAAAACAGATAAAAGCCGCAAAAATGGAGACAGAACGACTCATTGTCAAAAAGAGTAAAACGAACCCCAAAATGTTCTTTAACAATATAAATAGCAAAAAGGTCAAAAATGAAAGTGTAGGCCCTTTAAAAAACTTATGAGGAAGAAATTATAAACGGGGATCAGGAAAAAGCAAATATATTAAACAAATTCTTCTCCACTGTATTCACTGAGGAAAATGAAATGGCAGGTGAAATACAGTGTGATAAGGTAAACGCCCCAGTACAGGTCACCTGTCTAAGCCAGGAAGAAGTACAGTGCCGCCCACAAAAAATCAAAATAGACAAATCACCAGGTCCAGATGGCATTCACCCCCGTGTTCTAAAGGAATTAAGTAATGTAATAGAAAGACCCCTATTTTTAATATTCAGGGACTCTATAGTGACAGGGACTATTCCCCAGGATTGGCGCATGGCAAATGTGGTGCCAATATTTAAGAAGGGGTCAAAAGGTGACCCTGGGAATTATAGACCGAGCTTAACCTTGGTTGTATGTAAATTGTTTGAGGGTTTCCTAAGAGATGCTATATTGGAATATCTTGATAATAATAAATGTATGACCCCGTATCAGCATGGATTTATGAGGGATCGGTCCTGTCAAACTAACCTGAGCAGCGTTTATGAGGAGGTGAGCTCCAGACTGGACCAGGGGCAATCGCTGGATGTCGCATATCTGGATTTTTCCAAAGCATATGATACGGTTCCACATAAAAGGTTGGTGCATAAAATGAGAAGGTTTGGGCTGGGGGAGAATGTGTGCAAGTGGGTAAGTAACTGGCTCAATGATAGGAAACAGAGGGTGGTTATTAATGGTACTTATTCTGATTGGGTGACTGTTACTAGTGGGGTACTACAGGGGTCAGTCTTGGGTCCTGTCCTATTTAATATATTCATTAATGACCTTGCATAGGGGTTGAATAGTAAAGTAGCAATCTTTGCAGATGACACTAAACGCTGTAAAGCGGCAAACACTATAGAGGACAGTACACTGTTACAAATGGATCTGGAATGGTTGGAGGTTTGGGCTGGGAAGTGGCAGATGAGGTTCAACACTGATAAATGTAAGGTAATGCACATGGGGAAGAAAAATCCGGCTGGGATTATGTATTGAATGGGAGAACACTTGGGACGACTGACATGGAAAAGGACTTAGGAGTCTTAGTTAACAGTAAATTTAGCTGTAGTGACCTGTATCGGGCAGCTGCAGCCAAGGCAAATAAAATCATGGGGTGCATCAATAGGGGCATAGATGCCCACGACAAGGAAATAATTCTACCGCTGTACAAATGACTAGTCAGACCACACATGGAATAATGTGTACAGTACTGGGCACCAGTGTACAAGAAAGATATAGTGGAGCTGGAGGGGGTTCAAAGACGGGCAACCAGAGTAAAACGGGTAATGGGGGGACTACAGTACCCAGAAAGATTATCAGAATTAGGGTTATTTAGTTTAGAAAAAAGAAGGCTTAGGGGCGACCTAATAACTATGTATAAATATATCAGGGGACAATACAGAGATCTCTCCCATGATCTATTTATACCCAGGACTGTATTAATAACAAGGGGGCATCCTCTACGTCTAGAGGAAAGAAGGTTTCTACACCAGCACAGACGAGGGTTCTTTACTGTAAGAGCAGTGAGACTGTGGAATTCTCTCCCGGAGGAGGTGGTCATGGTGAACTCTGTAATAGAGTTCAATAAGGGGCTGGATGCATTTTTGGAGAGTAATAACATTGCTGGTTATGTATACTAGATTTATAGGGACAGAAGGTTGATCCAGGGATTTATTCTGACTGCCATATTGGAGTCGGGAAGGAATTTATACCTCTAGTATGAGGGTTTTTTGCCTTCCTCTGGATCAACTCAACTCAATAGGGACTTATTAGGGTTATAGGTTGAACTTGATGGACTCTGGTCTTTTTTCAACCTTATGAACTATGTTCATACTATGTTACTATATGGATAGCGGTGATAGTGGGCTTCAATGATGGGGACTGCAGCGCTTCAATGAGCAGCAGATCCCAATCCCCCGCTGGCATTGTCATGCCCCCTCCCATAGACTTGCATTGAGGGGACAGGGCGTGACGTCACACGGGGGCGGAGTCGGGACGTCACAAACTTTCATTCCCGTGGTCGGGACCCAGACCCTCTAGCGTTTCTGGAGTAGAAACAGGTGGGTGCCGCATACTAGAGGGGATAAGATGTCTAGGGGTGGAGTACCCCTTTAAGGTAGGAAAAATAATTTTCCATGAGCAATAATACCAGTATACAATGAGTAATATATACCACCACGCAATAACTGAATAATGCCACCATACTGTATTGAATAAAACCACTATACACAGACCAGTATACTATACAGGATCTGCATACAATATAAGTTTTTATATACAGGACCATATGGTGTGTAGATATCAGCTGTACACAGGATGTGTATACCATATAAGTGATTACAGTTACATGTAGAGACTCACAATTACATATTTTCTAATTGGCGGCTTCCTCTTTCCTTTTCTTCTCTGTCTAGATCAGACCGCCATGTCGATCTATTAACATCTGCAGGACAAACATGTTAGACTCTGCCTTCTTCCAGTGCCCCCCCTCCTCCTCTACACAATCTCCCCATCTATAGGCCCATAAACTGTAATAATGCCCTCCTTGGTGTTCTGCACAGTAAAAAGATTCACATTCACATGCGAAGATTCACCCGAGATTCACATTTGCATGCAAATCTTGTGCCATCACTCACCTTCCCTATCTGCTGTTACTCCTGTAGTCTTGCATCGCCAGCGCGCGTGTCCCCGCCTCCTAGGGTGCGTGTCGGTGCTTTAAGATTTAAAGATTGTTGTTTTCACCTGTGTCTTGTCTATAAGTGTAATTACCTCCCACACCCGCTTGCTGGATCTTTGCTCCTAGTGACTCAGAGGAAGCAGTCATTGTGTTTGCCTTTCTGTTTTCCTGTCTACTCCGCTTTTGACTTGACTACAAGAGATGAGTGAATCAAAGCTGACGAACCCGAATTCCTTAAGAATTTCAGGAAATATTCGATTTGCAACAAATGCAAATAGCCGTGATTCTATTGCGCAAATCGCTTCATTAAACTTCATTTTACAGCGTTCCAGGCTCCAGAGCATCTAAAATGGCGGATCCACATGTCAGAACATGGGGCAAGGGACACTGGGAAGGTAAGGCGGGAAGGCAAGGCGGGAAGGGAAGTAGGCGGGATGACCCTGAATCACATGCAGGATGCAGCCTTTCAGCAGCCAGTCACCCCTGTGATGTCACAGCCCTATATAATCGGCAGCCATATTGCGGCCAGCCACTACATTCATTACACTGCAGAGAGATAGGACGCAGAGCCTATGTGTGTGTTACAGCAAAGAAAAGTGCAGTCCAGCAGTATTTAACATCAGAGTTCTCGTGGACGGAGAGCATTGTTTTTTTTTTTTCAATGAAAAGGATATCTACTGCAGCTGCAGGAATTAACCTCCCAATCACTTTCTTCAGCATAGTATTACAGAGAGGGGCACATAGCTGTGTGTTGCCTCATACATTTCAACAAGCTGTCTCAACTTCATTAACCTTAGCAGAGGAGGCAGGAATAATTTTTTAGCGCAATCCAGTGTCTTTGTTCCACAAAAAATCATCTACTGGTTATGCTAGTCTATAGATGGTATAATACCCAGCAGTTCATTCCTAATAGTCTTTGACAGAGTTAAATTTTGTGTTTAGTGCACAGCTTTTTTTTTGGCTGCAGCACTGTTGTGTGCTGCTGGTGTTTTTCAAAAATGTATTTTTTTAAGGGTACTGTAGTGCATTTTTCTACCCTCATCAGTGCATACCGCATACGTACATCTAAGTAGTCTACTATTTTGTACCTGTTAATCTGTCAAGGGCCTACATACTGTGAAAGGACAGCCAAAAGTAATCACCGGCTGGTGTTTTAAAAAAAAATTACAGAGTTTTTAAGTGCATTGTATCGCATTTTATTGCCCTCATAAGTGAATACCGCATATGTACATCTAAGTAGTGTACTATTTTTTACCTGTTAATCTGTCAAGGGCCTACATACTGTGAAAGGACAGTCAAAACTAATCACCGGCTTGTGTTTTACAAAAATACAGTATTTTTAGGCGTATTGTAGTGCATTTTTCTGTCCTCATCAATGTATACTGCATACGTACATCTAAGTAGTGTACTATTTTGTACCTGTTAATCTGTCAAGGGCCTACATAATGTGAAAGGATAGACATAAGTAATTTCCTGTTGGTATTTTGCAAAAATAAAGAGTTTTTAGGCGTATTGTAGTGCATTTTTCTGTCCTCACCAATGCATACTGCATACGTACATCTAAGTAGTGTACTATTTTGTACTTGTTAATCTGTCAAGGGCCTACATATTGTGAAAGGACAGCCAAAAGTAATCACCGGCTGGTGTTTTTAAAAAAATTACAGAGTTTTTAAGCGCATTGTATCGCATTTTATTGCCCTCATAAGTGCATACCGCATATGTACATCTAAGTAGTGTACTATTTTGTACCTGTTAATCTGTCAAGGGCCTACATAATGTGAAAGGATAGACATAAGTAATTTCCTGTTGGTATTTTGCAAAAATACAGAGCTTTTAGGCGTATTGTAGCACATTTTCTGCCCTCATCAGTGCATACCGCAGACGTGCATCTAAGTAATGTATTATTTTGTACCTGTTAATCTGTCAAGGGCCTACATACTGTGAAAGTCCAGGCAAAAGTTCTCATCGGCTGATGGTGTGCTCAGATACTTTTTTAAGTGCACATCAGTGCATACCACATAACTACATCTAAGTAGTGTACTATTTTGTTCCTGTTAATCTGTCAAGGGCCTAGATACTGAGAAAGGACAGCCAAAAGTAATCACCGGCTGGTGTTTTACAAAAATACAGAGTTTTTAGGTGTATTGTAGTGCATTTTTCTGTCCTCATCAATGCATACTGCATACGTACATCTAAGTAGTGTACTATTTAGTACCTGTTAATCTGTCAAGGGCCTACATACTGTGAAAGGACAAACAAAAGTAATCTCCTGCAGGTGTTTTACAAAAATAGTTTTTAGGCATATTACATAGTAACATAGTTCATAAGGTTGAAAAAACACCAGAGTCCACCAAGTTCAACCTATACCCATAATAAGTCCCTTCTGAGTTGAGATGATGCAGAGGAAGGCAAAAAACCCTCATACTAGAGGTAAAAATTCCCTACTGACTCCAAATATACTAAATCTAGTATACATAACCAGCAATGTTATTACTCTCCAAAAATGCATCCAGCCCCTTTTTGAACTCTTTTACAGAGTTCACCATGACCACCTCCTTTGGCAGAGAATTCCACAGTCCCACTGCTCTTACAGTAAAGAACACCTGTCTGTGCTGGTGTAGAAACCTTCTTTCCTCTAAACATAGAGGATGCACCCTTGTTTTAGATACAGTCCTGGGTATGAATAGATCATGGAAGGGATCTCTGTACTGTCCCTTGATATTTTTATACATAGTTATTAGGTCGCCCCTAAGCCTTCTTTTTTCTAAACTAAATAACCCTAATTCTGATAATCTTTCTGGGTACTGTAGTCCTCCCATTCCCCGTATTACCCTGGTTGCCCGTCTTTGAACTCTCTCCAGCTGCACTATATCTTTCTTGTACACTGGTGCCCAGTATTGTACACAGTATTCTATGTGTGGTCTGACGAGTGATTTGTACAGCGGTAGAATTATTTCCTTGTCGTGGGCATCTATGCCCCTATTGATGCACCCCATGATTTTATTAGCCTTGGCAGCAGCTGCCCGACACTGGTCACTACAGCTTAATGTACTGTTACCTAAGACTCCCAAGTCCTTTCCATGTCAGTCATTCCAAGTGTTCTCCCATTCAATACATGATCCCAGCCCGGATTTTTCTTCCCCATGTGCACTACCTTACATTTATCAGTGTTGAACCTCATCTGCCACTTCCCAGCCCAAACTTCCAACCTATCCAGATCCATTTGTAACAGTGCACTGTCCTCTATAGTGTTTACTGCTTTACAGAGTTTAGTATCATCTGCAAAGATCGCTACTTTACTATTCAACCCCTATACAAGATCATTAATAAATATATTAAATGGAACAGGACCCAAGACTGACCCCTGTAGTACCCCACTAGTAACAGTCACCCAATCAGAATAAGTACCATTAATTACCACCCTCTGTTTCCTATCACTGAGCCAGTTACTTACCCACTTGCACACATTCTCCCCCAGCCCAATCCCTCTCATTTTATGCACCAACTTTTATGTGGAACCGTATCTGGAAAAATTCAAATATACAAGATCCAGCGATTGCCCCTGGTCCAGTCTGGAGCCCACCTCTTAAAAAAAGCTGATCAGGTTAGTTTGACAGGACCGATCCCTCATAAAGCCATGCTGATATGGAGTCATACATTTATTTTTATCAATAAATTCCAATATAGCATCTCTTAGAAAACCCTCAAACAATTTACAGACAACGGAGGTTAAACTAATGTGTGTGTGTTTTTTTTTCTTTTCACTATCTATACTGCAGTATAGAAGAATAAGTAACACTGACATTCTTTTAGCCTGTGAGGATGAGCCTCACAGACGACCATACCTGGCAACCTTTGAGGCCTTGACTATACCCTTCATTTGTCATGGTAATTATCGGAACCCTGTGATTGCATTGTGAGGTATCTGATGGGTGACAGGGAAGACTCCTCCTCCTGTCAGATGTGTAGATGAGGTGGTCTCACTGACTGTGGCATCTTCAGGGTTAACAGTCCGAATCAGAGCTCCGCTCCACTACTGACAGTTGCAGCAGGTGATCGGCTGTGTACGACAGTCGGCTCCCGCCACGATCTCTGCTCCTGCTGAGTTTTGGCTATGTAATAGGTATACCTGTTACAGAGCTTTAAATACCTTACTGATATAATGTGTATACACATCGTATAGTGGAAAGGGGTTAAGGTGTTACTGTTACTACAACACTTTAAATGTATGTTATATTAAAATGTATTGGACTGATAAAATAAACTTATAAACTTCCAAACCTTTATTTTCTTTTATTTTTAAACTAACAAGAATTTTGGCCCTGCTGATGGCATTTTCGTGAGTCACAAAATCAGGTTTTTGCCCCAGGCTCAATTGTCAAAGAGGTATCCGTTAAGCCCTGCCTCTTTGTGAGCCCGCATCTAATACATTGATTGCATCCTCCAAGGTATTACTAGAAGCAAGATTTGCTCTACTTATACTTTTTCTGAGCTTCTCTTCAAGATTGTTCCATTATATTATCTTGTACCTGTTTACTGTTATCATTTGCTTTAGTGACTACCTCTCAGTGCTCCCTACAGACAGCTGTACAATATTGAATTCTGATATTCTGCTTTTTTCTTTTGATATGTTTTTTATAACCCTTGCAGATGCATCAGCCAGGAAACTTTTCCCTTCAAGCCAGACCGACTACAATTCAAGGGATGTCGAGGGATCCTATACAAACATATATTTGAGTGACTTAATTGTTAACCCCTAAGGACATTGAATGTAAATGTACATTCTGGTTGCTCGGTACTCAATGCACCAGAACGTACATGTACTCTCACTTCATAGACTGTAAGTAATGACTGCTTTCAGCAGTCAATGGCGGAGAATTACAGTCTCGCCATTATCCATCATTAACTTCTTAAGTGGCATGATCAATAGCAATCACAGCATTTAAGTGCCGCAATGACTGTCACCTTAACTAATCGGTTTAAATGCTCCCTTCCCATAACCTGTTCTATGTGGGTCACAGGTCCGATCTACTGATGGAACCTGCTGAAGATGTAGAATTATTCAGCATTAGTAATATAATGTGTAACAATGCAGGATCCACTGACCTGAGTGTCTGATGACACGGACCATGTCGGGAAGCGGAGTCTAAGGTGCCGCTGGTCTTCACCAGAGCCCGCCGCAAGGCAGGGTGGATTTGCTGTGGCAGGCGGCACCCAGGTCGCTACCCCAATACAACTCGACCACACAGGTAGCTGGGTGAGGCGAAGTACAGTAGGATGAGGCAGAAGTGTAGTCAGACTTAGCAGAAGGTCAAGGCAGGTGGCAAAGGTGCGTAGTCAAATAACGTAGGCGAAGGGTCAGAACATGGGCAAGGCAAACAGACAGTATGGAATGCTTAATCTCAGGCAAATGGCACTGAAGATCCGGCAGGGAAGTGTGGGATGTGCAGGGACTTATAATGTGGAGTCAGGTGCAAACACTAATTATGGGTGCACTGGTCCATTAAATTTCAGAGCTCTGACGCACGCGCACCCTAGGAGATGAGGATGTGCATGCCGGAGCTGAGAAACAGAGGCAGCATAGTGTGGTGAGTGACGGCCTGCGATGCGAAACCCAGCCCCACTGGCAGATGGGGACACAGGGACACTGCGCTCACGGCCGGAGCTTGTGGCCAGAGTGCAGAGTGTAACAAGGGGGACAGTGCGCTCACGGGCTCACGGCAAAGGGAAGTGGCCAGAGCGCATGGTGTAACATAATGACTGCAGGTAAAAGTCCCCTATAGGGAACTAAAAAGTGTACATGTAATAATAAATATGTGTATATATATATATATATATATATATATATATATATATAAATATGCAAATATTATATTCCCCTACCCACAATGCCTGCGGAGTGCTTAGTGGCCCTCCAAAGCTCTGTCACACCAGGAGTGGTGAACTCTCCCTGAGTTAAATACTCATCCCATATATATATATATATATATATATATATATATATAGATGCAAATCTAAACATTTTGCAATATATTGTAATACCTTATTTATTGGACTAACAGAATTTTGGAGAGACAAGCTTTTGGGATCCCTCCCTTTATCAAGTCCAAAGCAAATCTAAGCTCACAAGCAGAAGACACAGGTTATATTTGTGAGATGTAACCTGTGTATTCTGCTTGTGAGCTTAGATTTGCTTTAGACTTGATAAAGGGAGGAATCCCGAAAGCTTGTCTCTACAAAATTCTGTTAGTCCAATAAAAAAGGTATTTCAAGATACTGCTAAATTTTTTGCTTTGCATCTGCATTACTGGACTGATACGGCTACTCAAATTTACTATATATATATATATATATATATATATATATATATATACACACACACATATATATATATATATATATATATACACACACATATATATATATATATATATATATATATATATATATATTATATATAAATCTAGATTCCATTTCCCATTTGAAAAAAATATATACACACACATATTTGGTATCGCCATTTGCGTAAATTTCTAAACTATTAAAACATGATGTTTACTAACTCATACTGTGATGATGTAAACGTGAAAAAATTTATAAAATAGTCCACAATTGCAGATTTTTGGTCACATTACATCCCAGAAAAAAATGTAATTAAATGTGATCAAAACGTCATATAAGTTGAAAAGTAGTACCAGAAAAACTATAGATAATGATGCAATAAAATGATTTCCTCCTGTACAGTACAATATTAGAAAATCTATGTAAACATGGGTATCATTTTAATCATATTGATCCACAAAATAGAGATAACATGTCATTTTCAACCCCCCCCCCTCTTACAAAAAAATTGTAAAATTGTAGTTTTTGCATTGCACCATACATTTTATGATAAAATGAAAGCTGTCATTACATTATACAATTGGTCATGCAAAAAAAATCTCTTTATATGGGTATGTATATGGAAAAAATAAAAGAGATATGGCTCTTAAAAGACTAAGATGAAAAAACAAAAATGAAAAATCCCTGTGTCCTCAAGGTCACAATGGGCTAAGGGGTTAAAAGGGTTAACACTTGCTAGAGGTTATAATCTTGCAAAAAAACTTCCTTCCACAGAACTGCTACTGGTTCAGGTCTACTGGGACAACTTCACATATAATGCTCATGTGACCCTGCAGCCTGTGTGGGCCCTGCTGTACTTACAGTAGCAGACCATTGAGACCATTAATTGGCTGCAGTGTCATGTGAGCAGTGTGTGTGATGGCATGGCATCCAGCCCAGCGGGGCATGGGGAAGTGTCGGAGCAGAGGCAATGGCACTGGAGAATCACGTTACAGGTATGTTATTTTCCCCTTTTTAGGCAGGTTGCAGCTTCTAGTAAATTAGTCACAGGCTGGCCTGCAGCTCTGATCCACCATCACATGATCAGCTGGGAAAGAACCCAATATGTATTTTAATACTGCTTATTGATATAAATAAAATGATAGACTGATGCAGCATGATACCTGAATCAACCTCTATAAATATTGAATTATGAGGAAAGTATTGGAAGTTCTCTGTGAATTTTGAAGAAGCAAGGGAGCGAACAGAGAGCTTATAGTATTTATCTGTTTAAACACATTTTCTTACATGGATTATTAGGGATTTGAGGCAGAACCTTGTCATAACAGAACCAGTTTTAAAGTAATTTTACTTTGAGTTTAGACTGGGAATGTAAGTGGAATTTACAAAATCATTATGTAAAAACATTTTATAGTGAGTCAAATGGAAACTTTTTCATTTATCCAAAGTGTTAAAAAATATAAATGAAACCATATTTATAAAATAATAATAACCATCATCATCATCATCATAATAATTACAATAATAATAATAATAATAATAATAACAATAATAATATTTGTGCCAGTAAAACTAAACTCAAAAGTAAAATTTATTTGAAACTGGTTCTGTTAAAGTTAAAGTTGACAATGGGTTAGTATATATCAAATTCAGTCTCTAAACAGGATTGACCAGCCTTGGAAAAATATGGCTGCTCTTTAAAAATAATAGTCTCACACCTAACCACTGGTTATATATGAAATTGCAATTGCAAGTCAGCCACATTTACTTTGTTGTAGGATAACTGCACTACCAGTCACAGTATTGTTTCTGGGGGAATATGCGAATATGCGAAAATTCGTGAATATCAGCACTTCCAGAGGACACTGATCCCTTTCTTGCAAATACCTCCCTTGCAAAGCAAGATGCAAATACAGTTGTCAGGGGTTAGCAACATCCCTAGCAACTAATAGGAAAGTAGTTAGTTGAAAGATATAATTGCGCATGCATATTTTGTTAATTTCATTACCAATTTTCACATAAAGAAAAAGGGAACAAATATGCGAAATTCGTGAATATAGGACGAATATTCGTCCATATATTCGCAAAATATTGTGAATTTGAATATGGCCTATGCTGCTCATCATTAATTATTAGAGAATAATGTAGAAGATCTTGTGTATACCTATTTTAGCTTGTGTGGCAGGCATAGGATATGCACCATTTTGGATGTCAACCCATCACTGAAGTGGTACTGTAATGCTGGCTACATTTCCCATAAATCTTCTTGCTGTACAGGGAGATTGAGTATTGTATGTGTTCTTCTCATGAGGCTGCTAGTGCTGGTATTCACTCAGGTACTCATTAAAATAATCAGTGGTTTGAGGTCAGTTCACATTATGCGCATTTTTAATACATTTTCTTATTCAAAGTACTTTTATTTTTTAGAAAATATTGGTATGAGGTGAAAGTGATTTGGCCTAAAATCACAATGTATGTGTTTTATTATGAAGATTTGAAGTCTTTAGGTGGTGTTTAAACATTGGCCCTGATTTACAATTGTAAACCTGACATGTTTTGTCAGGTTGTGTGCCAGATGCTGGTGCATTGCGCCAGAGTTAGCACCAGAATTGAAAAAACCCAACCAACTCTTCATTTTACTGAGAAAACCCGAAAAGGTTGGGAAAGATTCTATAAGCCAACAGGTGCAATTTAGTAGATGTCAGCCAATATTTAACAGGAAGTTTGTTTAGTATTCCTTGTTTATGCCATTTACTGAGCTAGTAATTAGATGCATTTTGCCATATTTTAATAGTTTGGACAATTCCCAACATGGTTATACCAAATATGGCTATTTTTATTTTGTTTACATTATTTTATATTGAAAATGGGAAAAAGGGAGTGATTTAAACTTTTAGTATATAAGAAGTTAACTTATATATATTTTTTTCCTTTACACTTCAGTCCCCCTAAGGAACTTGTTAAGGAATAATTAGATTCCTTATACAAATGAATGCACATCACATTAGGTCAGTGCCCTGTGATCATGTGGTGGGAGGTTGACCTGAACTACTGAATCACCAATGAGTGGGAAAAGACAGTGTTCATGCCAATGTCAACTGACAGCAGCTTATCAATGGTTAAAAGCTGTGAGTGCAACTTCTACACATTAGCTATTAGCAGCAGCCCCCGACTACTCAAATTATCTGGGGGATGCGGAGTATGGAGCAGGATAACACTTAAAATGTTCTACTTACACTTGGTTTCCACTTACACTTGGTTGTTTTTATTCAAAATAATTTTGCTTGGTACTAGGTTCTCAAATTAAAATGTATGTACATTTAGAACTAGAGATGAGCGAACTTTTCAAAAATTCGATTCGGCCGATTCGCCGAATTTTCCGGAAAAGTTTGTTTCGATCCTAATTTTTTCGCGGCAAATCTATATTAACCCCTTAAGGACGCAGGACGTAAATGTATGTCCTGGTGCGGTGGTACTTAACGCACCAGGACGTACATTTACGTCCTAAGCATAACCGCGGGCATCGGAGCGATGCCCGTGTCATGCGCGGCTGATCCCGGCTGCTAATCGCAGCCAGGGACCTGCCGGAAATGGCCGACGCCCGCGATCTCGCGGGCGTCCGCCATTAACCCCTCAGGTGCCGGGATCAATACAGATCCCGGCATCTGCGGCAGTGCGCGATTTGAATGAATGATCGGATCACGCGCAGCGCTGCTGCGGGGATCCGATCATTCAGAACGCCACACGGAGGTCCCCTCACCTGCCTCCTTGCGGCTCCCGGCGTCTCCTGCTCTGGTCTGAGATCGAGCAGACCAGAGTAGAAGATCGCCGATAACACTGATCTGTTCTATGTCCTATACATAGAACAGATCAGTATTAGCAATCATGGTATTGCTATGAATAGTCCCCTATGGGGACTATTCAAGTGTAAAAAAAATGTAAACAAATGTAAAAGTAAAAAAAAAGTGAAAAATCCCCTCCCCCAATAAAATAGTAAAACGTCCGTTTTTTCCTATTTTACCCCCAAAAAGCGTAAAAAATTAATGTTATAGACATATTTGGTATAAATGTCTGAACTATTAAAATAAAATGTTAATGATCCCATATGGTGAACGGCGTGAACGAAAAAAAAAAAAGTCCAAAATTGCTACTTTTTTAATACATTTTATTTTAAAAAAAATTATAAAAAATGTATTAAAAGTTTTTTTTATATGAAAATGTGGTATCAAAAAAAGTAAAGATCATGGCGCAAAAAATGAGCCCCCATACCGCCGCTTATACGGAAAAATAAAAAAGTTAGAGGTCATCAAAATAAAGGGATTATAAACGTATTAATTTGGTTAAAAAGTTTGTGATTTTTTTTAAGCACAACAAGAATATAAAAGTATGTAATAAGGGGTATCATTTTAATCGTATTGACCCAGAGAATAAAAAACACATGTCAATTTTACCATAAATTGTACGGCGTGAAAACGAAACCTTCCAAAATTATCAAAATTTCATTTTTCTTTTTAATTTCCCCACAAAAATAGTGTTTTTTGGTTGCGCCTTACATTTTATGATATAATGAGTTATGTCATTACAAAGGACAACTGGTCACGCAAAAAACAAGCCCTCATACTAGTCTGTGGATGAAAATTTAAAAGAGTTATGATTTTTAGAAGGCGAGGAGGAAAAAATGAAAACGTAAAAATTAAATTGTCTGAGTCCTTAAGGACAAAATGGGCTGAGTCCTTAAGGGGTTAAAAAAAGGCTATTTCTAGCCTACATACAGCCTCTATAGGGGTATAGAACACTTTGCTGTGTTCTAAAACGCATATGGAGTGTGCTGGGGTAGTGAAATAATACTGTTATTCAGAATAGCATGCAGATTAGCGGCATAGCTTTTAGAATCACTGCCGCACAGCAGCACAATGACAGAGCCTGGTGGTGGCATCAGAGTCAGGAGACCCTATAGTGACTAAATGACAGTGTGGAGGTGTAGCAACATGAGGAGACCATTTAGTGGCTGAATGGCACAGCTTTGAGGTGTTGGCAGCATGAGGACACCATATAGTGGCTGAATGACATAGCTTGGATGAGGCTGAAGCATGAGGACACCATATAGTGGCTCAATGACACAGAATGGAGGTGTTGGCAGCATGAGGAAACCATATAGTGGCTGAATGGCACAGTGTGGAGGTGTTGGCAGCATGAGGACACCATATAGTGGCTGAATGGCACAGCTTGGATGAGGCTTAAGCATGAGGACACCATATAGTGGCTCAATGACACAGAATGGAGGTGTTGGCAGCATGAGGACACCATATAGTGGCTGAATGGCACAGTGTGGAGGTGTTGGCAGCATGAAGACACCATATAGTGGCTGGTTGACACAGCTTGGATGAGGCTAAAGCATGAGGACACCATATAGTGGCTCAGTGACACAGAATGGAGGTGTTGTCAGCATGAGGAGACCATATAGTGGCTGAATGGCACAGTGTGGAGGTGTTGGCAGAATGAGGACACCATATAGTGCCTGAATGACACAGCTTGGATGAGGCTGAAGCATGAGGACACTATATAGTGGCTCAATGACACAGAATGGAGATGTTGGCAGCATGAGGACACCATATAGTGGCTGAATGTCACAGTGTGGAGGTGTTGGCAGCATGAGGACACCATATAGTGGCTGAATGGCACAGTGTGGAGGTGTTGGCAGCATGAGGACACCATATAGTGGCTGAATTACACAGCTTGGATGAAGCTGAAGCATGAGGACACCATATAGTGGCAGAATGACACAGCATGGAGCAGTTGTCAGCATGAGGACACCATATAATGGCTGAATGACACAGCATGGACATGTTGTCAGCATGAGGACACCATATAGTGGCTGAATGACAGAGCTTGGATAAGGCTGAAGCATGAGGATACCATATAGTGGCTGAATGACACAGCATGGAGGTGTTGGCAGCATGAGGAGACCATATAGTGGATGAATGGCACAGCCCTGAGTTGCTACCTATGAAAAAATTTGAAATTACCAGACTAAGGCCCCACAGCGGCATCAGCAACCCATATATTGCCTGAATGACACAGTCTGGAGTTGGCTGATGCACGAGTACACACCAGGGCTTCACAATCCCTCCAAAAAACACCACAATATTAGAAATTTTTGAAAAAGATTTTGGATAGCGGGTGCTGCCCATGAGAAAATTTTAAATTAACAGACCCAGGCCCCACAGCGGCATCAGTAACCCATATATTGCCTGAATGACACAGCCTGGAGTTGGCTGATGCACCAGTTCACACCAGGGCTTCACAATCCCCCCAAAAAAACACCACAATTTTAGAAATTTTTGAAAAAGATTTTGGATAGCGGGTGCTGCCCATGAGAAAATTTGAAATTAACAGACCCAGGCCCAGCAGAGCCATCATTTTTTTATTTGAAATTTAAAACAACCTTTGCGTCTCCCAGACCCCAGCGTGTGGGTACGAAGGACCAAATCCAACAAGCTCCCACAGGGCTCATGTGGCCGTGAGATTTAGGCGAAACGTTTCCATTGCCCTGACCGGCCATTGTTTCCAAGACTTCTCGCCAAGGCAAACCATGTGAAGAACAGCGTGACACCGCCATGACCTGTACACATGGAAAGGCCACTGAGACTTGTCCGGGCAGTGGAGGCTTAAGACACAGTGGAGGATGTGGAGGCGGAGTAGCACACTGTCACAGGACCAACGGGCTGACAGAGCGTAGCAGGAAGCAGCATTGAGTACACACCATGGCTTCAGAATCCCAAAGAAAAAACAACCATTTTAAAAATAATTTTAAGAATATTTAGGACAGCGGGTGCTACCTATATGTTGCATGAATGACACACCCTGGAGTTGGTTAATGTACACACTAGGGCTTCACAATCCCTCAAAAAAAACACAACAATTGTAGAAATTTATGAAGAAGACTTATGGATAGCAGGTGCTACCTATGAGAAAATTTGAAATTTCCAGACCCAGGCCCAGCAGCGCCATCAGTAAACCATATATTGCCTGAATGACACAGGCTGGAGTTGGCTGATGCATGAGTATGCACCAAAGCTTCACAATCCCTAATAAAAAAGAAAAACATTTTTGATGAAAAATGTTAACAAAAATTTAGGACAGCGACTGCTCTCTATATATTACCAGAATGACGCAGCCTGGAGTTGGCTGCAGCATGAGGAGACCATTGAAATGTGTGATTTTTTTATTTGAAATTTAAATCAAAATTTGTGTCCCGGACCCAGCCGTGTGGGTACAAAGGACCTAATCTCACAAGCACCCACAGGGCTCATGTGGCCGTAAGATGTAGGCGCAACGTCTCCATAGCCCTGACCGGCCATTTTTGTTTTTTGTACCTTTGTTTAAGAACAAGCGCATATCCAAGAGTCCAGAAGACTCTATAATGCAGGATGGTGGACCACCAAAAGACATTCTTCCATAACATATTTTTTTATGAAATAAAGAAGCAGAGTTCTTCCCTCTCTGTGTTTTTTTTGAAAATTTTACTTAAAAAATCACACGCAACAATCGTTCAATGATGTAATGGTTATTATTGTGGAAAATTCAAGTTTATTACTGTGATAATTATCAGAAAATTTGAAAAAAACAAACACTACCCAAGAGTGTTGTATAACCCCATACATTGCACCATAAATGCTGAAATTTTAATTAAGCATGTATGTATGTATTTCAAAAATCCTAAAATTAAAGGCCCAAGCCCAGAAGCATCAGGAAATCAAGTACTTCCTAAAAGACACAGGAGCAGTCAGGAGTAGGCATCAGCAGTAGCCAAGAGGCTTTACTAACCTCTTAAATTGCACGATCACTCGCGAGATCGAGCAATAACAGGTGTGTTATGCCCTCAGATGTCCGGGGCTGCACGCGCGCTACACTGAACGGACCAGCATGTGTCTATATTTCACCGAAAGGTGCGGGTAACCCGCTGAACCCCCTTCGCGATAGGGATCAGGGATTGAAATTATTTGCCAGGAAAGAAGAATCACAACTAAGCGCCGGTAATAAGCTCGGATTCATTAAGTCCCTGCCCTTTGTACACACCGCATGTTACTACTACCGATTGGATGGTTTAGTGAGGTCCTCGGATCGGCCCCGGCGGGATAGGGGAAGGCCCTAGTAAAGCGCTGAGAATTTAAAGATCATTGTTGAAATTAGCATTAAGCATGTATCAGCTACTGCTAAACTTCCAAAAATGTAAGGCCCAAGGCCTGAGGCATCAGGGAGGCAATTATTTCCTTAAAGACAGAGAGAGTCAGGAGCAATCAGGAGCAGTACCCAAGAGAGTTTCAGAAAATTTGCATTAAGCATGTATTTAGCTACTGCTAAACATCCAAAAATTGAAGGCCCAAGGCCTGAGGGCAGGGAGGCAAGTAGTTCCTGAAAGACACAGAATGAGTATGGAGCAGGCATTCGCAGTACCCAAGAGGGTTTCATAACCCCTTACATTTAAAGATCAATGTTGACATTTGCATTAAGCATATATTTAGCTACTGCTAAACATCCAAAAATTAAAGGCCCAAGGCCGGAAGCATCAGAGGCAAGTAGTTCCTGAAAGACATAGGATGAGCCAGGAGCAGGCAATCACAGTACCCAAGAGGGTTTCCTAACCAACCCCTTACATTTAAAGATGAATGTTGAAATTTGCATTAAGCATGTATTTAGCTACTGCTAAACATCCAAAAATTAAAGGCCCAAGGCCAGAAGCTTCAGTGAGGCAAGTAGTTCCTGAAAGACACAGGATGAGCCAGGAGCAGGCAATCACAGTACCAAAGAGGGTTCCATAACCCTAATCGATAACCCAAGAGGGTTTCATAACCAACCATAATTGGGAAATGTTGGTGTAGCAGCTTGGTCAATCTACTCTGAGGCATCTGGCATTGGTGGCTGGAAATCCTGACTGATCCATCCCTGATTCATCTTGACAGACGAGTTCGCTTTGGGGTGACTATGGCCCCGGCCGCACTAAACACCTGCTCTGATGGCACACTACTGGCCGGGCAGGACAACTTTTCCAGGGCAAACTCTTCTAGTTGTGGTCATAAATCAAGTTTGGCTGCCCAGAAGTCCAGCGGATCTTCAATGGTTGTTGGCGTGGCCATGTCAAGGTATGCCACCACCATCTGGTTCAGGTCCTGCTCCATGTCTACCTGCTGATGATGAGTTGCTTCACTATGCGGGTGAAGAAAGCTACTCATCAGTGACTGTAGACTCAGGTACTAAATGGTACAATACTTGGATGTACCTATGCGGTATGCACTGATGAGGGCAGTAATATGTCTAACTATTAGCAGAAAAAACTCTGTATTTTTGTAATACACCAGCCGGTGGATACTATTGTTTGGACTTTGACGGTATGGAGCACCTTGACAGCTTAACAGGTACTAAATGGTACAATACTTACATGTACCTATGCGGTATGCACTGATGAGGGCAGTTATATATGTGTAACTATACGCTGAAAAAACTGTTTAAAAAAAAAAAAGAAAGAAAACAGCCGGTGAATAGTATTGTTTGGACTTGCACAGTATGTAGCCATCCCCTTGACAGATTAACAGGTACAAAATGGTGCAAATGCACTACAGTCCACTGAACAATCACGTATTTTTGAACAGCAGCAGGACCCAACAGTGTAGCACGACAAAAAAAAATCCAGCAATTAAACCCTAAATTGCACTCTGTCACACAATTCTGAGCAGCAGAAGATTTGTGGAGCAAAGAAAAATAAACTCAACTGGGCTGAACAATGAGGAGATAAGATGCTTCAGAAAGTTCAGGCAGCTTGGAGATCTGTATGAGGCAGCTGACTATCTGCCCCTCTCTGCTGCAATGCTCAATAACGTGAATAGGAGTTTTAGCTATCAATGATCCTTCTCAGAGTAACAGCACAGCACTCTGCACTCCTGTCTTTCCCTAATGCTGATGTGACTAGCAGTTGCAGTGTAACGCTGAGGTATGAGCTATTCACACATCCTCTCCATCTGAGTGCATAGATTAAATGAAGATAGGCAAGATGGCCGCCGATTATATAGGGGCTGTGACATCACAGGGGTCAGTGAACACTGATAGGCTGCATCTCACATGTGATTCAGGGTCAGCCCGCCTACCTTCATTCCCGCCGCTGTTTCCCGCCCTCCCATAATCCCCTGCCCCATGTACTCACATGTGGATCCGCCATGTTAGGTCCCCAATAGCCTGGAACGCTGTAAAATGGAGTTTAATGAAGCGATTTGCGCGATAGAATCGCGGCGATATTCGTATTCATTGCGAATCAAATTTTTCATGAAATTCGTAATGAATTCTGGTTCGTCAACTTCGATTCGCTCATCTCAATTTTGAACATTTACTCATTTAGAATACAATTTAGAATTATTTTATTTTAAAGATCAAGACAATAACAGAAATGCAAACTTAATATAGAAACATAACATAGAATGTGTCGGCAGATAAGATCCATACAACCCATCCATTCTGCCCTATATTCTGAATACTATCAAAAGTACCTGGCCATATCTTATATACTGTAAAGGAGAGCCTTATGCCTATCCCATGCATGCTTGACCCCTTAAGGACGAGCGCCTTAAATGTATGGCGCTGCTAAGAAGTACTTAGCGCACAACGCCGTACATTTACGGCACATCTTTCCTGGATCACCGCGTCTCCAGATGGGAACGGGATGACTGCTGATATCTATCAGCAGCCATCCCGGCATATAGCCCAGGTGAGTCCTGAGACCCCCCCCCCATGTTGGCGATCGCGGCAATTCGCCGGTCCATTCAGACTGCCGCCATTCTGAGTCAATCGGGTCTCTGGTGACCCAGAAAAAAAGTGTGAATGGGGCTGTCCGAAACAGCCCCATTCACCCTTACCAGCAGGAGTGAGGTGGCAAGGGTGCTGCCTCATGATCACGTGATTGATCGGCCAGAACGACCGACCAATCACGGACCTGCTGGGCGGTGATCGGGACGGTGATCGGTGCCGGCGGGGGTCACCTACCTTGCCCTAGTCCGGCGGGGGTCCCCTCAGGATCTTTGGGGCAACAGGAGCAGCAGGATCGGTCCCAGCGGCAGAATACAGCAGTGGCGGTCCCGGCGGCAGGATACAACAGGAGGTGAGGCCTGTTCACCTCCTACTGTTGCTTAGCAACAATTCGCAGCATACAAAGCCAAAGGGCATGCTGGGAGTTGTAGTTTTGAAACAGCAGGAGTTCCAACTACAACTCCCAGCATGCCCTTTGGTAGTCTGTGCATGCTGGGGGTTGTAGTTATGCAACAGCTAGAGGCACATTTTTTCTATGAAAAAGTGTGCGTTCAGCTGTTGCATAACTACAACTTCCAGCATGCACAGACTACCAAAGGGCATGCTGGGAGTTGTAGCAGTGTGCCTCCAGCTGTTGCAAAACTACAACTCTCAGCATGCCCTTCGATTGTCAATGCATGCTGATTGTTGCAGTTTTGCAACAGCTGGAGACATATTGGTTGTGAAAGCGAGTTTGTTACCTAACTCAGTGTTTCGCAACCAGTATGCCTCCAGCTGTGTCAAAAATACAACTCCCAGCATGCACTGAGAGACTGTACATGCTGGGAGTTGTAGTTTTGTAACAGCTGGAGACACACTGGTTGCTAAACACTGAGTTAAGTAACAAACGCTCACTGTTTCGCAACCAATGTGCCTCCAGCTGTTGCATAACTACAACTCCCAGCATGTA
Source organism: Hyla sarda (assembly GCF_029499605.1). Classification (NCBI taxonomy): domain Eukaryota; kingdom Metazoa; phylum Chordata; class Amphibia; order Anura; family Hylidae; genus Hyla; species Hyla sarda. The sequence goes on along the minus strand of NC_079195.1, from coordinate 149,055,086 downwards.
TGGTCTGTCAGTGCATGCTGGGAGTTGTATTTTTGCAACAGCTGGAGGTTTGCCCCCCTCCCATGTTAATTTACAGGGTACATTCACACGGGTGGGTTTACAGCAAGTTTTCTGCTGCAAGTTTGAGACGCGGCAAATTTTCTGCTGCTGCTCAAACTCACTGTAAACCCAACCGTGTGAATGTACCCTAAAAACACTACTCTACGCAACACTACACCTACACAAAATAAAAAGTAAAACACTTGTAGCCCCATTTATTCTGTCTAAGAACATACCCCATATGTGGATGTAAATTGCTCTGCTGGCGCACTACAGTGCTCAGAAGATTGGCATTGGGATTTTGGAGAGAGAATGTGTCCGAAATTGAAGGCCGTGTGTGTTTACAAAGCCCCCATAGTGCCAGAACAGTGGACCCCCCCACATGTGACCCCATTTTGGAAACTACACCCCCCATGTAATGTAATTAGGGGTACAGTGAGCATTTAGGCCCCACAGCTGTCTGACAGATTTTTGTAACAGTGGTCCGTGGAAATGAAAAATTTTATTTTTCATCTGCACAGCTCACTGTTCCAAAGATCTGTCAAACGCCAGTGGGGTGTAAATGTTCACTGCACCCCTTATTAAATTCTTTAAGGGGTGTAGTTTCCAAAATGGGTTCACATGTGGGGGGTCCACTGTGCTGGCACCACGGGGGGCTTTGTAAACGCACATGGCCCCCAACGTCTATTCCAACCAAATTCTCTCACCAAACGCTCAATGGCGCTCCTTCTCTTCTGAGCATTGTAGTTCGCCTGCAGAGCACTTTACATCCACATATGGGCGATTTCCATACTCAGAAGAGATATGGTTACAAATTTTGGGTGGCATTTTCTCCTATAACCCCTTGCAAAAATGTCAAATTTGGGGGAAACCCAGCATTTTAGTGAAAAAAATAATAATTTACACATCCAACTTTAACGTAAAGTCGTCAAACACCTGTGGGGTGTTAAGGCTCACTGGACCCCTTGTTACATTCCTTGAAGGGTGTAGTTTCCAAAATAGTATGTCATGAGGTATTTCCTTACTCGAGATGAATTGGGTTACAAAGTTTGGGGGGCTTTTGCTCCTTTTATCCCTTTCAAAAATTTCAAAAACTGGGTCTACAAGAACATGAGAGTGTAAAAAATGAAGATTTAGAATTTTCTCCTTCATTTTGCTGCTATTCCTATGAAACACCTAAAGGGTTAACACACTTTCTGAATGTCATTTTGAATACTTTGGGGTGCAGTTTTTATAATGGGATAATTTATGAGATATTTCTAATATGAATACCCCTCAAATCCACTTCATAACTAAACTGGTCCCTGAAAAATTCAGATTTTGAAAATTTTGTGAAAAATTGGAAAATTGCTGCTGAACTTTGAAACCCTCTGATGTCTTCCAAAAGTAAAAACATGTAAACTTTATGATGCAAATATAAAGTAGACATATTGTATATGTGAATCAATATAAAATTTATTTGGAATATCCATTTTCCTTACAGGCAGAGAGTTTTGAAGTTAGAAAAATGCTAAATTTTCAAAATTTTCATGAAATTTGGGGAATTTTTCACCAAGAAAGGATGCAAGTAACAACAAATGTTTACCACTGTGTTAAAGTAGAATATGTCATGAACAAGCAATCTTGGAATCAGAATAATCAGTAAAAGCATCCCAGAGTTATTAATGCATAAAGTTATAGTGCTCAGAATTGCAAAAAAGGTCTGTGTCCTTAAGGTGAAAAAGGGTTCAGTCCTTAAGGGGTTAAAGACATATTCCAGGAATATTTTTTTTAATTTGAGTATGCTGTAAAGTTAGTGTAGTTTATAATATAGTGTCTGTACCTGTGTGTGATGGTGGTATTACAATTCTTCTGTGATTTTCGCCCGAATATTTACTCAGATCTCAGGTTTTCCCCAGGTTGCAATGTGGCCAAGATATGACATCACTAGCCAGGTGTGCAAAGGGAGCCTGTCCTGCTTCAATGCGTGTAGCGACTGCTGGGTGGGACAGAGATCATTCTGCAACAGCTGGAGGCACCCTGGTTAGACAACAATGGTCTTTTGTGTAGCTCATTTGTTTTTTAATGGATTGGGTGGCTGATGTGTGGAGGGAGGAAAGTGGCCTCACACTTACAAACAAGGAACTATGAGATTTGTAGTTTAAGAGAACAGACTTCAACAGGAAATACCCAGTTGTCAAAAAGATAGCCACAGTGTTATGGTAATCTCACAACATAGCCATTTAGCCCCAAGACAAGCACAGATCCTTCATAAGCTTGTCCATTACTGTCTGGCAGGTAGACATGTGAAATTCATTTCGTAACGAACATGGAACGAAACAAATTTTCCCGTTTTCGGATGTTCGTTATGAAAAGAATGCACGAAAAAAAAAATCACAAAATTCCGAAAAAGCATACCAATACGAATATACAGTTAACAAATGCATTTGTTAACTAACGCATAACGAATATGCATGTTAACGAACAACGAATGCATTCGTTATCAGTATACCGAATGTCGGGGCCATGCATCAACTGCTATCCGGCAGCGCATAATGCTTAAGCTGCTGCCGGATAGCAGTTGAAGCAGCCCGGGCAGGTTCACTCACCTTTCCGCGCTGCTCCGGGCCTTCTTCCAGTGGGTCCTGGGCTGGTCCGGGGCCTTCATATGGGTCTCCCTCTGATGTCGTTATGACGCCGTAGCACACGCCGTCCCGTTATCCAATAGGAACCGGCGTGCGCAGCAACGTGATGACGTTGCTACGGAGGCCCAGTAAGGCCTTGCGGCAGACAGCGGAGGACCGGAGAAGACCAGGAGAGCCCAGCATGGCCCAGCAGAGTACCGAAGAGGACTAGGAGAGCCTAGCGGATGCCCGGGGACACCATCGGGAGCAGCGGGGACAGGTGAGTAGGACTTTACTTTTTTACATTGCACGAATCCCTCAACATACGAATTACCATTGTATGTTGAGGGATCAATAGACATGTGCAGAACCAAAAATCAGATTTAACAAATGCATTCGCTGTTTCTAACGAATGCATCCGTTTTTTAAACGAATGCATCCGAAAACGGAAATAATTTTTGCGGATACATCCGAAAACTGAATATGACGAATGCACAGCATTCCGAATATTCATAGAACCGAACATTTTTAGAAAACGAACAAAACAAAAAAAACTAAATTTTTGGTTCTGCACATGTCTACTGGCAGGTATGTACTAAAATCACCTTATGGTGGATAACCCCTTTAAACTCCTTCACTGTACTTGCAGCTACTACTTCTACAGGAAGGCTATTTTATGCATCCACTACTCTCTGTAAAGTAATACTTCCTGGCCTGTGGTTGCCTGATTCCTCTCTATTACCTTTCTTGTGAATTTGCACCTAATTTCCAATCTTCTGGGACAACTCCTGTTACCAATGATTGGTAAAATAAATCTGTTAATGGATTTGCTTATACACCGCTAAGCTCTTTTAATAACTTTGGGTGTATCCCATCAGGCCCCTGTGACTTATTTGTCTAAACTTTAGACAGCTGACTTAGAACTTCTTCCTCTGTTAAGACACAGGCATCAAAAGATTCATTACTCTTCCTCCCTAACTGAGGTTATTTTCCTGTATTTCCTTGTGTAAAAACTGAAAAGAAGTATTCATTGAGGCAGTCAGCTAGTCCTTCACTTTATCCTACATACTTTCCTTCCTTTGTTTTTAATTTAGTTATTTCTTGTTTTAATTTCCTTTTTTTCATTTACATATCTGAAAAATGTCTTATCCCCTTTTTTCACTAACTTGGCTAGTTTCTTTTCTGCCTGTGCTTTATAAGCTCTTATAACTTGCTTGGCCTCTTTCTGCCTAATCTTATAGATTTCCCTATCGTCATTGCTCTGACCCCTGTTACACTTTTTTCAGTGTATGGGCAGTTACATTTTTTTGAGCCATGATCTTTAGTTTTTATCAGAACCCTTTTTGCTATGATTGGACTTTTCAATCACTTTTTACAGTATATGAAGTGACCAAATATTAGCAAATTTTGTCTTTGTTTTCTTTATTTTTCATTGACCATGCAGTTTTATTAATGGTACATTGTAATATTTCAGACATTACCGCACTTTACAGATGAAATTACATGTTATCCTTGTTCTAAAGGTCAATATGATTAGAACGATACCCAATTTCCTATAAAAAAAAATATATAACTTTTTTGTCAGAAAATAAGTATGTTTACATTGTCCTCTGACACCTGTAACAGTTTTATTTTTCCATGTACGATGTTGTATAAGGACTATTTCTTTGTGCTGTGATCCTTAGTTTTTTTTATCAGTATAGATTTTGTTTTGATGGGACTTTTTGCTCTCTTTTATATTTTCTGGTTATAACAGTGATTCCCAACCACGGTGCCGCGGCACACGTGTGTGCCGTTTTGCAACGCCTGTGGCGCCGTAGTATTTTGACGTGATTTTTTTTAAAAATGTCCCGCCTGCTTATGACTGCGCTTATGTCCCGCCCCCACACTGCGCACACAGCATGCCCCCTGCGTCCACTGTGAGCCGAAAATGGTGCCCTGGAGCGGAACGAGCTGCATCTGCGCCGGACTCCCGTGGAACTGCATGTGAACACCCATGTCCACCCCCCTATCACCCAGGCTTGCTTAAGGTACCGTACCCTTTCCCCGCCTTCTCAACCCTGTCCAAACCCCCACCACCACCATCACCCAGGTCCACCGTCTACCCCCCCGTCACTCATGTCCACCCCCACCGTTACTCATGTCCACCCCCCAGTCACTCATGTCCACCCCCCCTGTCACCCATGTCCACCCCCCCTGTCACCCATGTCCACCCGCCAGTCACTCATGTCCACCCCCCCTGTCACCCATGTCCACCCCCCCTGTCACCCATGTCCACCCCCCCTGTCACCGATGTCCACCCCCCCTGTCACCGATGTCCACCCCCCCTGTCACCCATGTCCACCCCCCCTGTCACCCATGTCCACCCCCCTGTCACCCATGTCCACCCCCCTGTCACCCCTGTCCACCCCCCCTGTCACCCATGTCCACCCGCCAGTCACTCATGTCCACCCCCCCTGTCACCCATGTCCACCCCCCCTGTCACCCATGTCCACCCCCCCTGTCACCCATGTCCACCCCCCCTGTCACCCATGTCCACCCCCCCTGTCACCCATGTCCACCCCCCTGTCACCCATGTCCACCCCCCTGTCACCCATGTCCACCCCCCCCTGTCACCCATGTCCGCCCCCCTGTCACCCATGTCCACCCCCCTGTCATCCATGGCCAACCCCCTGCCACCCATGTCCACCCCCCTGTCACCCATGTCCACCCCCCCTGTCAGCCATGTCCAACCCCCTGTCACCCATGTCCACCCCCTGTCACCCATGTCCACCCCCCCTGTCACCCATGTACACCCCCCCCTGTCACCCATGTCCACCCCCCTGTCACCCATGTCCACTCCCCCTGTCACCCATGTCCACCCGCCAGTCACTCATGTCCACCCCCCCTGTCACCCATGTCCAACCCCCTGTCACCCATGTCCACCCCCTCTGTCACCCATGTCCACCCCCCCTGTCACCCATGTCCACCCCCCCTGTCATGCATGTCCACCCCCCTGTCACCCATGTCCACCCCCCTGTCACCCATGTCCACCACCCATGTCCACCCCCTGTCACCCATGTCCACCCCCCTGTCATTCATGTCCACTCCCCTGTCACCCATGTCCACCCCCCCTGTCACCCATGTCTGCCCTCCCATCATCCATGTCCGTCTTGTCCACCCCCCTGTCACCCATGCCCACCCCCCTGTCACCCATGTCCGACTTGTCCACCCCCCTGTCACTGATGTCCACCCACCTGTCACCCATGTCCACCCCCCTTGTCACCCATGTCCACCCCCCTTGTCACCCATGTCCACCCCCTTGTCACCCATGTCCACCCCCCTGTCACCCATGTCCACCCCCCTGTCACCCATGTCCGCCTTGTCCACCCCCCCTGTCACCCATGACCACCCCCCTGTCACCAATTTCCATCCCCCCTGCCACCCATGTCCGCCTTGGCCACCCCCCCTGTCACCCATGTCCACCCCCTGTCATCCATGTCCACCTTGTCCACCCCCTGTCACCCATGTCCACCCCCCTTTCACCCATGTCCACCCCCCCTGTCACCCATGTCCACCCCCCCTGTCACCCATGTCCACCCCCCTGTCACCCATTTTCACCCTGCCTGTCATCCATGTCCACCCCCTTGTCACCCATGTCCACCCCCCCGTCACTCATGTCCACCCCCCTGTCATCCATGTCCACCCCCCGTCATCCATGCCCACTCCCCCTGTTATCCATGTCTGTCTTTTCCACTCCTCTGTCCATCCCTGTCACTCATGTTTACCCCCTGTCTACCCTGTCACCAATGTCCACCCTCTTGTTCACCCATCTATCCCTTTGTCACCCCAGTCCACCCCTCTATGTCACTCCTGTCCATCTTTTACACCCTTGTCACCCTTGTCCACCCCTCTGACCCATTGTCTCCCATGTCCACCCTCCTGTCATCCATGTCCACCCCCCATCCAACCCTCTGTCACCCATGTTCACCCTCCATTGTCCACCCCTCTGACCACATCCTTGTCACCCATGTCCACCCCCTATTCACCCCTCTGTCACCCCTGTCCGCCCTTCTGTCACCCCCTATGCCCCCGTCACCCATGTTCACTCTTCTAAACCCATCTGTCACCCTTGTACACCTCCCTACACCCCTCTGTACACTCCTATACACCTATCACCCATGTACACTCCTCTACACCCCTCTGTCACCCATGTACATCCATCTTTTGCCCACGTACACTCCTCTGCACCCCTCTGTCACCCATGTACACTTTTCTACACCCCTCTGTCACCCATGTACACTCTTCTCTACACTCCTCTGTCAACCATGTACACTTTTCTACACCCCTCTGTCACCCACATACACTCCTCTATACCCCTCTGTCACCCATGTACACTCCTCTATACCCTTCTGTCACCCATGTACATTCCTCTATACCCCTCTGTCACCCATGTACACTCCTCTTTACCCCTCTGTCACCCATGTACAGCCCTCTACACCCATCTGTCATCCATGTACACTCCTCTACACCCCTCTGTCACTCATGTACACACCTCTACACCCCTCTGTCATCCATGTTCTCTTCTACACCCATCTGTCACCCTTGTACACCTCCCTACACCCCTCTGTACACTCCTCTACACCTCTCTGTCACCCATGTACACCCATCTATCCCCCATGTACACTCCTCTACACCCCTCTGTACACTCCCACACCCATCTGTACACTCCTCTGCACCCCTCTGTACACCCCTGTCACCCATGTAAACTCCTCTACACCCCTCTGTACACCCCTCTACACCCCTATCACCCATGTACACTCCTCTACACCCCTGTCACCCATGTGCACTCCTCTACACCCCTCTATACACTCTTCTACACCCCTGTCACCCATGTACATTTCTCTACACCCCTCTGTACACCCCTGTCACCCATGTACACTCCTCCGTACACCCCTCTACACCTCTGTCACCCATGTACACTCCTCTACACCCCTATGTCACCCATGTACACTCCTGTACACTCCTCTACACCCCTCTGTCACCCATGTACACTCATGTACACTCCTCTACACCCCTTTGTCACCCAAGTACACTCCTCTACACCCCTCTGTACATTCCTCTACACCCCTTTGTCACCCATGTACACTCCTCTTTCATTCATGTACACTCCTCTTTACCCCTCTGTACACTCCTCTACACCCCTTTGTCACCCATGTACACTCCTCTACACCCCTGTCACCAGTGCACACTCCTCTACACCCCTCTGTACACCCCTGTCACCCATGTACACTCCTCTACACCCCTCTTTACACCCCTATGCACCCCTGTCACCCATGTACACTCCTCTACACCCCTCTGTCACCCATGTACACTCCTCTCCACCTCTCTGTATACTCCTCTACATCCATTTGTCACCCATCTACTCTCCTGTACACTCCTCTACATCCCTCTGTACACTCCACTACACCCCTTTGTCATCCTGTACACCCCTCTTTCATTCATGTACACACCTCTACACCCCTCTGTACACACCTCTACACCCCTTTGTCACCCATGTACACTCCTCTATACCCCTCTTTCATTCATGTACACACCTCTACACCCTTCTGTACACTCCTCTACACCCCTTTTTCACCCATGTACACTCCTCTACACCCCTTTGTTACCCATGTACACTCCTCTACACCCCTCTGAACACCCCTGTCAACCATGTACACTCCTCTTCACCCCTCTGTACACTCCTCTGCACCCCTCTGTCACCCATGTACACTCCTCTTCACCCTTCTGTACACCCCTCTACACCCCTGTCACCCATGTACACTCCTCTACACCCCTCTTTCATGCATGTACACACCTCTACACCCCTCTGTACACTCCTCTACACCCCTTTGTCACCCATGTACACTCCTCTACACCCCACTTTCATTCATGTACACACCCCTACACCCCTCTGTACACTCCTCTACACCCCTTTGTCACCCATGTACACTCCTCTACACCCCTCTGTACACCCCTGTCAACCATGTACACTCCTCTACACTCCCTGTCACCCATGTACTCTCCTCTACACCCCTTTGTACACTCCTCTACATCCCTTTGTCACCCATGTACACTCCTCTACACCCCTTTGTCACCCATGTACACTCCTCTACACCCATCTGTCACCCTTGTACACTCCTCTACACCCCTCTGTACACCCCTCTGTAACCCATGCAGAGCCTAATAGGTTTGTTTTGCAGGTTTAACAGTGAAGAATTGTGTGTGGAAGAAATCGTGATGATGGCCCGGACCAGATGGAGAAGAGAAGGCAATGAAGCAAATTAGAGAAGACGTCATTGATGAGTTGCTGTATAAATCAGCACTTTAAACTACATACCCACTGATAAATAGATATAGTGTATTGCATGTTTTACAGTTTTTTCCCCCCTTTTTCCCCCCCCCTTTTTTTTCAAACTTTTTTTTAGGAGGTGTGCCCCAACCTGAAAAAGGTTGGGAAACACTTGATTATAAAGTAACAAAAATCCTCAATTCTGGGCCTTACTTTACATTTATGCCATTGACCATAATAGTTCCAACATTACTTAAGGTGTTCATGTTTCTTTTGTTTACATTATCCTATTTGAAGGAATAAATATAAACTTCTATTTTTTCCCATTTTTTTTTTTACTATTACCTGAAATTTTTTTATCACGAATAAATCCGCGCATTGATTATTGTTATCAGGGATTTGCTGCTCCAGGAGCAGAAAGAAAATTGGATTATGCAGAGGCAGGTAGGGATCCTTTGCCCATCATAGAGGCTGATGGGGACCTGGTAAGCATGCAGCAGAGGTCTCAATCAGCCCCACCAAAGGACTGGCAACACAATTTTTACCACATTAGGTGTTGTGATCAACTTTAATCGCAGCATCTGAATAAATAATGAAAGACATCAGTGAGTTCCCTGATGTCCAGCATTAGTGGTCTGTCCCAACTTCTGATAGTGTGCTTCATACACCTCAACCGTAACCAGGGCATACATGTATGCCCTGTGTTGTCTGAGGGTTAAAATCCCTGAGATAATATTTATTGGACTAAAATTTCAGGTTGATCACAGACCACTTGGAAGAGTACAAGAGTCACAGATGATTTCTTAGCTTACAGAACTTTAACCACTTAAAGGGGTACTCTGGTGGTCAAAGTGTTTTTCCGTTTTTCACTCACCCTATTTGTTATTTTTGTTAATGTCAGAAGCGCTGTAAAATCAGCCACCCCTGTGCAAATCACCAATTTAGGCCTCAAATGTACATAGTGCGCTCTCACTCATGAGCCTTGTTGTGCGCCTGAAGAGCATTTATGCCCACATATGGGGTATTTCCGTACTCAGGAGAAATTGCGTTAACAATTTTGGGGGTCTTTTTTTCCTTTCAACTCTTGGGAAAATAAAAAGTATGGTGCAACACCAGCATGTTAATGTATTTTTTTTTTATTTTTTATATACTAACAGTCTGGTGTAGACCCTCAACTATTCCTTTTCATAAGGGGTAAAAGGAGAAAAAGCCCCCCAAAATGTGTAGTGGAATTTCTCCCGAGTACGGACATACCCCATGTGTGACCCTAAACTGTTTCCTTGAAATACGACAGTGCTCCGAAGTGAGAGAGCACCATGCGCATTTAAGGAATAAATTATTTATTGCATAGGGGTGGACATAGGGGTATTCTACACCAGTGATTCCCAAACAGGGTGCCTCTAGCTGTTGCTAAACTCCCAGCATGCCTGGACAGTCAGTGGCTGTCTGGAAATGCTGGGAGTTGTTGTTTTGCAACAGCTGGAGGTTCCCTTTTGGAAACACTGCCGTACAATACGTTTTTCATTTTTATTTGGGGGGGGGGCAGGGTAAGGGTTGTATATGTAGTGTTTTACCCTTTATTATGTGTTAGTGTAGTGTAGTGTTTTTAGGGTACACTCCCACAAGCGGAGGTTAACAGTGAGTTTCCCGCTAGGAGAATATGTGCCGCAACTGATACTTGAAGCAGAAAACTTTAAACCCGCCCGTGTGACTGTACCCTGTACATTCACATGGGGGGAAAACCTCCAGCTGTTTCAAAACTACAACTCCCAGTATTTACTGACAGACCATGCAAGCTTGGATTTATACTTTTGCAACAGCTGGAGGCACACTGGTTGGAAAGCCATCAGTTAGGTTCTGTTACCTAACTCAGTATTTTCTAACCAGTGTGGCTCCAGCTGTTGCAAAACTACAACTCCCAGCATGTACTTATCACCAAAGGGCATGCTGGAAGATGTAGTTATACAACAGCTGGAGGTACGCAACTACAACTCCCAGCATGCCGAGACAGCTGTTTGCTGTTTGGACATGCTGGGATTTGCAGTTTTGCAACACCTGGAGGTCTACAGTTTAGAGACCACTGCACAGTGATCTCCAAACTGTGGCCCTCCAGATGTTGCAAAACTACAAATCCCAGCATGCACAGGAAGCAAACTGCTGTGTGGGCATGCTAGAAGTTGTGGTTTGCAAGATCTAGAGGGCCACAGTTTAGAGATCACTGCACAGTGATCTCCAAACTGTGACCCTTCAGCTGTTGCAAAACTACAAATCCCAGCATGCCCAAACAGCTGTCTGGGCATGCTTTGAGTTGTAGTTTTGCAACATCTGGAGGGCTACAGTTTAGAGACCACTGTATAGGTATATAAACAGGGAGCCTCCAATTGTTGCTAAACTACAACTCCCATCATGGGGGGCTGTAGTTAAGCAACAGCTGAAGTCTCCCTATTTGGGAACACACTGCCAGAAAGGCTCTGTTCCCATTATACAAAATGCATAATATGAACAGAGATCTGTCCCTCTGCCCTTGGACTACTACTCATATCATGGGACAGAGTCTGTCCTATGATGGGAGTAGTTGCAGTACCGCGGCGCTGCTGAGGGATGGCACTTGCATTTGCCCCGGCTGCAGGACTTTTAGAACTACTACTCCCATCATGATTAGACTCTGCCCATGATGGGAGTTGCAGTCCAGGGGCTGAGGTGCAGATCGCACCAGTTCATTCCGCAGAGACCCGCTGCAATCCGTATTTATTAACTGTAAAAGCCGGCAGTACATGCGGCTCCTATAAACACTGTCATAATTCATAATTCCCACCGCCGGGTCATGGGAGCTCTGATTAGTCTATAGCTATTCACCAATCAGAGCTCCCGTCTCCCGGCGGGGATTATGAATTATAAGAACTGTATATAGGAGCCCGCGGGCAGCGCAGTGTAGATGCATGTACTGCCGGCTTGTTCAGTTAATAAATGCAAATTGCAGTGGATCTCCAAAGAATGATCTGCTGCGATTTGCCCTTGGACTACCACTCCCATCATGGGACAGAATATTTGTAATACCGCGGCGCTAGCACACCCCCCGGCTGCAGGACTTTTAGGACTATTACTCCCATCATGGACAATCCGCTGCAATCCGCATTTATTAACTGTAAAAGCTTGCGGTACATGCGTCTACACTGCGCACCCCACCGACTTCTATATACACTGTCATAATTCATAATCCCCGCCGCCGGGAGAGGGGAGCTCTGATTGGTCAATAGCTATTCACCAATCACAGCTTCTGTGTTCCGGCGGCGGGGATTATGAATTATAACAATGTAATAGAAGCAAACGGGCAGCACAGTGTAGACGCATGTACTGCCGGTTTGTATAGTTAATAAATGTGGATCACAGCAGATCTCCAGAGAATGATCTGCTGCGATCTGCATTTAAATTAAAAAGCCGACAGTAGATGCGTCTACACTGCGCTGCTCGTCGGCTTCTATATACAGCTGTCATAATTCATAATCCCCGCCGCCGGGACACGGGAGCTCTGATTGGTGAATAGCTATTGACCAATCAGAGCTCCCCTCTCCCGGCGGTGGGGATTATGAATTATGACAGCTGTGTATAGAAGCCGGTTGGGTGGGCAGTGTAGACGCATGTACCGCCAGCTTTTTAATTTAAAAGCGGATTGCAGCAGATCATTCTCTGGAGATCTGCTGTGATCCGCATTTTTTAACTAAACAAACCAGCGGTACATGCGTCTACACTGCGCACCCCGTCGGCTCCTATATACATTGTCATAATTCTTAATCCCCGCCGCCGGCAGATGGGAGCTCTGATTGGTCAATAGGTATTCACCAATCAGAGCTCCGTGTTCCGGCGGCGGGAATTATGAATTATGACAATGTATATAGAAGCTGGTGGCAGCACAGTGGAGATGCATGTACCGCCGGTTTGTATAGTTAATAAATGTAAATCTCCAGAGAATTATCTGCTGCAATCTCCTTTTAAATTAAAAAGCCGGCGGTACATGCGTCTACACTGTGCACCCCACCGGCTTCTATATACAGCTGTCATAATTAATAATTGCCACCGCCGGAACACGGGAGCTCTGATTGGTGAATAGCTATTGACCAATCAGAGCTCCCGTCTCCCGGCAGCAGGGATTATGAAATATTACAGCTGTATATAGAAGCCGGTAGGGTCTGCACTGTAGACGCATGTACCGCCAGCTTTTACAATTAATAATTGCGGATCACAGCGGGTCTCTGCAGAATGACCCGGTGCGATCTGCACCTCAGCCCCTGGACTATAACTCCCATCATGGGCATAGTCTGTCCATGATGGGAGTAGTAGTCCTAAAAGTCCCGCAGCCGGGGGATGTGCTAGTGCCATCCCTCAGCAGCACCGCGGTACTACAACTACTCCCATCATGGGACAGACTCTGTCTCATGATAGGAGTAGTAGTCCAAGGACAGAGGGGCAGATCACAGCAGATCATTCTCTGGAGATCCGCTGAGATCTGCATTTATTAACTTTACAAGCCGGAATTCTCACCTCACTCCGGCGGTACATATGTCTACACTGCGCTGCCCGTGGGCTCCTATATACAGTTCTTATAATTTATAATCTTCGCTGGGAGACGGGAGATCTGATTGGTGAATAGCTATTGACCAATCAGAGCTCCCATGTCCCGGCGGCGGGGATTATGAATTATGACAGTGTTTATAGGAGCCAGCGAGCAGCGCAGTGTAGTCGCATGTACCGCACGCTTTTACACTTAATAAATGCGGATCACAGCTGGTCTCTGCAGAGCCAAAGCCAGAAGTGTATTCAAAAGGAATAGGACATATAAAGGAAGGACTTATACATCTCGTCCCTTATGGATCCACTTCTGACTTTGGCTCAAAAACTGCAGTGGCAGTATTCCAAAAACTGCCAGAAAAAAAAACAAGTGGAAACTTAGCCTAAAAGTTTATTTCTTCTTCCTTCATGCTGCATTTTTATTTCATTTACTCATTCGTTCAGCCTCAGTCAGACCCATCTGTGTCACATATTAAAGGGGAAAATGGCTATCTACTCATAGTTTAGATTACATAGTTACATAGTACGGTTGAAAAAAGACATATGTCCATCAAGTTCAACCAGGGAATTGAAGGGTATGGGTGTGGTGGGATATTGGGGGAAGGGATGGGATTTTATATTTCTACATAAGTATTAATGTTATTTTGTTCCAGGAATGTATCTAACCCTGTTTTAAATTTATTAATCGTTCCTGCTGTGACTAGTTCCTGAGGTAGACTGTTCCATAAATTCACAGTTCTTATGGTAAAGAAGGCGTGTCGCCCCTTGAGACTAAACCTTTTCTTCTCAAAACGGAGGGAGTTGTCCTTTGAGTGGGCTTAACCTGGAACAGTTTTTCTCCATATGTTTTGTATGGGCCATTAATATATTTATATACGTTTATCATTTCCCCCCTTAAATGTCTCTTCTCAAACAATTGTAACTCCTTTAATCGCTCCTCATAGCTAAGATGTTCCATGCCCCATATTAGTTTAGTCGCGCGTCTCTGCTCCCTTTCCAGCAACACAGTGTCCCTTTTATGGACTGGTGACCAAAACTGAACAGCATATTCCAGGTGAGGCCGTACCAATGCTTTATAAAGGGGGAGTGTTATGTCCCTGTCCCTCGAGTCCATGCCTCTTTTGATACATGACAATATCCTGCCGGCTTTGGAAGCAGCAGCCTGACATTGCATGCTATTCTGTAGTCTGTGAGCTACAAGTACACCCAGATCCTTCTCTACCAGTGACTCTGGGGGTTTAACACCCCCTAAGACATACGACACATGCATGTTATTTGTACCCAGATGCATACCTTTACATTTATCCACATTGAACCTCATTTGCCAAGTGGATGCCCAGACACTTAGTCTATCCAAGTCATCTTGTAACTTATGCACATCCTCTATAGACTGTACCGTGCTACAAAGCTTGGTGTCATCTGCAAAGATAGAAACAGAGCTGTTAATACCATCCTTTATATCATTGATAAATAAATTAAACAACAGCGGTCCCAGTACTGAACCTTGGGGTACACCACTAATTACCGGGGACCAATCAGAGTACGAATCATTGACCACCACTCTCTGGGTACGATCCATGAGCCAGAGTTCAATCCAGTTACAAACTAAAGTTTCCAAGCCCAAAGACCTTAACTTACCTGTCAGACGTCTATGAGGGACAGTATCAAACAGTTTATCAAAATCCAGAAACACTATATCCACAGCCATTCCTCTGTCAAGGCTTCTACTCACCTCTTCATAGAAGCAAATTAGATTAGTTTGACAACTTCTATCCTTAGTAAACCCATATTCAAATACAGATTGTTCTGATTTATTGTTTTAAACTTGCATGATACTACATGTTGTTCACACAGAGAACCTGACCTGGGCTGGTTTACCGAGTGCAATTCACATAGAGATCATGAGCAAATTGTGCAGGTCTGTTTATGTATGTGTGCATGCAAGCAAGAGTGTATTTGTGTGTGTGTGTATGTGTGTGTGTAAGAGTGTATGTGTGTGTATATGTGTGTATATATATATATATATATATATATATATATACGCACGAGCGCGGCGTAAGTTTGTGCTTTAGGGTGCACACCCTAATGCAATAGGCTGTGCACGCCTATGTTGTGGCATCACAGTAGTTAAATGTCCAATGCCTTCTTGGTTCAGCTGCCACATAGTATTGGAATTGCTTGACTGCTGCTGCTGTGACATCTTTATGCTGTGGTTTGAGAAGATGCTAAATAAATATATACAGCAGTTTGTTGTTTAGAGTCGTTTTTTTCAACTTAACATCCAGCATACAATGTTGATCTGATGTTACATTTTCTTCAATATTCTGTGAGTGATCTGCTACCTGTAACTTATTTATTTATTTATTTATGTTAGCTTTTGAAGGAAACATATAGTACTTTTTCTTTTAAAATTATTCTTGGCTTGCTTTCTAGTACCTACAGTATCAACTCCAATTTTAAAGAATCTCTCTTGTGTTTCACTTATTTTGAATTGCTGCATAAAATAACACTGACATTCACCACACTGTCATCATATCAAATAAACACTTAGAATCAGAGGTTTTGTTATTCATTGGCATACGGATGGGCCCCAGCATGACCTAGGCCTTTGAGTGGCTTGTTAATATTTCACAAGCCATTCCACGGCATCTCATTATCACCCAGTCCTGATGACCTAACTCATCTTGTGTGTACACACTTCTCATAAATAATGAATCTGCTCTGGGAGCTCAAAGACAAACTTTTGGCCCTTTCTGCAAATTGTAGATTTAGTTTTAAAAGCATGAAAGGTATTGGGTGACTGCTTATATTCATCAGTAGTAACACATAGGAATGATTTAGATTTTTACAGCAATTGGCTGTCTATCCATATTTATCAATAGCAACAAATAGGAATTATTTATAATTTACTTTTCATGGTAAATCCCACCTGTATCAGTTGTTTGTGAGTGGTGGTGATTTTCTGCGTCATCTCTTATTCTTCTTGTAAACAATTTTTACATAATTACCTCTTTCCACGTTCTTTCCTATCACGGTGATGCCCTGTTTTAACCCTTCAGACGCGGCGATCAAAGCTGACCGCAGCGTTTGAAGGGAAAGTGACACTAACCCGGCTGTTCAGTCGGGCTGTTCGGGACCGCCGCGATTTCACCGCGGCGGTCCCGAACAGCCAGACTGAATAGCCGGGTTAGTGCTTACAGGACACCAGGAGGGACCCTACCTGCCTCCTCGGTGTCTTCTCCGTTCAGGGATCCCCTGTATGGCCGGCGCTCTCCTTCCTCGTCATCACGTCGTCGCGTGAGAGCGACGGAGAGCAAGGCTACCCGGCCGGCAGCAGAAATGTTCCGGAACGACGGGGACAGCGATGGAGCGACATCCAGGGCAGCGGTGACGGGTCCGGAGCGGCAGGGACACGTGAGTATTACCTCCTATGCAGTGGTCTTCAATCTGCGGACCTACAGATTTTGCAAAACTACAACTCCCAGCATGCCCGGACAGCCAACGGCTGTCCGGGCGTGCTGGGAGTTGTAGTTTTGCAACATCTGGAGGTCGGCAGGTTGAAGACCACTATTGGGTTCAAAATCTTTATTTTTTTAGATTTTGCACCTATAAATTGGGTGCGTCTTATACGCCGGTGCGTCCTATAGGACGAAAAATACGGTATGTGTGAAAATGTAACACTACTTAAAGAGGTCAAGTTTTAAGGCTGATTGTGAATGTGCATGGTCTGATCTCTTGCTCTGAGGTGCTTCTATACTGCAGTTCCCCACCTATGACTTGGCCAGAACCCCTCTCAAAAGTGTCCCCCTCACTTCTAGTTCAATGAGTGGAACAGTTTGAGCCCTGCCAAGCCTGAATCCATTGCATAAGCCGACCTTGTGCTGTCCTGTTCTCATACTCATAGATAACCAGTGCTGGAGTCGGCCATACACCACTAAAACTGCTTCATCTCCCAGGGGGTGCAAAAGAGAAGAATACAGGAAAGTGGGTTCAGAGGCAGCCATTACTGTAGACTTACCAGGGGCAGCTTGTTCTTTGTAGCTCTTGTTTCCTTATCTAGAGAACATGACCAGGGCCAGATTAAGGCTGCCTGGAAGACGGAGCACTTCATTATGATGCCCCCCCCCCGATAGTCCCCCCTCCCTTCCACTGAGACTTGTTGCGGGCCTGTCAAGTAAGGAACAGACTGAGACCAAAAAAAGGCCTGGCCATATTAGACTATGTCGCCTTTTTTAAATTTATTTTTTGGTGGGTGTCACAGGAGTCAGGCTCCCATTAAAATAAAATGGGCTGCATGGTCTAAAATCACTTCAGTCCTGGTCACTCTTTCCAGCTGTTGCAAAGCTACAACACCCATTATGTCTGGAGAGCTTCAGCCATTATAGGAGTTGTAGTTTTGTAACAGCTGGAGCCTCAAATTGGGGAACAGTTTCATTCATTATTATTGCAAAACTTAGAAGTGATGAGAGACCTAATGGGACAGTCAGGAGAATACACAAACATAAAATTACTCACAGGAGACGTCTTCTCGGTTGTCTTTCCTTTTCTTCTTCATGGTCCAGACGCCATGTCTTCTTCCAGCTCCATCTTCCTCTGTAAAGTTCGACGCCTGGACATCATTGGTTCCTCACTCCGCCAGCCGATCGTCATCCTCTGTATAAAGACAACAATCATTATAACCATTCAAGAGACTGCGCTTCCTAAATATAATACTGCCAAACCCTGTGTACTCTGTATATTATACTGCCAAACATCATGCCCTCTAAAAATAATACTACCACACACTGGGGGACATTTACTAATCTAGTCTATTCTGGGTATGCTTATAGACCGGCGTATGTGGTAGTCTCCTGTCTATTGTGCTCCTAATTTATCAAAGGTCTCACAGCCCTTGATAAATTCTGTGCTCAGACTTCAGGGTCTACAGATTAAACTGAAGGAGATATATATAAAAAAGAAGAGATGCGCTTCTAGTGGAGAATCATAAGGTGGGTTGACATGTGGGCGTGTCTTTTGCACCTTACCGTGTAGCGTTGTGCTGAGGGCACAACACCTTGATGAGCTTGTAGACTCGCTGGGGTTTGTAGTTGAAAATACGGGCGGCAGCCTGGGCGTCCTTCACCGTGACCTCCAGGCCGTGGTGTAGCTTTAGTATGAGGAGAACCGAAAAGAGAGGACTTGCTTAGCCCTTGGCGCCTATTCCCCAAGTATCGATTCCAGCCGGTAGTAGTCCATAAAACAACTGGCCTTTATTGGTAAAAAAGAAGGGTGCAACACATTGGTTTCGAACCCGGGCCGGGTTCTTCATCAGGCATTGGTTGTTACAAGAACACATTCCCGCTCGTTTAAATATACACCTGTGTACCGGCATAGAACTGCTGCCGGGTCACCGGGTCATTGCAATTAACACAGTTTGGCAAAAAGTTTTTTTACACATAAGGAAATTAACAAACATGAAACACTTAAAATATGTAAAGCAGAATTATAGATATGGTATAACACCTCTATATTGGTTGAATTAGCACTTATACCCTCTTCACTCCTAGGAGGCACTGAGGTCTCCCTTAGAAGGTGCCCACTGCTGTTGGGCTGCGGTCAGGCTGCGAATATTAACAAGATGAGGAACTCTCCGCAGGTTGGTGCGCCAGGTTTGTGATATTCATATTAGGTATTGGAACCTTGTAACTTCTAGGAGGCGCTGAGGTCTCATGTACGAGTGCCCACTGTTGGCAGGCTGCGGACCCGTTTGTCACCGCATGCGCTGTCCCTGCATGTTGGGGGTATTTCTTTGGAGTTACCCCGTAGCACAAGCATAGAGTGGAACACACCGAAACTGGTATGTAGATTAATAGTTCGGTCCAGGCCGCTGGAAACACCATTAAAGGAGAACGTAATGGTTTCTTTGTGGGGGCGGTGTGGACTATCTTGATGCAGGTAAGCGGATGGTGAGGTATCCTCTGTTTGGGAGCAAGAAAATTGTATCTTGGGTATGTTCCTTGGTTATAGGGGATGGGCATGCCGGTGTGTATATGGATATAACAATTATTAATAATTATTTAATAATTATAGCGCTCCCGGCGTGGCTAACTGGACCGAAATTGTAGTCGCAGCGGGTATGAAGCATATGACGGGTGGTCTAATTGAAGGTTATTGGCAGTAGACACTTACTATACCCTGGTTGTCTAGCTAGCTTGAGCCATTATATGGACATAAAGGATTATTGGAATTATGATAGTGCCTGGAGACTCCATGGAGAAGAAATTTTTTCTCTATATTTTGTCTATGTTTGTTCATCCGACAGTGCAGGGATTGGGTCGTCCTGCCTATATACTGCAGACCGCACATACAATCCAGTAGGTAGATGACATAATTAGATTGGCATGTCAGTCTGTATTTGAGTTGGAATCTTTCATCTGTTGAATGTGACTTAATCTCATTCACATTGTTTTTGATCTCCTTGCAGCATTTGCACTGGGTGGACCCACATCTGAAGCTTCCTACAGGTAAGGTCATGGTCCCTTTAGTCTGTTTGTGCTGTCGTATCTGGCTGGGGGCCAGCAGGTTCTTCAGAGTGGGGGCTCTGCGGAACGTGATTTGGGGGTGATCGGGAATTTTTTCTTTAAGGTATACGTCGCTTTGGAGGATGTGCCAGTGGGTTCTCAATATCTGCTTCATCCGAGTAGCGGCGGTGGAGAATGTGGTTATAAAGTTGGTCTTTTGTTTGTTTAATTGTATCGCACAGTCAACTATTTTCTTTTCTCTGTCCGGGACAAGACACTCTTTTTGTGTTCTGTGTTGTACTTTTCTCAGTGCTTCCTTTATGATTAAACCGGGGTATCTCTTTTCTTTGAATCTTTTTTCCAGGATTTTTGCCTGTGTTTTAAAGGTTCCATTGTCTGTGCAATTCTTTCTCACCCATTTGAATTGACTGTAGGGGACATTTTTAAGCCATTGCTTGTGATGCCCACTTTCAAAATCCAGATAACTGTTTACATCAACAGTTTTGAAATAAGTCGATGTGATGAAGTTTTCAGAATTATGGCTAATACATAGGTCCAGGAAGTGGATTTCTCTATTACTTGTCTCCATTGTGAACCGGATTCCCCAGTTATTGTTGTTGAGTTTGTCAAGTAGTATGCCGATGATCTGGAATGGGACAGGAGAAACCACCGGCAGACTACTTGCTAATTCAACCAATATAGAGGTGTTATATCATATCTATAATTCTGCTTTACATATTTTAAGTGTTTCATGTTTGTTAATTTCCTTATGTGTAAAAAAACTTTTTGCCAAGGTGTATATTTAAACGAGCAGGAATGTGCTCTTGTAACAACCACTGCCTGATGAAGAACCCGGCCCGGGTTCGGAACCAATGTGTTGCACCCTTCTTTTTTACCAATAAAGGCCAGTTGTTTTATGGACTACTACCGTCTGGAATCGATACTTGGGGAAAAGGCGCCAAGGGCTAAGCAAGTCCTATCTTTTCGGTTCTCCTCATACTACAGTTTAAACTGCATTTAGACCTGCTCCAGCGTATTTTGGGCAGATGTGACTTGTCGCACAAAAGTTGCACTCGATAAATTCAGCACCAATGCATTTTCCAATGCATTTCCGTCTAAAATAGACTTGCATGCATCATGTTCTAAAAATTCTCTACAGCAAAAGTCGCAGAAAAGTCGCACATATTTAGACTGCGACTTTCTGTGCAACAAATTTAGACAGGAAAAAACAGTCTAAATCCTTTGATAAATCTCCCCCACTGTGTCTTCCGTAGTGTGCACAGAGCAGCAGCATCCCACTGAAAACAAGCAAAATTCTGCTGGCGCAAGTTCGTAGTGTGGATGAGCCCTAAATCCCCCAGACCCCTCTGCCCCCCAGACCCCTAAGTCCTCCTCCAGACTCCTGCTCCCAGAGACCCCTAAGGCTAGGTTTCCCCCTTTTTTTCGATGCATATACAAATAAAGAAATTACAAGGCGTTTTTTGCAGTATAAAATAGCTTTTTTCTTTCTTTAGTAGCTGCCTTCAGGCAATAAGCATAGACAAATTACAAAAATAATCACCACAAGTGCTCACTGATATCCGCGATAGTCCATGTGAACTGGGATATGGGATATCATGGGATATCAGTGAGCACTTGTGGTGATTATTTTTGTAATTTGTCTATGCTTATTGCCTGAAGGCAGCTACTAAAGAAAGAAAAAAGCTATTTTATATTGCAAAAAACGCCTTGTAATTTCTTTATTTGTATATGCATCTGAACATGGATTGAGCCTCCATTGCTGTATCACATTCACCCATGTGCGTTTTCAAGGTACCATTTTTTCTGTATATTCCCCCTTTTTTTTACCTGCAAAAACACAGAAAAACTGCTACTGCTTTTTCCTGTGTTATGGTAATTTTGGGGCATTTTTTCTTGTTCTTTTGCCTTCTCTGGAAACTAAGCCTTTGTCCTCCCCTGGTCCTTAAAGGGATACTCCACTCCTAGACATCTTATCCCCTATCCAAAGGATAGGGGATAAGTTGTCTGATCGCAGGGGTCCCGCCGCTGGGGAACCCTGCAGTATAGCATGCAGCTGTGTCTGCTTCCGGCAGCGCTGGAGGTTCTGGCTCCTGACCATGGAAACGGAAGATCGGGACGTCACGACTCCGCCCCAGTGTGATGTCAACCCCCCTTTTCTTCACCAACCCCACTCCCAGTTCCTCCACATTAGGTTGGCAGTACAGTTCCCCCACATTAGGTGCAGTACAGTTCCCCCACATTAGGTTGGCAGTAAAGTTCCCCCACATTAGGTGCAGTACAGTTCCCCCACATTAGGTGCAGTATAGTTCCCCACATTAGGTGCAGTATAGTTCCCCCACATTAGGTGCAGTAAAGTTCCCCCACATTAGGTGCAGTACAGTTCCTCCACATTAGGTGCAGTACAGTTCCCCCACATAAGTTGCTGTACAGTTCCCCCACATTAGGTGCAACACAGTTCCCCCACATTAGGTGCAGTACAGTTACCTCGCATTAGGTGCAGTACAATTCCCCCGCATTAGGTGCCGAACAGTTCCCCCCACATTAGGTTGGCAGTACAGTTCCCCCCACATTAGGTTGTAGTTCCCCCCACAGTAGGTTGCAGTTCCCCCACATTAGGTTGTAGTTCCCCCACATTAGGTGCAGTATGTTCCCCCACAGACATACAGCCTCCTGCCATATACAGTGTATGGCTGGAGACTATATGTCTGTCTACTGCCCCACTTCAGTGCTCCGACCACCGCTCCTCTGGTCCGGGGTCATGATCTACTGGGGCCATAGCAGTAGGTCCCGGAACCGGAGGAGCGGTGGTTGGAGCACTGAAGATGACGTGCAGGTAACTTACCATGCGTGCATCCTCGCTGCTCTGCTCCTATGGGCGCACGCACGGGATGTCAGTGATGTCCCTGCGTGCGCTACCTCCCGGCGGCCCCTGCGTTTTAAAAGTTAACGCGGGGCTGCAGAAAGGTAACCGGGGCATCCTTGTATCCCAAAAAGATCTTTCAGGACACAGGGATGTCCTGCTGAATGTGAGGGGGGGAGGGGAAATTACAGTATTTATCTGCGTATAACACGCACTGGCATGCACTGGGGAAAAAATAAATGTAAAATAAATTACTTGGAAGCTCTGAACTATATGCCTCCTCATCCCCCCAACTTTGATTCCCCTTGATACTCACTTTGACCCCCTCCTTCCTCCCCCTTTTATCAGCCCCTGTGCCACATTTACCTCCCAGCCTCCTTTCCCGTGTTTTACCCTGCTCATCATCCCCCCTGCTCATCATTCCTCCCCGCTCATCATCCCCCCTGCTCATCATTCCCCTGCTCATCATTCCCCCTGCTCATCATTCCTCCCCCTGCTCATCATTTCCCCCTGCTCATCATTACCCCCACTGCTCATCATTACCCCCCTGCTCATCATTACCCCCCTGCTCATCAGTACCCCCCTGGTCATTATTACAACCCTGCTCATCATTACCCCCCTGCTCATCATTACCCCCCCTGCTCATCAGTACCCCTGCTCATCATTCTCCCCCGCTCATCATTCCCCCTGCTTATCATTCCTCCCCCTGCTCATCATTCCCCCCTGCTCATCATTCCCCCCTGCTCATCATTCCTCCCCCCTGCTCATCATTCCCCCCTGCTCATCATTACCCCCACTGCTCATCATTACCCTCCTTGCTCATCATTACCCCTCCTGCTCATCAGTACCTCCCCTGCTCATCATTACCCCCCTGCTCATCATTCCTGCCCCCGCTCATCATTCCTCCCCCTGCTCATCATTCCACCCTGCTCATCATTCCCCCCCTGCTCATCATTCCCCCCACCCATCATTACCCCCGCTTATCATTACCCCCCTGCTGATCATTACCCCACTGCTCATCATTACCCCCCCTGCTCAACATCCCCCCTGCTCATCATTACCCCCTCTGCTCATCATTACCCCCCTGCTCATCATTACCCCCACTGCTCATCATTACCCCCCTGCTCATCATTATCCCCTTGCTCATCATTACCCCCCCTTCTCATCATTACCCCCCGCTCATCATTCCCCCTGCTCATCATTACCCCCCCCTGCTCATCATTACCCCCCCTGCTCATCATTACCCCCCCTGCTCATCAATAGCCCCCTGCTCATCATTACCCCCTGCTTATCATTACCCCCTGCTCATCATTACCCTCCCTGCTCATCATTACCCCCTTGCTCATCATTACCCCCCCGTGTTCATCATTACCCCCTGCTCATCATTACCCCCTGCCAATCATTCCCCCCATGCTCATCATTACCCCCCTCTGCCTCATCATTCTCCACCACTCATAATCATCCCCTGCTCATTGCTTCCCCCTCCTCCTGCTTTTTCAATTTTTTCATATTTCCTTACCTGCCCACGCTCAGCGGGCTCAGGTAATGCGTCGGGTCTTGTGGGCTGTGACGAGTGATGTCTCCTGTGGCTCCTCTGCACAGCGTCAGTGACGTCACTCATCTATTCCTGCAGCGCTGGGGTGTAATGAAGAAAACTGTGCCCTGTAGCGGCCGCAACTGCAGGAAATGAGGAGTGACGTCCCTGACGCCGTGCAGAGGAGCCGCAGGAGATGTCACTCGTCACAGCCCACAAGACCCGACGCATTACCTGAGCCTGCCGAGCACAGCCAGGTAAGGAAATATGAAAAATAGAAAAAGCAGGAGGAGTCCGGGCCCACAGGAACCGCCGCTGGTCACTATTTTAAACTCTTTAAAACAGTCCCGTCACCCCCCCCCCATCATCCGCTACTGAGCAGCCCGCAGGGATGTCCCAAATGTGACAGGGCCCCCTGCGGGCACGGGGCCCAGAGCAGGTGCTCCAGGAGCGCCAATGATGATCCGGCCCTGAAAATGACTCCATAGAGCGCGGAGTCTGCACCACATTCATCAGAACTGTCAATCTTTACATTCACTAATGAATCAACTCACTACAGTCTCTACACTCACTACTTCTAAACCAACTTCGGTAACAGTTTGGCACTTGCCACAAGATAATTTCAGTTTCCTTTAATGGTGAGCTACCCTTCCTGAACTCTACATCAGCTACTCCCCACTGAGGCCTCAGGGACTTCAACAGTTCTGTGTGGGATCATCTTTCTATTTGCCTGACATTTTGCTTCTATGGCTGAGCTTTCCACTGAATGTTTTCTTTATTACAACCTTGTGGAGCACATACATTGCAATTTCTGATTACTGGAAGTCTACCTATTGCCACTGTACAGCGGTGAAGCTGCGACTATACCACAACTTGGTGGGCAAAGTTCTTATCTCTGCAGGAATATCTGCATAAGATGGAAATTCTTTGGTCACCTGCTAGCTAAATTATTCCTTATATTTCTATATGGTATGCTTCCTTATATTTCTCTGTGCATAACCTTGTGTAATACACGCTGGGTCAAACCTTCTTCACTTCAGTGTTAGGCTGGGTTCTCATCATACTTTTACCAATAAGGGACCGCATACGGCTGGGGGGAGCTAAAACTTTGTGTATCCCTGCTGTTTGCCGCCCGTATGTAATTAATTTCAATGAGCCGACCAGAGTGAAACGCTGACTCCGGTTGGCTCATTTTTGCCTCGTATGCTGTTTTCCCACCGCACCTAAAACCGTAGTCGACCTCAGTTTGAGGTGCGGTGGAAAACCGCATACGGGCAAAAATGAGCCGTCCGGAGTCAGCGTTTCACTCCGGTCGGCTCATTGAAATGAATTACATGCAGGTGGCATACGGGAGGGATACTGGAGCGCAAGGTTTGAGTTCCCCCAGCCGTATGCAGTCCCGTATTGGTAAAAATGTGATGTGAACCCAGCCTTACACACTGCACTGCATCAGTTCCTGCCACCATGGGAAAAAGAAGCAAATGCAAACCTAGGGACACCATGGACACATCCTAACCTCACAGGCAGCAAGAGGAATTGAAAACATTTCTGAGAAAGAACACAAATCCCCTGCTCCACTTTTGAAGTATTTTCGGACGTCTCTGAATTCAAAGGAGGGGAAAAGTTTGATCACAATTCTGAGGACACTGGCTGTCTCTGAAGAGGGTCCAATCACCTGTGCCTGTCTAAGGCCAGCCCTAGCCCAAGTTATGGAACTGTTGAATCACAAAATCAACAAATTCATATCTGAAAGGAAGAAAAGTGACCACTGAGTGGAGTAGTTGGAAGGACTACAATCTGCCACTATGAATGACTCTAAGACCCTGGGAGATAACACCCTACACAAGCAACATCTTTGCTAGCCTTATCTCCTCTTGGAAGACCAAGAGAACAGGAGTAGACATAAAAATATTCATATTAAAGGGGGTCAGGATGGATTTCAAAACACGTTATATGTTATCTTTTTGATAAATGTTTTTAATAATTTGGTCAGTCTGACCCTCATTACTGGCAGCGCCCTGTGACTCTCCAGGAGAGTGTGGTTTGGAGTTTTATATGAGCCATTTGAGGACTTAGATTTTTTCCATACAATGTTCCATACAATATGTTTTGTTTTATTTAACTACTACTAAAATGCTGATTCGTTTGTTTTACAGACTTACCACCTGTGCTTAAATTGTTTGTTGCTATGTTGCTGTTATTGATAATGGCTGTCATTACATTTTTGTAACTTGTGAAAATGGGGTATTCCAGTATTCTTTTTCTTCAGCCATTGAGCCCATGATGCCAAGCTATTATACTGTGTAATATTCTTCTATTACCTCTGATTGTTCCTGTCCTCTGTGCTCTGTTTCCACACCCAGAGATGTTGTACTGCAAGTTTTTTTTATTTACTGTAGCTGCTGTCTCTGACCTTTCCCAGCATTCCAAGGGGCCATACAATGTGTCATAAAAGCACATGGTCTCCAGGGTTGTGTGGCTATGCTGCAGTGGGTGGATGGATAGCATTACTTTAGTAAATCCCTCCCACTCTGCTATACACATGACAGTATCTGGTGGCTCGGACGGAAAGCCCAGGAAAAAAAAAGGACAAAAAAACTCATCTTCACCCCCCAACAACAAACTAATTAGTTAGTTGTTAGAGACAGGCTACACATAGGGGAGGTTCCAGCCACACAGCACAAGACTGAAGGTCAGTGGACCAAGTTACCAAACATTACAACAGCAGACAAATAAGATACATTTTCACAATAACAATGCAGCCATTATTGACCCCACTTCATTGCAAACAACTTGCATTGGCCAAGAAATTATGTCAATGAACCTAGAACACATGGCAGAGGGTTTTCTGGAGTGACATGTCCCATTTCCTGTCAAACCAAATGCCATAAACCATCCACTCCAGAATATCCCAAACATGTCCAATAGGGTTAACTGATCTGGTTAGAGACATGAGGTGTTAAAATGAAAATATGCTTAAATAGTCACCTTGAGTTTTTTTTAGTTTTTTTTTTTACATGCTCATGGAACTCCAATATTGTGAGAAAAGTTTAAGCACACTGAAAATGCATAAGCAAGGACAGGAGTAAAGTTAGAGTATTGTTTAAAGGGGTGTTCCAATTTTTTATTTGCCTATGCTACAGGAGCTGTTAAGTTAGTGTAGTTTATAATATAGTGTCTGTACCTGTGTGTGATAGTTTTCTCACAATTCTTCTGTGATTTTCACCCCAATATTTATTTTTAACAGCATACAAAGTGACTGTTGGCTCAGATTTTTCCCAGCTTGCAATGCGGCCAAGACCTGACTCCCTAGTCAGCTGATGACAGGGAGCCTGTCTGCTTCAATGGGTGGAGCGATAGCTTGGTGGGAGAGAGATCAATCTGCAACTAATGCAACAGCTGTAGGCACTCTGATTGAAAACCACAGGTCTTTTGAATGGATGCAGCTTGTTTATGTTTCAATGGGAGGGAAGAAAATGGAATTACAGGATTTGCAGGAAAAAAAAGGAAAAGACAAACAGGAAATAGCAGTTCACAAAAAGCTAGTAACAGTGTTATGGTAATCTCACAACATAGCCATTTAGCCCCAAGACAAGTGCATATCATTCCTAAGCATGTCCACTACTGTCTGCCAGGTACGTACTAAAAACACCTTATGGTGGATAAAGCCTTTAATAGGGCAATATGAATTTTTTTCTAGAAGAAGAAAATCAAAAATCATTTTTTCTTTATTGCTAATGAATAAAGATGGGCAAAGCCAGTTGAAACTGGTCTCAATCAGAACTTGGGGGGGGGGGGGGGGGGAATGTGCTTCGCCAAACATTAAAACTTTGCCAGGCTTACACAAGCCAAGCAGTAGGAACACTGAGACTGCAATGCCAATCAAGGCTTGCATACAGCTCATAGGTAAATCAGGAGACAAAAAGTTTACCAATTGCCCCAAGCAACCAATCAGATTACTTCTTTCACTTTTCAGAGACCTTGTTAAAAATGAAAGAAGTGATCTGATTGGTTGCAATGGACAACTGGTCAACTTTTCCTCTGCACAGGTTTTGCTAAATCTCCCCTAATGTTTATTATCCCGCATGGTAAACAATGTAAACATAACAAAAAAAAAAAAGCACCAAAAATACAGAATTTTTATCACAGATTTTATTTTATTTTTATTTATTTTTTTATTTTTTTACATGCTCATGGAACTCCAATATTGGAGTTCCATGAGCATGTAAAAAAAAAAAAAAAAATCTGTGATTAAAAATTTAATCACATTATATATCTAAAATAATGAATAAGAAGCAATCAAAAAGTCCCATCAAAGCAAAAATGGTACCAATAAAAATTACAGATGACAGTGGATAAAAATAGCCCTCATACATTCCTGTATACTGAAAAATTCAAAAGTTAAAGGGGTCAGAAAAAGATAATCATATTGCATATGAATTTTGTTAAAAAAGTTTAGCTTTTTAACCCCTTAAGGACCAAGCCCATTTTAACCTTAAAGGGGTACTCCGCCCCTAGACATCTTATGCCCTATCCAAAGGATAGAGGATAAGATGTCAGATCCCCGGGGTCCCACTGCTGGGGACCCCCGGAATCAATGCTGCGGCACCCCGCTATCATTACTGCACAGAGCGAGTTCGCTCTGCACGTAATGATGGTTGACACAGGGGCCGGAGCATCGTTACGCCATGGCTCCACCCCTCGTGACGTAATGGTCCGCCGCCCTAATAAAAGTCTATGGGAGGGGGCGTGATGGTCATCACGTCCCCTGCCATAGACTTGCATTAAGAGGGCGGGCCTTGATGTCATGAGGGGCGGAGCCATGATGTCACGCTGCTCCGTCCCCTGTATCGCCCGTCATTAAGCACAGAGCGAACTCGCTCTGTGCAGTAATGATAGCGGGGTGCTGCAGCTGCTATCCCAGGGTTCCCCAGCAGTGGGACCCCGGCGATCTGACATCTTATCCCCTATCCTTCGGATAGGGGATAAGATGTCTAGGGGCGGAATACCCCTTTAAGGACCAGGCCCATTTTATTTTTGCATTTTCGTTTTTTTCTCTTCGCCTTCTAAAGTTCATAGCTCTTTTATATTTCCATCTAAAAACAAAAATAGGAGAGCGGACAGGATCGATATTCATATACAGCCAATTTCCTGTGTCAAGGGAGCAATCCTACTTACTGCGGGGAGAGGGTTTTTTTCGTTCTTAAACCCCCCTCAATCTGGCAAGCCTGCGAACGAGTTCGTCTTTCACCACGCCATCCAGGTACTTTACACACCGTTATTCATTTGCTCCTTTTTTCTGATCCGTCCGAAAATTTTCTTTATAGTCACTGCAATGCACTGAGCTTCATTCAAAAGAATAATTTATTTATTTGTTAATACATATAATCCGACGCGTTGTGGGGAGAAAATTCCCCTTACTCAGGGATACCTATTCCTAACACAATTACTGCTTTTATATGGTTCTGTGACCCCATATTCACCCGGAAACAATTGCCCATTGGCCGGGACATTAAAGTAACTAAAATTCTATTTCATCTATACTCGCTCTATACATTCATTAAAACCATTCGGGACCAATGTATTTAGCTTAAAAATATAGAAGCTTTCTCTCCTACATAAAGTGGAGAATCTACGTAAACCTTCTGCTATTTGCTCCACGGGAATTACCCGTAGCAACCCTGGATCTGCATTATGATATATTGAAAAATGACGGGAAACACTATGCTTTAAATATTTATGCTTAATGTTAAATCTATGTGAATTTATTCTTTTTCGAAGTGTTTGTGATGTGCTGCCCACATATTGGGTCCCACACGGACATTCGAGCACATAAATAACAAAATTGCTAGCACAATTTAATTTAGATTTTATAGGAATTTCCTCACCAGTAGACGCACTTTTTATTTTCTGTTTACCGTTTTCTATATGTGAACAGGTACCACATCTCTTTTCATTACATCTGAAAGATCCTTTCAGTGTTTCTTGTTCTTTTTTTGTTTTTTTATTATTTATATTTGTATTTAGTTTGGGATACGAAGGTGCAATTTCTTGTGCTACTGTTCTTGCTCGCCGATAAATAAACTTTGGTCATTAGTTCCTAAAGCTTCTTTTAGAAAGGGGTCTTGTTGTAATATATCCCAAATTTTTTTTGAAAATATTTTCAATTTTTTTGGCATCTTTGGAAAAACGAGATACAAATGCTGTGCAATAATTTATTTATTTTTATCATTTTTATCTTTTTTCTAATAATTTAAACTTTGTTTTTTTATTTGATCTGTTCTCACGGTAAGATCTGCTTTCTTTCCAGCACCTTCAACAATTGATGATGGATAACCTTTTTCTAAAAATCTATTCTCTATTATTTTAGCTTGATTTTCATAGCATTTATTTTCGGAACAGTTTCTTTTTATTCTGTTTAGTTGTCCGAACGGAATATTAACCTTCCAATTTTTTTTATGACAACTTTTAAAGTGCAGATAGCCATTTGAGTCAATTGATTTAAAGTGCGTTCGTGTATTAATTGTATTCTCTTTTATATATATTTCCAAATCCAAAAAAGTAATGTTTTCTTTATCTATATGTTCAGTAAATTTAAGACCCCATTGATTATTATTAAGTTAATTAAAAAACTCATAAAAACAATTTTTGCTCCCTTCCCAAATTAAAATCAAATTGTCTTTATATCTTTTATAACATTTTATATGTTTAAAATAAAGACTATTCTCTATGCACATTTCTTCTACTTTTTCCGTATAGAGATTTGCGAAAACAGGTGCGCATTTTGCGCCCATCGCGGTCCCGTGATGTTGTATAAAAAACTGATCCTCAAATATAAAATAATTATGGCTTACAATGAAACTCAAACTTTTTACAATAAAATCCTTCTGACAGTCTGGCATTAAAATATCCGTATCTAACATTTCTTTAATGACTCTCACTCCTTGTTCCTGTGGTATATTCGAATAAAGAGATACTACATCCATTGTAATTAACCACAAATTTTCATTCCAATTATAATCCTGTAAATATCCCAATAATTGTCCTGAATCTCTCAGGTATGATGGGAGAGATGTAACATAATTTTGTAGGATACGATCCACATATTCTCCCAATCTACTTGTAAGGGAATTTACTCTCGAAATTATTGGTCTCCCAGGAGGACAAAGGGGATTTTTTTGCAACTTTGGGAGAAAATAAAAATAGGGGGTGGCTGGATTTTGAATCAATATATAGTCTTTTTTCATTTTTATTCAATACCCCCTTCTCTGACCCTTCTTGTATTAATATTTCTAATTCTTTTTTAAATTTTGGTAACGGGTCTGTGGGTAATTTTTTATAATACATTTCATCCTCTATAATTTTCAAAGATTCATCAAAATAATAATTTTTGTCCATTAATACAATCCCCCCCCCCCCCTTTCATCCGCTTTTTTTTATCACTATTTCTCGATTTTCTTTGAGCGATCTTATTATTTTTCTCTCTTTTCCTAACATTTTGTATTCTTCCTCCCATCTAATAGTTGTACGAGAACCCTCATTTTCTACCTCCAATCTCCTTAGATCATTAAGTACCATCTCATAGAAAGTTTCAATAAAATTCCCTCTACTATGGGTTGGAAAAAAGTTTGATCTATTTTTTTAAACCAGACTCTAAAGGTTCATTAAGAAGAGATTCTGTCAGAATCTCATAATCTTCTTTATACTGTTCCGGGAATTTTTTTATCCTGATCCACTGAGAAAATTGGTACTTGGTCCTTATTTCCTCTATTTTTTATTTGAAAAAACCTTTTTAAAGTCAACTTTCTTATAAATTAATTTAAATCCAAATAGACTTGAAATAAGTTCATTTTTTCTCGGGGACAATAACTTAATCCTTTATTTAGCATATCTAATTCTTCCCAAGTAACTATGTGCGTCGATAAATTAAAAACTCCCCGTTTTTGTAAAATATCATTATCTGGGACTAATAGTTCCTCTCGTTGTTTTCTCCTCTTAATCTTTTGGACTTGTTTCCCTCCTCGTTTTCTTCTTCTTCTTCCTCGTCTAACTGTAATCTCTTCTTGGTTCTCATTCTCCCCACTGGAGTGAAAAAATCGGTCACTCTCAGATTGGGTGATCTCTGAATGAATTCTTGGTTTGTTTTCATTATTGATTTGGAGTTCAGGGCTTGCGCAATTTGAACTCCTTCCATAATGACCCTAGGGGTTTTTATTATTTTTATTTCTTATTTATTAATAAAAATAATAAAAACCCCAAGGATCATTATGGAAGGAGTTCAAATAGCGCAAGTCCTGAACTCCAAATCAATAATGAAAACAAACCAAGAATTCATTCAGAGATCACCCAATCTGAGAGTGACCGATTTTTTCACTCCAGTGGGGAGAATGAGAACTAAGAAGAGATTACAGTTAGACGAGGAAGAAGAAGAAGAAAACGAGGAGGGAAACAAGTCCAAAAGATTAAGAGGAGAAAACAACGAGAGGAACTATTAGTCCCAGATAATGATATTTTACAAAAACGGGGAGTTTTTAATTTATCGACGCACATAGTTACTTGGGAAGAATTAGATATGCTAAATAAAGGATTAAGTTATTGTCCCCGAGAAAAAATGAACTTATTTCAAGTCTATTTGGATTTAAATTAATTTATAAGAAAGTTGACTTTAAAAAGTACCAATTTTCTCAGTGGATCAGAATAAAAAAAATTCCCGGAACAGTATAAAGAAGATTATGAGATTCTGACAGAATCTCTTCTTAATGAACCTTTAGAGTCTGGTTTAAAAAATAGTTCAAACTTTTTTCCCACCCAGAGTAGAGGGAATTTTATTGAAACTTTCTATGAGATGGTACTTAATGATCTAAGGAGATTGGAGGTAGAAAATGAGGGTTCTCGTACAACTATTAGATGGGAGGAAGAACACAAAATGTTAGAAAAAGAGAGAAAAATAATAAGATCGCTCAAAGAAAATCAAGAAATAGTGATAAAAAAGCGGAAAAAAGGGGGGGGATTGTATTAATGAACAAAAATTATTATTTAGATGAATCTTTGAGAATTATAGAGGATGAATTGTATTATAAAAAATTACCCACAGACCCGTTACCAAAATGTAAAAAAGAATTAGAAATATTAATACAAGAAGGGTCAGAGAAGGGGTATTGAATAAAAATGAAAAAGACTATATATTGATTCAAAATCCAACCACCCCCTATTTTTATTTTCTCCCAAAGATGCAAAAAAATCCCCTTTGTCCTCCTGGGAGACCAATAATTGCGGGAGTAAATTCCCTTACAAGTAGATTGGGAGAATATGTGGATCGTATCCTACAAAATTATGTTACATCTCTCCCATCATACCTGAGAGATTTAGGACAATTATTGGGATATTTACAGGAATATAATTGGAATGAAAATTTGTGGTTAATTACAATGGATGTAGTATCTCTTTATTCGAATATACCACAGGAACAAGGAGTGAGAGTCATTAAAGAAATGTTAGATACGGATATTTTAATGCCAGACTGTCAGAAGGATTTTATTGTAAAAAGTTTGAGTTTCATTTTAAGCCATAATTATTTTATATTTGAGGATCAGTTTTTTATACAACATCACGGGACCGCGATGGGCGCGAAATGCGCACCTGTTTTTGCAAATCTCTATATGGGAAAAGTAGAAGAAATGTGCATAGAGAAAAGTCTTTATTTTAAACATATAAAATGTTATAAAAGATATATAGACGATTTGATTTTAATTTGGGAAGGGAGCAAAAATAGTTTTTATGAGTTTTTTAATTAACTTAATAATAATCAATGGGGTCTTAAATTTACTGAACATATAGATAAAGAAAACATTACTTTTTTGTATTTGGAAATATATATAAAAGAGAATAAAATTAATACACAAATGCACTTTAAATCAATTGACTCAAATGGCTATCTGCACTTTAAAAGTTGTCATCAAAAAAATTGGAAGGTTAATATTCCGTTCGGACAACTAAACAGAATAAAAAGAAACTGTTCCGAAAATAAATGCTATGAAAATCAAGCTAAAATAATAGAGAATAGATTTTTAGAAAAAGGTTATCCATCATCAATTGTTGAAGGTGCTGGAAAGAAAGCAGATCTTACCGTGAGAACAGATCAAATAAAAAAACAAAGTTTAAATTATTAGAAAAAAGATAAAAATGATAAAAATAAATAAATTATTGCACAGCATTTGTATCTCGTTTTTCCAAAGATGCCAAAAAAATTGAAAATATTTTCAAAAAAATTTGGAATATATTACAACAAGACCCCTTTCTAAAAGAAGCTTTAGGAACTAATGACTTTAGACCAAAGTTTATTTATCGGTGAGCAAGAACAGTAGCACAAGAAATTGCACCTTCGTATCCCAAACTAAATACAAATATAAATAATAAAAAAACAAAAAAAGGACAAGAAACACTGAAAGGATCTTTCAGATGTAATGAAAAGAGATGTGGTACCTGTTCACATATAGAAAACGGTAAACAGAAAATAAAAAGTGCGTCTACTGGTGAGGAAATTCCTATAAAATCTAAATTAAATTGTGCTAGCAATTTTGTTATTTATGTGCTCGGATGTTCGTGTGGGACCCAATATGTGGGCAGCACATCACAAACACTTCGAAAAAGAATAAATTCACATAGATTTAACATTAAGCATAAATATTTAAAGCATAGTGTTTCCCGTCATTTTTCAATATATCATAATGCAGATCCAGGGTTGCTACGGGTAATTCCCGTGGAGCAAATAGCAGAAGGTTTACGTAGATTCTCCACTTTATGTAGGAGAGAAAGCTTCTATATTTTTAAGCTAAATACATTGGTCCCGAATGGTTTTAATGAAAGTATAGAGCGAGTATAGATGAAATAGAATTTTAGTTACTTTAATGTCCCGGCCAATGGGCAATTGTTTCCGGGTGAATATGGGGTCACAGAACCATATAAAAGCAGTAATTGTGTTAGGAATAGGTATCCCTGAGGAAGGGGAATTTTCTCACCACAACGCGTCGTATTATATGTATTAACAAATAAATAAATTATTCTTTTGAATGAAGCTCAGTGCATTGCAGTGACTATAAAGAAAATTTTCGGACGGATCCGAAAAAAGGAGCGAATGAATAACGGTGTTTAAAGTACCTGGATGGCGTGGTGAAAGACGAACTCGTTCGCAGGCTGGCCGGATTGAAGGGGGTTTAAGGACGAATAAAAACCTCTCGCCGAAGTAAGTAGGATTGCTCCCTTGACACAGGAAATTGGCTGTATATGAATATCGATCCTGTCCGCTCTCCTATTTTTGTTTTTTGTTTCTCCATTATATCATTCGAAGTGACGAGTCACTTGCCGAGGAGGATTAATGCGGAGAAAGGACTGATATGAGAGATCACTGGTTGTATCTACGGGTTTTCTAAAGTGTGTGAGTGGTTCGAATAACCACTCATCAAGTGTAAGTGTGAATTTTATTCATTCAAAAGTGTTTTGCCAACTGAAGGATCTGTACACTGCTCCCAAAAAATAGTTTTTTTCTTTTACGTATTCTCTACATATATTCCCATCTACAGACCCATATAAGGGCTTGTTTTTGCGTGACCAATTGTACTTTGTAATGAAACCTCTCATTTTACCCTAAAATGTACAGCGAACCCCAAAATTTTTTTAGGGTGGAAATTTAAATGAAAACCACAATTTTGCACATTTTGGAGACTTTTGTTTTCACACTGCACACTTTACGGTAAAAGTGACATGTGTTCTTTATTCTGTGGGTCAATAAGATTAAAATGATACCCATGGCTACATACTTTTATATTTTTGTACCGCTTAAAAAAAATCTAAAACTTTTTGTACAAAATCAGTAATCTAAAATAGCTCTATTTTGACCACCTATAACTTTTAATTTCTCCGTATATAGGGCGGTATGAGGGCTAATTTTTTGGCGCCCTCATCTGTACTTTTTATCGATACCACATGTGCATATATAAAACTTTTAGATAAATATTTATTAATTTTTTTTAATAAAATGCCACAAAAAAGCGGCATTTTTGGACTTTTTTATTTTTTACGTTTACGCCATTCACCGTATGGGACCGTATTAACATTATATTTTGATATTTCAGACATTTACGCAT
The DNA here is from genome assembly GCF_029499605.1 of Hyla sarda. NCBI lineage: Eukaryota > Metazoa > Chordata > Amphibia > Anura > Hylidae > Hyla > Hyla sarda. Next base: position 149,018,510 of record NC_079195.1, on the reverse strand, counting down.
GCGGCGATACCAACTATGTTTATAAGAAAAAATACGCTTTTTGGGGGTAAAATTTGAAAAACGGACAATTTTCCTTTTTATTGTGGGAGGGGATTTTTCTTTTTTTTTTAACACTTTTTATGTCCCCATAGGGGACTATCTATAGCAATCCTTTGATTGCTAATACTGTTCGGTGCTATGCATAGGACAATGCACTGATCAGTATTATCAGTGATCTTCTGCTGTGGTCTGCTCGATCTCAGACCAGAGCAGAAGACCCCGGGAGATGGCCAGAGCCAGGTGAGGGGACCTCCGGCCGCCATGCTGGATGATCAGATCGCCGCGGCAGCGCTGCGGGCGATCCGATCATCCATTCAAAGTACTGCACTGCCACAGATGCCGTGATCTGTATTGATCACGGCATTTAAGGAGTTAATGGCGGACATCCGCGCGATCCTGCATGTCGGCCTTTACTGGCGGGTCCCTGGCGGGAACCTGCCGTTTATGACGCAAGCACCGTTCTGATGCTCGCAGTCATACACAGGACGTAATGAAAAAACAAGATAACTTAGGTATCACATTAATCACATTGACCTACTGATTAATGATAAAGTACCATTTTTACCATAAAGTGCACTGTAGGGAAACCAAACCCCCAGGGCATAGCCTGGCTGACTGATTGAATGGTCACATGTTAGCTGTGCTCCGCTAAACTCAGCTCCTTAAAGCGACCACACAGCACGCACTGTCACTTATTTTACACCCGCGGACATGGGATCATCTGGAGAACATGCTGGGACGAAAGAAGAACTGCTAGATTTTACTTTTCCCGGGTGCTGGCTGCCTTCCAAGATGGCGCCGGCGGCACCTGTGACTCAGAGCCCGCGCACTCTCAACCTGCTGCATGGACTCTGCTACTTTACGGAGGGGCTCCTCCTCTGACCCTGCGCTGCACGAGACCTGCCTACCGCCGAACTGTGCGATCCTGAAGTTGGCACACATATCTCCAGATACTGCCACCTCTGCCCGCCAGCAGAACCATGAGTCTGTTTCTCCTCACTGCCATCCCCTCTCCTCCAGCCTACCTCCATCACCCTCTGGTAGCCCGCTGAAGCAACAGCCCAGCCATTCCTCTCCTGCTGCTGGTTCCGGAGTTCAGGACTGGGGCCTGGATGCTACCCTCCCGCTGGAGGATGGTGATGGCCTGGGGTCATTGTCTGTGTATGACAGATCCCTCACAGACTAGTGTTGCTCACGAATATTTGCAATGCGAATATTCGTTGTGAAAAAGCATATTCGATAATTCGCGAATATTTAGAATATCTCGAATAATATTTGCGCTTAAACACAGATCACATTATAGTGATCTTCTTCGACGGATAAATGCATTGCTGGAATGATTAGAGACCCTTGGGCGAGAATCGGAGGCGATTAGTTTGTAAATGCGAATATTCTTATTGCGAATATTCGCGAATATTTTCCATGCCCTTCTTATGCCTCTGAGCCAATGAGAGTTCTGCAACCACAGTTGTCAGAGGTTAGCAACCTCCCTAGCAACCAATAGAAACTTGCTGGCACGATCAGTATACAAGATCACTTCCAGCAGTATTTCCTTGCAGATTCAAATGGTGGTTTTGAGAGTGGAGTGCTTCTGTCATTTTTCCAGCGTCCTTTGAGCTTTGTGCTTCATAGACCCAACTGCTTTTTTTCAAAGCAAAGATCTGAGTACAGATATTGTAGTTGATGTGAACTGCAGTCCTATGTAACACCACAGATAACACCTTGATAACTCTCTGAGTACAATGTTAATTATGCTAAATAGCATGGAAAGTGGCGACCCTACCTAAACACACGTTTCCCAACCAGGGTGCCTCCAGCTGTCCAGGCATGCTGGGAGTTGTAGTTTTGCAACAGCTGGAGACACACTGTTTGGGAAACACTGCTATCTGATCTTATATCATAACTTTTAAACTAGTCTAAAATGCAGTTAAATATAATTAAATAACAGTGGTGAAATTACTTACACAAATCAGCAGGTTTTCCTCACTTGATGTAAAGTTACTCCCCACCATCTTCGCAGGGCAGCAGAAAATCGCGATGCGAAAAGCAACTGGCAAAGAACCAGGAAATGATCTCCGTTCTCGCATGATGTCATAGCAAGCATGCGCAGACGAGCAAAATTTTGCAATAGCGAAATTTTGCAATAAAAAAGAAAAACCATCACGAATATTCGAATTTCATGAATATTCATCCTCATATTCACGAAATATCGTGAATTCGAATATGGCATATGCCGCTCATCACTATCACAGACTTGATCCATCACAGACTCTGCTATGAAGGGCATGCTGTTTGTCCTCCAACAGTCCTTTAGAAAGGACATTCAAGCCATGATTACCCCTCTTAACCAGCCTAGCGGTATTCCCGAGCGTGACTCGGGGTTAATTTTCGCTGCTAGAAGCGGTAACCCCAAGTCACGCTCGGGGTAGAATTGCAGAGTTGCTGTGCGGGCTGCACAGTATATCGCAAAAGCAATCAAATCGCGATTTTTGCTTTTTGCGATGTAGTGATGCAGCCCCCGGGAAAATATGTGATTATCTGCTCGGGTCGGCTCCCGTGGCGGGGGCCGGCCAGAGCAGGTAAAGACATATACTAAAAGTCAGTGTTTCTCAACCAGGGGGCCTCCAGATGTTGCAAAACTACAACTCTCAGCATGCCTGGACAGCCAAAGGCTGTCCGGGCATGCTGGGAGCAGTAGTTTCACAACAGCTGGAGGCCCCCTGGTAGAAAAACCCTGAACTAAGTGTAAAAGTAAAACGGAAGAAAATAAAAAAACCTTTTGCTCACCTAATCCCGGTCCCTGCAGATGTCGTTCCCCTCCGTGCGCTCTGGTCACTGCTCTATTCATCTTACAGGACCTTTCCCTTTTCAGCCAATCACAGGCCGCAGTGGTGTAAAGCCTGTGATTGGCTGAAGGGGAAAGGGCTTGTTCTGCAGCAAATACACTAGGTTTGAAATCTGCCCGGCAAACCTAGTGTATTCTGCTGCAGGACAAGACAAGGTGACAGAGGGGGGAATGTGACACAGGGGAGAATGTAACAAGGGGTGGGGGGGAATGTGACATAGGGGGGAATGTGACAAGGGGGGGGGGATGTGACAGGGGGAGGAATGTGACAAAGGGGGGATGTGACAGGGGGGGGAGTGGAATGTAACATGGAGGGGGGAGAATGTAACAAGGGGGGGAGAATGTAACAAGGGGGGGAATGTGACGGGGGGGATGAATGTGACTGGGGGGGGAGAGTGTAACAAGGGGGGGGGGAATGTGACAGGGGGGATGAATGTGACAGGGGGGGGGGGAGAATGCAACAAGGGGGGGGGAATGTGACAGGGGGGAATGTGACAAGGAGGGGGAGAATGTGATATGGGGGGGGAAATGTGACAAGGGAGGGGGAATGTGACGGGGGGGGGGGGAGATGTGGAATTTCAATGCAAAAAATTGTACCGCTTTTGGTACAAATTTCCAGACGGAATCATACCGCTAGGGAGGTTAATCTTGCTGTGGATGATCTGGGGGGAGGCAGGGTTCATCTTATTGAAAACAAGTTCGGGGAATATGTAGCCTCCCACAAAACCCTAATTGATCTGCAAATTACTGCAAAAAAAGTAGTCCTTCCCTTCCATGATACCTTGCTTTGTTGTATCCTTAACCCCTTAATGATGCAGGATGTAAATGTACGTCCTGGTGAGCTGGTACTTAACGCACCAGGACGTACATTTATGTCCTATACATAACCTCGAGCATCGGAGCGATGCTTGGGTCATGCACGGCAGGTCCCGGCTGATGATAGAAGCCAGGGACCCGCCAGTAATGGCCGACATCCACGATAGCACGGATGTCCGCTATTGACTCCTCAGATGCCGTGATCAATACAGATCACAACATCTGCAGCATTGCGGTCACTAAAATGGATGATCAGATCACCCACAGCTCTGCTGCGGCGATCCGATCATCCAGAACGGCAGACGGAGGTCCCCTCACCTGCCTCCGCTGCCTTCCACGGGTCTTCTGCTCTGGTCTGAGATTGAGAAGACCAGAGTAGAAGATCACTGATAACACTGATCAGTACTATGCCCTATGCATAGCACTGAACAGTATTAGCAATCGAATGAATGCTATAAATAGTTCACTATGGGGACTATTAAACTGTAAAAATAAAAGTAAAAAAAGTAAAAACATAAAAGTAAAAAATAATTTGAAAAACCCCCTCCCCCAATAAAAACGTAAATTGTCAAATTTTCCCTATTTGACCCCCAAAAAGTGTTAAAAACATATTTATAAACATATTTGGCATTGCCACGTGCCTAAATATCCAAACTATTAAAATATAATGTTAATGATAAAAAAAAATCTAACTTGCTGCTTTTTTATAACATTTTATTCCCCCAAAAATTGATAAAAAATGTATTTAAAGTTTTATATAAGCAGATATGATACCAATAAAAAGTACAGATCACGGCACAAAAAATTAGCCTTCATACCACTGCTTATACGGTGGTTATGGGTCTTCAAAATAGGGGGATTTTAAACGTACTAATTTGGTTAAAAAGTTTGTTAATTTTTTTAAGTGCAACAGTAATAAAAAATAGTTATCATGGGTATCATTTTAATCATATTGACCCAAAGAATAAAGAACACATGTCATGTACATAGCCCCTAAAAAGTACTGGAAGGATTAAGATTTTTTAATAAAAGTCATTTACAAATCTGTTTAACTTTCTGGCACCAGTTGTGTTAAAAAACAAAGTTTTCCACGTGAGTACCCCTTTAACCCCTTAAGGACCCTTGATGTATGTGTACGTCATGGCACCCTGGTACTTATGGATCCATGACGTATGCGTACGTCATGGGAATTCCGGTCCCCGCCACGCACTGGGCGGGATCGGACCGGGATGCCTGCTGAAATCATTCAGCAGGCATCCCGTGCAAATGCCCAGGGGGGGTCATCAGACCCCTACATGTCGGCGATTGCCGCAAATTGCAGGTGAATTCACACTTGCGATTTGCGCGATTCTGGGTAATACGGGACTAAGGTGACCTGGAAAATAAGGGGGAAAATAAGCGACGACCAATAGCAGATCAGGGGCAGGGGGTTAACTTTCGGTTTCCCTGTTCTGCCCACCCACAATAGGCGGGACAGAACGGGGAAACTGACAGAGGACCGGCACCAAAGATTCACTTACCCATCCGACGGCAGCGGGAAACGGGGATCGGGGGGGCGGTGATGTCGTGCGGCTGGCTCCCTGGATCCTACGGAAGCCACTATACAGTGGTCTCTAAACTGTAGCCCTCCAGATGTTGCAGAACTACAACTCCAAGCATGCCCAGACCGCTATTTGCATGCTGGGATTTGCAGTCTACAGCTGGAGGGCTACAGTTTTGAGATCACTGTGTAGTGATCTCTAAACTGTGGCCCTCTATATCTTGCAAAACTACAACTCCTAGCATGCCCACACAGCAGTTTGCTGTCTCGGCATGCTGGGAGTTGTAATTGCGTAACAGCTGTTGCATAACTACATCTCCCAGCATGCACATCGGCGATCAATACATGCTGGAAGTTGTAGTCTTGAAATAGCTGGAGGCACACTGGTTGGTAAATACTGAGTTAGATAACAGAACCTAATGGAAGGCTTTCCAACCTGTGTGCCTCCAGCTGTTGCAAAAGTACAACTCCCAGCATGCACGGTCTGTCAGTACATGCTGGGAGTAGTAGTTTTGAAACAGCTGGAAGTTTGCCCCCCCATGTGAATGTACAGGGTACATTCACACAGTAAGTTTCCTGCTTGAAGTTTGAGCTGTGGCAAATTTTTTGCCGCAGCGAAAACTCCTAGCGGCAAACTGTAAACCTCCGCCAGTGTGAATGTACCCTAAAAACACTACACTACACTAACACATAATAAAGGGTAAAAACACTACATATACACCCCCTTACACTGCCCCCCCCCCCCCAAATAAAATTGAAAAACGTATTGTATGGCAGTGTTTCCAAAATGGAGCCTCCAGCTGTTGCAAAACAACAACTCCCAGCATTTCCAGACAGCCACTCATTGTCCAGGCATGCTGAGAGTTTAGCAACAGCTGGAGGCACCCTGTTTGGGAATCACTGGCATAGAATACCCCTATGTCCACCCCTATGCAATCCCTAATTTAGTCCTCAAATGCGCAAGGCCCTCTCTCACTTCGGAGCCCTGTCGTATTTCAAGGAAACAGTTTAGGGCCACATATGGGGTATCTCCGTACTCAGGAGAAATTGTGTGGGTCTTTTTCTCCTTTTACCCCTTATGAAAAGGAAAAGTTGGGGGCTACACCAGCCTGTTAGTGTAAAAAAATAAAAAAATGTACACTAACAGGCTGGTGTTGCCCCATACTTTTTATTTTTATTTTAATGTTTTATTGGTTTTATATTGGAAATTCAGAGCAATAAAACACAACAGACATGAAGCACCAGAAACAAGGTACAAACATAAACAGTCAACTCTGTGTGGAGTCATAGAACAGAACAAACAGAGTAATGAAAGTTATCCTCTTACAATTTAATATATGGAGCAGAAGTAACGTCTACTCCAGTACTGTACTGGGTCACTCTTATATGGTAACTTTGACAACAGTATCAAGCTGTCCACAACAATCAGAAATCAACTGCCGTGGAATTGATGTAATGCTAAATATATAACATCTGGTGTGTTCGACAGTCAATTCCCCATGTGTAGCAAGAAGTGCCAACAGGTAGGCTCCCTAGAAACAGTGAGGAGAGAGTATAAAGAATGAAAGGGGTATTCCAGGCCAAAACTTTTTTTTTCTATATCAACTGGCTCCGGAAAGTTAAACAGATTTGTAAATTACTTCTATTAAAAAATCTTAATCCTTCCAATAGTTATTAGCTTCTGAAGTTGAGTTGTTGTTTTCTGTCTAACTGCTCTCTGATGACTCACGTCCTGGGAGCTGTGCAGTTCCTATGGGGATATTCTCCCATCATGCACAGCTCCCGGGACATGACATCATCATTGAGCAGTTAGACAGAAAACTTCAGAAGCTAATAACTATTGGAAGGATTAAGATTTTTTTTAATAGAAGCAATTTACAAATCTGTTTAACTTTCTGGAGCCAGTTGATATATATAAAAAAAGATTTTGCCTGGAATACCCCTTTAAAGGAAAGTGAGGGGGAGGAAAAAGGAAACAAGAAAGTCTGGTAGAAGAAAACTCAGATGATTGTGAGACTCGACATGAGAGGCCCACCTCAACGGGTGCACTAGGTCAACAGGGAGAGTTGTAGTGGGGGCTGTGAAGCCACAATTCCCAGTGTCGTAAAATTGCAAATCTCTTGATTGTGTGAGAGCAAACATTCTCTCATATTCACAGGATAAATAAACATAAGCAAGTATTTCAGACAAAGTAGGGGCTATCGGCAATTTCCACTTTCTAGTAATGCATAACTTCGTAGACATACCCAGATGAGCTATTAATGTCCTAGCATGAGCAGGATATTTGTTTAAACGAAGAAGGAGCAAAGCTGTGTCCGGGGACAATACAGTGCTACTTCTCAATAATCTATTGATCACCAATTCAATACCTTTCCACACAGGGAGAAGCACAGGGCATTCCCACAATGTGTGTAGTAGTGTTCCCACAGCACCGCATCCGCGCCAGCATGTATCAGCATAAGACGGTTCGACTTTCTGGAGCCTATAGGGAGTGTAGTACCACCTATATAACGTCTTAAACATAGCCTCCTGATGTCCCGTGCATTTTAAGGTGCGTCGAACACATCTTAAAGCTGACTGCCATTCCTCTAATGAGAAGGACATATTGAGATCCCTTTCCCACTTCGACATGTAGGGGAAAAGCTGTAGATTAGATTTATTATCTATGAGATAATAGAAAAAGGAGATACTGCCCGCAGACCCACTGTCAGAGGAATGGATATTGGAATGGTTAGAAAAAGATACAATAATTTCGAAAGTAGCAGCGTCTTAAATGCCGCTAAACGTCCAAACCAAGATAAAAAATGTTTGGAGCAGGCTGCAATTGAAGAGGACAGGTCCGATATCAATGGGACAAAATTGGCTCTAAATAGAGATGAGGAAGGGTTCATTAGGTGGATGCCTAAATACAATATTTGACCCTTTAGTAAACATTAAAAAAAGTATTTTGTAGGGAATCTAACAGGGAGGGGGAAATGCCTACTGATAGGGCCTGGGACTTCGATACATTCAGTTTATAGTATGACAGCATACTAAAGTGATCAATGAGTTAGAAAAGTGAGATCAGGGAGGACATGGGATTGGTCAGGGTCAGTATCACATCGTTTGCAAAAAGTGCAAGTTTGTGTTCCGTACTACCTATCCTTACTCCTGTAATGTCAGTATTAAGTTGTATAGCCTGAGCCAACGGTGAGTAAAAATATCAACAGTGTCAAGGGACAACCCTGTCATGTCCCGTTCGACAGGGTGAACCAGTCAGAACGAGCTCCAGTAGTGAAAACACTAGCCACTGGGTTAGAATACAGGGCTTGGATTGCTGTGAGTATAAAACCTGAAAAGCCAAATGCCCGTAATGTCGAGAAGTTATACTGCCAGTTCACCCTGTCGAACACTTTTTCAGCATCTAAGGTCAGAAAGACGGCAGGGACTCCCTTAAGCTCACTATGCTGCAAGATAGAGATCCCCCTCCTCGTGTTGTCTGCTGCCTGTCTCCCCAATGTGAACTCCACTTGGTCCCTACCCACTAATTTTGGCAAATAGGGCTTAAGACGGGATGCCAGAATTTTAGCGTATAATTTAGCATCTCCATTCAGAAGAGATATAGGGCGATAATTAGATGGTTGATCAGCGGGCTTGCCCGGTTTAGGGATTGTAATTATTAAGGCATCAAGAAGGTACCCAGTTTCCATCGCCATAGTTACATAGTTAGTACGGTCGAAAAAAGACATATGTCCACAAAGTTCAACCAGGGAATTGAAGGGTAGGGGTGTGGTTGGATATTGGGGGAAGGGATGGGATTTTATATTTCTGCATAAGCATTAATGTTATTTTGTTCCAGGAATGTATCTAACCCTGTTTTAAATTTATTAATTGTTCCTGCTGTGACTAGTTCCTGAGGTAGACTGTTCCATAAATTCACAGTTCTTATGGTAAAGAAGGCGTGTCACCCCTTGAGACTAAACCCTTTCTTCTCCAAACAGAGGGAGTGCCCCCTTGTCCTTTGAGGGGGCTTAACCTGGAACAGTTTTTCTCCATATGTTTTGTATGGTCCATTAATATATTTATATACGTTTATCATTTCCCCCCTTAAACGTCTCTTTTCAAGACTAAACAATTGTAACTCCTTTAATCGCTCCTCATAGCTAAGATGTTCCATGCCCCATATTAGTTTAGTAAAGCTTCTCTGCACCATTTCCAGCAACACAGTGTCCCTTCTATGGACTGGTGACCAAAACTGAACAGCATATTCCAGGTGAGGCCGTACCAATGCTTTATAAAGGGGGAGTATTATGTCCCTGTCCCTCGAGTCCATGCCTCTTTTGATACATGACAATATCCTGCCGGCCTTGGAAGCAACAGCCTGACATTGCATGCTATTCTGTAGTCTGTGATCTACAAGTACACCCAGATCCTTCTCTACCAGAGACTCTGCCAGTTTAACCCCCCCCCAAGACATACGACGCATTCATTTTATTAGTACCCAGATGCATAACTTTACATTTATCCACATTGAACCTCATTTGCCAAGTGGATGCCCAGACACTTAGTCTATCCAAGTCATCTTGTAACCTATACACATCCTCTATAGACTGTACCGTGCTACAAAGCTTGGTGTTATCTGCAAAGATAGAAACAGAGCTGTTAATGCCATCCTCTATATCATTGATAAATAAATTAAACAACAGCGGTCCCAGTACTGAACCTTGGGGTACACCACTAATAACCGGGGACCAATCAGAGTACGAATCATTGACCACCACTCTCTGGGTACGATCCATGAGCCAGTGTTCAATCCAGTTACAAACTAAAGTTTCCAAGCCCAAAGACCTTAACTTATCTGTCAGACGTCTATGAGGGACAGTATCAAACACTTTAGCAAAATCCAGAAACACTATATCCACAGTCATTCCTCTGTCAAGGCTTCTACTCACCTCTTCATAAAAGCAAATTAGATTGGTTTGACAACTTCTATCCTTAGTAAACCCATGCTGGTTATCACTTATAATACAATTATCCCCTATGTATTCCTGTATGTAATCCCTTATAAGTCCTTCAAACAATTTACCCACAATGCACGTTAAACTTACCGGTCTATAATTTCCTGGGGAAGACCTAGAGCCCTTCTTGAAGATTGGTGCCATGTTAAACACCGGTAAGATATGTGGTAACAAAACCGAGAGGAAACATTTGTAATATTCATTAGGAAGGCCATCTGAGCCCGGTGGCTTCCCTGTCGGAAAAGATCCAACAGCTCATCCATCAGGGCAGTGATGGGAACATTAAGGGCTTCAAGTGCAGGGAGGACAATTTAGATGAGTGAAGGGAGGAGAGGAAGTTATTAATGAATTCTTGTTGGGGTAATGGAGATGCAGGATCTAGATTAAGGTTATAGAGTGACTCATAATAGGACTTAAAAGCATTCGCTATCTGACGGGGGAGGTCTGGGGTGCTTGTGTCACAGGGTGTTTAACCCTTTAACGACCACGGACGTAAATGTACGTCCTGGTTTGGCATGACTTCCCGCACCAGGATGTACATTTACTTCTTGTGTATGACCGCGAGCATCGGAACGGTGCTTGCGTCATACACGGCAGGTTCTGGCTGCTACTAGCGATTGCGCGGATATCCGCCATTAACCCCTCAAATGCCGTGATCAATACAGATCACGGCATCTGCGGCAGTGCGGTACTTTGAATGGATGATCGGATCGCCCGCAGTGCTGCCGCGGCGATTCGTTCATCCAGCATGGCGGCCGGAGGTCCCCTCACCTTGCTCCGGCTTTCTCCCGGGGTCTTCTGCTCTGGTCTGCTCGATCACCGATAATACTGATCAGTGCTGTGTCCTATATATAGCACTGAACAGTATTAGCAATCAAAGGATTGCTATAGATAGTCCCCTATGGGGACATAAAAAGTGTAAAATAAAAGTTGAACAATGTAAAAATAAAAAGTAAAAAAAAGTGAAAAATCCCCTCCCCCAATAAAAATGAAAATTGTCTGTTTTTCCCATTATACCCCTTAAAAAGTGTCATTTTTTTAAATAAACATACTTGGTATAGCCGCATGCGTAAATGTCCATCCTATCAAAATATAATGTTAATTATCCCGTACGGTGAATGGCGTAAACATAAAAAATAAAAAATCCAAAAATGCAGCTTTTTTTTTTTAAATTAATAAAAAATTATCTAAAAGTTTTATATATGCAAATGTGGTATCGATAAAAATTACAGATGACGGTGCAAAAAATGAGCCCTCATACCGCCCAATATACGGAAAAAATGAAAAAGTTATATGTGGTCAAAAAAGGGCGATTTTAGATTACTGATTTTGTACAAAAAGTTTTAGATTTTTTTTAAGTGGTACAAAAATATAAAAGTATCTAGCTATGGGTATCATTTTAATCGTATTGACTCACAGAATAAAGAACACATGTAATTTTTACCGTAAAGAAAAGGAATAGTGTGAAGACAAAACCCTCCAAAATGCCCAAAATTGTGGTTTTCATTTACATTTTGTCCCTAAAAATTTTTTGGGGGGGTTCACCGTACATTTTATGTTTAGGTTTCATTACAAAGTACAATTGGTCACACAAAAAACAAGCCCTTATATGGGTCTGTAGATGGAAATAAAAAGGAGTTATGGATTTTAGAAGGCGAAAATAAAATTGGCCTGGTCCTTAAGGTGAAAATGGGCTTGGTCCTTAAGGGGTTAAGTGAAGAAATACGTTGTTTATAGAATGCTGGTTTCAGTTTTCTGGCAAGAAATGTGCCCCCTTTATTATCTTGCATATAAAAAGACATTTTAGACCGTTTAAGTGTTCTGCCATAGTTATATAATAATAATTTATGTAACTGGATACGTTCAGCGCGTAATTTTAGCTTAGTATCTGCTGAGAAGTGTGTCTTCTGGATGGCATCCAATATGGCAATCTTGTCAAGAGACTCCTGAAGCGCTATAGATCTGTGCTGCTTCAAAAAAGTTCCTAGTTGAATAAACTTCCCACGGATGACCGCCTTGTGCGCCATCCTCAAGGTCTGAGCACCAATGTCAGGTGTAGCATTAAGTTCAAAGTATTCCTTCAGTGTCCCCTCAATAGACAGTGAGTGTTCGGTATGTGCTATCGTGTGGGTGTTGGCCCTCCACACAAAGTCATTATGGTCAGAGTGTTTGCTCGAAAGAGTGATTGTCACGATGCCGGCTGGCAGGTAGTGGATCCTCTGTGCCAGAGAGGGATTGGCGTGGACCGTGCTAGAGGATCGGTTCTAAGTCACTACTGGTTTTCACCAGAGCCCGCCGCAAAGCGGGATGGTCTTGCTGCGGCGGTAGTGACCAGGTCGTATCCCCTAGCAACGGCTCAACCTCTCTGGCTGCTGAAGATAGGCGCGGTACAAGGGAGTAGACAGAAGCAAGGTCGGACGTAGCAGAAGGTCGGGGCAGGCAGCAAGGATCGTAGTCAGGGGCAACGGCAGAAGGTCTGGAATCACAGGCAAGGAACACACAAGGAACGCTTTCTCTGGCACTAGGGCAACAAGATCCGGCGAGGGAGTGAAGGGGAAGTGAGGTGATATAGGGAAGTGCACAGGTGTAAACACTAATTGGAACCACTGCACCAATCAGCGGTGCAGTGGCCCTTTAAATCGCAAAGACCCGGCGCGCGCGCGCCCTAGGGAGCGGGGCCGCGCGCGCCGGGACAGAACTGACGGGGAGCGAGTAAGGTACGGGAGCCGGGGTGCGCATCGCGAGCGGGCGCTACCCGCATCGCGAATCGCATCCCGGCCGGAGGTGGTAACGCAGCGCCCCGGGTCCGTGGAACCGACCGGGGCGCTGCAGTGAGGGAAGTGTAGCGAGCGCTCCGGGGAGGAGCGGGGACCCGGAGCGCTCGGCGTAACAGTACCCCCCCCCTTGGGTCTCCCCCTCTTCTTGGGGCCTGAGAACCTGAGGATCAGACTTTTGTCCAGGATATTGTCCTCAGGTTCCCAGGACCTCTCTTCTGGACCACAACCCTCCCAATCCACTAAAAAAAAAGTTCTTCCCCTGACCTTTTTAGAGGCCAAAATCTCTTTGACAGAGAAGATGTCCGAGGAGCCGGAAACAGGAGTGGGAGGAACAGATTTAGGAGAAAAACGGTTGAGGATGAGAGGTTTAAGAAGAGAGACGTGAAAGGCATTAGGGATACGAAGAGAAGGAGGAAGAAGAAGTTTGTAAGAGACAGGATTAATTTGACACAAAACTTTAAAAGGACCAAGATAGCGTGGTCCCAACTTATAGCTCGGGACACGGAAACGGACATATTTAGCGGAGAGCCATACCTTGTCTCCAGGGGAAAAAATGGGAGGAGCTCTTCTTTTCTTATCTGCGAATCTCTTCATGCGAGAAGAAGCCTGTAAGAGAGAATTTTGGGTCTCTTTCCATATGGTGGAAAGATCACGAGAAATTTCATCCACAGCGGGCAGACCAGAGGGCAAGGGGGTAGGGAGGGGGGGAAGAGGGTGACGGCCGTACACCACGAAAAACGGAGATTTGGAGGAAGATTCAGAGATTCTGAAATTATACGAGAATTCGGCCCAAGGTAGAAGATCTGCCCAGTCATCCTGGCGGGAGGAAACAAAATGTCGTAAATAGTCACCCAAGATCTGGTTAATTCTCTCTACTTGTCCATTGGATTGAGGATGGTATGCAGAAGAAAAATTTAATTTAATCTTGAGTTGTTTACAGAGAGCCCTCCAGAATTTAGACACAAATTGGACGCCTCTATCCGAGACGATCTGTGTAGGCAACCCGTGAAGACGAAAAATGTGTACAAAAAATTGTTTAGCCAACTGAGGCGCTGAAGGAAGGCCAGGAAGAGGGATGAAATGTGCCATTTTGGAGAATCGATCAACGACCACCCAAATAACAGTGTTGCCATGGGATGGGGGTAAGTCAGTAATAAAATCCATACCAATCAGAGACCAAGGTTGTTCGGGGACAGGTAGAGGATGAAGAAAACCAGCGGGCTTCTGGCGAGGAGTCTTATCCCGGGCACAGATAGTGCAGGCTCGCACAAAGTCCACCACATCAGTCTCTAGAGTCGGCCACCAATAGAAGCGAGAGATGAGTTGCACAGATTTCTTGATGCCCGCATGACCTGCGAGATGGGAGGAGTGACCCCATTTGAGGATCCCAAGGCGTTGGCGTGGAGAAACAAAGGTCTTTCCTGGAGGAGTTTGCCTGATGGAGGCTGGAGAAGTGGAAATCAGGCAGTCAGGAGGAATGATGTGTTGAGGAGAGAGTTCAATTTCAGAGGCATCTGAGGAACGAGAGAGAGCATCGGCCCTAATGTTTTTATCAGCAGGCCGAAAGTGAATTTCAAAATTAAATCGGGCAAAGAACAGAGACCACCTGGCCTGACGAGGATTCAGCCGTTGGGCAGACTGGAGGTAGGAGAGGTTCTTGTGATCGGTGTAAATAATAACTGGAAATCTTGATCCCTCCAGCAGATGCCTCCATTCCTCAAGTGCTAATTTAATGGCTAGAAGCTCTCGATCCCCGATGGAGTAGTTCCTCTCCGCCGGAGAGAAGGTCCTGGAAAAAAAACCACAAGTAACAGCATGCCCGGAAGAGTTTTTTTGTAGAAGGACAGCTCCAGCTCCCACTGAGGAGGCATCAACCTCCAATAGGAAGGGTTTAGATGGGTCAGGTCTGGAGAGCACGGGAGCCGAAGAAAAGGCAGACTTGAGTCGTTTAAAGGCGTCTTCCGCTTGAGGAGGCCAGGACTTGGGATCGGCATTTTTTTTTGTTAAAGCCACAATAGGAGCCACAATGGTAGAAAAATGTGGAATAAATTGCCTGTAATAATTGGCGAACCCCAAAAAACGTTGGATGGCACGGAGTCCGGAGGGGCGTGGCCAATCTAAGACGGCAGAGAGTTTATCTGGGTCCATTTGTAGTCCCTGGCCAGAGACCAAGTATCCTAGAAAAGGAAGAGATTGGCATTCAAACAGACATTTCTCTATTTTGGCATAGAGTTGATTATCACGAAGTCTCTGAAGAACCATACGGACATGCTGGCGGTGTTCTTCTAGATTGGCAGAAAAAATCAGGATATCGTCCAGATATACAACAACACAGGAGTATAGTAGATCACGAAAAATTTCATTAACAAAGTCTTGGAAGACGGCAGGGGCGTTGCATAGACCAAAGGGCATGACCAGATACTCAAAGTGTCCATCTCTGGTGTTAAATGCCGTTTTCCATTCATCCCCCTCTCTGATGCGGATGAGATTATAAGCACCTCTTAAGTCCAGTTTGGTAAAAATATGGGCACCTTGGAGACGATCAAAGAGTTCAGAGATGAGGGGTAGGGGGTAGCGGTTCTTAACCGTGATTTTATTAAGACCGCGGTAGTCAATGCAAGGACGTAGAGAGCCATCTTTTTTGGACACAAAGAAAAATCCGGCTCCGGCAGGAGAGGAGGATTTACGGATAAAGCCCTTTTTTAAATTTTCTTGGACGTATTCAGACATGGCAAGAGTCTCTGGGACGGACAGAGGATAGATTCTGCCCCGGGGTGGAGTAGTGCCCGGGAGGAGGTCAATGGGACAATCATAAGGCCTGTGAGGAGGTAGAGTCTCAGCTTGTTTTTTGCAAAAAACGTCCGCAAAGTCCATATAGGCCTTAGGGAGACCGGTTACATGAGGAAGCACAGGGACACGGCAAGGTTTACTGGGAACCGGTTTTAAGCAGTCCTTGGAACAAGAGGGCCCCCAACTCTTGATCTCCCCAGTGGACCAATCCAGGATTGGGGAATGGAGTTGAAGCCAGGGAAGTCCAAGAAGGATTTCAGAAGTGCAATTGGGGAGGACCAACAGTTCAATCCTCTCGTGATGAGATCCGATGCACATTAGAAGGGGCTCCGTGCGAAAACGTATAGTACAGTCCAATCTTTCATTGTTTACACAATTGATGTAGAGGGGTCTGGCGAGACTGGTCACCGGGATGTTGAACTTGTTGACGAGAGAGGCTAAGATGAAATTTCCTGCAGATCCAGAGTCCAAGAAGGCCACAGCAGAGAAGGAGAAGGCAGAGGCAGACATCCGCACAGGCACAGTAAGACGTGGAGAAGCAGAGTAGACATCAAGGACTGTCTCACCTTTGTGCGGAGTCAGCGGACGTCTTTCCAGGCGGGGAGGACGGATAGGACAATCCTTCAGGAAGTGTTCGGTACTAGCACAGTACAGGCAGAGATTCTCCATGCGGCGTCGTGTCCTCTCTTGGGGTGTCAGGCGAGACCGGTCGACCTGCATAGCCTCCACGGCGGGAGGCACAGGAACAGATTGCAGGGGACCAGAGGAGAGAGGAGCCGGGGAGAAGAAACGCCTCGTGCGAACAGAGTCCATATCCTGGCGGAGCTCCTGACGCCGTTCGGAAAAACGCATGTCAATGCGAGTGGCAAGATGGATGAGTTCATGTAGGTTAGCAGGGATTTCTCGTGCGGCCAGAACATCTTTAATGTTGCTGGATAGGCCTTTTTTAAAGGTCGCGCAGAGTGCCTCATTATTCCAGGATAATTCTGAAGCAAGGGTACGGAACTGTACGGCATACTCGCCAACGGAAGAATTACCCTGGACCAGGTTCAACAGGGCAGTCTCAGCAGAAGAGGCTCGGGCAGGTTCCTCAAAGACACTTCGAATTTCCGAGAAGAAGGAGTGTACAGAGGCAGTGACGGGGTCATTGCGGTCCCAGAGCGGTGTGGCCCAAGCCAGGGCTTTTCCAGACAGCAGGCTGACTACGAAAGCCACCTTAGACCTTTCAGTGGGGAACTGGTCCGACATCATCTCCAAGTGTAATGAACATTGGGAAAGAAAGCCACGGCAAAACTTAGAGTCCCCATCAAATTTATCCGGCAAGGATAGTCGTATTCCAGAAGCGGCCACTCGCTGCGGAGGAGGTACAGGAGCTGGCGGAGGAGATGATTGCTGGAGCTGTGGTAGTAACTGTTGTAGCATAACAGTCAGTTGAGACAGCTGTTGGCCTTGTTGCGCAATCTGTTGTGACTGCTGGGCGACCACCGTGGTGAGGTCAGCGACAACTGGCAGAGGAACTTCAGCGGGATCCATGGCCGGATCTACTGTCACGATGCCGGCTGGCAGGTAGTGGATCCTCTGTGCCAGAGAGGGATTGGCGTGGACCGTGCTAGAGGATCGGTTCTAAGTCACTACTGGTTTTCACCAGAGCCCGCCGCAAAGCGGGATGGTCTTGCTGCGGCGGTAGTGACCAGGTCGTATCCCCTAGCAACGGCTCAACCTCTCTGGCTGCTGAAGATAGGCGCGGTACAAGGGAGTAGACAGAAGCAAGGTCGGACGTAGCAGAAGGTCGGGGCAGGCAGCAAGGATCGTAGTCAGGGGCAACGGCAGAAGGTCTGGAATCACAGGCAAGGAACACACAAGGAACGCTTTCTCTGGCACTAGGGCAACAAGATCCGGCGAGGGAGTGAAGGGGAAGTGAGGTGATATAGGGAAGTGCACAGGTGTAAACACTAATTGGAACCACTGCACCAATCAGCGGTGCAGTGGCCCTTTAAATCGCAAAGACCCGGCGCGCGCGCGCCCTAGGGAGCGGGGCCGCGCGCGCCGGGACAGAACTGACGGGGAGCGAGTAAGGTACGGGAGCCGGGGTGCGCATCGCGAGCGGGCGCTACCCGCATCGCGAATCGCATCCCGGCCGGAGGTGGTAACGCAGCGCCCCGGGTCCGTGGAACCGACCGGGGCGCTGCAGTGAGGGAAGTGTAGCGAGCGCTCCGGGGAGGAGCGGGGACCCGGAGCGCTCGGCGTAACAGTGATATAGGTCTGAGAGTGGTCAGACCACGTCATCTGGCCTACAGTGGACTCTTCCACCCTGTCAATCAAGTGCCTATCTACAAGTATCATATCTATTCTAGAATAAGTATGGTACCTAGCAGAGCAGTGCGTATAGTCTCTCTCAGAGGCGTGTTGGAGCCTCCAAATGTCAAATAAATCGGTGTGAGGAAGACTGTCATTTAAATAAAAGGGTCTGTGCGAGTCCTGAGAGGAAAGATCAATCCCAGGTGAGGCAACTGTGTTGAAGTCGCCGCAGACTATCAATTTCCCCTTACACACCCTGTCAATTTTGGGAAGAACCTTCTGTATTAATGTACGCTGGCCTGAATTGGGGGCATAGAGATTCACAATTGTATTCTCCACGTTATCAATAGTACAAACTTCAATAATGTAGCGGCTCTGTGGGTCAATGAGCTGCAGGGAGATTTTTCTTGGGAAATACAGATGTGAGTATTGTGTGATATTGCTTGTGACGCAAAACCGGTGGATTCCTGGAGGAGAAGTGTGTTTCCTGCACACAAACTATATTGATGTGATTTGACACAGCTTCCCGCCACAGGAAATTCTGCTTTTGGGGGCTGTTAAGCCAATTAACATTGAAAGACATTACCTCAAGTCCCATGTCGAGAGTTAGGTCAGAGAAGAAGAAAAGGTGACTAGAGAATAGACTGGAGAGAGGAGCCCACCTGTTGGCAAAAATGAAAAAGAGATAACAAAGTCAACACAGTACTATAGCGAACTAATCAGTATATCGGTAAGTATGAGAACAGAAAATCTATATATATAAAACTCAATGGCCCACATTTATTGTTACGCCTAGCGCTCCGGGTCCCCGCTCCTCCCCGGAGCGCGTACGGCGTCTCTCTCTCCGCAGCGCCCCGGTCGGTCCCGCTGACCGGGAGCGCTGCACTGTCATGGCCGTCGGGGATGCGATTCGCACAGCGGGACGCGCCCGCTCGCGAATCGCATCCCAGGTCACTTACCCGTTCCCGTCCCCTGCTGTCATGTGCTGGCGCGCGCGGCTCCGCTAGGGCGCGCGCGCGCCAGCTCCCTGAGACTTAAAGGGCCAGTGCACCAATGATTGGTGCCTGGCCCAATTAGCTTAATTGGCTTCCACCTGCTCCCTGGCTATATCTGATCTCCTCCCTTGCACTCCCTTGCCGGATCTTGTTGCCTTGTGCCAGTGAAAGCGTTTTGTGTGTCCAAAGCCTGTGTACCAGAACTTCTGCTATCCACCCTGACTACGAACCTTGCCGCCTGCCCCCGACCTTCTGCTACGTCCGACCTTGCTTCTGTCTACTCCCTTGTACCGCGCCTATCTTCAGCAGTCAGAGAGGGTGAGCCGTTGCTAGTGGATACGACCTGGTCACTACCGCCGCAGCAAGACCATCCCGCTTTGCGGCGGGCTCTGGTGAAAACCAGTAGTGACTTAGAACCGGTCCACTAGCACGGTCCTCGCCAATCCCTCTCTGGCACAGAGGATCCACCTCCTGCCAGCCGGCATCGTGACAGTAGATCCGGCCATGGATCCCGCTGAGGTCCCTCTGCCTTATATCTCTGATATCACCACGGTGGTCGCCCAGCAATCCCGACAGATCGCCCATCTAACCCACCAGCTGTCGGAAGTGTCCACCATTGTGCAGCAACTTCAGTCGCAACTTCAGCAGCAATCATCTCCTCCGCCAGCTCCTGCACCCCTTCCGCAGCGAGTGGCCACTCCTAGCCTCCGCCTGTCCTTGCCGGACAAATTTAATGGGGACTCTAAGTTTTGCCGTGGCTTTCTTTCGCAATGTTCCCTGCACTTGGAGATGATGTCGGACCAGTTTCCTACTGAAAGGTCTAAGGTGGCTTTCGTAGTCAGCCTTCTGTCTGGAAAAGCTCTGTCATGGGCCACACCGCTCTGGGACCGCAATGACCCCGTCACTGCCTCTGTACACTCCTTCTTCTCAGAAATTCGAAGTGTCTTTGAGGAACCTGCCCGAGCCTCTTCTGCTGAGACTGCCCTGCTGAACCTGGTCCAGGGTAATTCTTCCGTTGGCGAGTACGCCATACAATTCCGTACTCTTGCTTCTGAATTTTCCTGGAATAATGAGGCTCTCTGCGCGACCTTTAAAAAAGGCCTATCCAGCAACATTAAAGATGTTCTTGCCGCACGAGAAACTCCTGTTAACCTGCATGAACTCATTCATCTAGCCACTCGCATTGACATGCGTTTTTCTGAGAGGCATCAAGAGCTCCGCCAGGAAAAGGACTTAGATCTCTGGACACCTCTCCCACAGTCTCCATTGCAATCTGCGCCTAGGCCTCCCGCCGAGGAGGCCATGCAAGTGGTTCGGTCTCGCCTGACCCTGGAAGAGAGGAATCGCCGTAAGGAAGAGAATCTTTGTCTGTACTGTGCCAGTACCGAACATTTTTTGGTGGATTGCCCTATCCGTCCTCCACGTCTGGGAAACGCATGCTCGCACCCAGCTCTCGTGGGTGTGGCGTCTCTTGATGCTAAGTCGGCTTCTCCACGTCTCACGGTGCCTGTACGGATTTCTTCTTCAGCCAGCTCTTCCCTCTCAGCCGTGGCCTGCCTGGACTCTGGTGCCTCTGGGAATTTTATTCGGGAGTCCTTGGTGAATAAATTCCGCATCCCGGTGTCCCGTCTTGTCAAGCCACTCTACATTTCCGCGGTCAACGGAGCCAGGTTGGATTGCACCGTGCGTTACCGCACGGAGCCCCTCCTAATGTGCATCGGAACTCATCACGAAAAAATTGAGTTTTTGGTCCTCTCCAGTTGCACTTCCGAAATTCTCCTTGGACTACCCTGGCTTCAACACCATTCCCCAACCCTGGATTGGTCCACAGGGGAGATCAAGGGCTGGGGTACCTCTTGCTTCAAGGACTGCCTTAAACCGGTTCCCAGTACTCCCTGCCCTGACCCTGTGGTTCCTCCTGTATCCGGTCTCCCTAAGGTCGTTATGGACTCTGCCCGCCTTAAGAAGTGCCTCTCCCCCCCTCCCAGTCCAGTCAGGCAAGCCTCGGTGCCTCCTCATGGTCCTCGTTCTGGTGTCACACTGCCCCGTGCCAGGCCTCGCCCTCTGCCCTCCCTCCCCATTCCCACTCCTGCTGTACTGCCTGCCGTTGAGGAATCCCTCCATCCTTTCCCGGTGTCCTCATCCCAAGGGAGGCAGTTACCGGACAAAGAGAAGGGGAGACCTAAGGGGGGGGGTACTGTTACGCCTAGCGCTCCGGGTCCCCGCTCCTCCCCGGAGCGCGTACGGCGTCTCTCTCTCCGCAGCGCCCCGGTCCGTCCCGCTGACCGGGAGCGCTGCACTGTCATGGCCGTCGGGGATGCGATTCGCACAGCGGGACGCGCCCGCTCGCGAATCGCATCCCAGGTCACTTACCCGTTCCCGTCCCCTGCTGTCATGTGCTGGCGCGCACGGCTCCGCTCTCTAGGGCGCGCGCGCGCCAGCTCCCTGAGACTTAAAGGGCCAGTGCACCAATGATTGGTGCCTGGCCCAATTAGCTTAATTGGCTTCCACCTGCTCCCTGGCTATATCTGATCTCCTCCCTTGCACTCCCTTGCCGGATCTTGTTGCCAGTGAAAGCGTTTTGTGTGTCCAAAGCCTGTGTACCAGAACTTCTGCTATCCACCCTGACTACGAACCTTGCCGCCTGCCCCCGACCTTCTGCTACGTCCGACCTTGCTTCTGTCTACTCCCTTGTACCGCGCCTATCTTCAGCAGTCAGAGAGGGTGAGCCGTTGCTAGTGGATACGACCTGGTCACTACTGCCGCAGCAAGACCATCCCGCTTTGCGGCGGGCTCTGGTGAAAACCAGTAGTGACTTAGAACCGGTCCACTAGCACGGTCCTCGCCAATCCCTCTCTGGCACAGAGGATCCACCTCCTGCCAGCCGGCATCGTGACATTTATCATTGTCTTTAGACTGTTTTTTGTGTCTAAAAAAGGGGCAAAAAAGGCACAAGCAGGGTTTTTTGTGCCTTTTTGTTTATACATTTCTGCTGATTTTGAGTTGCAATCCACTGATTTTGAGTTGCAATCCACTGATTTTGGCAATAGACATGATAGAAAAGGGATTTATCATTGCACTTTTTTGTAAAAAGGAGCAAAAAAGGCGCAAAGCCACTGAAAAGTCTCTACAACTACACCAGCCCAGACATGGTGTAGCTTTTTGGTGTATGTATAGACAGAAATTTCAGAAAATGAGGACCTGCACAAAATTTATCTAAACTCTTTTACCTTTTAATAAATTTGGTGCTCCTACACATTATCAGCACACAAAAAAAAGGTGTAAAAAAATGCTTCACTTGCACTGCAATGATAAATGTGAGCCAATGTGTGTATGTGTGTATGTATGTGTAACGCCGAGCGCTCCGGGTCCCGCTGCTTCCCCAGAGAGCTCGCGGCATTACTCTGCTTGCAGCGCTCCGGTCGGCGCTGCTGACCGAGAGCACTGCTACCCTGTCACCGGAGGGGATGCGATCTGCGGGACGGGACGTGCCCGCTCATGGATCGCATCCCATGTCTCTTCTCACCTGCTCCGTCCTTCCTCTGTCCCTGCCCGGCGCGCGGCACCCCTCTCTAGGGCGCGCGCGCGCCGGCTCTCTGAAATTTAAGGGGCCAGTGCACCACTAATTGGTGCCTGGCCCAATCTAGTCCAATCACTGTTTTCCCTATAAAACATCACTTCCCCTTCCTGTCCCTGCCGGATCTTGTTGCCTAGTGCCTAGAGAAAGCGTTCCAGTGTGTCCTTGGCTGTGTTTCCAGAATCTCTGCTGTTGCCCCTGACTACGAACCTTGCCGTCTGCCCTGACCTTTCTGCTACGTCTGACCTTGCCTTGCCTTGTCCTTTTGTACCGCGCCATCTCAGCCGCCAGAGAGGTTGAGTCGCTACTGGGAGGAACGACCTGGGGGTTACCTGCTGCAGCAAGTCCATCCCGCTTTGCGGCGGGCTCTGGTGAATACCAGTAACCCCTTAGACTCCGTTCCCCTGGTATGGCCCACGCCATCACCTCTCTGGTACAGAGGATCCACTTCCAGTGTCCTCACCCTCCTCCAACCCGGATCCTGACAGTAGATCCCGCCATGGATTCCGCTGAGGTGCCGCTACCTAGCCTTGGAGACCTTACCTCCTTTGTGGCCCAACAGTCTCAACAAGTAGTCCAGCAAGGACATCAGTTGTCACAACTGACTGCAATGGTTCAGCAACTTCTGCCTCTACAGCCATTTTCTCCGCCAATTCCTCAATTGCAAGCTGCCGCTTCCAGCACCAGAGTCCGTCTTTCTCTTCCGGATAAGTTTGATGGGGACTCTAAGTTGTGCCGTGGCTTCCTGACCCAATGTTCTCTGCACTTGGAGCTGTTGGCTGACCAGTTTCCCACGAAAAGGTCTAAGGTGGCATTCGTGGTCAGCTTATTCTCTGGAAAGGCGTTGTCTTGGGCCACTCCGCTTTGGGACCGCAACGATCCTGCCACCGCTTCAGTCCAGACCTTCTTCTCAGAAATATGCTCTGTTTTTGAGGAACCAGCCCGGGTTTCTTCAGCCGAGACGGCCTTGTTGAATCTTGTTCAAGGAAACTCTACAGTGGGCTATTACGCCATTCAGTTCCGGACTCTTGCCTCAGAATTAGCCTGGAATAATGAGGCTCTCTGCGCAACCTTCAAGAAGGGTTTATCCAGCCACATCAAAGATGTTCTGGCCGCACGAGAGATACCCTCAACCCTGTCTGAACTAATCCATTTGGCCACCCGCATTGATATACGTTTTTCAGAAAGGCGACAGGAGCTACGCCAAGAAAAGGATCTCGTTCACACCAGGCGGTTTCCCCGCCCAACACCTCTCTTCCAGCATCCGCTGCAACCTGTGACTGTGCCTTCCGCCGAGGAGGCTATGCAAGTGGATCGGTCTCGCCTGACCCAACTTGAGAGGACTCGCCGCAGGAATGAGAACCTTTGCCTTTACTGGGCGAGCTCCGAGCATTTCCTGAATGACTGTCCTATTCGTCCTCCGCGTCTGGGAAGACGCACGCACCTAGTAAATGTGGGAGAGGCGTTACTGGGTGTGGATTCTACCTCTCCACGCTTAACTATTCCTGTACGGATTTCTTTGCCTGCTAAATCTGCCTTTTCTGCCGTGGCCTTTCTGGACTCTGGTTCAACAGGTAACTTCATTGAGGCCTCATTAGTCAACAGATTCAACATCCCTGTGACCCGTCTCGACAAGCCTCTCTTCATTTCTTCTGTCAGTGGACAGAATCTGGACTGTACCGTGTGCTATCGCACAGTGCCCTTGCGCATGAACGTAGGTGTCCTCCATCATGAGGAGATTGAATTTTTTGTGCTTCCCAACTGTACTTCTCAAGTTCTACTAGACTTGCCTTGGCTCCAGCTCCACTCTCCTACTCTCGACTGGTCTTCTGGGGACATTAGAAGTTGGGGTCCTACCTGTCACCAGAGATGCCTTAAGACCTTACCCATCAGTCAAGTAACCGTCGCTTCTTCTCTGCCAGGCATGCCTAAGGCCTACCAGGACTTTTCCGATGTTTTTTGTAAAGAGCAAGCAGAGGTCTTACCACCACACAGACCCTTTGACTGCCCTATTGACTTGCTTCCTGGTACTTCTCCACCGCGTGGCAGGATTTATCCGCTCTCTGCCCCAGAGACCCAAGCCATGTCCGAGTATATTCAAGAAAATCTAAAAAAAGGATTTATCAGAAAATCTTCGTCTCCTGCTGGAGCAGGATTCTTCTTCGTTGCTAAGAAAGATGGAACCCTACGCCCATGCATTGATTACCGCGGTTTAAATAAAATTACCGTTAAGAATCGTTATCCACTCCCCCTTATCTCTGAACTGTTTGACCGTCTGCGGGGAGCGAAAAATTTTACCAAACTCGATCTAAGAGGGGCTTATAATCTTATCCGTATACGTGAAGGAGACGAGTGGAAAACTGCATTCAACACCCGTGACGGACATTTTGAGTATCTTGTCATGCCTTTCGGCCTTTGCAACGCCCCAGCAGGTTTCCAGGACTTTGACAATGAGATTTTTCGTGACATGCTATATACTTGTGTAGGGGTCTACCTGGATGACATTCTTATTTTTTCTTCTAACCCTGAGGAACATCGCCTCCATGTCCGTCAGGTGTTACAGCGCCCACGCAAAAATCACCTTTATGCTAAGATTGAAAAGTGTCTCTTTGAACGCAGTAGTCTACCTTTCTTGGGTTACATTGTGTCCAGCCAAGGCCTGCAAATGGATCCTGTCAAACTCTCTGCGGTTCCGGATTGGCCACGCCCCTCTGGATTGCGAGCTATCCAACGCTTCCTTGGCTTTGCTAATTACTATTGTCAATTTATTCCCCACTTCTCCACCATCGTTGCACCTATTGTAGCATTGACCAAAAAAGACGCGAACCCGAGGTCCTGGCCATCTATGGCGGAGGAGGCCTTTAATCTGCTCAAGGCTGCCTTCGCTTTTGCACCTGTTCTGTCCAGGCCTGACCCCTCGAAGCCTTTTATCCTTGAAGTAGATGCTTCTTCTGTTGGTGCCGGTGCCGTTTTAACTCAAAAGACCACTACTGGGAAAAATCGCACGTGTGACTTTTTCCCCAAGACCTTCTCTCCTGCAGAAAAAAATTATTTGATTGGAGATCGTGAGCTTTTAGCCATTAAATTGGCACTCGAGAAGTGGAGACATCTTCTAGAAGGGTCCCTGCATCCCTTCATCATTTACACGGACCATAAAAATTTATCGTATCTCCAGACTGCCCAGCGATTAAATCCTCGCCAAGCTAGATGGACATTGTTTTTTGCCCGCTTCAATTTTGAAATTCATTTTCGTCCAGCCGACAAAAAAGTTAGAGCTGATGCACTATCACGTTCCACCGATGTTTCCGAATCTGAAGCCCCTCCACAGCACATCATACCTCCTGAGTGTCTCATCTCCTCCGCTCCTACCACTCTTGTGCAAGTTCCTCCAGGGAAGACCTTAGTACCTCCACGCCTTCGCCACAAGATTCTTAAATGGGGTCATTCTTCTCTTTTGGCCGGACATGCTGGTGTCAAGAAGTCAGAGCAGTTGATTTCCAGACACTATTGGTGGCCCACCTTGCAGAAGGATGTGACAGATTTTGTTCGGGCTTGTACTACCTGTGCCCGTGACAAGACTCCACGCCAGAAGCCGGCAGGTCTCCTCCTTCCTTTACCTGTACCTGAACAGCCATGGTCCCATATTGGTATGGACTTCATCACCGATCTGCCACCATCCCGCAATAATACAGTCATCTGGGTGGTCGTTGATCGTTTTTCTAAAATGGCTCATTTTGTTCCTCTGCCGGGTCTTCCTTCTGCACCTCAATTGGCGAAACAATTTTTTCTTCATATTTTTCGCTTCCACGGGCTTCCCACGCACATCGTCTCAGACAGAGGCATCCAGTTTGTTTCTAAATTTTGGAGGGCACTCTGCAGTCAATTAAAAATCAAACTAAATTTTTCTTCTGCTTACCACCCTCAATCCAACGGTCAAGTGGAAAGAGTAAATCAGATACTTGGTGACTACCTGCAACATTTTGTCTCCTCTCGCCAAGACGATTGGGTGGACCTCTTGCCCTGGGCTGAATTTTCGTACAACTTTAAAAACTCTGAGTCTTCTTCCAAGTCCCCATTTTTTGTGGTGTACGGCCATCACCCGCTTCCCCCCCTCCCTATCCCCACTTCCTCTGGGGTTCCTGCCGTTGATGAATTCACGCAAGATTTTTCTTCCATTTGACGTGAGACTCAAAAGTCGCTTCTACTGGCCTCATCTCGAATGAAGGCGCATGCTGATAAAAAGAGGATTCCTCCAGTATTTTCCCCTGGTGACAAGGTATGGCTTTCTGCTAAGTATATTCGATTCCGTATACCCAGTTACAAGTTGGGCCCCCAATTTTTAGGGCCTTTCAAAGTCAAAAAACAAATCAACCCTGTCTCTTACCAACTTCATCTGCCCTCCTCTCTCCGTATTCCTAACTCCTTCCATGTCTCTCTACTCAAACCTGTTGTTCTTAACCGCTATTCTCCCAAAGTCACTCTTCCTGCTCCTGTCTCTGGATCCTCTGATATCTTCTCTGTGAAAGAGATCCTCGCCTCCAGGGTTGTCCGAGGTAAAAGATTTTTTCTCGTTGATTGAGAGAATTGTGGCACCGAAGAGAGATCCTGGGAACCCGAGGTCAATATCCTTGACAAGGAACTCATTTGTAGATTTCTGGGTTCCAAAAAGAAGGGGAGACCCAAGGGGGGGGTGGGGTACTGTAACGCCGAGCGCTCCGGGTCCCGCTGCTTCCCCGGAGCGCTCGCGGCGTTACTCTGCTTGCAGCGCTCTGGTCGGCGCTGCTGACCGAGAGCACTGCTACCCTGTCACCGGAGGGAATGCGATCCGCGGGACGGGACGTGCTCGCTCACGGATCGCATCCCATGTCTCTTCTCACCTGCTCCGTCCTTCCTTTGTCCCTGCCTGGCGCACGCGGCACCGCTCTCTAGGGTGCGCGCGCCGGCTCTCTGAAATTTAAGGGGCCAGTGCACCACTAATTGGTGCCTGGCCCAATCTAGTCCAATCACTGTTTTCCCTATAAAACATCACTTCCTCTTCCTGTCCCTGCCGGATCTTGTTGCCTAGTGCCTAGAGAAAGCGTTCCAGTGTGTCCTTGCCTGTGTTTCCATAATCTCTGCTGTTGCCCCTGACTACGAACCTTGCCGCCTGCCCTGACCTTTCTGCTACGTCTGACCTTGCCTTGCCTTGTCCTTTTGTACTGCGCCATCTCAGCCGCCAGAGAGGTTGAGTCGCTACTGGGAGGAACGACCTGGGGGTTACCTGCCGCAGCAAGTCCATCCCGCTTTGTGGCGGGCTCTGGTGAATACCAGTAACCCCTTAGACTCCGTTCCCCTGGTACGGCCCACGCCATCACCTCTCTGGTACAGAGGATCCACTTCCAGTGTCCTCACCCTCCGCCAACCCGGATCCTGACAGTATGTATGTATGTATGAATGTATGTATGTATGTATGTGTGTATGTTCCATCATCATGTCCAAACGGCTAAAGATATTAACATGAAACTTGGCACACATGTTACTTATATGTCAGCAACAAACATAGGATAGGTGATTTAACCCTTACTCACCCCCATTTGCCAGGGGCGGGGTTTATGTTTAAAGTCCCATACAAGTCTATGGGAAATATATGTTACTGCATAACTTTCAAACGGCTGGAGATATTTTGATAATACTTGGTCACATGTTACTTATATGTCAACTTAAAATATAGGATAGTTAATTTAACCCTTAACTACCCCCATTTGTGAGGGTTGGGTTTTTTTTTTAATGTCCCATGCAAATCAATTATGTTATGATCCCACATAACTTCCGTACGGCTGGAGATATTTCAATACCTGGTACACATATTACAGGTCGGGATATGAGGACGGGATGGGAGGTCGGGATAGAAGGTCGAGATAGGAGGTCGAAATAGGAGGTCGGGATAGGAAGTCGGGATAGGAGGTCGGGATAGGAGGTCAAGATAGGAGGTCGGGATAGGAGGTCGAGATAGGAGGTTGAGATAGGAGGTCGAGATATGAGGACGAGATATGAGGTCGGGATAGGAGGCCAGGATATGAGGACAGGATAGGAGGATGGGATAGGAGATCGGGATAGGAGGTCGGGATAGGAGGTCGAAATAGGAGGTCAGGATAGGAGGTCGAGATAGGAGGTCGGGATAGATGAACGGGATAGGCGGACGGGATAGGAGGATCGGATAAGAGGACGGGATAGGAGGTCGGGATAGGAGGTCGGGATATGAAGACGGGATAGGAAGATGGAATAGGAGGTCGAGATAGGAGGTCGGGATAGGAGGATGGGATAGGAGGTCAGGATAGGAGGATGGGATAGGAGGTCGGGATAGGAGGTCGAGATAGGAGGTTGAGATGGGAGGTTGGGACATGAGGTCGGGATAGGAGGTCGGGATAGGAAGTTGGGATATGGGGTTGGGATATGACAACAATATATGGGGACGGGATATGAAGTCAAAAGCTTCCTCCTTTGTTTATTTTCCTCCCCAACAAGGATTAGGAAGGAAAAACCAGACAATGCGGGTATTCAGCTAGTAAACAATAAAAAGGGAGAGAAAAAAATAAAAAGGTTAGGATGAGCAAGTACCAGCGGGGTCTCAGGTGGATATGGACCCCGTATCTGGGATGCGTGGGATAAAATATGACGAAATGTCATCAGCAGAACCTGCAGAGTTCACTTAAAGGACAAAGTGGGAGATCTCCAAGGTCCCACAAATCAGGTAGTAAGTCCAGGGGATCTCTACGGGGGTCCTCGATCTGGAGACCTATGTTTACGCGAAGCTGGGAAGCCCCACATATTCAAAGCCGCAATACCTTCTTCCACCATGGAGAAAGTATGCATTTTATTCTGCCTGAGCAATTTCGTTAGAAATCCCCAGCAATTTCGTTGGAAATCCCCAGCGATAAGGAACATCAAATCTGTGCAGTTCAGACATCAGCGGATGAAGGTTTCATCTTGCAAGGTGGCAGAGGAGAGGTCAACGAACAATTGAATGTCCTCATACGGAGCAGGCAGATATTTACGTTTCCTAGAATATTGAATCAGTAAGTCCTTCATGTTATAAAAGCTATAACGGGCTAATACATCCCGTGGGATATGTTCCGGTAAGGACTTCGGTTTGGCGACTCTGTGGCCCTGTCGATGCTATATTCAAAACGTCACAAATCAGGGAGGAAGTGGTGCATAAATTCTGTGACATATTTAGCTAACTGCGCATTCGGAATCGTCTCCGGGGTTCCTAGGAATGTAATATTATTACGTCGGTTGCCGTCCTCGGCATCAGTAATCTTTTCTTGAATAGCCATGACAGTATAATCCAGGTCGTTATGCGCATCCACTAGGCCGTTATGATCTGCCGCATAGGACGCCAATTTGGATTCTATTTGCAACACTTTTCCGTCCAGCACTTTAACAGAAAACTGCACTGGGAGTAACAGTGAGGAGAAGTCCTTATGCAGGGAGGAACAAAGCAGTTACAACATATCTTTAAGTGCATGTTCAGACACTGCTTTGTCTGTTGTTTGGTAAGCTGCAAACAAGTCCCCTTCTTCTGTGTGGGAACATAACTGGGATTGCTCACCCATGCTGTCACCATTCACACTCTCGGGGCTCATTTTAGGTTTTTGCTTGACAGGGCTGATCAGTGGAGAAGACGTGGAGCGATGCGGGGAGTCCCCCTCACAGCCCGAGGCAGCGGAGATGTCTTGCTGAGGCAGGGGCAAGGTATCATCCTCTTCTCCCCCGCCCACCATATCAGGAGCAGCTGACTGTTCCACGGAGCCCCACTGTGCAGGTAAGAGGCAGTGTTCCCGAGCCCGGGTCAGGGCAGTTGTAGCTCCTACCTTCGGGGATTCCAGCGCTCGTCTCCATTGCGGCAGCGGTATCTGAGATCTCCGTCCTTCAAAGACTCCACTAACAGGCGCAGGAGAGCCGACGCCATCTTTATTCTCTCCAGCGCCGAGCGGGTCCCTCGTAAAAAACTGCTTAAGAGACCCGGAATCTCCCAACTTATTTGTCCTTTTTCTGCCCATATCGTTCATAGTGGGCTGAAGAGCCTTTTTATAACTTTTTACAGTAGCTAACGGGCAAGTAGCTCAGTAAACTGTGGGTCCCATGCGGAGCAGTCTAATCAAGCGGCCATCTCAGCTCCCAGCCAGGCCACACCCCCCTTGCCCCATACTTTTTATTTTCACAAGCGGTAAAAGGGAAAAAAGACCCTGTAAAATTTGTCTCCTGAGTAAGGAAATACCCCATATGTCGGCGTAAAATGCTCTGCGTGCGTACAACAAGGCTCAGGAGTGAGAGCGCACTATGCACATTTGAGGCCTAAATTGGTGATTTGCACAGGGGTGGCTAATTTTACAGCGATTCTGACATAAACATAAAAAAAAATACACATATGTGACCCCATTTTGGAAACTACACCCCTCACGGAATGTAACAAGGGGTACAGTGAGCTTTTATGCCCCACAGGTGTTTGAAGATTTTTCATTAAAGTTGGATGGGAAAATGCTGGTGTTTTCCTGCATTTTTCATTTTCACAAGGGAAAATAGGAGGGGGGGGAAACAAAATTTGTAACCCCATTTCTTCTGAGTAAGAACATACCCCATATGTGGATGTAAAGTGCTCTGCGGGCGAACTACAATGCTCAGATGAGGAGTGCCATTAGGCTTTTGAAGCGAAAATTCCGGAGTTGAAGGCCATGTGTGTTTACAAAGCCCCCCTGGTGCCAGAACAATGGACCCCCCAACATGTGACCCCATTTTGGAAACTACACCCCTCACGTAATTTAACAAGGGGTGCAGTGAGCATTTATGTCCCACAGGTGTCTGACAGATTTTTGTAATAGTGGTCCGTGAAAATGAAAAATGTAATTTTCCATTTGCACAGCCCACTGTTCCAAAGATCTGTCAAACACCAGTGGGGTGTAAATACTCACTGCACCCCTTATTAAATTCTGTGAGGGGTGTAGCTTCCAAAATGGGGTCATATGTTGGGGGGCACTGTTCTGGCACCACGGGGGGGGGGGGGGGGGCTTTGTAAACATACATGGCCCCTTACTTCCATTCCAAACAAATTCACTCTCCAAAAGCTCAATGGCGTTCCTCCTCTTCTGAGCATTGTAGAGCAATTGACGTCCACACTTACACATTTTGGGGGTAATTTCTACTATTACCCCTTGTAAAAATGTAAAATTTGGGGAAAAAACAGCATTTTTGTGAAAAAAAATGTTTTTCATTTACACATCCAACTTTAACAAAAAGTGGTCAAACACCTGTGGGGTATTGAGGCTCACTGTACCCCTTGTTATGTTCCTTGAGGGGTGTAGTTTCCAAAATGGTATTCCATGTAGTTTTTTTTTTTTGCTGTTCTGGCACCATAGGGCTTCCTAAATACGACATGCCCCCCAAAAAGCATTTCAGCAAAATTTGCTTTCCAAAAGCCAAATGTGATTCCTTCTCTTCTGAGCATTGTAGTTCGCCAGCAGAGCACTTGACATCCACCCATGGGGTATTTCCATACTCAGAAGACATGGGGCTACACATTTTGGGGGTCATTTTCAACTATTACACCTTGTAAAAATTTTAAATTTGTGGAAAAAACTGCGTTTTAGTGATTTTTTTTTCATTAACACATTCAACTTTAACAAAAAGTGGTCAAACACCTGTGTGGTGTTAAGGCTCACTGTACCCCTTGTTATGTTCATTGAGGGGTGTAGTTTCCAAAATAATGTGCCATATAGTTTTTTTTTTTGCTGTTCAGGAACCATAGGGGCTTCCTAAATATGACATGCCCCCCAAAAACCAATTCAGCAAACGTTGCTTTCCAAAAGCCAAAAGGGATTCCTTCTCTTCAGAGCATTGTAGTGCGCCAGCAGAGCACTTGACGTCCACACGGGGTATTTCCATTCTCAGAAGAGATGGGGTTAAAAATTTGCAGGGGAATTTTCTCCTATTACCCCTTGTAAAAATAAAGAAATTGGGGGAAAAATAGCATTTTAGTGAAAAAAAAAATCATTTACACATCCAACTTTAACGAAAAGTCGTCAAATACCTGTGGGGTGTTAAGGCTCACTACATTCCTTGAGGGATGTAGTTTCAAAAATAGTATGCCATGTAGGGATTTTTTTTGCGGATCTGTCATCATAGGGGCTTCTTAAATGTGACATGCCCCCTAAAAACTTTTTCAGAAAAACTCACTTAGCTCACTCGCTGCTTAGAGTGGTCAGATGTGCAAAAAATGGCCGGGTCCTACACTGAAAATTGGCTGTGTCCTTAAGGGGTTAAGGCACAACATTACTCACAAAATGATAAAGTGGGTTAGTAATAATCCTAGGGGGGAGATATGAATAGGAAATTATTTAATCAAGAGACTTATTGGATTTTTGTGTTAAAGACTAGGTATCCACAAGGTTTAAATCATAGTTTAAATGTAATCATGACATATTGATTATTATGTGTGTTGTGGAGTATCAATAAATAACTAAAAATAAATAATAAGAAATAACAAATAATTAGGATTTAGTCAATAATATGCAAAATGTATAATTTGTGGTTCACATTCATGATTATATTATTGGTATAATAATAATAATAATTATATATATATATATATATATATATATATATATATATATATATATATACATATATATATATATATATATATATATATATATATATATATATATACATGTATATATATATATATATATATATATATATATATATATATATATATCTCTCTCTCGTATATACTCGAGTATAAGCCCTCGGCTTATACTCGAGTGAACTCTCCGCCCTCAGTGGTCTTCAACCTGCGGACCTCCAGATGTTCCAAAACTACAACTCCCAGCATGCCCGGACAGCCATCGGCTGTCCGGGCATGCTGGGAGTTGTAGTTTTAAAACATCTGGAGGTCCGCAGGTTGAAGACCACTGCCCGGGCCGTCGTCCCTGTGCGTCGTCGTCAAGGCAACGTCATTATCCCGGGGCCGGGCGAGAAGCGCGGAGAAGAGGCCCATCCGGTGAAGATGGACAGCCCGGAACGACTATCCCTCCCCACCGGACGGTCCTGCAGCACAGATATCCCGGACCAGCTCACCCAAACGGAGGTGAGTACAAAACTAAATGGGGGAGGGGGGCTGGATGATGACGAAGGCCCGGGCAGTGGTCTTCAACCTGCGGACCTCCAGATGTTTCAAAACTGCAACTCCAAGCATGCCCGGACAGCCGATGGCTTTCCGGGCATGCTGGGAATTGTAGTTTTGGAACATCTGGAGGTCCGCAGGTTGAAGAACACTGTTAAATCAGACATTGACAAGCGGTGATGATGAAGGGGGTGGTGTGGGATGATGACATGGTAAGGATGAAGGGGGGATGATGAAGGGGGATGATGACAGGGTAATGATGAAGGGGGGATGATGACAGGGTAATGATGAAGGGGGGATGATGACAGGGTAATGATGAAGGGGGGATGATGACAGGGTAATGATGAAGGGGGGATGATGACAGGGTAATGATGAAGGGGGGATGATGACAGGGTAATGATGAAGGGGGGATGATGACAGGGTAATGATGAAGGGGGGATGATGACAGGGTAATGATGATGAAGGGGGGATGATGACAGGGTAATGATGATGAAGGGGGGGATGATGACAGGATGATGATGATGATGAGGGTGTTAATGACGGGGGTGATGATGACATGGGGGGATGATGTATTTCCCACCCTAGGCTTATAGTCGAGTGAATAACTTTTCCTGGGTTTTTGGGGTGAAATTAGGGGCCTCGGATTATATTCGGGTCGGCTTATATTCGAGTATATACGGGGTATATATATATATATATATATATATATATATATATATATATATATATATATATACTGTTGCAGTATCTTGTAATACCTTTTTTATTGGACTAACAGCATTTTGTAGAGACAAGCTTTTGGGATTCCTCCCTTTATCAAGTCCAAAGCAAATCTAAGCTCACAAGTAGAAGACACAGGTTACATCTCACAAATATGCAGGGGTTAAGACAATAGATGTGGAGAATTCACACTAAGATGGGCCATAAATTGTCCTGCTATGGGAACATAGACTAAATAGATAAGAATGAGAAAAAGGGGGAGGGAGGGGGGAGCAGGGGAGAGACTGATAATTAGCAGGACATAGTGAGATGTAAAAGAGAACACAGTGCAGGTTATAAGAGACTCCAGTACAGCACAGGTTATAAGAAATTTTGATAATGTCTACTGCACCCCAGTTGGACATCATTTAACCCAAACAGGCCACTCCATACATGACCTTACAATCAAGATACTGAGAGGGAACTTCTTCAAAAACACACAATAGAGAAAGACATTTGAAGCCAAAATGATAGTGTTTTTTGACTTGAAAAACAGGGGACTTAATGTGGATTTGAGCTTCTTATCTCATTATCAAAATTTCTTATAACCTGTGCTGTACTGTATTCTCTTATAACCTGCACTGTGTTCTCTTTTACATCTCACTATGTCCTGCTAATTATCAGTCTCTCCCCTGCTCCCCCTCCCTCCCCCTTTTTCTCATTCTTATCTATTTAGTCTATGTTCCCATAACAGGACAATTTATGGCCCATCTTAGTGTGAATTCTCCACATCTATTGTCTTAACCCTTGCATATTTGTGAGATGTAACCTGTTTCTTCTACTTGTGAGCTTAGATTTGCTTTGGACTTGACAAAGGGAGGAATGCCGAAAGCTTGTCTCTACAAAATGCTGTTAGTCCAATAAAAAAGGTATTACAAGATACTGCAACATTTTATGATTTGCATCTGCATCACTGGACTAATACGTCTACTCAAATTTACTATATATATATATATATATATATATATATATATATATATATATATATGATGAGTTTTAACTCAGGGAGAGTTCACCACTCCTGGTGTGACGGAGCTTTCAAGGGCCACTAAGCACTCCGCAGGCATTCTGGGTAGGGGAATATGCAAATCAGCTCATTACATCACCTTTTCAGGCAATGTTTCCTAGTATCAGCTTAGCTCCCATTATGGAATATAAAAAGCTAATCGGGATTAATGCCAAGCCAGAACTCTCTCCAGAAGGAAAGAGCACTCATCTGCAGACAGCTGTTTCAGGTTTATTGAAAGAGCTTTATTGTCCGTTCAATGTGAAAAAGACAAAAAAACACAAAAAAACAAAAAAAGACAAAAAGACAAAAAATATGCCTGACAAAGAGCTCAGCACGAGCTCGAAACCTGAAGTTGCACAATAAAGAATTAACCTGCCATATGGACTGTTGCCTGCATCTGTCCAAGGAGTGAAAGCGCCGTATGGTAATTCCTGTTTTCCTGGATTTTATCCACCACTTTTTATTGTCCGTTCAGTCATTACAAGTCATACAATAAATTACAATCACACAAAGCATGACAGTACAATACACAGCAAAGGTTCCCTAAGCTATACATCGCACATCATGCTACTCTAACACTCCGCTCAATCCTGTAATAGAAAAGCACAAGAGATCGAACAACAAAACAAGACAATCTGTGATCGGGGTAGGGGTGTGGGCGACTATGTGGGGGTGGGGAGGGGGCGTATCACAGGGCCAAACTGCTGGGCTGTATCTTCAAGGAGACATGGGAGAAGGAGAGGGGTCTTCACTCCTCTTCTTCCTCATCAACGGCCGGGCTGTCCAAGATGGAATAGTCTCTAAGCAGGCTCTTGATGAACCTGCGGCAGTCCCGGACGGACATGTTTTCCCTGTTGATCACGAGGCGGTTCCTGACAAGCCACACTGCGTCCTTAAAACAGTTCATAAGGCGCCAGGCCTCCTGGATGGCCTCCACGTCGTGGGTCCCAGGGAACAGACCGTAAAGCACCGAATGGTATGATAGGCAGCTCCTGGGTACAGAGTCTCTGAGTTCATGTTCCAGGGCGTCCAACAGACCCTGTGCAAAGGGGCACTGCCAAAACTCGTGAAAAGATGTTTCCTCCACGTAGGGGCACCGGGGGCAGTACCGGGTTGTGCACAGGTTGCGGGCATGCATGAATGACCTGAGAGAGAGTCCTCCCTTGACGGCCATCCACGACAAGTCCTTGTGTCCATTGGTAAGCCGCTTTGAGGCCACATTAGTCCAAACTGTCTCTGCAGTGGCTGTGGGGAGTCCCGGAACCAGCTCGGTCAAGACTCTCTCTCAGGTCGTTCATGCATGCCCGCAACCTGTGGACAACCCAGCACTGCCCCCGGTGCCCCTACGTGGAGAAAACATATTTTCACGTATTTTGGCAGTGCCCCTTTGCACACCCTGGACGCCCTGGAACATGAACTCAGAGACTCTGTACCCAGGAGCTGCCTATCGTACCATTCGGTGCTTTACGGTCTGTTCCCTGGGACCCACGACATGGAGGCCATCCAGGAGGCCTGGCGCCTTATGAACTGTTTTAAGGACGCAGTGTGGCTTGCCAGGAACAGCCTCGTGATCAACAGGGAAAACATGTCCGTCCGGGACTGCCGCAGGTTCATCAAGAGCCTGCTTAGAGACTATTCCATCTTGGACAGCCTGGCCGTTGATGAGGAAGAAGAGGAGTGAAGACCTCTCTCCTTCTCCCATGTCTCCCTGAAGATATAGCCCAGCACTTTGGCCCTGTGATCCGCCCCCTCCCCACCCCCACATAGTCGCCCACACCCCTACCCCGATCACAGATTGTCTTTTTTTGTTGTTCGATCTCTTGTGCTTTTCTATTACAGGATTGAGAGGAGTGTTAGAGTAGCATGATGTGCGATGTATAGCTTAGGGAACCTTTGCTGTGTATTGTACTGTCATGCTTTGTGTGACTGTAATTTATTGTATGACTTGTAATGACTGAACGGACAATAAAGCTCTTTCAATCACCCCCCCCCCCCCACCCCTGAAACAGCTGTCTGCAGATGGGTGCTCTTTCCTTTTGCAGAGAGTTCTGGCTTGGCATTAATCCCGATTAGTTTTTTATATTCTGTAACGGGAGCTAAGCTGATACCAGGGAACACTGCCTGAAAAGGTGATGTAATGAGCTGATTTGCATATTCCCCTATATATAGAAACAAAACAATTTTAAAAAATTGAAGTATGTATAAAAAATAATATGAACAAAAAAATGATAATAAAACAGCAATTAAATAAAACAAAAACAATCAATATGAATAAAGTTAGTGAAATAAAAAAATGATAAAAAAACATCCAAATAAATCAAAATAATAAGTAGATAAATACAAATATAACAAGGATAATTTTATGTACCAATGATCCAATCATGATAATAATAGTAATAATATATTAACAATAAATGAAATTTAGAATGGGTACAACAACTCTTTATAAATTAACAATAATAATAAAAATTATATCCTTAAAATATTGGTAAAAATCATTTACATACAAATACCTTTTCTTCTAATAATCCTTTAAGTAATTCATGAAATAATAGTCTCAATACAATAAGGACAGTAAAAGAATTTAAACATGTGACTAAGTTTTTAGTATTTATATGTGCATGTAACAAGCGTGTCATCACTCTATGACTAAGCACAAAAGCGTGAAACGTGTCAGAGTGTTTTAATTTGTGTATTTGTAAGCCTAGAATAAAGTTATACCCTGTTGGACTTCACCTGAATGCTGGACAATTTTCCTTTTCCCTTCTAGCCAATAGGCTGAAAGCTACTCATGCCCATTCGCAAATTGCTCAGCTCGTTCATCCTATGTCTGGTGCTACCCTCTACACTCCCAAAGACATTTCTAATGGTTTTCAAGCTTTCCACTCTTTTCTCTACAATCTGAACCTGACCCTCCTGACCTCTCTTCTTCTATCCTTTCTTTCCTTTCTACTCTCAACCTTCAACGCCTTAGTGATGACCAACTTGCATCCTTGAATTCTGCAAATACCTCTGCTGAAAGCCCCTTGCCCTGATGGGTTTATTAACCTCTACTATAGGACCTCTTTAGATACTCTTTTACCTCATCTGCAAAATTTTCATAATTCGGCCATCCTTATGGGGGCCTTTCCAAAAGAGAATCTTCAGGCTTAGATAGTTACCCTGCCTAAGCTGGTAAGTCTCCGACAACCCCACAGAAATATAGGCCGATCTCTCTGTTGAATCATGTGTCTGTGTGTGTGTGTATGTGTCTGTATGTTTCGGGGAGGGGGGCTATGCCACCTAATGTGGGGAAACTGCTACCTAATGTGGGGAATCTATGCTACCTAATGTGGGGAATATATGCTACCTAATGTGGGGAAACTGCTACCTAATGTGGGGAATCTATACTACCCAATGTGGGAAACTGCTACCTAATATGGGGAAACTATGCTACCTGTGGGGAACTGCTGCCTACCTAATGCTGCAGATTAATGTGAGTTGCATAGTACTTTTTTTTTTTTTTCAGGGGAGGCGCATTCTTTGCACAGGGGCCCTCTACTGTCTGTGTCCACCACTGACAACATTTTGGTTCCCTTTCATATTATCTCCTTAATGCTACAAAAACACAAGCCAAGCACTCCCCTTGAATCTTAAACCATCTATCATTGCCGACCTTTGAACCTCTCACCCCTCGACTGGCAGACCTCCAGTCTCATAAGCGTTTATATTCTGATTATTATGACTCCATTTTTACGGGATATCAGCAAGAAAGCAGACAGGTTGCCCAGTTTTGACATATCTTGGGTGGGCAGAGTGGCCGCTTTCAATATGCTTCTTCTTCCCCGCTTTTTGCACCTTTTTCGGACTCCCACAATCTCTCCCAATTCTTTTCTAAAGCCCAATTGCTCCTTTCTAATGTTGTGTGGGAGGGCAACAAACCTAGATTGGATGCCTCCATTTTGAATAAACCACAAGATTTAGGTGGCCTAGGTGCTCCAGATTTGTGGTGTTACTATGTCGCCACCCTAGTGTGTGTGCTGCGCGGCGAAGAGGTGACCTTCATTCCCTCAGTACATATCGAAAACTCTTGTATCTATCCTTATCCGATCAAAGATTTCCTTCTTTTCCCCAATTGGTTCTCTTCTACCCTCCCCTCCTCAAATCCTATAGTACTAGTTTCTCACAGGGTATGGAAGGAATATCTTTCTATGGTACGTACACCTGAGCCCACAGATAAGGCTCTCTTCCCTCTGTCTTTAGTGCAAGCTACGGTTCTCCATCTAGATATTTGTGTTTGGATGGTCCAAGGTCTCACACATGTCCATCAATTGTACACCCCCGAGGGCTTCCTTCCTTTTTCTACTCTACAATCTTCCTTAACTATCCCACACTCTGACTTTTACAAGTACTTACAACTTAGACATTTCCTTCTCACTACCCCCATATCTTCTGTTCATATTCATAAACATTCCCTTGTGTTTCTAGTAAGCAACCTGAAAGGTATCCATCCTTTATACTCTGCTGCCACACACTCTACTAAATTCCGCAAATCACACACACTCCGAACCTGGGGTAACGAGATGGGTATTGTACTATCTACATTAGGGTGGTATTACACCCTGGATCGACTGTCCAATATGTACTCTTATACTTCTATACACTGTTGGCGTAACTGTGGCCAAAAGGGTACCCTGTTACATGTCTTGTGGGATTGCCCACTTATCTCTCACTACTGGTCCTCCTGTAAAAAGTTGTTAGAAGATATACTTCATGTTGACCTGGTCTGGTCCCCCCAACTTTCATTACTCTTTATTGACCTGGATAGTGTTCCCAGTAAGGCCAGGGAACTGGCTTGTATTATCTTGATTATAGCAAAGATGTCCCTTACCAGCCTATGGAAGACACCACATGTGTCCTTATTAAAAAATGTTATTCAGAAAATTAACACCACATATGCTTATGAATGGGTAATTGCTTATGGTCCTGGGTCTTACTCCAAATTCAATATTCACTGGCACTTGTGGTCTTCTTCCAATTGTGTTACACATGTCAACTAATTTGCTAGCTTTTTGTGTTTTGTGGTACATTTTATGGTAAAACAAAATGTGTCACTACAATGTACAATTAGTTGTGCAAAAAACAAGTTCTCATATGGGTCTGAAGGAGGAAAAATAATTGTTATCAAGAGGTAAAAGCGAAAACACAAAAAAAGGAAAATTAGGTGTGTCCATAAAGGGTAATACAAAATGTGTTTATTTTTTATTCTTTCTTAACCCCTTAAGGACGCAGGGTTTTTCCGTTTTAGCACTTTAATTTTTTCCTCCTTACCTTTTAAAAATCATAACGCTTTCAATTTTGCACCCAAAAATCCATTATGATGGCTTATTTTGTGCGCCACCAATTCTACTTTGTAATGACATCAGTCATTTTACCTAAAAATTGACGGCGAAACAAAAAAAAAAAAAAAATCATTGTGCAAAAAATTTTAAGAAAAAACAAAATTTTTAAAGATTGGGGGCTTACGTTTCTACGCAGTACATCTTTCTGTAAAAATGACACCTTTTCTTTTTTCTTTAGGTCCATAGGTTAAAAATGATACTCTACTTATATATGTTTGATTTTGTCTTACTTCTGGAAAAAATCATAACTACATGCACAAAAATTAATACGTTTAAAATTGTCATCTTCTGACCCCTATAACGTTTTTATTTTTATGTGCACGGGGCAATATGAGGGCTATTTTTTTGCTCTGTGATCTGAAGTTTTTAGTGGTACCAATTTTGTATTGATCATACTTTTTGATCGCTTTTTATTCATTTTTTCATGATAGAAAAAGTAACCAAAAACACGCTATTTTGTACTTTGGAATGTTTTTTACGCATACGCCGAGCAGTTCAATTAATGATATATTTTTATAGTTCGGACATTTAGGCATGTGGCGATACCACATATGTTTATTTTTATTATGGTTACATATTTTTTTATATGGAATTTGGGAAAAGGGGGTGATTTAAACTTTTAATAAGGAAGGGGTTAATGTGTGTTTTGAAACTTTTTTTTTTTTCTTTAAACTTTTAATCAACTTTGACAGCGGCAATCTAAAGGGTTAATAGCTGCCCGCGGCACTCGCGGAATCAACTGGGGGTCGGCCGGTATGACGCGGCTTGAGTTGAGAGCCCGCGTCATACAATGGTTGCTGGCTCAGGACGAGCCGGCTCGTCCTTCAGCGGCAACCGATTAATGGTGAGGGGCTTCTATATATTTAAAAAAAAAAATGTAATATTTATTTTTTCCATGTTTTGAGTCCCCATAGGTACTTTTCTACACAATTTTTAGACTGCAAGGGAGCCCGTGACAACAAAATGTTGGGCACCCACTGCAACTGACAGTTAACCCCTTCAGTGCTGGGGTGACCGCAGCAACTATCTGGATGATAGAGGGAGAGAACCCACTCTAATCTTCATCGAGACTCTGTGATGCGATCATGGGGTCTTGTTGGCAGCCATGACAACTAGAGACCAATAAACGGCTTCTGGTTACCAGGCTATGGAAACTGATTATGCTCTGTCTGAGGCAGAGTCTGATCTGCTATGCGTGTTAGTGTAACACTAACAGGTGTCAGTGTAACCTTTCAGGCATAATACATTGCAGTACAGATCTGTACTGCAATGTATTATATGTGTCAAGTCCCCTAGTGGCACAGTAAAAGAAAGTTGAAAAATGTATAAAATAGATAGTAACATAGTAAAATAGTTCATAAGGTTGAAAAAAGACCAGAGTCCATCAATAGAGATGAGCGAATCAAACTTGACGAACCCGAATTCGTTACGAATTTCATGAAAAATTTGATTTGCAACTAATACGAATATCACCGTGATTCTATCGCACGAATCGCTTCATTGAACTCCATTTTACATCATTCCAGGCTATTGTAGAGCTAAGATGGTGGATCCACATGTGAGTACATGGGGCAGGGGATTATGGGAGGGCGGGAAACAGCGGCGGGTATGAAGGGAGGCGGGCTGACCCAGAACCACATGTGAGATGCAGCCTATCAGTGTTCACTGACCCCTGTGATGTAACAGCCCCTATATAATCGGCGGCCATCTTGCCTCACTTCATTTCATCTATGCACTCAGATGGAGAGGATGGGACTGTGTGTGTGTGAATAGCTCATACCACAGCGTTACACTGCAACTGCTAGTCACATCAGCATTAGGGAAAGGCAGGAGTGCAGAGTGCTTTGCTGTTACACTGAGAAGGATCATTGATAGCTAAACCTCCTATTCACGTTATTGAGCATTGCAGCAGAGAGGGGCAGATAGCTGTCAGCTGCCTCATACAGATCTCCAAGCTGCCTGAACTTTCTAAAGCATCTTATCTCCTGATTTTTTCAGCCCAATTGAGTTTTTTTTTTTGCTCCACAAATCTTCTGCTGCTCAGAATTGTGTGACAGAGTGCTATTTAGGGTTTAATCCCTGGATTTTTTTTTTTTTTTTTTGGTGGTGCTGCACTGTTGGGTCCTGCTGCTGTTCAGAAATAAGTCATATTAGTGTGGACTTTAGTGCCTTTTTACCATTTTTCACCTGTTACTCTGCCTCTGTGCTAAATTCAGTGTTATACCACAGGTTATACACCTGCCGGTGTATTAAAGGAAATTTTTTTTTCCCCTGAGTACAAATACAGTGGCCTTATCATTGCAAAGGGCCTACATACAAGCAAATAGCGTACCATATACCACCTTTATTTCTGTCTCTGTGCTAAATTCAGTGTTATCCCACACATTATACACTTGCCGGTGTATTAAAGAAATTTTTTTTTTCCTGAGTACAAACACGCTTTACAGTGGCCTTATCATTGCAAAGGGCCTAAATTCAAGCAAATAGTGTACCATATACTACCTTTTTTTCTGTCTCTGTGTTATACCACACGTTATACACCTGACAGTGTATTAAAGAAAAAAAAGTTTTTCCTGTGTACAAATACGCTTTTTCAGTGGCATTATCATTGCAAAGGGCCTACATACATGCAAATAGCGTACCATATACTACCTTTTTTTCTGTCTCTGTGCTAAATTCAGTGTTATACCACACGTTATACACCTGCCGGTGTATTAAAGAAAAAAATTTTTTTCCTGCATACAAATACGCTTTTTCAGTGGCATTATCATTGCAAAGTGCCTACATACAAGCAAATAGCGTACCATATACCACCTTTTTTTCTGTCTCTGTGCTAAATTCAGTGTTATACCACACGTTATACACCTGCCAGTGTATTAAAGAAAAAAAAGTTTTTCCTGAGTACAAATACGCTTTTTCAGTGGCATTATCATTGCAAAGGGCCTACATACAAGCAAATAGCGTACCATATACCACCTTTTTTTCTGTCTCTGTGCTAAATTCAGTGTTATACCACACATTATACACCTGCCGGTGTATTAAAGAATTTTTTTTTTTCCTGAGTAAAAATATGCTTAAC
This sequence comes from Hyla sarda, assembly GCF_029499605.1. Taxonomy (NCBI): domain Eukaryota; kingdom Metazoa; phylum Chordata; class Amphibia; order Anura; family Hylidae; genus Hyla; species Hyla sarda. The sequence continues at coordinate 148,974,447 of NC_079195.1, read as the reverse complement.
AGTGGCCTTATCATTACAAAGGGCCTACATACAAGCAAATAGCGTACTATAGTACCTGTATTTCTGTTTTATACCACACGTTATACACCTGCTGGTGTATTAAAGAAAAAAAAAGGTTTTCCTGCGTAAAAATACGCTTTTTCAGTGGCATTATCATTGCAAAGGGCCTAAAATCAAGCAAATAGTGTACCATATGCCACCTTTTCTTCTGTCTCTGTGCTAAATTAAGTGTTATACCACACGTTATACACCTGCCAGTGTATTAAAGAAAAAAAAAAGTTTTTTCTGTGTACAAATACACTTAACAGTGCACTCATCATTGCAAAGGGCATACATACAACCAAGTAATGTACTATTTAGTACCTGTATTTCTGTCTCTGTGCTAAATTCAGTGCTATTCCACACATTAGTATACACTGGCTGGTGTATACAACAAAAAAAGAGTTTTTTTCTGCGTATAAATACGCTTAACAGTGCGCTCATCATTGCAAAGGGCATACATACAACAAAGAAGTGTACTATTTAGTAACTGTTATTCTGTCTAGGGCCTATATACTTTGAAAGGACAGCCGTAAGTAATCGTCTGCTGCTGTTCTATACCCTCATAAATGCACTAAGTATGTCAGGCAGGGAAGTGCCAGGACGTGCACAGAGAAGGGGCAGAGGCCTACATACGTCAGGCAGAGTTGGCAGCAGACTTGGGGTGAGTGGCAGCAGGAGTTGCAGCAATAGGCCTGAGATCCCGTTAACACCCAGCGGTAGTGTCGTCGACCCATCTCTCCTCGTCAATTGGTTTGCACACTCATCCCCATCATCACAAGCAGATGAAGCAGATAATCTGTGAAACGCGTTGCATGATGGGTGATTAAAGTTGATTTTACCCTCCGAGTGTGTCCAGCGCCTCATGATGTCCGCCACCTCCTTGGAGGCTCCTTGTTTTCTTTGTCCATCATCACAAGCGACATCTGACATCCCCAGTCAAGAGTCGGTGGGTTCCTCAGACACAACCCTCAGTTGGCATGGCCCGGGAGCAGTCCTATGCTGTTCCCTCTCCCAAAGAAGTATCTCATGCTTTGGGTTCAGCTCCACTATTTAGCGAGGACGATGTAATAGAGGACAGTCAGCATCTAATGGGCAGCCAAGAATGTGAGGAGACATGCGTCACTTGCTCCGCTAGGCGGCCAAGTAGTCATGCGGAGAGTGACGTGGGAGGCGGTGTTTCAATTGTTCAGGGTCCTGAGGCAGACACTGTTGTGGAACACGAGGAAGACATCAGTGACGTGCACACATCTTTTGATGATGATGAAGCCGATCGCAATTGGGAGCTGGGTGCAGAAGCCGGGGCTTCATCATCAACAGGAGAAGAGCTTTGCTCTTTGTCTATGAGGCAGCAAGGCGGTAGCACAGTTGGCAATCAGCGTGGTGGAAGCAGTAGTGGAAATTCAGGAGCCAAACGTGCCAGGGGGAGACCACCTGCTTCACGGCAAGCTACCATTCAGGGAGGTAGTGGAACAGAGGTTCCTGGAGACGGCGCCAATAGCAGTGAAATAGTGCGAACTGCGGGTGGGAAAATCAGCTACTCTGCGGTGTGGTTGTTCTTCATAAAGAATCCGGAGGACCTTAGCGTAGTCACATGCAAAATCTGTGGGCAGAAAGTGAAGCGTGGCCAGGGTCCCAATCTCGGCACCACGGCCCTGCGTCAACACATGATTCGCCACCATAAAGCGGCCTGGGATAACCGTGGCTCCGAGGTAGTGGTCCAGCCTGCCGCATCACCCAGTGGCCATCCGCTCCCTCCGTCATCCAGCCAAGGCTCCACCACCTCAGCCGAAGGGAGCATTGTGTCAAACCCTCCTTCTTGCGCTCCTGCTTCCTCCGCTCGTTGTCAGCCATTCCGCAAACAATCAATCGGCGAAGCCATGTCCAAGGGACAACAGTATGCGCCCACTCATCCAACGGCGCAGAAGTTGAATGTGCTCCTTTCTAAGTTGCTGGTGTTGCAGTCCCTCCCTTTCCAACTGGTGGACTCTGCAGCTTTCAGGGAATTGATGGCTTGTGCCGAGCCGAGGTGGAGAGTCCCAAGCCGTCATTTCTTTGCGAAGAAGGCAGTACCAGCCCTGCATAAGTTTGTACAAGAGAAGGTGGGCCAGTCCTTGAGCCTGTCGGTGTGTTCAAAAGTGCACGGCAGCGCCGACGTGTGGAGCTGTAACTACGGGCAGGGACAATACATATCTTTTACGGCCCACTGGGTAAATGTTGTTCCTGCACAGCCACAACAGCAACTTGGACAGGTCACACCGCTTCCTCCTCCACACTCTCTCTCCCAGGTTGGTCCCAGTTGGTCCTTTTACAGTGTGCGCCTCCTCCTCCCCCTTGTCCTCGGCCTCCACTGCACGTCCAAATCTCGGTGGCCCTTCATCATACCACGTGTGTAGGGCACAGCGGTGTCAAGCCGTCCTTCACATGGTTTGCCTTGGCGAACGGAGTCACACAGGGGAGGAACTGCTGAAGTTCATTAGGGAAGAAATCCGAGTATGGCTTGCTCCACGAAATCTGTAAATGGGAACCATGGGGACCGACAATGGGAAGAACATTGTGGCCGCGCTGCGACAAGGAAGTGTGAACCATTCGCCCTGCATGGCACACGTGTTGAATCTGGTTGTCAAGAAGTTCATCAAGTCTTCACCCCATTTGCAAGACGTCCTGACAATGGCAAGGAAACTGTGCATGCACTTCATTCAGCCACTCGTACAATGCCAAGCACACTTTGCTTGAGCTGCAGCTTCAGAACGGTATCCCACAACATCATTTGTGACGTTGCCACACGTTGGAATTCCACCCTGCATATGTTGGACAGACTATACGAACAAAGAAAAGCCATCACGGATTTTTTGATGATACAAGCAGATAGGAGTACTCTCCTGTGTAACTTCAATGTGAACGAGTGGCAGCTCATACGTGACACCTGCCGTTTGCTGAGGCCCTCTGAGGAAGCCACATTTTTTGTTAGTCGCTCGAATTACGCCATGAACAATGTAATTCCACTCCTACATTTACTCCAAAAAATTATTGAAAACATTGCTGGTCACGGCAATGGAGACATTGCGCCTACATCAGAAGGCTACATAAGTTCTGTGGGGGATTAACTGGAGGAGGATGATGAGAGGCAGAGCGGAGCACAATTTATGGTGGATGAGATGGCCAGTGTTTCTGGTCATTGGACAGGAGAGGAGGAGCAAGAGCAGCCAGAGGAGCTGGAGAGTTATTACGAGAGAGGCGAGACAGAGGACCCAGACACACAGTGGCAGTATGCAGTGGAGATGGAGGCAGGTAGTCCCAGCGAGTCACTGTCACAAATGGCACGATGCATGCTGAGTTGCTTGCATAGTGACGCCCGAATTGTCAAACTTCGTCAGCGCGATGACTTCTGGATCTCCACCTTATTAGACTCTCGCTACTGGCCCAGAATGGGGGCCTTTTTTACACCCACTGAGAGGGAGGACAAACTGACCTACTTCAGGGAGCTTCTACGTAGTCGGTTGGCCGATGCCTATCGGCCACATGGTCCATCCACTCGCAGGTCTGACTCGGGGGGCCCTCTGCGCTCACCTTCCACTGCCACGACTGCTGGGGAGGGGAGGGGTGGCAGGAGCAGTACTGGCTCAATCAGCAGCAGCCTGAGTCTACAGTCACTGATGAGTAGCTTTCTTCAGCCGCATAGTGAAGCTACTCATCAGCAGCAGGTAGACTAGGAGCAGGACCTGAACCAGCAGGTGGTGGCTTACCTCGACATGACCCTGCCAACAACCGTTGAAGATCCGCTGGACTTCTGGGCAGCCAAACTCAATTTATGGCCGCAACTAGCGGAGTTTGCCCTGGAAAAGCTGTCTGGCCCGGCCAGTAGTGTGCCATCAGAGTGGGTATTTAGTGCGGCCGGGGCCATAGTCACCCCAAGGCGAACTCGTCTGTCCACTAAAAATGTGGAGAGACTGACGTTTGTCACGATGAATCAGGGATGGATCATCCAGGATTTCCAGCCACCAATGACAGATGGGTCACAAAATTTCTCTATTGTGGTTGGTTTTGAAACCCTCTGGGGCAGACCTGGGCATTGTACGGCCCGCTTGCCACATACGGCCCTTTGATTGGCTCTGACCGGCCCGCACTGATTGGGGGACAACTATGTTGCCTAATCTGGGGGACAACTATGCTCCTAATCTGGGGGACATCTATGCTGCCTAATCTGGGGGACATCTATGCTGCCTAATCTGGGTGACATCTATGCTGCCTAATCTGGGGGACAACTATGCTCCTTATCTGGGGGACAACTATGCTCCTAATCTGGGGGACAACTATGCTCCTAATCCGGGGGACATCTATTAGACATGTGCAGAAGAAAAATGTTCGTTTTTTTTCGTTTAGTTTTTTTGTTTTTTATAAAATTTTCGGCTCAGTAATATTTTCAGTTTAGATTTTCAGATACATTCCGTATTCGGGTGTCCAGGTTTCATTTTTTTTCGGATACATTCGGTATTTGGTTGTCCGGTGGGTTAATTTTTTCGGATACATTCGGTATTCGGGTGTCCGGGGGCTCATTTTTTTCGGATACATTCAGTATTCGGGTGTCTGGGTTTGATTTTTTTTCGGATACATTCGTATTCGGGTGGGTTTGATTTTTCGGATACATTCGGTATTCGGGAACATTCGGGTAAATCTTTTTTAAGCAGGGGACCATTATCGGGAGTGTGTGCAGGAAAAGAGGGCAGCCGCAGAGATGGGAACATTGAAAGACAGGTAAGATAATATAATTTTATGTGATTTATATTAATACATAATGTAATGTTGAATGAATGAATGAGTAAATGAATGAATGAATGAATGAATGCTGTATGAATGATTGATGTGTTTGATCGATTTGTTTGATTGTCGGGTGATTTATGTATAACATGATGATATGCTTAAATCACCCAACAATCAAACACATCGATCAAACTGTTGCAAAACTACAACACCCACCCAGCATGCGGCTGTCTGGGCATGCTGGGAGTTGTAGCTTTGCAACAGCTGGAGGCACACATTGGCAAACACATGCATTCACGCAATGCTTTATAATAAATTTTCAAATTCCGCTGGCTTTTGTCAGAAATGGGTTACCAAGTTAATGACATGCATAGTAATTGCCGTGGGAACATTTTTCATTCATAAAACCGCAGACTTAATTGGATAATTGCAGTGTAGAATGTTTGGTGTCCTAAGCGTTCTACACGGCAATTATCCAATTAAGCCTGCAGTTTTATGAATGAAAAATGTTCCCACGGCAATTACTATGCATGTCATTGACCTGGTCACCCATTTCTGACAAAAGCCAGCGGAATTTGAAAATGAATTAAAAAGCATTGCGTGAATGCGTGTGTTTGCCAAAGTGTGCCTGCAGCTGTTGCATGCTGGGTGGGTGTTGTAGTTTTGCAACAGCTGGAGGCACCCTAGTAACAGTAAAACAGTAACTAACAGTCAGAAACAGTGTAGCGCAAGGAACAATAAAAAAATTTGAAAGAATTATTTACTTTCGTTTTTTTACCGCATGCATTCGGTAAATAATTAATGCATTTGTTTTCGGATAACGAATGCATTCGTTTTTTTACCGCATGCATTCGGAGAATAACAAATGCATTTGTTTTATCATTGCTATTCGGAAATATTAAAAAAAAAATTTGTGCATTTGGAACGGCTCGAATGCACGAAAACAGCAAAATTTGGTAAATTTGACATTCGTGCCGAACCAAATTGCACATGTCTAACATCTATGCTGCCTATTCTGGGGGACAAGTATGCTCCTAATCTGGGGGACATCTATGCTGCCTAATCTGGGGGACAACTATGCTCCTTATCTGGGGGACAACTATGCTCCTAATCTGGGGGACATGTATGCTGCCTAATCTGGGTGACATCTATGCTGCCTAATCTGGGGGAAAACTATGCTCCTTATATGGGGAAAATTGATGCTTCTGGCCTTGGGCCTATAATTTTTTGAAGTTTAGCAGTAGCTAAATACATGCTTAATGCAAATGTAAGCATTGATCTTTTAATGTAAGGGGTTATGAAAACCTCTTGCAAATCCATGATACAGACTCATTCTGTGTCTTTCAGGAACTACTTGCCTCCCTGGTGCCTCTGGCCTTGGGCCTTACATTTTTGGATGTTTAGCAGTAGCTAAATACATGCTTAATGCAAATTTCAACAATGATCGTTAAATGATCGTTTAAAGTAAATTTTATTTAGGTTTTAACACAAGAGAACAAACAAAGCCCGGAGGGCCCAAAACACATAAGCACAAGGTAGAGCATAAAAATGGGCTCCACGCAGGGAGTTTCAAATAACAGCTGTATCATTCCTTGCATTTCTCAGTAGGTCAGGGAACACACATAGAACAGTTCGTTAATATGAGTAAAATAATTCCCTATAAGAGAGGAAGGCTGCTGATGGGCAGAACAGTGAGGCTAGTTCCGCAAAAGGGAAAAACCAATGAGCGAGGAATCTATATCATGCAAAGAGACACAGCAACAACAAGAAAAACATCAGAAATTTGTCTACTAGTCAATACTGGCAATGTAGGGTGTGAGAAAGCAGAAAGTACAAAAAGAGAGAAAGAAAGGTGAAGGAGGAGGCAAAGAGGGGAAGACTAAGAGGAAAAAGTGTATAGCACAGGTTGGTCTCCGCTCCACACACACATTGCAACAGACTCTGGGATCCAGTCCCCCGCAGACTCCAACTGGACCATGGTGAGTAAGAGAACAAGTGATAGGAAGCATGGCGAGTGTGGCTCATGTAGTATTACCTGGCATGGGAGGGATGGGTTGGGTGGTGGATGTAGAAGAGATATTGAGGGTTTGGGATAATCCCATGGTTTCGAATTCCTTTGAAGAGAGGAAAGACAGCCAAGGGGATCAGGTAGAGCTGTATTTCGCTAGCCTGGAGGGGGAATCTGCCAGGAGTTCCTCCATCCTGTGAATACGGGTCACTTCCATGAGCCAGGAAGAGATAGTGGGCGGCTGGAAAGACTTCCATAGTCTAGGTATCACCGTCCTAGCCGCTATGAGCAGGTAGGAGACTAATCGGGAGCAGGATTTTAACAAGCCTGGTGGGAATATAGACAATAGCGCTGTCTCCGGTGACATAGGTAAGGGGGTCGAGGAGATGTGGGAGGATATGGCGAAGACATTGGACCAGAAGTCCGACAACAACGGGCAGGTCAGCCAGATATGCAACATAGAGCCCTCAGAAGCATGGCAACGCCAGCACGAGTCGTCCAGCCCCGGATAAAAGGTGGCTAATAGAGCCGGCACTCTATACCATCTGGTAAGGATTTTATAATTAGTTTCCTGAGCTTTGCAGGATATAGTGGATCTGTGGCAATTGCGTAGGGCTGCCCGCCAATCGTTGTCAGAGATCTGGTGGCCAAGGTCCAATTCCCAACCCCTCCGGAAGGGCAGTGGAGTGGAGGTCACTTTACCTAAAAGAAGAGAGTATAATAGACTAACCGTGCGGGGTGGAGGCCGGTCAAGTATGCATATTCGCTCAAACTCAGCGATGTAAGTTCAAGTCTATCCTAGAGATGTTGTAAAAATGTGTTAGCTGATGGTATTGAAAGAGACGAATAGGTGCTACAGGAGACCCCTTTACAATTTCAGATAACGGTTTGAGTGATGTGGGGGACAGGAAATCTCCAATAACCACATGACTGTCTCTAGAGTGTGAGAGGAAGGAAACTCCGGAGGAGGTCGGGGGGAAGAGCGGATTATCAAAAAGAGGCTTCAGTGGGCCATCGGGAGGGAACAATTGTAGGTTCGACATGTATCTCCGCCTTGCCAAGTATACCGATTGGAGCACCGGTGGAAGTTGGGAGGGGGGGATTGCAGGCGGAGAAGTTTGGGGTGTCCAAAGGAAAGCCGACAGGCGTGCACCAATAGCATGCTCCTCCAAGATCACCCATTGTTTAGTCGTATCGCGGTTACAGCAATCACAGACCCTGTTAAGAACAGCCGCCAAATAGTATGACATATAATCTGGTAGGGCAAGGCCGCCCTCCAGCTTTCGTCTGGTTAAGACGAGCCTGGCCAGCCTAGGATGTTTGTGTTTCCAAACAAAACCAGACTGAAGTCTGGAGAGTCTCTGTAAAAAGGTGCGGGGGAGATGCAGTGGGATGCTGGAGAACAGATATAAGAGTTTTGGTAGGGCGTTCATTTTGATTATATTAACCCTTCCCAGCCAGGAAAAGTCTTTGGTCACCCATCTATCCAAGTCTGTCTTCAGAGAGTGGAGTAGTGGAGGGAAGTTGAGTTTGAAGGTGTCTGCAAGGTTTACGGGGACCTGAATACCTAGATATTTGAGTGCGTGTGTTTGCCATTTGAATGGAGAAGAGTCAAGGAGGAGGCGAAGAGATGACTTGGGGAGGGATATGTTCAGAGCCTCGCACTTAGTTAGGTTAAGTTTATAGTTACTGAAAGAGGAGTATTGGCGTATAGTGGACATCAGTGAGGGGAGGGAAAGGAGTTGGGAGGAGATATAGAGCAGTAGGTCGTCTGCATAGGCCGAGCACTTGTAATGTGCAGTGGAAGTAGTTAGGCCCTTGATATCCGGATTGTTGCGGATTGCCACTCGTAGGTGTTCCATACATAGGGCATGTAGTAAGGGAGACCGGGGGCAGCCCTGTCTTGTGCCATTGCTAATGATAAACGGTGTAGAAAGGTTACCATTTATGCGGATCCGTGCTCACGGATTCTCATACATGGCCATTATACGTGCAAGCATTTTGTTTCCTAGCCCAATTTGAGAAAGGGAGGCGAACATGAACCCCCAGTCCACCCGGTCAAAAGCCTTCTCGGCATCTAGAGATAAGAGGATAAGAGGATAGTTACGTTTCTTGGCAAAGTGGATAGTCGAAAAGGTTTAAGAGTATTATCTCTGGCCTCGCGACCAGGTATGAAGCCAACTTGATCCGGGTGAACCAGGAGGGGCATGTGCACCGCCAGTCTGTTGGCTATCAGTTTAGTAAAGAGTTTGGCGTCAGTGTTGTAACAATGATCGTTAAATTCTATGCGCTCTGCCAGGGCCTTCTCCTACCCCGTCTGGGCCGATCCGAGGACGTCACTAACCAACTCACTAACTAATCCAAACGCTTATAGCGATGGGCGGTGTGTACAAAGGGCAGGGACTTAATCAACGCCAGCTTATGACCCTCACTGACTGGTAATTCCTCGTTTTAAGGTTAAATAATTGCAATCCCAGATCCCTATCACGAACTGGTTTCAGCGTGCAACACGCACCTGTCCTTGAAAGATAGAGACACACTAATCCGTTCAGTGGAGCGCTAGTGCGGCCCAGGACATCTGAGGCCATAACACACCTGTTATTGTTCGATCTTGCAATTGATCGGGCAAGGTAAGGAGTTATTAAAGCCTCTTGGGTACTGCTGAGGCCTACTCCTGACTGCTCCTGGTTCAATGTATGGGGTAATTAAACACTCTTGGGTAGTGTTATTGTTAAATTTACTGGTAATTTTATCAGTAATAAAATAGAATTTTGCAGAATGCTAACCGTTACACAACGGCACGCTTGTTGCGTGTGATTTTTTAATGAAAAAAAAAATATATATATATATAGAGAGGGATTAACTCTGCTTAATGATTTTTGGCGATTAGAATCCTTTTGTGATCTGATCTTTTGGAGACAGATGCGCTTACACACATGTAATAATTTTTTTAACCAAATTTCAAACATTGTGTGGTTTATTATTTTTGAGAAGAATGTCTTTTGGTGGTCCACCATGCTGCATTATATTGTCTTCTGAACTGCTGTATATGCGCTTGTTTTTAAAAAACAGGTATTTTGTCAGACAATTTCAATAAAATTTTGCGGTTTGTGGGTGGGTTGTGAAGCCCGGGTGTGTACTCGTGCATCAACCAACTCCAGGCTGTGTCTTTCAGGAAACCTATGGGTTCCTGATGCCGCAGAGGTGGGGCTTGGGTCTGGGAATTTAAAATTTTTGGAATGCGAGTGCTACCATAATAGATGGACACACCCTAATCCATTCAGTGGAGCGTGCCTGCGGCCACCGGACATCTGAGGGCATAACACACCTGTTATTGCTCGATCTCAGGAGAAGGGGGGGGGGTTCATCATCAGGAGAAAAGAGTTACAGGTTGCCCTTGAGTCAGCAAGGCGGTAGCACGGTTGGCAGTCAGCGTGGTGTGGCAGTAGTGGAAATTCGGGAGCCAAACGTGCCTGGGGAGACCACCTGCTTCGCGGCAGCTTACCTTTCCGGGACTTAGCGGGTTACCAGCACCGGTCGATGAAAGGTAGAGACACGCTAATCCGTTCAGTGGAGCGCGCCTGCGGCCCCGAAAATCTGAGGGCATAACACACCTGGTATTGCTCGATCTCGCAATTGATCGTGCAAAGGTAGGGGGTTATTAAAGCCTCTTGGGTACTGCTGAGGCCTACTCCTGACTGCTCCTGGTGTAATGTATGGGGTAATTAAACACTCTTGGGTAGTGTTTTTTTTTTTATTTACTGATAATTTTATCGGTAATAAAATTGAATTTTCCAGAATGCGAATCTTTACACAACGGAATGCTTGTTGCGTGTGATTTTTTTTTAATGAAAAAAAATAAATAAATACGGACAGGGATTAACTCTGCTTCATGATTTTGGGCGAAAAAAGTCCTTTGGTGATCTGATCTTTTGGAGACAGATGTGCTTACACATATATTGAATTAGTTTTTGTAAAAAAATTTCAAACATTGTGTGGTTTATTATTTTTGAGAAGAATGTCTTTCGGTGGTCCACCGTCCTGCATTATAGAGTCTTGTGAACTGTTGGATATGCGCTTGTTCTTACACAAAGGTATTTATTTTAAAAAATTCTAACATTTTGTTGTTTTTTGGAGGGGATTGTAAAGCCCGGGTGTGTAATGGTGCATCAGCCAACTCCAGGCTGTGTCCTTCAGGCAATATATGGGTTCCTGATGCCGCAGAGGTGGGGCCTGGGTCTGGAAATTTCTAATTTTTGGATAGCGGGTGCTACCTATGAGAAATCTTTGTCAAAAAGGGTCATATATTGTGTTGTTTTTTTTTTTTTTTTGGGGGGGGGGATTGTGGAGCCCTGATGTGTTGTGTACTAGAGCATCAGCCAACTCCACGCTGTGCCATTCAGCCACTAAATGGTCTCCTCTTGCTGCCAACATGTCCACGCTGTGTCATTCAACCACTATATGGTGTCCTCATGTTACCAACACCTCCACGCTCTGCCATTCAGTCACTATATGGTGTCCTCATGCTGCCAACACCTCCACGCTGTGCCATTCAGCCACTATATGGTGTCCTCATGCTGCCAACACCTCCACGCTGTGCCATTCAGCCACTATATGGTGTCCTCATGCTGCTAACACTTCCACTCTGTGCCATTCAGCCACTATATGGTGTCCTCATGCTGCCAACACCTCCACGCTGTGCCATTCAGCCATTATATGGTGTCCTCATGCTGCCAACACCTCCACGCTGTGCCATTCAGCCACTATATGGTGTCCTCATGCTGCCAACATCTCCACGCTATGCCATTCAGCCACTATATGTTGTCCTCATGCTGCAAATACCTCCACGCTGTGCCATTCAGCCACTATATGGTGTCCTCATGCTGCCAATACCTCCACGCTGTGCCATTCATCCACTATATGGTGTCCTCATGCTGCTAACACCTCCACTCTGTGCCATTCAGCCACTATATGGTGTACTCATGCTGCCAACACCTCCACGCTGTGCCATTCAGCCATTATATGGTGTCCTCATGCTGCCAACACCTCCACGCTGTGCCATTCAGCCACTATATGGTGTCCTCATGCTGCCAACATCTCCACGCTATGCCATTCAGCCACTATATGTTGTCCTCATGCTGCAAATACCTCCACGCTGTGCCATTCAGCCACTATATGGTGTCCTCATGCTGCCAACTCCACGCTGTGCCATTCAGCCACTATATGGTGTCCTCATGCTGCCAACACCTCCACGCTGTGTCATTCAGCCACTATATGGTGTCCTCATTAGTGTTGCTCGCGAATATTCGCAATTCGAATTTTATTCGCGAATATCGCATATTCGCAAATTCGCGAATATAGCACTATATATTCGTAATTATGAATATTCTTTTTTTTTTTTTACAGTACACATCACAGTGATCACCCCTCTCTGCTTCCAGCTTGTGTGGTGTAAAGAAGGCTCTAAAACTACTGTGTGAGACTGGCGTGCGAATTTTCGCATATACGAAATTTTAATATGTTAATTTTGGCATATGCAAATTTTCGGGTATGCTAATTTTTGTATGTGCGAATTTTCGCATACGCGAGTTTTCGCATATGCGAAAACAAACGTGTATATTACGGATAGGCGAATTTAGCAAACATATGACGAATATATGGTGTCCTCATGCTGCCAACATCTCCACGCTATGCCATTCAGCCACTATATGTTGTCCTCATGCTGCAAATACCTCCACGCTGTGCCATTCAGCCACTATATGGTGTCCTCATGCTGCCAACACCTCCACGCTGTGCCATTCATCCACTATATGGTGTCCTCATGCTGCTAACACCTCCACTCTGTGCCATTCAGCCACTATATGGTGTCCTCATGCTGCCAAGACCTCCACGCTGTGCCATTCAGCCATTATATGGTGTCCTCATGCTGCCAACACCTCCACGCTGTGCCATTCAGCCACTATATGGTGTCCTCATGCTGCCAACATCTCCACGCTATGCCATTCAGCCACTATATGTTGTCCTCATGCTGCAAATACCTCCACGCTGTGCCATTCAGCCACTATATGGTGTCCTCATGCTGCCAACTCCACGCTGTGCCATTCAGCCACTATATGGTGTCCTCATGCTGCCAACACCTCCACGCTGTGCCATTCAGCAACTATATGGTGTCCTCATGCTGCCAACACCTCCACGCTGTGTCATTCAGCCACTATATGGTGTCCTCATTAGTGTTGCTCGCGAATATTCGCAATTCAAATTTTATTTGCGAATATCACATATTCGCGAATTCGCGAATATAGCACTATATATTCGTAATTATGAATATTTTTTTTTTTTTTACAGTACACATCACAGTGATCACCCCTCTCTGCTTCCAGCTTGTGTGGTGTAAAGAAGGCTCTAATACTACTGTGTGAGACTGGCGTGCGAATTTTCGCATATACGAAATTTTAATATGTTAATTTTCGCATATGTGAATTTTCGGGTATGCTAATTTTTGTATGTGCGAATTTTCGCATACGCGAGTTTTCGCATATGCGAAAATAAACGTGAATATTACGGATAGGCGAATTTAGCAAACATATGACGAATATTCGTCCATATATTCGCGAAATTCCAATATGGCCTATGCCGCTCAACACTAGTCCTCATGCTGCCAACACCTCCACGCTGTGCCATTCAGCCACTATATGGTGTCCTCATGCTGCCAACACCTCCACGCTGTGCCATTCAGCCACTATATGGTCTCCTAACACTGATGCCACTACCAGGCTCTGTCATTCTGCTGCTGTGCGGCAGTGATTCCAAGAGCGATGCCGGTAATCTGCATGCTATTCTGAATAACAGTATTATTTCACTATCCCAGCACACTCCATAAGCGTTTTAGGACACAGCAAAGTGTTCTATACCCCTACAGAGGCTGTATGTAGACTAGAAATAGCCTTTTTTAATATAGATTTGCCGCAAACAAATTCAGATCGAAACAAACTTTTCGGGGAAATTTGGCGAATCGGCTGAATCGAATTTTTGAAAAGTTCGCTCATCTCTAACAATAACTATGCAGTGTATCCCTTCAGGTTTGGCTGGTATGAAATGAATACAACACTTATATGCCATGCTGATGTTGCTCTGAAAGCGTGTCATTTAGCAACAATCCTGTAGTGCATCCTCCTCCCACCATGTTAGATATAACGAGTATACAGTCACCTGATTCGCAACGAATAAGAATATCGCCGCGATTCGATTGCTCAAATCGCTTAATTAAACTCAATTTTACAGCGTTCCAGGCTATTGGAGACCTAAGATGGCGGATTCACATGTGAGTACATGGGGCAGGGGATTATGGGAGGGCGGAATACAGCAGCGGGAATGAAGGTAGGCGGGCTGCCCCTGAATCACATGTGAGATGCAGCCTATCAGTGTTCACTGACCCCTGTGATGTCACAGCCCCTACATAATCGGCGGCCATCTTGCCTCTCTTCATTTCATCTATGCACTCAGATGGAGAGGACGGGACTGTGTGTGTGTGAATAGCTCATACCATAGCGTTACACTGCAACTGCTAGTCACATCAGTATTAGGGAAAGACAGGAGTGCAGAGTGCTGTGCTGTTACTCTGAGAAGGATCATTGATAGCTAAATCTCCTATTCACGTTATTGAGCATTGCAGCAGAGAGGGGCAGATAGGTGTCAGCTGCCTCATACAGATCTCCAAGCTGCCTGAACTTTCTGAAGCATCTTATCTCCTCATTTTTCAGCCCAATTGAGTTTATTTTTTTTGCTCCACAAATCTTCTGCTGCTCAAAATTGTGTGACAGAGTGCAATTTAGGGTTTAATCCCTGGAGATTTTTTTTTTTTTTTGTGGTGCTGCACTGTTGGGTCCTGCTGCTGTTCAGAAACAAGTGATTTTTCAGTGGACTGTAGTGCATTTGTACCATTTTGTACCTGTTAATCTGTCAAGGGGCTACATACTGTGCAAGTCCAAACAATAGTATTCACCAGCTGTTTTATTTAAATTTTTTATTTTTTTTTCTGCGTATACTTACGCTTATGTAATTGCCCTCATCAGTGCATCTCGCATACGTACATCCAAGTATTGTACCAACTTAGTACCTGTTACTCGGTCAAGGTGCTCCAAACCGTCAAAGTCCAAACAATAGTATCCACCGGCAGGTGTTTTACAAAAATACAGAGTTTTTTTCTGCGTATAGTTATGCATATTACTGCCCTCATAAGTGCAAACAGCATAGGTACATCCAAGTATTGTACCATTTAGTACCTGTTAAGCTGTCAAGGTGCTCCATACCGTCAAAGTCCAAACAATAGCATTCACCGGCTGGTGTTTTACAAAAATACAGTTTTTTCTGAGTATAGTTACGCTTATTACTGCCCTCATCAGTGCAGACCGCATAGGTACATCCAAGTATTGTACCATCTAGTACCTGTTAATCTGTCAAGGGCCTACATACTGTGAAAGGACAGCCGTAAGTAATCACCTGCTGCTGTTCTAGACAAATACTGTTTAAAGAGTAGTGTAGTGTATTGTAATACCCTCATAAACACACTAAGTATGTCAGGCAGAGAAATGACAGCATGTGCACAGAGGAGTGGCAGAGGCCTAAATACTTCAGGCAGAGTTGGCAGCAGACTTGGGGCGAGTGGCAGCAGGAGTCGCAGCGAGAGGCCTGAGCTCCCGTTATCAGCCAGGACAATCTAATAGAGGACAGTCAGCAGCTACTGGACAGCCAAGAAGGAGAGGAGACATGCGCCGCTTGCTCCGCTAGGCGGCCAAGTAGTGATGCGGAGAGTGACATGGGAGGCGGTGTTGCAAGTGTTCAGGGTCCTGAAGCAGACACTGTTGGGGAACCTGAGGAGGACATCAGTGACATGCACACAACTGTTGATGATGATGAAGCCGATCGCAATTGGGAGCCGGGTGCAGAAGGGGCTTCATCATCATCAGGAGAAGAGGGTTGCAGGTAGCCCTTGAGGCAGCAAGGTGGTAGCACGGATGGCAGTCAGCGTGGTGGCAGTAGTGGAAATTCAGGAGCCAAACGTGCCCGGGGGAGACCACCTGCTTCGCCGCAGCCTACCTTTCCGGGAGGTCCTGGAGACGGCGCCAGTAGCAGTCAATTAGTGCGGACTGCGGGTGGGAAAATAAGCTACTTGGCGGTGTGGAAGTTTTTCATAGGGCATCCGGAGGAGGTTTACGTAGCCACATGCAAGATCTGTCGGCAGAAGGTGAAGCGTGGCCAGGGTCCCAATGTCGGCACCACGGCCCTGCGTCAACACATGCTTCGCCACCATAAAGCGGCCTGGGAGAACCATGGCTCCGATTTAGTGGTCCAGCCTGCTGCATCACCCAGTGGCCATCCGCTCCCTCCTTCATCCAGTCAAGGCTCCACCACCTTAGCCGAAGGGAGCTGTGTGTCAAACCGTCAAACCCTCCTTCTGTCGCTCCTGCTTCTCCCGCTTTTAGTCAGCCATTCCGCCAACAATCCATCGGCGAAGCCATGTCTAAGAGACCACAATATGCGCCCACTCCTCCAACGGCGCAGAAGTTGAAAGTGCTCCTGTCCAAGTTGCTGGTGTTGCAGTCCCTCCCTTTTCAAGTGGTGGACTCTGCACCTTTCAGAGAATTGATGGCTTGTGCCGAGCAGAGGTGGAGAGTCCCAAGCCGTCATTTATTTGCGAAGAAGGCAGTACCAGCCCTACATAAGTTTGTACAAGAGAAGTTGGGCCAGTCCTTGAGCCTAACGGTGTGTTCAAAAGTGCACGGCAGCGCCGACGTCTGGAGCTGTAACTACGGGCAGGGACAATACTTGGCTTTTACAGCCCAGTTGGTCCTGTTACAGCGTGCAACGCCGCCTCCTCATCCTCCACCGTGTCCTCGGCCTCCACTGCACGCCCAAATCTCTCTGGCTCTTCATCGTACCATGTGAGTAGGGCACGGCGGTGTCAAGCTGTTCTTCACATGGTTTGCCTTGGCGAACAGAGTCACACAGGGGAGGAACTGCTAAAGTTCATTCTTAAAGAAATCCGTGTCATGCTTACTCCACGAAATCTGGAAATGGGAACCATGGTGACCGACAATGGGAAGAACATCGTGTCCGCGCTGCGACAAGGAAGTGTGAAACATACGCCCTGCATGGCACACGTGTTGAATCTGGTTGTCAAGCACTTCCTCAAGTCTTCACCCCATTTGCAAAACATCCTGAAAATGGCAAGGAAACTGTGCATGCACTTCAGCCACTCATACACCGCCAAGCACACCTTCCTTGAGCTGCAGCGTCAGAATGGTATCCCACAACATAGTCTTATTTGTGACATTGCCACACATCTGAATTCCACCCTCCATATGTTGGACAGACTATACGAACAAAGAAAAGCCATCACCGATTTCTTGATGATCCAAGCAGATAGGAGTACTCCCCTGTGTAACTTCAATGTGAACCAGTGGCAGCTCATACGTGACACCTGCTGTTTGCTGAGGCCCTTTGAGGAAGCCACATTATTTGTGAGTCGCCTGGATTACGCCATGAATGACATAATTCCACTCCTACATTTCCTACAACAAATGATTGAAACCATGTTTGGTCACGGCAATGGAGACATTGCGCCTACATCTCAAGGCTACATGAGCCCTGTGGGGGCTGAACTGGAGGAGGATGATGAGGGGCAGAGCGGAGAACAGTTTAGGTTGGATGAGATGGCCGGTGTTTCTAATCTTCGGACAGGAAAGGAGGAGCAGGAGCAGCCAGAGGAGCTGGAGGGTTATGAGGAAGTTGAGACAGAGGACCCAGACACACCGTGGCAGTATGCAGTGGAGATGAAAGCAGGTAATCACTCCGAGTCATTGGCGCAAATGGCACAATGCATGCTCAGTTGCTTGCGTAGTGACCCCCGAATTGTCACAATTTGTCAGCAGGATGACTTCTGGATCTCCACCTTATTAGACCCTCGCTACCATCCCAAAATGGGGGCCTTTTTTACACCCACTGAGAGGGAGGACAAACTGACCAACTACAGAGAGATTCTACGTAGTCAGTTGGCTGATGCCTATCGGCCACATGGTCCATCCACTTGCAGGTCTGACTTGGGCGGCCCTCTGTGCTCACCTTCCACTGCCATGGCTGCTGGGGAGGGGAGGGGTGGCAGGAGCAGTACCAGCTCAATCAGCAGCAGCCTGAGTCTACAGTTGCTAATGAGTAGCTTTCTTCACCTGCATAGTGAAGCAAATCATCAGCAGCAGGTAGACATGAACCAGCAAGTGGTGGCATACCTTGACATGGCCATGCCAACAACCATTGAAGATCCGCTGGACTTCTGGGCAGCCAAACTTGATTTATGGCCACAACTAGCAGAGTTTGCCCTGGAAAAGCTGTCCTGCCCAGCCAGTAGTGTGCCATCAGAGCAGGTGTTTAGTGCGGCCTGGGCCATAGTCATCCCAAGGCGAACTCGTCTGTCCACTAAAAATGTGGAGAGACTGACGTTTGTTAAGATGAATCAGGGATGGATTAGCCAGGATTTCCAGCCACCAATGCCAGATGCCTCAGAGTAGATTGACAGTGCTGCTACACCAACATTTCCCAATTATGGTTGGTTATGAAACCCTCTTGGGTTATCAATTAGGTTTATGAAACCCTCTTTGGTACTGCGATTGAATGCTCCTGGCTCATCCTGTGTCTTTCAGGAACTACTTGCCTCACGGATGCTTCTGGCCTTGGGTTTTTAATTTTTGGATGTTTAGCAGTAGCTAAAGATATGCTTAATGCAAATGTCAACATTGATCTTTAAATGTAAGGGGTTATGAAACCCTCTTGGGTACTGCAAATGCCTGCTCCTGACTCATTCTGTGTCTTTCAGGAACTATTTGCCTCCCTGCCCTCAGGCCTTGGGCCTTCAATTTTTGGATGTTTAGCAGTAGCTAAATACATGATTAATGCAAATTTCAACATTCATCTTTAAATGTAAGGGGTTGGTTATGAAACCCTCTTGGGTACTGTGATTGCCTGCTCCTGGCTCATCCTGTGTCTTTCAGGAACTACTTGCCTCACTGATGCTTCGGGCCTTGGGCCTTTAATTTTTGGATGTTTAGCAGTAGCTAAATATATGCTTAATGCAAATGTCAACATTGATCTTTAAATGTAAGGGGTTATGAAACCCTCATGGGTACTGCGAATGCCTGCTCCATACTCATTCTGTGTCTTTCAGGAACTACTTGCCTCCCTGCCCTCAGGCCTTGAGCCTTCAATTTTTGGATGTTTAGCAGTAGCTAAATACATGCTCAATGCAAATTTCAACATTCATCTTTAAATGTAAGGGGATGGTTATGAAACCCTCTTGGGTACTGCAAATGGCTGCTCCTGGCTCATTCTGTGTCTTTCAGGAACTATTTGCCTCCCTGCCCTCAGGCCTTGGGCCTTCAATTTTTGGATGTTTAGCAGTAGCTAAATACATGCTTAATGCAAATTTCAACATTCATCTTTAAATGTAAGGGGATGGTTATGAAACCCTCTTGGGTACTGCAAATGGCTGCTCCTGACTCATTCTGTGTCTTTCGGGAACTACTTGCCTCCCCGATGCCTCAGGCCTTGGGCCTTCAATTTTTGGATGTTTTGCAGTAGCTAAATACATGCTTAATGCAAATTTCAACATTGATCTTTAAATGTAAGGGGTTGGTTATGAAACCCTCTTGGGTACAGCTCCTGACTGCTCCTGACTCATTCTGTGTCTTTCAGGAAATAATTGCCTCCCTTATGCCTCAGGCCTTGGGCCTTCAATTTTTGGAAGTTTAACCGTAGCTAATACATGTGTTATGCCGAGCGCTCCGGGTCTCCGCTCCTCCCCGGAGCGCTCGCAGCTTTCTCCTGTTCACAGCGCCCCGGTCAGACCCGCTGACCGGGAGCGCTGCGATAATGTCCCTAGCCGGGATGCGATCTGCGATGCGGGACGCGCCCGCTTAAGATTCGCATCCCGGCACGCTTACCAGTTTTGTTCCCCGTCTGTTCTGTCCCACGCTCTCTGCGATTTAAAGATCCGGTGCGCCACTAATTGGCGCCTGGTTCTAATTAGTGTGTTCACCTGTGCACTTCCCTATTTAATCTCACTTCCCCTTCCCTTCCTTGCCGGATCTTGTTGCCATTGTGCCAGTGAAAGCGTTCCTTGTGTGTCCCAAGCCAGTGTTCCAGACCTCTTGCCGTTGCCCCTGACTACGATCCTTGCTGCCTGCCGTGACCTTCTGCTATGTCCGACCTTGCTCTTGCCTAATCCCTTGTACCGTGCCTATCTCAGCAGTCAGAGAGGTAGAGCCGTTGCCGGTGGATACGACCTGGTTGCTACCGCCGCTGCAAGACCATCCCGCTTTGCGGCGGGCTCTGGTGAATACCAGTAGCAACTTAGAACCGGTCCGCCGGCACGGTCCACGCCAATCCCTCTCTGACACAGAGGATCCACCTCCAGCCTGCCGAATCCTGACAGTAGATCCGGCCATGGATCCCGCTGAGGTCCCACTGCCAGTTGTCGCTGACCTTACCACGGTGGTCGCCCAGCAGTCGCAATAGATAGCGCAACAAGGCCATCAGCTGTCTCAACTGACTGTTATGCTACAGCAGCTTCTACCACAGCTTCAGCAACCATCTCCTCCGCCAGCTCCTGCACCTCCTCTGCAGCGAGTGGCCGCACCCAGCCTTCGTTTATCGTTGCCGGACAAGTTCGATGGGGACTCTAGACTTTGCCGTGGTTTTCTCTCGCAATGTTCCCTGCATTTGGAGATGATGTCAGACCAATTTCCAACTGAACGGTCAAAGGTGGCTTTCGTGGTTAGTCTCCTGTCTGGGAAGGCCCTGTCATGGGCCACACCGTTCTGGAACCGCAATGATCCTGTCACTGCCTCCGTATAGTCTTTCTTCGCGGAGATTCGAAGTGTCTTCTAGGAACCAGCCAAAGCTTCTTCTGCCGAGACTGCCCTGCTGAACCTGGTCCAGGGTAATTCTTCAGTAGGCGAGTACGCCATCCAATTTCGTACCCTCGCCTCCGAATTATCTTGGAATAACGAGGCCCTCTGCGCGACCTTCGAAAAAGATCAAAGATGTGCTGGCCGCACGAGAAATCCCTGCCAACCTGCATGAACTTATTCATTTGGCCACCCGCATTGACATGCGTTTTTCCGAAAGACGCCAGGAGCTCCGTCAGGATATGGACTTTGTTCGCACTAGGCGGTTTCTCTCCCCGGCTCCTCTCTTCTCTTGTCCGCTGCAATCTGTTCCTGTGCCTTCCGCCGTGGAGACTATGCAAGTAGACCGGTCTCGCCTGACACCACAAGAGAGAACACGCCGCCGTAATGAGAACCTATGCCTGTACTGTGCCAGTACCGAACACTTTTTGAAGGATTGTCCTATCCGTCCTCCACGTCAGGAAAGACGCACTCCGATCCAGCACAAAGGTGAGACAGCTCTAGGTGTGAACTCTGCTTCTCCACTTCTTACTGTGCCTGTGCGGATTTCTTCTTCTATCTCCTCCTTCTCAGCTGTGGCCTTCTTGGATTCTGAATCTGCAGGAAATTTTATTTTGGCCTCTTTCATTAACAGGTTCAACATCCCAGTGACCAGTTTCGCCAGACCTCTCTACATCGCCTCAGTTAATGGTGAAAGATTGGACTGTACTGTGCGTTACCGCACAGAACCCCTGTTAATGTGCATTGGACCTCATCACGAAAAAATAGAATTTCTGGTCCTCTCTAACTGCACTTCTGAAATTCTTCTCGGACTGCCTTGGCTCCAACACCATTCCCCTACCCTTGACTGGACCACCGGGGAAATCAAGAACTGGGGTGCTTCTTGCTACAAAAAATGCCTCACGTCTGCTCCCAGTCCTGCCAGTCAAACCCCTATGGCTCCTCCTATACCAGGTCTCCCCAAGGCCAATCTGGACTATGCCGATGTTTTTTGCAAAAAACAAGCAGAGACTTTGCCTCCTCACAGGCATTATGACTGCCCTATTGATCTCCTTCCTGGTACTACTCCACCCCGGGGCAGAATCTATCCTCTGTCAGCTCCTGAAACGCAAGCCATGTCGGACTACATCCAAGAAAATTTAAAAAGGGGATTCATCCGCAAGTCTTCCTCCCCTGCCGGAGCGGGGTTCTTCTTTGTCTCCAAAAGGACGGTTCCTTACGGCCATGCATCGATTACCACGGTCTTAATAAGATCACTATAAAAAAACGCTATCCCCTGCCTCTTATCTCAGAACTCTTTGACTGCCTACGTGGTGCTAACATCTTCACCAAATTGGATTTAAGAGGTGCATATAATCTCATCCGCATCAGGGAAGGGGACGAGTGGAAGACCGCATTTAACACCAGAGAAGGACACTTTGAATATCTGGTTATGCCCTTTGGGCTCTGCAACGCCCCTGCTGTCTTCCAGGACTTTGTAAATCAAATATTTCGTGATTTGTTATATACATGTGTTTTGGTCTACTTGGACGACATTTTGATTTTCTCTTCTAACCTCGAAGAACACCGCCGTCATGTCTGCCTGGTTCTCCAGAGACTCCATGACAATCAATAATATGCCAAGATGGAAAAATGTCTCTTTGAATGCCAATCTTTTCCCTTCCTAGGATACTTAGTCTCTAGCCAGGGACTTCAAATGGACCCAGACAAACTGTCAGCCATGTTAGATTGGCCACGCCCCTCCGGACTCCGAGCTATCCAACGTTTCCTGGGGTTTGACAATTACTACCGACAATTTATTCCACATTTTTCCACCATTGTGGCCCCAATTGTGGCCCTAACCAAGAAAAACGCCAACCCTAAGTCCTGGCCTCCTCAAGCGGACTAGGCATTCAACCATGTCAAAACTGCCTTTTCTTCTGCTCCCGTACTCTCCAGACCTGATCCATCTAAACCCTTCTCACTGGAGGTAGACGCCTCCTCGGTGGGAGCCGGAGCTGTACTCCTACAAAAAAACTCTTCTGGACATAACGTTACTTGTGGTTTCTTTTCTAGGACCTTCTCTCCGGCGGAGAAAAATTACTCCAGTGGTGATCGAGAACTGCTGGCCATAAAACTAGCCCTCGAGGAATGGAGGCACCTGCTGGAGGGGTCCAAATACCCAATTATCATATACACAGATCACAAGAATCTCTCTTATCTTCAGTCTGCCCAACGGCTGAACCCACGCCAGGCTTCGTAGTCGTTGTTTTTTGCCCGTTTTAACTTTGAGATTCATTTTCGCCCTGCTGACAAGAACATCAGGGCTGACGCCCTCTCTCGTTCCTCGGATGCCTCCGAAATGGAAGCCCCCTTGCAACACATTGTTCCTCCTGAGTGTCTGATCTCCGCTTCCCCAGCTTCCATCAGACAAACTTCACCTGGAAAGACTTTCGTCCCTCCACGCAAGCCCCTCAAGATCCTCAGGTGGGGACACTCCTCGCACCTCGCCAGCCATGCTGGCGTCAAAAAGTCCATCCAGCTCATCTCTCGATTTTATTGGTGGCCTACCCTGGAAGCAGATGTTGCTGATTTTGTTCGGGCTTGTACAGTCTGTGCCCGGGACAAGACCCCTCGTCAGAAGCCTGCCCGCCTCCTTTATCCTCTGCCTGTTCCTGAGCTACCATGGTCTCAGATTGCCATGGACTTTATAACAGACCTGCCTTTATTCCATGGCAACACAGTCATTTGGGTGGTCGTTGATCGTTTCTCCAAGATGGCACATTTTATTACACTTCCAGGTCTTCCTTCTGCGCCACAGTTGGCGAAACATTTTTTGTGCACATTTTTCGCCTTCACGGGCTTCCCACGCATATCGTCTCGGATAGAGGCGTTCAATTTGTGTCGAAATTCTGGAGGGCCCTCTGTAATCAACTTAAAATCAAATAAAATTTCTCGTCTTCCTATCATCCCCAATCCAATGGGCAAGTAGAGAGAGTTAACCAGGTTCTTGGTGACTATTTGCAACATTTTGTTTCCTCCCGCCAGGATGATTGGGCCGATCTTCTACCCTGGGCTGAATTCTCGTACAATTTCAAAGTCTCTGAATCCTCCGCTAAATCCCCGTTCTTTGTGGTGTACGGCCGTCACCCTCTTCCCCCCCTCCCCACTCCCACGCCTTCTGGTTTGCCCGCGGTTGATGAGGTTACCTGGGACTTCTCCACCATCTGGAAAGAGACTCAAAAATCCCTCATACAGGCCTCATCCCGGATGAAGAAGCATGCCGACAAAAAAAAGAAGAACTCCTCCTGTCTTTGTTCCTGGAGACAAAGTGTGGCTCTCCGCTAAGTATATCCGCTTCCGTGTCCCCAGTTATAAACTGGGACCACGTTATCTTGGACCCTTTAAAATCAAGTGCCAAATCAATTCTGTCTCCTACAAACTCCTTCTTCCCCCTTCTCTCCGTATTCCCAATGCTTTTCATGTTTCTCTCCTTAAAACGCTTATCCTTAACCGCTTCTCTCCCAAGGTTGTTGCTCCTACTCCTGTCTCCGGGTCCTCAGATGTATTCTCGGTTAAAGAAATTCTCGCATCTAAGACGGTCAGAGGTAAAAAAAAAAAATTCTTGTAGATTGGGAGAATTGCGGTCCTGAGGAGAGGTCATGGGAACCCGAGGATAATATTTTCGACAAGGACCTAATTCACAAATTTTCAGGTTCCAAAAAGAGGGGGAGACCCAAGGGGGGGTACTGTTACGCCGAGCGCTCCAGGTCCCCGCTCCTCCCCGGAGCGCTCTCAGCGTTCTCCTGTTCCCGCTGACCAGGAGCGCTGCGATAATGTCCCTAGCCGGGATGCGATCCGCGATGCAAGACGCGGCCGCTCGCGATTCGCATCCCGACCCGCTTACCAGACTCGTTCCCCCTAGGGCGCGCGCGCATCGGCTCCCTGCGATTTAAAGGGCCGGTGCACCACTGATTGGCGCCTGGTTCTAATTAGTGTGTTCACCTGTGCACTTCCCTATATAACCTCACTTCCCCTTCCCTTCCTTGCCGGATTTTGTTGCCATTGTGCTAATAAAAGCGTTCCTTGTGTGTTCCAAGCCAGTGTTCCAGACCTCTTGCCGTTGCCCCTGACTACGATCCTTGCTGCCTGCCCTGACCTTCTGCTACGTCCGACCTTGCTCTTGCCTAATCCCTTGTACCGCGCCTATCTCAGCAGTCAGAGAGGTTGAGACGTTACCGGTGGATACGACCTGGTTGCTACCGCCGCTGCAAGACCATCCTGCTTTGTGGCGGGCTCTGGTGAATACCAGTAGCAACTTATAACCGGTCCTCCGGCACGGTCCACGCCAATCCCTCTCTGACACAGAGGATCCACCTCCAGCCTGCCGAATCCTGACAACATGCCTAATGCAAATTTCAACTATGATCTTTAAATTCTCGGCGCTCTTCTAGGGCCTTCTCCTACCCCGCCGGGGCCGATCCGAGGACCTCACTAAACCATCCAATCGGTAGTAGAGACATGCAGTGTGTACAAAAGGCAGGGACTTAATGAACCCGAGCTTATGACCCACACTTAGTTGGGATTCTTCTTTCCTGGCAAATAATTGCAATCCCTGATCCCTATCGCAAAGGGGGTTCAGCGGGTTATCCACACCTGTCGGTGAAAGATAGACACACGCTGGTCCGATCAGTGTAGCGCGTGTGCAGCCCCGGACATCTGAGGGCATAACACACCTGTTATTGCTCGATCTCGCGAGTGATCGTGCAATATAAGGGGTTATTAAAGCCTCTTGGGTACTGCTGATGCCTACTCCTGACTGCTCCTGTGTCTTTCAGGAACCACTTGACTTCATAATGCTTCTGGGCTTGGGTCTTTAATTTTAGGATTTTTGAAATACATACATACATGCTTTATTTAAATTTCAACATTTATGGTGCAATGTATGGGGTTATTAAACACTCTTGGGTAGTGTTTTTTTCAAATTTTCTGATAATAATCTGTTAATAAACTTTAATTTGCCCAGACAAGTCTCAGTGGCCCCTTAGCATACCATGTGTGCAGGTCACGGCGGTGTCACGTTTTTGTTCACATGGTTTGCCTTGGCGAGAAGTCTTGGAAACAGTGGCCGGTCAGGGCAATGGAGACATTGCGCCTTAATCTCACGGCCACATGAGCCCTGTTAATGCTTGTTGGATTTGGTCCTTCGTACCCACACGCTAGGGTCCGGGACAAGCAAAGGTTGTCTTAAATTTCAAATCAAAAAATGATGGCGCTGCTGGGCCTGGGTCTGGGAATTTCAAATTTTCTCATGGGTAGCACCCGCTATCCAAAATCTTTTTCGAAAAATTCTAAAATTGTGATGTTTTTTGGGGGGGGATTGTGAAGCCCTGGTGTGAACTCGTGCATCAGCCAACTCCAGGCTGTGTCATTCAGGCAATATATGGGTTATTGATGCCGGTGTGGGGCCTGGGTCTGGGAATTTCTAATTTTCTCATAGGTAGCACCTGCTATCCAAAATCTTTTTCAAAAATTTCTAAAATTGTGGCGTTTTTTAGGGGGATTGTGAAGCCCTGCTGTGTACTTGTGCATCAGCCAACTCCAGGCTGTGTTATTCAGGCAATATATGGGTTACTGATGCCGCTGTTGGGCCTGGGTCTGGGAATTTCACATTTTCTCATAGGTAGCACCCGCTATCCAAAATCTTCGGTTTAAATTTCTTAATTCATCTTTTAATCTTAGGGATTGTGAAGGCCTAGTGCCTACTCATGCTGCTGGCAACTCTGGGCTGTGCCATTCATCCACTATATGGTCTCCTCATGCTGCCAACACCTCCATGCTGTGTCATTCAGCCACTATATGGTCTCCTCATGCCGACAACATGTCCATGCTGTGCCATTCAGCCACTATATGGTCTCCTCATGCTGCCAACACCTCCACGCTTTGTCATTCAGTAACTATATGGTGTCCTCATGCTGCCAACACCTCCACGCTGTGCCATTCAGCCACTATATGGTCTCCTCATGCTGCCAACACCTCCACGCTGTGTCATTCAGTCACTATATGGTCTCCTGACACTGATGCCACCACCAGGCTCTGTAATTGTGCATTGATTCTAAAAGTGATGCCGGTAATCTGCATGTTATTCTGAATAACAGTATTATTTCACTAACCCAGCACACTCCATATGCGTTTTAGAACACAGCAAAGTGTTCTATACCCCTATAGAGGCTGTATATAGGCTAGAAATAGCCTTTTTTTAATATAGATTTGCCGTGAAAAAATTCGGAACAAAACTAACTTTATCAGAAAATTTGGCGAATCGGACGATTCGAATTTTTGAAAAGTTCGCTCATCTCTAGCTACGAACTTGAACTCAATGTGGTATGACAGAATGAGTGCCATGAGTGTATGATCTGTATCATTGCCAATAGCACGAGGGCATTATAAATGCCATAAGTGAGTGGACGGTGAAACGCCACAAATATGTGAACATTAATGCGTGAGAAAGGGGGGGGGGAAGCACCTATGCTGAGAATATGAATCGTGTAAAAACTATAGTGCATTGAACTAAATGACTGCCATGAGCATAAGAACAGTATCAATACCATGAGCATGTAATAACAACTACCATGATCCGGTGAACGATGTACATACTGCAGGCTAATAACCTGTATACGTGCCCTAAACGTGTGGACGCCACAAGCATAAGAAGATATAAGCAGTGAACCTAAAATGGTATAACCACCAGAAACATAACCAGTATGCGGCCCCGAGAAGATGAATAGTATGACTGATGAGCGTACAAAAGAATACATGCCTTAAGAGTAATGGACAGTGTACATATGAAGTGTACGGAAAGTATGACTGATGAGAATATGACAGTGAAACCTACCCTGAGTGTGTGAACATTGTGAACAGACCAGTGGACAGTACAAATGCCCAGCTCGTATGAAACAGTATGACTCTATAAGCGTATGAATGATATAAACGTCCTGCGTGTGTGTACCATGAAACCCTTAGTGTATCAGTGAAGATACCATGAGGGAACAAATCTTATAAAACCACAGATGTTCATTAACAATATAATGCCATAGGCTTATGCATGCCATGAATACCGTGAGCGTATCGAGCCACATAGCCGCCCCAAACTCGTATGCCGAATATAGAATGCCAAAAGGCATGATATACCCAGAGAAATTATATTGGTAAGACTACATGCTACCAAACTAAGCAAATGCATATGCAACAAGCGTAAAGAGGTATGTTACCAATGTGAAGAAACAGTTGCGCCCCCCAATGCTACCAAACGTGTAGTCCCTGCCATACCATAAAATCTACCAATGTGATGAACTGACAACACTATGACATGTCAAACTTCCTGAATGGATTGAAAAACCTAACATGAAAAAACACCCTTATGACTGCTATAACTATTATGCCATATGTGGATAAACCCCATAAATAACCAACATACACTGCAAATGTCAATTACAACACCGCCTTTGCCACATGCCATGATGACCATATGTATTGCTTGAACGTATGTAATGCACCTCTAACCGTGCCATCTGCATAAAAACTGTTCGCCTGTGCTGTATATGCCACTATACCAGGAAATACCATGATAGTATGAACTGTATACCATGCTACAACGTACCCGCTGCACAATACATTGAGTATATGTACCATACATAAGCCATGATTGTACTTACTGCACATGACATGGAGATGCAAGCACTGTACCGCCACCCTGACTATATGCACTGTATATGACCGAAAAACACCCCCTTTTTATTTTTATGTATTTTTTTAACCAAGTGAGCAGCTGTACAGGTGGGCCTGCAATGCCGCCTAGCGACGGCGCTCGAGCATATTTCACCGTTATTAAGGATATTATATGTATACATATACACATAGAAATATATATACACATACATACACACACCCATGCACATACCAACACGTATTTAGATTAAACCTTGATCATCATTTATTATTTTTTTTTAAACCAAACTATAACAATGAAATTCATACCGAATTGTATACCTAAAATCACATGGCTACAATAATTTTATGAAACTAAATATCTACACATAAAATATGTGCGTTGAGTATTCCACGCCCCTCTCACAAATACAGCCAATAGGCTTATCACATATACTGTATACAGGTTTTTTTTTGCTAATTAATTACTAGTGAGGTATAAATAAATAAAGCACAATGTTGAGTAAGATATGACAGAAAACAATATCCACTGTCAGACTGTTTATTAGCCTTGAAAACAAATTAACTGTTTTCAGTACAAGTATTCAGATTGATTCAGAAGTATTTGCCCTTCGGCCAATCATTTTATTTCTCATGTCATTGTTTTCCAAGACCTGGAAATGGATTTGCTATAGGCAGTGGATTTTTAATTAGCAATTTGCTTATTGTGTTTCATGTACAATCTTGATGTTTAGTCTGTCACTTTGTTTAAAAGAGTTTATTTTGACAACACATATTTTCCAATTACCCTTTCTACAAATATTGGATCACAATGAATAAGAAATTATGTAGATATTTAATTTGTTCATATACTTAAATAACATTATTTTATTAAAAAATTAGCAGTAGTAACATTCATTTCTAATAGAAACAATTTAGAATACATTCAAAATACTTATCAACTTATAACTATTGGAAGCAGTCACACCTAGACCCTGTGTTTTGTGCACACAAGATAATATTAGATAATACTGTAAGGTCCTGATGCAGAAGTTCTTGTATATGGCTTGTGTTTTTGCTTATGTTTCAGGCATTGGTTTTCAGCCATACCGATTTTTATTTCCACACTGACATGATTTTTTACTGTACTGCTGCCTATATTTTCAATGAATCCTCTAACTTTGCAAAAAGAGGGCATAGATTATCATCACTGCAATTCACCTAATGGGATTAACTTTATCACCTTGCTAGATTCCAAAAGCAAACAGCCTAAACTGCTGAGACAGTTTATGCAGTTTTAATGCATTTTTTATTTTAAGTTTTAGAGAAGCATTGCCATGTAGGGAAATCGATTGGATCTTTATTAAAATGTAAGGAATTCTATAAAGAT
Source organism: Hyla sarda (assembly GCF_029499605.1). Taxonomy (NCBI): domain Eukaryota; kingdom Metazoa; phylum Chordata; class Amphibia; order Anura; family Hylidae; genus Hyla; species Hyla sarda. The sequence goes on along the minus strand of NC_079195.1, from coordinate 148,944,605 downwards.
TTGTAGCCTTCAAGCTGTGTTCACACAATAAATTTTCACAGGATTTTTCATGTTTTAACCCCTTAACAACATCGAACGTAAATGTACGTCCTGGTGATCTGGTACTTAAAGCACCAGGACGTAAATTTACGTCCTTTACTTAACCGCGAACATTGGAGAGATGCTCGGGTCATGCGCGGCAGGTCCCGGCTGCTGATAGCAGCCAGGGACCCACCGGTAATGGCCGACATCCACGATTGCACAGATGTCTGACATTAATCCCTTAGATGCCGTGATCAATACAGATCATGGCATCTGCAGCGCTGCGGTCACTAAAATGGATGATCGGATCGCCCGCAATGCTGCCGTGGCGATCCAATCATCCAGAACGGCAGACGGAGGTCCCCTCACCTGCCTCCGCTGCCTTCCACAGGTCTTCTGCTCTGGTCTGCGATCGAGCAGACCAGAGCAGAAGATGACCGATAACACTGATCAGTGCTATGTCCTATGCATAGCACTGAACAGTATTAGCAATCGAATGATTGCTATACATAGTCCTCTATGGGGACTATTAAAGTGTAAAAATAATAGTAAAGAAAAAAATTTGAAAAACCCCTCCCCTAATAAAAATGTAAATTGTCCCATTTTTCCTATTTCACCCCCAAAAAGTGTAAAAAAATGAAATATTTAAAATAGATATTTGGTATCATTATTATAAAATAAAATGTTAATGATACTGTACAGTGAAAGGCGTTAGCATAAAAAAAAGTTCAAAATTGCTGCTTTTTTATAACATTTTATTCCACAAAAAATGATAAAAAATGTATTAAAAGTTTTATATAAGCAAATATGGTATCAATAAAAAGTACAGCTCACGGCGCATTTAATGAGCGCTTATACAGAAAAATGAAAAAGTTATAGGTCTTCAAATTAGGGAGATTTTAAACGTACAAATTTTGTTGAAAAGTTAGAAATTTTTTTTTTTTAAGTGCAACAGTAATAGAAAAGTATGTTATCATGGTTATCATTTTAATTGCATTGGCCCAAAGAATAAAGTACACATGTCATTTTTACCATAAATTGTACAGTGTGAAAACGAAACCTTCCAAAACTAAACCTTCGGAAACAATGCAAAATTGCGGTTTTCTTTTTAATTTCCCCACACAAATAGTATTATTTTGGTTGCGCCATCATTTTATGGTAAAGTGAGTGATGACATTATAGACAACTGGTCTTGCAAAAAACAGCTGTCACGCCCCCTCCCATATGCTTGCATTGAAGGGGTGGAGCGTGACGTCACACAGGGGCAAAGCCGTGACATCACAATGCTTCGTCCCCGTGATCGACAGTAATCAGACCTGGAGCTAACACGCTCCGGGGACTGATTCTAATGGGGTGCGGCTTGCAAGATCACGGGGGTCCCCACTGGCAGGACCCCCGCGATCAGGCATCTTATCCCCTATCCTTTGGATGTCTAAGCACAGGAGTGCCCCTTTAAGGTCCAAATGGGCCGAGTCCTAAAGGGGTTAGCTAATTTTCGATTGTGATTTTTCAAATTCGCAGTAAAAATTGTATGTGCATTATATGGGAAAAAAAAAATCCCCCAAACCACTGAAGTAATTCTTTAACACCGGAGTACTTCTTTAACCCTTGAGGGACATGTGATATACATGTATGGCACTGCTACCTGGCCCATGGTGCACAGTGACATATAGTGTTGCTCGCGAATATTCACAATACAAATTTTATTTGCGAATATCGCATATTCGCGAATTCGCAAATATTCGCGAATATAGCACTCTATATTCGCAATTACAATTTTTTTTTTTTATTAAGCTTTATTTTTTCACAGTACATGTGTATCATCCCTGGGGGTCTAATACTACTTTGTTAGACTAGTGTGCGAATTTTCGCATATGCAAATTTTTGTATATGCTAATTTTCCCGTATGCTAATTTTTTTGCAAATGCAAATTTTCGCATATACGAAAATATACTGCGAATATTACGAATATGTGAATTTAGCGAATATATGACGAATATTCCTCCATATATTCGCAAAATATCGAATATGGCCTATGCCGCTCAACACTAGTGACATACATATATTACACTGTACAATGAGTCTAAAAGAAGCAAACAGAGGAACTATGCTCGCTACATTAACCCCTTAAGGACCAATGCAAATAAACCTGTACGCCCCTGAAAGACCAGGCCTGTTTTTTCAAATCGTGGATGTCTGTCTTTATTAGAGAATAACTCTGGTAACGTTTTGCCAATCACGATAATTCTGACATTGTTTTTTTGTCACAAGTTGTCCTTCATGTACATAGTAAAAGTAAGCCGATATCATTTGTAGTTTTTTTTTACAATGCAAAAAATCATGAAATTTTTACAAAAAATTAAGATTTTTTGCTATTTTAACACTAATTGGTTGCATATATTTATACTTACTGACCAAATAGTTTATGAAACTTATACTTTCAGATGTCTACTTTATTTTGATGTCATTTTTTTGTTTTTAATTAACATTTTAAATTAGTTAGAACCCTAACAATTTAACTTGAAATTTTGAAAATTTTGAAAATTTGAAAAGTACATCTTTTTTTATGTGCTATGCAAGGTTTGCAGAAATTAAAAGATAGTATAACATAGGAACACCCCCCCAAATGACCCCATTTTAAAAACTAGACCCCTCAAGGTATTCGCTAGGGGGTACAGTGAGTATTTTAACACCATAGTTTTTTGGCAGGAATTATTACAAAGTCAGTGTTAAAAATTCGAAAATTGCAATTTTTCACAAATGCATCATTTGGGGGGCATATTTTTTGTACATCACTTCTGATATTGAAAGAAATGCACCCTATATTTTATTTAGCTGCTTGTCCCATGTTTGGAAATACCCCCGCTTTGGCCATATATGGTTCCTTGGCCGCGTGGTAGGACTCAGAAGGAGAGGAGCGACATTTGGCTTTCAGGGCAGAACAGTACCCCCACCCCCACAAGTGACCCCATTTATATACCGCACCCCTACAAGTTATTGGATGGTCGGCTGGCAGTATAACGCGTCTGTCTGTGACAGTTAAGGCTCCTGATGGATATATCCGCCATGTTGTGGGAATAAGCAGCTGCTCATGGCGAATATATCCATTACTGCTGCGGCTGGGTAGCTCAGTGTGTCCGCTCATGACTGCTGGCGGAAAATCCGCCGCTATGAGTGGACGCACAAAGCTACCCAGCCGCAGCAGCGAGCTCATTACCGTGACTGCTGCATAATGTGTAGGATCACGTGGTGGATAGTGTTGAGCAGCATAGGCCATATTCGAATTCGCGAATATTCGCGAATATATGGACGAATATTCGTCATATTCGCATATTCGTATTATTCTCGTTTTATTTTCGCATATGCGAATATGCGCGTGTGCGAAAATTAACATATGCGAAAATTTGCATATACAAAAATTAGTATAAGCGAAAATGCGCATATGCGAAAATTCGCACACCAGTCTCACACAGTATTATTAGAGCCTTCTTACACCACACAAGCTGGAAGCAGATAGGGGAGATCACTGTGATATGTACTGTGAAAAAAAAATATATATATATTCGTAATTACGAATATATAGCGCTATATTCGCGAATATTCGCGAATTCGCGAATATGCGATATTCGCGAATAAAATTCGAATTGCGAATATTCGCGAGCAACACTAGTGGTGGACATCCGCAGCATATTACATGCTGCGGATGTCCGCCAATGCGATCCTATACATTATGCTTTTTTTTTTTATTAGATTCATTTAATAAATGTATTTTAATATATATATATATTTTTTTACACTTTTATTACATTTTTATTTATTTTTACACTTTTATTTTATTTATTTATTTATTTTTACACTTTTTAATGCTTTGGAATACTTAGTATTCCAAAGCATTGCAGTTATATGCTGCCTGCCAGTTTTCACTAGCAGGCAGCATATTTCACTAGCAGGCAATACCCAGGGCAGACCTGGGGGTCTTTGTAGGACCCCCGGCTGCCCAGGTATGCAGCAGCACCCCGCAATGCTCCGGGGTGCTGCAGGAGAGACAGAGGGAGCCCCCTCCCTCTGTCAGAACTCCTTACAGCGCGCGGTCACTTCTGAGCGCGGCTGTAGGGGTTAAACTGCCGGGAGTGAAGTGAACTTCACTCCCGGCAGTGCGGCAGGCCCCGGCCAGCCGCGTATTACACCAGCACGATTGCGATGCGGGGTGCTGCAGAGGAGACAGAGGGAGCTCCCTCCCTCTGTCATAACACTTACAGCCCGCGGTCACTTCCGACCGCGGCTGTAAGGGTTAAAACTGCCGGGACCGAAGTTTACTTCGGTCCTGGCAGTGCAGCAGGGTCCCGGCTGTGTGTTACAGCCGAGTCCCTGCCGCGATCTCGTGGGTGCACTGGGCAGCACCCACAAGAAGAATGGACGAGTATAGACGTCAAGGTGCGGGAACGCCCGCCAACCTGGACGTCTATACTCGTCCATGGTCGTTATCGGGTTAAGCGGCCATTCACTGTGAATGATCAACAGCGGCAATAATTCTGATGTCAGTTATTAACCTCTTAAATGCTGTGATCATCGTATTTCAGAGGTTTCTTACAGGTTCAGCCAAAGTCTCCTGAATACCTCCATGCTGTTCCTAGGGGGGATCTGATCAGACAGACTCCATTAGTAGATCACACTAAGCACTTTTTCATTTATAGCAATCATATTTAATGATCTCATGATTGCTTATGAAAGTCATACAAGTGTTATCACAGGAAATTAGCTCCATAAAACAATTTAAAATGTAACCTGCTCTAATAATGGTATGAACAAATAGTATCCTTAAACATGTCCATCCAAGTGATCCAAAAAAACAGAGAACAAAAAGAAGCATTATCAGGATGCCACACTATGGGGGAGATTTATCAAAGGATTTAGACTGTTTTTTCCTGTCTAAATTTGTCGCACAGAAAGTCGCAGTCTAAATATGTGCGACTTTTCTGCGACTTTTGCTGTAGAGGATTTTTAGAACATGATGCATGCAAGTCTATTTTAGATGGAAATGCATTGGAAAATGCATTGGTGCTGAATTTATCAAGTGCGACTTTTGTGCGACAAGTCGCATGTGCCCAAAATACGCTGAAATGTCAGACCATATTGGAGCAGGTCTAAATGCAGTTTAAGCTGTAGACCCTGAAGTCTGAGCACAGAATTTATCAAGGGCTGTGAGACCTTTGATAAATTAGGAGCACAATAGACAGGAGACTACCACATACGCTGGTCTATAAGCATACCCAGAATAGACTAGAGTAGTAAATGTCCCCCTATATCCACAAATAGCATTACTCAGGATACAACCAAGACAAAGGCCACAGTTCTCTCACATGATACATTAATTTGAATTTAGTGGCCCCCATAATAATTTTTTACCCAAAACGCTAGCCCTGAAGCATTTTCTCCCTAGACTGATATTTGGTTTCCTCAGGGGACTAAAATCAACAGGACAACACCAAATTCCATCTGTGATAACCAAACAGATCAAACAGTACAAATACACATGTATAGATAAATGTGCTAGGGATAGATGCCCAGGTACAAATAAGGACCACTAACTCAGGTTCAATCTATGTAGAAGTGATCTGGATGGCTGCTTCGATCACAGGCCACTCCATAGTGGTTGATTGGGTAGCGATTTGTCTGTTCTCTTACTCTTTAAAAAGACACCATTAAATTTGGCACTAGAAAACACCGCAGGTAACGTGCAGCCCCCATGTGTGGATGTCATGGGATGTTGGGTGTCAGCACGAACATTCAACTATTTGAAACTAATTGCGTAGTATAGACATTAAGAGATGCTGACAGTAGAGATTACACCTGCGAAAATATGACAGCTGAGTGGCTCACCACAACAGAGTACAGCAGAGCTGAGCGACTATTCACCCAAGTGAATGTGCCTGCGTGAGGGCATTGCATTGGGGAACAGAAGAGGACAAGGGATAAAACTAATGAGCCATGCAATGAGATGGTATAATGTGCCATGTGTGATGTCGTTATAATGATGGCTGTAAAGAATAGTAATGTTTGTATAATAAGATGCTAAAACATGTCCCTTTATGTATAAACAGATAAAACAGCTTGTATTCTGGGTACAATATTGGTCATCTGCTGGGAACAGAGTAGTTGAGTATCTATGAGACTAGATGTCAGTAATAGAACCAATAAGTAAGAATATGTAAACAATATACTACGCTTTACTTTATGCCTCCCCAGCTTACAGTAATACATTCATTTGGCCAGGTGCGAGATATCCCAGGTGAAATAGCTCAGTTATTGTCCCTCTAACATCACAGGACACGTTTTTCATGCAGGAGTAACCACGCCACAACAGCTGCCTTGTGAAGAACTGGCTCCTTGCTGGGGTTTTAGGTTGCAGGTATAACCAAGCAAAACAAAGTGAAACAAATCCCTTGGCACCTGGGTCACTAACTATACTTTTATAGCTTGCCCTACCTTTGCCACAGGAGGGCTTATCCCAGCCAGTGTAAGACACATGTACTCTTCAACCTCTTAACACACAATTCAAACTTGTCTTGTGTTCATCAGCCAGCTCATCTGACAGTCCCTTTCCTGGGGAACAAACACTCCTCTAATTTTCCACAACAATGTCACCGTCCACACTGGTGCCACTTTGTATGCCCACTACAGCCACCTGCTGTGTGCTCGTCTGGTGTCCCCCCCTTGCATCAATCTGCAGTCTAGGGAAAAGCTCAGACCACACTGTCTGACTTCCTTAAAGGGGTACTCTGATAGGGGATAAGATGTCTGATCGCTGGGGTCCCGCCGCTATGGACCCCCGCAATGTTGCATGTGGCACCCACCTGTTTCTTGTCCGGAAGCGCTGGAGGGTTTCGGTCGCGACCACAGGAACGGAAGTCCGTGACATCAGGACTCCGCCACCGTGTGATGTCACGCCCCATCACCTCAATGCAAGTCTATGGGAGGGGGCGTCACAGACTTCCGTTCCCATGGTCCTGACCGAGATCCTCCACCGCTTCCGGACAAGAAACAGGTGGATGCCGCATGCAACATTGCGGGGGTCCCTAGTGGCGGGGGTCCCTTTGGATAGGGGATAAGATGTCTAGGGTGAGAGCACCCCTTTAAGGACCAGAGCATTTTTTTGCAAATCTGACCTCTGACCGATGCTTTTACTTATCTTACTAATTCTGAGATACTTCTTTCGTGACATATACTACTTTATGTTCATGGTAAATTTTTGTCGATACTTGAATCATTTTTTTGTTGTTGAAAAATTTCAAAATTTCATGAAAAGTTTTTCAAACTTTGAAACTCTCAGCTTGTAAGAAAAATGGACATGCTAAATAAATGTTATGTATTCATTCACATATACAATATGTCTACTTTGCATCATAATGTTGACATGTTTTTACTTTTTTTAAACATTAGAGGGCTTCAAAGTTTAGCAGCACTTTTCCAAATTTTCATGAAAATTTCCAAATCTGAATTTTTCAAGGATCCCTTCAGATTTGAAGGGAATTTGAGACTTTATGTTTGAAATCCCCCATAATGGTCCACACTGCACCCCTCAAATTATTCCAAATTACATTCACAAAGTTTAAAAACCCTTTAGGTGTTTCACAGAAATAGCAGCAAAGTGGAGGGGAAAATTCAAAATCTACATTTTTTATACTAACATGTTCTTGTAGCCCTATTTTATTTTTCATTTTTACAAGGGATAAAGGGAGAAAAAGCCCCTCAAAATTTTTAACCCAATTTCTCTCGAGCAAGGAAATACCTCATGTGGATGTATAAAGTGATCTTTGGATGCAGTAGAAGTCTCAGAAGGGAAGGAGCTACAAAGAGCTTTTTTGCTGAAATGGTTTTTGGGGGCCATGTCGCATTTAGGAAGCCCCCATGGTGCCATAACAGCATAAAACCCCACATGGCTTACTATTTTGGAAACTACACTCCTCAAGGAACGTAACAAGTAGTACAGTGAACCTTAACACCCCACAGGTGTTTGAAGAACATTTGTTAAAGTGGGATGTGAAAATTAAATTTTGTGTTTTTTTACATTAAATTGCAGTTTTTCCCAAATTTTTCATTTTCACAAGGGGGAGAAAATTCCCCAATATTTGTAACCCCATTACTGGAAAAATCCCTTTATGGTGACATAAAGTGCTCTGCTGGCGCACTGCAATGCTCAGAAGAGATGGAGCCAGATTTGGCTTTTGGAGAGTGAATTTTGCTGAAAGGGTTTTTGGGGGGCATGTTGCATTAGGAAGCCCCTATGGTGCCAGAACAGCAAAAAAAAATAAAAAAACACAATGTAACAAGTGGTACAGTGAGCCTTCTTTAACACCCACAGGTGTTTGATAATGTTCCCAAAAGTGGGTTATGAAAATGAATAATTAGATTTTTTTCACTAAAATGCAGTTTTTTCCCCCAATTTTTTATTTTTACAAGAGGACATAGGAGAAAATGTCCCCCAAAATGTGTAAACATACCTCATATTTGGATGTAAAGAAGCACCATTGGGTTTAGAAGAAGGGGCCATGTGAGTTTACAGAGCTCCCATAGTGCCAGAACAGCGGAACCCCACACATGTGCCATCATTTTGGAAACGACAACCCTCAAGGAATGTAACAAGGGGTACAGTGAGTATTTACACCTCACAGGTCTTTGGAATAGTGGGCCATAAAATGAAAAAAAAAAATTCACAAAAATGCTGGTGTCACCCCAAATATTTCATTTGCACAAGGGGTAGTAGAGAAAATGCCCCCCCCCCCCCCCCGAAATTTGTAACTCCATTGCTCTGAGTATTGAAATGTCCCATATGTGGATGTAACTTATTGTGTGGACAAACAACAGGGCTCAAGAGTGAAAGAGCTATATTCGAATTTGAGGCCTATGACATACAGTATCAGTAGCTGACGTTTACATACATTCAGAGGGGGGAAAAAAAGAAACACACACATGTCACCCAATTACAGACAGTACAACCACTGAGAAATTTGTATAGGGATTAAGTGGACATTTTGAATGCAGGGATGTTTCCTAAATTTATTTTCCAGGAATGGAGGAAGTGTAGTTTGGGAAAAATGAAAATTGCTATTTTCAACCTATGCTCTGCTTCATCATCCTGGGAACAACCAACATGGGACCCCAAATTGTTGCCTGGAAATATAACGGGGTTCCTGAGAGAGAACTCTGTTCACATTTGAGGCCTATGTTTCTTACTGACCTATCAGTAGCTGATGGTTACATACATTTAGAGGAAAATAAAAGAAAGGAACACCCACATGTGACCATATTACAAACAGTACACCCCTAAGGAAGGTGTGTAGGGGTTAAGGGGACACTTGGAATGCACAGGTGTTCCCTAAATTTATTTTCCAGGAATGGATGATTTGTAGTTTGGGGAAAATGAAAATAGCAATTTTACTACTGATATGCTAATTACCATATTTATCGGTGTATAACACAAACTGATGTATAACACGCACCTTCATTTTCACAGGGAAATTTGAGGGGAAAAAAATAAATGTTAAATAAATGACTTGGAAGCTCTGAACTATATGCCTCATCATCCCCCCAACCTTCATTCCCCCTGCTCCTCAGTCGGCCCCGACTCTCCCCCGGCTCCCCCCCAGTGCTACATGATTCATCCCCATTTATGAGCCCCAGTGTGCATCCTTTCCCCTGTGATTCCCCCTGCCTCATTATTCCCCCCCTGCTCATTATTCCCCCCTGTTCATTATCTCCCCGTTGCTCATTATTCTCCCCCCTGCTCATTATCCCCCCCTGCTCGTTATCTCCCCCTACTCATTACCCCCCCCCTATGCTTTTTATGTTTTTTATACTCCTTTACCTGGCAGCGCTCCGGCAGGCTCCAGCATCGGGTCTTGCAAGGCTGTGCGGCAGGTATGTCGAGGAAGAGTGACGTCTCCTGCCGGCTCCTCTGCTACGCATCAGGGATGTCACTCCTCATTCCCTGCATCCACCCTGGTCAGTGTGGCCGCAGTGCTGTCAGCAGCCCAGCCACGGCCACTTAAGAACAGCCGCCAGTGGCAGCTTCAGGGAATGAGGAGTGACATCCCTGAAGCCATGCAGGGGAGCCGGCGGGAGATGTCATTTGTCCTCGACATACCTGCCGCACAGCCTCGCAAGACCCGCCGCTGACCTGAGCCTGCCAGGTAATGGATAAATAAAAAATATAAAATGCAGAGCAGGGGAGAGGTGTCCAGGCCCGCAAGAACTACTGGTCACTGTTTTAAAGTGGCCTCAGCCAGGCTGTTGATCTTTAACAAGTAGCCGGTGCTGCGGCCACATTGAATCAGTGACCAGAACATTTATCGGCATATAACATGCAGGTATGGTTTTTGCCTTAAATTTTTGTTTTAAAAGTGTGTTATACGCTGATAAATACGTTATGTTCCCAGAATGATGACCCAGAGCAGGGGTCGGCAAACCCTGGCACGCGTGCCACTCATGGCACACGGGGTGCTTTCGAGGCATGCGGGGCTCCGGGTGGAGAGGCACTCACTCTGTTAATGGGGATCAAGGACACTTGTCTCGGATCCCCAGGCGAGCGAGCGCCACTTTAAGCTGTGTGCGCACACAGCTAAAGCCTCCTCTCAGTGTGAGCCGCAGGACCTGTGGCTTCACTTAGATGAGACCTGTGAACTCTCCCCCCTCGCAGTGCAGGCGCCGATGATGTCACTCAGATGACGTCACTCAGAGGGGGGGATGATGTGGAGGAGGTGAGAAGGGGTGTAATGATGTGGAAGAGGTGAGAGGGGGATGATGTGGAGGAGGTGAGAGGGGGGATGATGTGGAGGAGGTGAGAGGGGGGGATGATGTGGAAGACGTGAGAGGGGGTGATGATGTGGAAGAGGTGAGAGGGGGTAATGATGTGGAAGAGGTGAGAGGGGGGGTGATGATGGGGAGGAGGTGATGATGTGGAGGAGGTGAGGGGGGGGATGATGTGGAGGAGGTGAGAGGGGGGGATGATGTGGAAGACGTGAGAGGGGGTGATGATGTGGAAGAAGTGAGAGGGGGTGTGATGATGTGGAAGAGGTGAAAGGGGGGGGTGATGATGGGGAGGAGGTGAGAAGGGGGTGATGATGTGGAAGAGGTGAGAAGGGGTGATGATGCGGAAGAGATGAGAGGGTGGTGATGATGTGGAGGAGGTGAGAGGGGGGGATGATGTGGAGGAGGTGAGAGGGGGGGATGATGTGGAAGAGGTGAGAAGGGGGTGATGATATGGAGGAGGTGAGAGGGGGGGTAATGTGGAGGAGGTGAGAGGGGGGATGATGTGGGGAAGGTGAGAGGGGGAGATGATGTGGAGGAGGTGAGAGGGGGGATGATGTGGAGGAGGTGGGAGGGGGGATGATGTAGAGGAGGTGAGAGGGGGGATGATGTGGAGGAGGTGAGAGGGGGGATGATGTGGAGGAGGTGAGAGGGGGGATGATGTGGAGGAGGTAAGGGGGGATGATGTGGAAGAGGCGAGGGGGGGTGATGATGTGGAAGAGGTGGGGGGGGTGCAGGTGGGGGGGTGATGATGTTAAGGAGGTGAAGGGGAGTGATGATGTGGAAGAGGTGAGAGGGGGGGTGATGATGTGGAGGAGGTGAGAGGGGGTGATGATGTGGAGGAGGTGAGGGGGGTTGATGATGTGGAAGAGGTGAGGGGGGGTGTGCAGGTGAGGGGGGTGATGATGTGAAGGAGGTGAAGGGGGGTGATGATGTGGAAGAGGTGAGAGGGGGAAGATGATGGGGAGGAGGTGAGAGGGGTGTGATGATGGTGAGGAGGTGAGAGGGGGTGATGATGTGGAGGAGGTGAGGGGGGTGATGATGGGGAGGAGGTGAGAGGGGGGGTGATGATGTGGAGGAGGTGAGAGGGGGGTAGTGATGATGTGGAAGAGGTGAGAAGGGGGTGATGATGTGGAGGAGGTGAGAGGGGGGTAATGTGGAGGAGGTGAGAGGGGGGATGATGTGGAAGAGGTGAGAAGGGGGTGATTATGTGGAGGAGGTGAGAGGGGGGGGTAATGTGGAGGAGGTGAGAGGGGGGATGATGTGGGGGAGGTGAGAGGGAGAGATGATGTGGAGGAGGTGAGAGGGAGATGATGTGGAGGAGGTGGGAGGGGGGATGATGTAGAGGAGGTGAGAGGGGGGATGATGTGGAGGAGGTGAGAGGGGGGATGATGTGGAGGAGGTGAGAGGGGGATGATGTGGAGGAGGTAAGGGGGGGATGATGTGGAAGAGGCGAGGGGGGGTGATGATGTGGAAGAGGTGGGGGGTGCAGGTGAGGGGGGGTGATGATGTTAAGGAGGTGAAGGGGAGTGATGATGTGGAAGAGTTGAGAGGGGGGTGATGATGTGGAGCAGGTGAGGGGGGGTGATGATGTGAAGGAGATGAAGGGGGTGATGATGTGGAAGAGGTGAGAGGTGGATGATGATGGGGAGGAGGTGAGAGGGCGGGTGATGATGGGGAGGAGGTGAGAGGGGGGTGATGATGTGGAGGAGGTGAGGGGGGTGATGATGAGGAGGAGGTGAGAGGGGGGGTGATGATGTGGAAGAGGTGAGAGGGGGAGAGTGATGATGTGGAGGAGGTGAGATGGGGGGTGATGATGTGGAGGAGGTGAGTGGGAGGTGATGATGTGGAGGAGGTGAGGGGGGGTTGATGATGTGGAGGAGGTGACAGGGGTTGATGTGGAGGAGGTGAGGGGGGTTGATGATGTGGAGGAGGTGAGAGGGGGGGTTGATGATGTGGAGGAGGTGAGAGGGGGTGGTGATGATGTAGAGGACGTGAGAGGGGGTTGATGATGTGGAAGAGGTGGGAGGGGGTGTAATGATGTGGAAGAGGTGAGAGGGGGAGGTGATGATGGGGAGGAGGTGAGGGGGGTGATGATGTGCAGGAGGTGAGAAGGGGAGTGATGATGTGGAAGAGGTGAGAGGGGGAGTGATGATGTGGAAGAGGGGAGAGGGGGGGTGATGATATGGAGGAGGTGAGGGGGAGGTGATGATGGGGAGGAGGTGAGGGGGGTGATGATGTGCAGGAGGTGAGAGGAGGGGTGATGATGTGTAGGAGGTGAGAGGGGGAGTGATGATGTGGAAGAGATGTGAGGGGGTGATGATGTGGAAGAGGTGAGAGGGGGGTGATGATGTGGAGGAGGTGAGGGGGGTGATGATGTGGAGGAGGTGAGAGGGGGGAGTGATGATGTGGAGGAGGTGAGAGGGGGGTGATGGTGTGTGTGCGGAGGAGGTGAGAGGGGGGGGTTGATGATGTGGAGGAGGTGAGGGGGGTGTGGAGGTGAGGGGGAGTGATGATGTGAAGGAGGTGAAGGGGGGTGTAGATGAGAGGGGGGGGGTGATGATTTTGAGGAAATGTGGTGTGTGTGTAGGTGAGGGGGGGGGGGGGGGTACGATGATGTCGAGGAGCACTGGTTACTTCCCTACCTGGCTACCTAGACAATTACCTGCTTGGCTACTTCCATACCTTGCAACCTACCTAGTTACCTGTTTGACTATTCCCATACCTGGCACCCGACCTTGTTACCTGCCTGGCTACTACCCTACCTGGTAACCTACCTAGTTACCTGCCAGGCTATTTCCCTACCTTAAACCTACTTATTTACCTGCCTGGCTACTTCCCTACCTGGTAACCTACCTAGTTACCTGCCTGGCTACTTCCCTACCTGGCTTCCACCCTTACCACTTACCTACCTGGTTACCTGCTTAGCTACCTTGCTACCTACTTATGAACCTCCATATCTACATAGCTACCTATCTAATTGGCTGCCTACCAACTTAGCTAGCTACCTATATCCAAGGAAAATCGTAGCACACCACAGTATAAAGCGCAATTCAGTGGCGTTTATTCCATTCCAAACAGTGTTACAGAGCAGGCTATGATTCGTCACTTCTAGTGCTTGACAAAGGCGAAGACAAAGGCAAAGGTTCATGGCCCCTTCCCATGTTGTGGTTTTGCTCTATGTTTGAGTATTTTAATTGTTTTCAAATGTCCATGTCTTTATTTATGTCTGTGTTTTTTTGTACTCAATAAAGACTTTTGTATAGGTATGCATTACTGATTGGGTGTGCACTTTTTTGCAGCTTTCTCTTTTCTTTTTGTGCTGTAATTGTCACCTTTGCTGCCAATAGCACCCCTCATTATTATCATTGGAATAAGTTTGGTTGAGCCCCCCCCCCCCCCCCCCTTTCTTTCTCTGTTTGGAATGGAATAAACTCCACTGAATTCTGCACTTCTGGGGACTGCACTGGAAAAATGCAGAAACTAAGATGTTTGTCTTGCAGATGTGTTTTGGCTGGAAGAAGTCTTCATGTCGGTCTGAGCCAGAAGGAGAACAGAAGGCAAGAGAACGACACTAACCGTAAAAGATGTAAATTGTGAGTCAATTAATGTTACTGTATTTATATTATTGCACAACAAGACTGGGGTCTGATCCTGGGGTCTGTATTATGGTGGGGTCTGATGCTGTGGTCTTTATTATGCTTGGGTCTGTATTATGGTGGGTGGTGATTCTGGGGTCTATATTATGGTTGGTGGTGATTCTGAGGTATGTAGAATTATGGTGATGATTCTGAGGTCTGTATTATGGTGGGTGGTGATTTGGGGGTCTGTATTATGGTGCGTGGAGATTCTGGGGTCTGTATTATGGTGGGTGGTGATTCTGGAGTCTGTATTATGGTGGATGGTGATTCTGGGGTCTGTATTATGGTGGGTAGTGATTGTGGGGTCTGTATTTTGGTGGGTGGGGATTCTGGGGTCTGTATTATGGTGGGTGGTGATTCTGGGGTCTGTATTATGGTGGGTGGTGATTCTGGGGTCTGTATTATGGGGGAGTCTGATTCTGACATCTTTATTATGGTGGGGTCTGATTCTGGGGTCTGTATTATTGTGGAGTCTGATCCTGGGGTTCTGCATTATGGCGGGGTCTGATTCTGGGGTCTGTATTATAGTGGGGTCTGTATTATGGCAGGTGGTGATTCTGGGGTCTATATTATGGTGTGGACTGATTCTGGGGTCTGTATAATGGTGGGTGGGGATTCTGGGGTCTGTGTTATGGTGTGGACTGATTCTGGGTTTGTATTATACAGTTCTGAGTTAAAATTGTTGTTCTCAATGTAAGCGAGAACAATATATAGGGACAATTCTGTAAAAACCACCCTGTGACCAGCCACACCCCCACAAAACACACCTGCAGCAAGTCACACCCACAACAAGCCACACCCATGTTGTCGGCACAGCAAGCTTCTTCAAAAAAATTTTGGGCATAGTACTCCCAAAAGGTTGCCTATCCCTGACCCCAGAGCAGAGGCAAAAAGTAAAAATCATGCCCGCCCCTAACCCTATGTTCTGCTTCATCATTCTGGGAGTGTTTTGTGCGTGTCCGTCCCTAACCTGTTGTAGTGAGGATATGTTGGCGGAAGATGAGTCTCCCCTTAAAATTAACTCATCAATAGAGACCTCCTTTTGGGGTACATAGGCCTCCAAAAATTTGGCCCCAAAGTGATCAATAACCGGCCTGATTTTGTACAGGCGGTCATAGGCAGGATCTCCTTGTGGAGGTAAATGCTGCATTATCAGTGTAATGCAGGCATTTCTGTATAGTCTCAAATAGAAATGGGCCAATTTTTGAAAAATTTGATTTGGCCTATTCGCCAAACTCTCCCAAAAAATTTAGTTGCATACGAATTTATTTACGGCAAATCTCTATTAAAAACAGCAATTTTCAGGCTACAGAGAGCCTCAATAGGGGGGTAGAACACTTTGCCTTGCCATAAAAGGCATTGGGAGTGTGCTGGGGTAGTGAAATAATACTGTTATTCAATATGACATGTAGATTACAGGCGTCACTATTAGAATCACTGCCACAGAGTGGCACAATGACAGAGTGTGGAAGTGGCAGCAGGGTCGGGAGACCATATGGCATCACAATTGAAGGGATTAAAGAGATTTTTGAGATGTCAATTGAACAATTTTGAAGAGATTAACAAGTTTAACATGCCAGCAGCATGAGGAGATCACATAGCGGTACAATGACACAGCCTGGAGGCGGTGGCAGCCTATGTAGGCCACAGAGCAGAACAATGACAGAGTACTGGCTTTATGTGTGTAGCAATACCTATTATTCTACCTAATACTGTATTACCACAAAATTAATATAGCAAGAGATCACATGGCGGCACAATGACAACGTCTGGTAATTGGAATGAGCAAACTTTAAAGGGGTACTCCGGTGAAAACCTTTTTTCTTTTAAATCAACTGGTGGCAGAAAGTTAAGCATATTTATAAATTACTTCTATTAAAAAATCTTAATCCTTCCTGTATTTATTAGCTGCTGAATACTACAGAGGAAATTATTTTCTTTTTGGAATGCTCTCTGATGACATCACGAGCACAGTTCTCTCTGCTGACGTTATTATAATAATAATAATAACGCTTTATTTATTGTTGTCCTTAGTGGGATTTGAATCCAAGTCCCCAGCACTGCAAGGCAGCAGTGCTAACCACTGAGCCACCATGCTGCCCTTAGCATACATCTGCTCTGCATGGTTGCTAAAATGGACAGAGATGTCAGCAGAGAGAACTGTGCTCGTGATGTCATCAGTGTTCCAAAAAGAAAGGAATTTCCTCTGTAGCATTCAGGAGCTAATAAGTACTGGAAGGATTAAGATTTTTTAATAGAAGTAATTTACAAATATGTTTAACTTTCTGCCACCAGTTGATTTAAAAGAAAAAAGGTTTTCAACGGAGTGCCCCTTTAAATCGTTTTTTGAGGACCCATTGGAATTCCAGCTCCAATGGTGAATAATTGCTGCATTGTATAATTTGCTGCAGTGAAAAAGCTTGTACTTGTTTCTTAAAATCAAGCTGGTGGTCTGCCGCGAGGCGAGCTACCACCTGTCCCAGCTCCTGTCTCTCAGCGCTCTCTCTGATGCCACAATACTGGCCAGGTAGGACAGCTTTTCCAGGGTAAACTCTGCTAGTTGCGGCCACAAATCCAGTTTGGCTGCCCAGAAGTCCAGCGGATCTTCAATGTGTGTTGGCAGGGTAATGTCCAAGTATGCAACAACCTGCTGGTTTAGGCCCTGCTCAAGGTCTACCTGCTGCTGATGAGTTGCTTCACAATGCGAGTGAAGATAGCTACTCATCAGTGAATGTAAACTCAGGCTGCTGCTGATAGAGCTGGTACTGCTCCTGCCAGAGGGCAACACCCCAGTCAGACCTGCGAGAGGATGGATGATGGCGCAGATAGGCATCAGCCAACTGACTACGTAGAATGTCTCTGTAGGTCAGTTTGTCCTCCCTCTCAGTGGGTGTAAAAAAAGGCCCCCATTTTGTGCCGGTAGCGAGGGTCCAACAAAGTGGTGAGCCAGAAGTCATCCCGGCAAGTGAGCATGCATCGTGACATTTGTGCAAGGAACTCGGAGGGACTCCCTTTCTCCATCTCCACTGCATACTGCCACAGCGTGTCTAGGTCCTCTGTCTCATCTTCCTCATCACCTTGTAGCTCCTCTGGCTGCTGCTCCTCCTCCTCTCCTGTCAGTTGAATATAAAAACCACCCATTTTGCTACACATTGCCTGTGCTCCACTGTCCCCCTCCCCCTCCTCCTCCTCCTCCTCTTCCAGTTCATCCCCCACAGGGCTCATGTGGCTGTGAGATGTAGGCGCCACATCTTCAGTGCCCTTACCAGCCATTGTTTCCACCATCTGTTGTAGGAAATGAATCAGTGGCATGACGTTGTTAATCCCATAATCCCGGCGACTGACAAATAATATGGCTTCCTCAGAAGGCCTGTGCAAACGGCAGGTTTGGAGTCCCCTTATCCGCTTGCATCATCACAGGGGAGTCCCCTTATCTGCTTGGAATATCAAGAAATCGGTGATGGCTGTTCGTATAGTTGGTCCAACATATGGAGGGTGAAATTCCAACGGGTGGAAATGATGCATAGCAGACAATATTGGGGGATGCCGTTCTCACGCTGCTGCTCACGGAGGGTGTGTTTTGCAGTGTACGAGTGGCTGAAGTGCATGCAAAGTTTCCTGGCCATTGTTAGGATGTCTTGCAGATGAGTGGTACTGTGGTTTCCCAGTACCGTATTGCATACCGAACCTTGTATGGTGGTCCCCAAAGTCAGAGTTACTACGTTCAGGTAGGGTCCCCCAGGTGGGACAGCCCCTAGTTGCCTCCTCCCTCTCTAATTTTATAGTGTTTATGTGTATATATTTCATCATGTATATTAGTAAACTTACCTTGGTAGCCAGGGCTGTTTGAAGGAATTTGGGGGCCCCAAGCAAAATGGACATGGAGGCCCCCCCCCCCCCTTCATATTCACGCACTTCACTCTCTAGAGCCAGCGTCAGGACGTAGTAACGCCGGCCCTTGAATGCTGGGAGCGCGACGTGAGCGAACGTCGATGCGAGGCCCCCACATTAGGTGAAGCACAGTTCCCCCACCTTAGGTGCGGCACAGTTCCCCCATGTTAGGTGCGGCACAGTTCCCCCCCACGTTAGGTGCTGCACAGTTCCCCCCACGTTAGGTGCGGCACAGTTCCCCCCACCTTAGGTGTGGCACAGTTCCCCCCACCTTAGGTGCGGCACAGTTCCCCCAACATTAGGTGCAGCAGAGTTCCCCCCACATTAGGTGCAGCAGAGTTCCCCCCACATTAGGTGCAGTAGAGTTCTCCCCACATTAGGCTAGCAGTGTTCCCCCACCTTAGGTGCAGTATAGATACCCCACATTAGGCAGCATAGTTCCCCACATTATGTGCAGTATAGTTCCCCACATTAGGTGCAGTATAGTTCCCCACATTAGGTGCAGTATAGTTCCCCACATTAGGCAGTATAGTTCCCCACATTAGGTGCAGTATAGTTTCCCACATTAGGTGCAGTATAGTCCCCACATTAGGTGCAGTATAGTTCTCCCACATTAGGTTGTAGTTCCCCCACATTAGTTGCAGTATAGTCCCCCCACATTAGGTGCAGTATAGTTCCCCACATTAGGTGCAGTATAGTTCTCCACATTAAACGTCCAAATGCAGTGGTGTCCGCTCACCTCCGGAGGCAAATCCCCAACACACCTGTGCTGCCACGGACCCGCCAGTCCCGCCCCGGCTTCAACAGCGTATGAAAAGGAACGATTGTCCGGCACCAGGTATGCTCTAAAAGATCACTTTTTATTCATGCCATAGCAAGGAAACAGACATCACAGGACTGTATTAATCTGACGCGTTTCGCTCTCTCGAGCTTAAACGTAGACTAAATTTAACAGTCAAACATGCAATTAAAATAGAGACTCAATGGTCACGTGATAAAATACCTGACATAGGTAGCAATTGTAAAAACCCGGCATGGATATCATCTGTTAGTATTACAAAATGGACTGGATCCCTCCACTATTGCGTTTTTTACTCGCTTACTGTGTGATTACCCTATGAGTGTGAATGGACTCTAAATATTGTGTGCAAAGACAGGCAGGTATATACATACAACTACATGCACATAATAGATTACGATATATTGATATCGTACATGCACTAGAATAGAATAGAATAATCAACCTCATTATCTATACTTATAACTCGGAGACCCGCGTGCATGTATTTACTAAAAGATTATATACATGCTATAAATTAATAGATATACATGACTTGAAAATAATTCAATGCACAATTTACTCAGTTTTAATTTACATCTATATCCATTACATATTAATACCATAACTATCAGTAACTGCACTCTAATAGGTATCTAAACACACTAGGCGGAATCACCCTCCTGACACTTGTACCAAAAAACTCATTACCGTAATCTACAAAAATAAGGGGCACCAACGCTAGGGGCATCCGAGGAGGCATAGAAAGCTATACTGTATTCCTATGTGCAGGTCATAATTAAATCTAAGCGTTTATTCATTCCCCGTGGGTATCTGGTATCCAAAAGAAATATCCAAAATGTCTCTCTGTTGAGGAGGCGTTTTCTCACATCTCCTCCTCTGATGCCTATTTTAACCCTTTCTATACCAGACACCCGCAGGGAATCCAGCTCCCCGCGTGCACATCCCGAAAGTGGCGTGATAACATAGAGATGCCAACTCCTTCACTCCTGCTATCAGAGATATGTCTCCTGATTCTTGTTTTAAGGGTATTGGTAGTGCACCCTACTTATCGCATGTTACACTTGGTGCATGTGGCCACATAAACTAACATAGTGGTGTTACAGTTAATGTATTCACGTAGTTGGTATGATTTTTTAGTTACACAAGACATTATTTCTTTGGAATGGTGCATACATTTACATGTAATACATCGATTGTGACCACAACCCCAATTTCCTACAATATCAAGCCAGTTGCGATGTTTTATTTTATCTTTTGTCTTATATTCTACTTTTTTAGAATTAAATAGACTTGGTGATATAGAGGAGCCCAATGAAGGTGCTTTTCTAGAGACCGCCATAATGCCCTCTTTGACCACCTCCCTCAAAATTGGGTCTCCCTCTAAAACTGGTGTATACTTTTTGATTATATTTTTGATTTGGGCAAATTGCGCACTGTATGTGGTGACAAAGACTGCTCTTTTTTGTTTATTTTTGGCATTTTGTAAATTTTTTATCCTGTTTCTTTTCCAAGTATATTTGATCAATTGCTCTCTGTTAATAACTTCTACTCTTTCCTGAGCCTTGTTGAGACAGTCCTCTGTATAGCCTCTTTTGGCAAATCTACTTTTTAACTCTCCTATCTCTTTTTCCCATTGTACAGGATCAGAGCAATTTCTCTTAGTCCTGCACATCTCCCCAAAGGGGATATTCTGGACCACATGATTTGGGTGACAGGAGGATGCCATGAGGACTGAATTTGTTGCCGTCTCCTTTCTGTAGGGGACGACAACAATCTTAGACTCTCTGCTGGATAGGGAGATGTCCAAAAAATTGACTGAAGTGCTACAACTGAGCTGTAAATTTGAGATTTAAATGGTTATTATTGATGTAAGAAACAAACTCAAAAAAACGGTATTCTGTGCTCCCCCAAACAATCAATAAGTCATCTATATAGCGCCCTATCCAGCAGATGTCTTCAAAAAAAGGGTTACTGGGTGTAAACAAAAATTGCTGCTCCCAATAAAACATGAAAATATCTTTGCACCCATAGACTCTCCCCGGGTCTGAAGGAAGAAATCGCCATCAAACATGAAATAATTGTGTTGTAACAAAAATTCTGTAACCATGACGATAAATTCCTTCAGACCCGGGGAGTAACTGCTATATTGATCCAAATGAAATGCCAGGGCAGCAAGAACCGCCTCCCATGGGATGGATGGATATAATCCCACTACATCACAGGTGGCCCAAGACATATGTTCACTCCACTCTTTCTGGTCAAGAATATTAATGACATGTTTGGTGTCCTGTAGGAAAGTGGGCGTGACTTTTGTGAGGGGTTGCAAATAGTGATCCACCCACTCCCCAAGGCGCTCGGTGACCGATCCTATACCTGCCACGATTGGTCTAAGGGTAGGTGGAAATACCCCTTTATGCACCTTGGGGAGTGAGTGAAACACAGGAACTACTGGGGCCTCTACATATAGATATTCAGCCAACTTACTATTGAGAACACCCATAGCAACACCCTCTTCCAAAACTCTTTTTAGCTTAGTTTGGATTGTTTTTGTTGGATTGCTAGTTAGTTTTCTATAGGTGTCAACGTCTGAAAGGAGTTCTATATTTAACTGTTTATACAGATCAGAATCAAGCACTATCACATTACCCCCTTTGTCTGCATTACGTGTGACAATATAGTTGTTCTCACTCAGTTGTTTTAGTGCCATCCTTTCTCCTTTATTCAAATTATCAGGTGTATGCTTTGACACTATTTTTTCATGCAAGTGCGCAAGGTCCCTCTCCACCAACTCCTGGAATCTATCCAGGGCCTCCGATCGGGAGGCCACAGGATAGAACCCAGGGTTGGTGGAGTGAAACGGAACATCCAATGTATCGTTAACCACATAATTCTCACATTGTAAACTGCGCAAATGTACCATATTCATCTGGTCTTTAAAGTCCATGCTCATACACAAGTCCACCTGTTGTAATGGTGAGGGCGCCACTTCCGAACTTGCTAACTGGTTATCATCTTCTATTGAAAAAAAGTGTCTCTGTAATGTTAATCCTCGTGCTAGTCTATTGAAATCCAGCAAGGTGTTAAATAAATTAAATGTGCAAGTTGGCACAAAGTTCAGTCCCTTAATTTGGGGAGTAGTAAGGGTACACGCAGATAAATTTATAACTGTGCTCACCTCGGAGTGAGGAGTGACCTCAAAGCGTATCTCTTGCCTCCGATGTCGGCGGCCGGCCCTCCTGGTTTTTCGTCTCCTTTTTGGCCCCATCGGTTTTTTGGAGCCGCACTTTGCTCCATGCCTCTGTTCACATTAGTATCGGTATTCATTGTTGCATACCTGGTGCCGGACAATCCTTCCTTTTCAGTTCTCCACATTAGTATAGTCCCCCACATTAGGTGCAGTATAGTTCTCCACATTAGGTTGGCAGTATAGTTTACCCCACATTAGGTGCAGTATAGTTCTCCACATTAGGTTGGCAGTATAGTTTACCCCACATTTGGTGCAGTATAGTCCCCCCACATTAGGTGTAGTATGTTCCCCCACAGACATACAGCCTCCAGCCATGCAGTGTATGATTGGAGGCTGTATGCCTGTTTACTGCCATACTTCAGTGCTCCGACCACTTCTCCTCTGGTCTGGCAACCATAGCAGTAGGTCCCGGGACTGGAGGAGCGGTGGTTGGAGCACTGATGCTGATGAGCCGCTGTACACTTACCATGCTGTTAAGCGCATGTCCTGGTCGCTGCTCCGCTCCTCCACGTTGCTTTCAAATGGGCGCGCACGGGATGGGGGCAATTGCCCCGTTTCTCCCCCCTGGATCTGCCACTGCATGCATTATATACACACACAACACACTGTACACATTACATACTGTACATGCATGCTTCATACACACACCATACTGTATACATTACATACTGTACATGCATGCTTCATACACACACAACACACTGTACACATTACATACTGTACATGCATCATACACACACACTGTACACATTACATACTGTACATGCATCATACACACACATACTGTACACATTACATACTGTACATGCATGCTTCATACACACACAACATACTGTACACATTACATACTGTACATGCATGCTTCATACACACACAACATATTGTACACATTACATACTGTACATGCATGCTTCATACACACACAACACACTGTACACATTGCATACTGTACATGCATCACACACACTATGCACATTACATACTATACATGCTTCATACAGACACAGATAGAATAGATCAGTGTTTCCCAACCAGGATGCCTACAGAGGTTGCAAAACTACAACTCCCAGCATGCCCAGAAAGCCTTTGGCTGTCTGGGCATGGTGGGAGTTGTAGTTTTGCCCCCAGCCAGCTCTCTCCTCCCCCTCCCCTCCTCCTGCTCAGACGGCTGAAGGCTGAAGGAGAAGAGTCCGGGTTGAGGGAAGATACCAAGTGCAGAGGGGGTGGGGGAGCGTGATTGTGGTGAGAAGAACTCTAAAGCTGCAAATTAGTTTATTTAAAAAAAAATGTCAGACATTCAGGGGCCATCTTGTTTGACTGGGTGCCTGGGGCCCAGAGCACAAACTCCAAGAGCAGGATTGTTAATCGCTACAGGACGGGCAAGCACTGGCTGTGCTCGGGGGCCCCCAGCCAGCTCGGGGCCCCAAGCAATTGCTTGGTTTGCCTGTCCTGTAGCGACGGGCCTGTTGGTAGCGTTGCAGGACCTTCGGTCATGTAACTATGTTAATTAATCTATGGTGTGTTGGAGGACCTTTGGAGGTCCTTGGGTCACATCTTTGTAAGGAGAATTGACAGAAGTATTGGACAAATCAGCTTAGGGACAGCCCCTGCCCATATAAGGGAGCTGCAGCTAATGATCGTCTGGCGAATAGCAGCCAGAAGGGGAGGGGTTAACGGGCCCTTCTCGCAGCTCTGCTTGCCCCCTGAGTTCATTCAGTGGGCAGAGCTGTGAGAAGAAGCCAGGGACCCCCCCTCTGTGAAGATCGGAGCCCCTCACAGAGAAAGACCCCCCTTAGAGCAGGGAGAGAGTACAGCCCCAGGGACAGGTAGGGTTAACCAGTAAAGTAAAGTAAAAAAAAAAAAAAGTTTAAAAAAAAGTTAAATCCCCCCCCCCGACCCCCTAATAGGAACTAAAGGGTCCGCCACAATTTTTTTTGTGTGACCCAGGCCCTATTAGGAGTTCATTTTCCCCATACAGTTACAGTTACACCAATCACACACACTACATACTCACCCCCCACACACACACACCCACCACCCCCGCCACCAATACCCCCCGCCACCGTAGAAAAAAGGCGATAACTCGCCAGGCATTTTTGGCAGCGGAGGCATACGCTTTTCTTGCCTCCGACTCCGAATCTGTCAGTGAGGACGATGAAGATCCTACCTTCCTGTGTTCTTCATCGTCCTCCTCATCATCTAGTACTGATGATGAGCAGGCCCGTCGCTACAGGACAGGCAAACCAAGCAATTGCTTGGGGCCCCGAGCTGGCTAGGGGCCTCCGAGCACAGCCAGTGCTTGCCTGTCCTGTAGCGATTAACAATCCTGCTCTTGGAGTTTGTGCTCTGGGCCCCAGGCACCCAGTCAAACAAGATGGCCCCTGAATGTCTGAATTTTTTTTTAAATAAACTAATTTGCAGCTTTGGAGTTCTTCTCACCACAATCACGCTCCCCCCACCCCTGCTGCACTTGGTATCTTCCCTCAACCCGGACTCTTCTCCTTCAGCCTTCAGCCGTCTGAGCAGGAGGAGGGGGAGAGGGGAGGAGAGAGCTGGCTGGGGGCAAAACTACAACTCCCAGCATGCCCAGACAGCCAAAGGCTTTCTGGGCATGCTGGGAGTTGTAGTTTTGCAACCTCTGTAGGCATCCTGGTTGGGAAACACTGATATATTCTATCTGTGTCTGTATGAAGCATGTATAGTATGTAATGTGCATAGTGTGTGTGATGCATGTACAGTATGTAATGTGTACAGTGTGTTGTGTGTGTATGAAGCATGCATGTACAGTATGTAATGTGTACAGTATGTTGTGTGTGTATGAAGCATGCATGTACAGTATGTAATGTGTACAGTATGTTGTGTGTGTATGAAGCATGCATGTACAGTATGTAATGTGTACAGTATGTGTGTGTATGATGCATGTACAGTATGTAATGTGTACAGTGTGTGTGTGTATGATGCATGTACAGTATGTAATGTGTACAATGTGTTGTGTTTGTATGAAGCATGTATGTACAGTATGTAATGTGTACAGTATCTGTGTGTGTATGAAGCATGCATGTACAGTATGTAATGTATACAGTATGGTGTGTGTGTGTATGAAGCATGCATGTACAGTATGTAATGTGTACAGTGTGTTGTGTGTGTATATAATGCATGCAGTGGCAGATCCAGGGGGGAAAACGGGGCAATTGCCCCCATCCCGTGCGTGCGCCCATTTGAAAGCAACGTGGAGGAGTGGAGCAGCGAACAGGACATGCGCTGACCAGCATGGTAAGTGACCAGCGGCTCATCAGCATCAGTGCTCCAACCACCGCTCCTCCAGTCCCAGGACCTACTGTTATGGTGGCCAGACCAGAGGAGAAGTGGTCGGAGCACTGAAGTAGGGCAGTAAACAGGCATACAGCTTCCAGCCATACACTGTATGGCTGGAGGCTATATGTCTGTGGGGGGACATACTACACCTAATGTGGGGGGACTATACTGCACCAAATGTGGGGTAAACTATACTGCCAACCTAATGTGGAGAACTATACTGCCCCTAATGTGGGGTAAACTATACTGCCAACCTAATGTGGATAACTATACTGCACCTAATGTGGAGAACTATACTGCACCTAATGTGGGGGACTATACTAATGTGGAGAACTATACTGCACCTAATGTGGGGAACTATACTGCACCTAATGTGGAGAACTATACTGCATCTAATGTGGGGAGAACTATACTGCACCTAATGTGGGGAGAACTATACTGCACCTAATGTGGGGAGAACTATACTGCACCTAATGTGGGGGAACTGTACTGCACCTAATGTGGGGAGAACTATACTGCACCTAATGTGGGGAACTATACTGCATCTAATGTGGGGGGACTATACTGCACCTAATGTGGAGAACTATACTGCACCTAATGTGGGGGAACTACAACCTAATGTGGAAGAACTATACTGCACCTAATGTGGGGACTATACAGCACCTAATGTGGGGAACTATACTGCACCTAATGTGGGGGAACTACAACCTAATGTGGAAGAACTATACTGCACCTAATGTGGGGACTATACAGCACCTAATGTGGGGAACTATACTGCACCTAATGTGGGGAACTATACTGCACCTAATGTGGGGAACTATACTGCACCTAATGTGGGGAACTATGCTGCCTAATGTGGGGTAACTATACTGCACCTAATGTGGGGGAACACTGCTAGCCTAATGTGGGGAGAACTCTGCTGCACCTAATGTGGGGGGAACTGTGCCGCACCTAAGGTGGGGGGAACTGTGCCACACCTAAGGTGGGGGGAACTGTGCCGCACCTAACGTGGGGGGAACTGTGCCGCACCTAACGTGGGGGGAACTGGTCCGCACCTAACATGGGGGATCTGTGCCGCACCTAAGGTGGGGGAACTGTGCTTCACCTAATGTGGGGGCCTCGCATCGACGTTCGCTCACGTCGCGCTCCCAGCATTCAAGGGCCGGCATTACTACGTCCTTTAGAGCGTGACGTGCGTGAACATGAAGGGGGGGGCCTCCATGTCCATTTTGCTTGGGGCCCCCAAATTCCTTCAAACGGCCCTGATGATGAGCCACCTTTACGGCGGCGGAGACGCCGCCTGGCGAGGCCATGCACCCCTCATGATAGTGGCCCAGTGGCGAGCACTAGTGTGAGTGGTAATGCCGGTCGTACTAGGAGTCCGACCCCCCAGACAAGTTTACCGGAGCCCCATTCCGGTGAACCTGTCTGGAGTCCCTCAGAGGCTTATCAGCCACGGGTTCCGGAGATTGTGTGCGACTCCGGAATCCGGATTGACAATTCTGTATTCACTGAAATTGACTCTTTCAGTTATTTTTTCAGTGACAGTTTTGTTAATCACATGGTGGAGCAGACGAATCTGTACGCCGGGCAGTTCCTCGCCCACCACCCTGATTCTGTTTTGGCCAGGCCCAATGAATTGTGCGCCATTGATGCAGCAGAAATGAGGACATTTTGGGGCCTCTTGCTGCATATGGGCCTGGTCAAAAAACCAAGTGTCAGACAGTACTGGAGCGGGGACATCTTCTACCAGACCCCGCTTTACAGTATGGTCATGGCACGGAGGTGTTTCGAGGCCATTCAGAAATGCCTCCATTATGCAGATAATGAGGCATGTCCACCCTGAGGTGATCCCACCTATGATCGGCTTTACAAAGTGAGGCCGGTCATTGATCACTTTGGGGCCAAATTTTTGGAGGCCTACGTACCCCTCAGGGAGCTCTCGGTCGATGAGTCTCTTATCAGTTTTAAGGGGAGACTCATCTTCCGCCAGTATATTCCCTCGAATCGGGCGCGGTATGGCGTGAAGCTCTATAAACTTTGTGAGAGTACCTCCGGGTACACTCTCAAGTTTAGAGTGTATGAGGGACGACATTCCCGTATTGAACCCCCAGATTGTTCCCCCACTCTGGGTGTTAGCGGGAAAATCGTTTGGGAGCTTGTGCACCCTTTGCTGGATAAGCGTTACCACGAGTACGTGGACAACTTTTATACCAGCATCCCTCTGTTCACATCCCTTGCCACCAGATCCACGTCCGCTTGTGGGACCGTGCGGAAAAACTAGAGAGGCCTCCCTCTAAATTTTCTGCAGACACCCATGCACAAGGGTAAGTCCTGTGCCCTTATCAATGAAAACCTGTTGCTGGTCAGGTATAAGGATAAGAGGGATGTCCTTATGCTGACCACTATTCATGGTAACGGCAGCTCACCTGTCCCTGTGCGAAGTACCACAATACCGGTCCTCAAGCCCGATTGGATTCTGGACTACAATCGGTATATGGGGGGAGTTGATCTCTCTGATCAAGTCCTCAAGCCATACATGGCTATGCGGAAATAACGGGTATGGTACAAAAAAGTTGCGGTCTACTTGGTACAGGTTGCCATGTACAATGCTTTTGTACTGTCCCAGTACGCTGGTAACACAGGGACATTCCTCCAGTTCCAAGAAGAAGTCCTAAAGGTCCTGATCTTTGGAGACCGGGAAAGAGCAGGCCGGACTTCCCAAGAAACGGGAGTTATAGGTGCCAGGATCATCCCAGGCCAACACTTTCCAGGTGAGGTCCCCCACACTGGAAAGAAGGGACGATCCCAGAAAAAATGCGTTGAGTGTGTAACAGGAGGGGGATACGGAAGGATACCACCACTCAGTGTGACACTTGCCCCTATCATCCAGGCTTCTGCATTAAAAACTACTTCAGCGAGTATCACACTTCCATGCAGTACTAAATTTTCCCTTTTCATTTTAATTTTCCATAATTTGACCCCAATGTACCAAGTCCAGAGTACATTCCAAATTTTAACACCATAAAACCACTAAATTGCCCAAAAAAATAATACCACTTGTGAAAATGAAAAATGTGAGGTAGCCCCAGCATTTAAGTGTAAAAAAAATTTAATTTTTCATTTTCACATCCCACTTCATGAATATTTATCAAACACCTGTGGGGTGTTAAGACTCACTGTACCCATTGTTATGTTCCTAGAGGGATGTAGTTTCCGAAATAGTATGCCATATGTTTTTTTTTTTTGCTGTCCTGGCACCATAGGGGCTTCCTAAATGCGACCTGCCCTAAATGTGACTCCTTCTCTTCTGAGCATTGTAGTGTGCCCAAAGTGCACTTGATGCCCACACATGGTGTATTTCCATACTCAGAAGAGATGGGGTTACACATTTTGGGGGGGCATTTTCTACTATTCCCCTTTTAAAAATGTAAAATTTGGGGAAAAAACAGCATTTTAATAAAAGAATAAATAAAAATAATTTACATATCCAAAGTCGTCAAACACCTGTAGGGTGTTTAGGCTCAGCAGACCCCTTGTTACGTTCCTTGAGGGGTGTAGTTTCCAAAATAGTAGGCCATGTGTTTTCTTTTTTTGCTGTTCTGGCACCATAGGGGCTTCCTAAATGGGACATGCCCCCCAAAATCCATTTCAGCAAAATGTGCTTTCCAAAAGCCAAATGTGACTCCTTCTCTTCTGAGCATTGTAGTGCACCCGCAGTGCACTTGACGCCCACACATGGGGTATTTTCATACTCAGAAGAGATGGGGTTACAAATTTTGTGGGGCATTTTCTCCTATTACCCCTTGTAAAAATTTTAAATTTGGTGGAAAAGCAGCATTTTAGTGAAAAAATAATAATTTATACATCCAACTTTAACGAAAAGTCGTCAAACACCTGTGGGGTGTTAAGGCTCAGCGGACCCCTTGTTACGTTCCTTGAGGGAATGTAGTTTCCAAAATAGTAGGCCATGTGTTTTTTTTGCTGTTCTGGTGCCATAGGGGCTTCCTAAATGGGACATGCCCCCCAAAATCCATTTCAGCAAAATGTGCTTTCTAAAAGCCAAATGTGACTCCTTCTCTTCTGAGCATTGTAGTTTGCCCGCAGTGCACTTGACGCCCACACATGGGGTATTTTCATACATCGGAGGAGATGGGGTTCCAAATTTACGGGGGCATTTTCTCCTATTACCCCTTGTAAAAATGTAAAATTTGGGGGAAAACCAGCATTTTAGTGAAAAAAAAATTTCATTTACACATCCAACTTTAACGAAAGGTCGTCAAACACCTGTGGGGTGCTAAGGCTCAGCGGACCCCTTGTTACGTTCCTTGAGGGGTGTAGTTTCCAAAATAGTATGCCATGTGGGCTTTTTTTTTGCTGTCCTGACACCATAGGGTCTTCCTAAATGGGACATGCCCCCCAAAAACCATTTCAGAAAAACTCACTCTCCAAAATCCCACTGTCGCTCCTTCCCTTCTGAGCCCTCTACTGTGCCCGCCGAACACTTGACATACACATATGAGGTATTTCCTTACTCGAGAGAAATTGGGTTACAAATTTTAGGAAAATTTCTCTCCTTTTACCCCTTGTAAAAATTCAAAAACTGGGTTTACAAGCACATGCAAGTGTAAAAATTTAAGATTTTGGATTTTCTCCTTCACTTTGCTGCTATTCCTGTGAAACACCTAAAGGGTTAACACACTTACTGAATGTCATTTTGAATATTTTGGTGGGTGCAGTTTTTAGAATGGGGTCATTTGTGGGCTATTTATAATAATAAGGCCCATCAAATCCACTTCAAAACTGAACTGGTCCCTGAAATATTCCGCTGTTGAAAATTTGGTGAAAAATTGGAAAATTGCTGCTATACTTTGAAGCTGATGTCTTCCAAAAGTAAAAACATGTCAACTTTATGATGCAAATATAAAATAGACATATTCTATATGTGAATCAAGATATCATTTATTTGGAATATTCATTTTCCTTACATGCAGAGAGCTTCAAAGTTAGAAAAATGCTAAATTTTCTATTTTTTCATCAAATTTTGGAATTTTTCACCATGAAATGATGCAAGTATCGACAAAAATTTACCACTAGCATAAAGTAGAATATGTCACGAAAAAACATTCTCGGAATCAGAATGAAAGGTAATAGCATCCCAGAGTTATTAATGCTTAAATTGAAAGTGGTCAGATGTGCAAAAGACGCTCTGGTCCTACAGTGGAAATTGGCCTGGTCATTAAGGGGTTAATCTAAACCCTACTGGATCCCACTCTACTCTCACTAATGTGGTGTGGGAAAGCCACATCAATTCCTTGCCTGGTTCTGATGTTGAGAGGGGTAGAGGTTCCAGAAGAGAAGCAGGACGACACTGCAAGAGTTTCTTCTGAAGTGTGACATTCATGTTTTCTTAAAGTTTAGTTTCTACAGAGACTGCAATGTTCAAGAAGTGTGCCTAGCAGGACTTTGCTAAGACTGTTCCAGTTGAAACCGTAACCATCAAGCTTTTGTGCCTGACCCTTAGGTCAAGAGACTCCTAGCCCCTTAGGAGATTTGTAAGTGTGTGCCTGGCTAAATGTGGTAGCCGTGATCTGTGGACTCTTAGCGCAGGTGGACTGATTATCCTTGTGTGCCTGTTTGCATGTAATGCTTTGCTCTAATTGCACTTATCAGGTGAATGCACCTTAACCCTGTTGTAGTGTCTAATAAATGTTTGTGCTAAGGTAATCAAATGCAAATGGTTTCTGTACACGAAAAAACAAACAAAAAAACTTTGCTTTATGCACGTGTACACAAAAAGAAAAAAAAATAATAGGTGTTGTAGTAGTTGCTAGTAGGTGGCTCTCTCAGCTCCTCTGGAAGTAACATTTCCGTCACCCATCACTAACACCTTCTCAAAGGTCTACACAGGGAAAACCACCTTTAAGGTATCAAGACTGACCTCTTACGTAGTACTGTACACATAGTACCTCAAACTAATTACCCAAATGTACTTACCTCACTTAAACTTAGTACACCAAACAACAAAGATATCTCACACTCAAGTAAACGCTTTAGGAATTGTAGCCCATGTCATTTTCCAATTCCTACCACTGTTTTGTATACTAACTGTTCTCTTCTTTCTCTTACGTGTGCGAGATGCCCTGCCCGGCCAGTAGGTGCTCTTGCGAGCTAAAATATTACACATAATCCAAAAGGTAACCTAGGTAAGGTTTATCTGTTGTGTTCTAGGGATAAGAGCGTGTAGCCAATGGTCCCTAGTAGCTAGTTTATTGGTAGATAGCCTCAGGCAAGCCAGTAAAACCATCAGTGTACTAAACAGGTAACTAGTGTGGCAAAAATGTCTAGTAAGATTCAAAAATGTTAAGAGAAATGTGAAATGTTTTGTAAGTAATTCCAGTCAGAGAAAAGAAACCAAAGGAAAGGAGAATAAAGTAAGTAGAAGTGTTAGGATGTATCTGATGTATACTAATGTCATCCTGTTACTAAATTCATGAACCAAGTTTTCCTGTTCGTGAGTTTACCCGTGCCTATATTTTTACCTTAAAACAGTTAAATAACCTTGTAGTGTTTATACAGCCTGACTAATGGACATTTGAAAAGTTATGCCCAGGACTGTTATAAAGCAACCTTCACTTCGTCCCTCTGTCTTAGGGGTCAGACGTTGAGGCCGACTTATCTTAAGTAAGGGGGTTTGTGGTGTCCCGGTACCGTATTGCATACCGTACCTTGTATGGTGGTCCCCAAAGTCAGGTAGGGTCCCCCAGGTGGAATATACCCTAGTTGCCTCCTCCTTCTCTAATATTATAGTGTTTATGTGTATATATTTAATAATGTATATTAGTATACTTTCCTTGGTAGCGTTGCAGGACCTTCGGTCATGTGACTATGTTAATTCCTCTATGGTATGTTGGAGGACCTTTGGAGGTCCTTGGATCACATCTTTGTAAAGAGAATTGACAGAAGTATTGGACCAATCAGCTTAGGGACAGCCCCTGCCCATATAAGGGAGCTGCAGCCAATGATCGCTCTCTTGGGTTCCGGACTATCAGAGAGGACAGATACGTGCAACTTGCAAAGACAACCCTAGGCCTGAAGCCTGCTGGTATCAGCGTAAACTCAAAACGTGAGTCTTAAACTAAATCCCCGCTAAAGCTAGCGTGACTGCTGGACCTCAACTAAATCCCCTAAATCCAGCGGAACAGCGCATATCAGTCTACGGACTCTAAAACGCTTAAGGTCCCAACCACTGTTAATTTCTAAGAGACTTTGCCTGTATAGAGACTGTTCCGGTTATGAAGCTTGCATAAAATCTTCAGTAAAAGTTTCAACAGTTTTCAGCAAACTCTCCGGTTGTGGACATTCAATTATTTCATAACTCTCTATCGCTTTTGGGAAGGGTGGCGGTAGGA
Organism: Hyla sarda; assembly: GCF_029499605.1. Taxonomy (NCBI): domain Eukaryota; kingdom Metazoa; phylum Chordata; class Amphibia; order Anura; family Hylidae; genus Hyla; species Hyla sarda. The sequence continues at coordinate 148,911,470 of NC_079195.1, read as the reverse complement.
CAAGTAATACAGAGGAGCAGTCACCCTGGCGTCACGAATAGAAAGGGTTAACCAGACACCCTTTAATTACCGCACAGCTACACTGTCTATACCCTACATCCTCAGGCTTTCACAGTACACTTTAGGAACTGCTTGACAACCACATTGAACACGTGTGCCATGCAGGGGGCATGACTCAGGCTTCCTTGATGCAGCACAGACAAGATGTTCTTCCCGTTGTCGGTCACCATGGTTCCCATTTTCAGCTGACGCGGAGAAAGCCATGCTTTGATTTCTTGATGAATGACTTTTAGCAGTTCCTCCACTGTGTGACTCTGTTTGCCAAGGCAAACCAGGTAAAAAACAGTGTAACACCACCGTGTCCTGCACACATGGTATGCTGGAGGGGCACTGGGACTTGTCCTTGTAGTGAAGGCTGAGGACATGGCGGGGGGTGAGGAGGCAGAGTTGGACATTGTCGCAGGACCAACGACGTGAGAGTATGGAGGCAAAAGCGGCGTGACCTGGCCAAGTTTCTGGCGTGGCTGTGCAGGAACCACATTTACCCAGTGGGCCATAAAGGACATGTATTGTCCCTGACTGTAGTTACAGCTCCACACGTCGGCGCTGCCGTGCACTTTGGTACACACAGACAGGCTCAAGGACTGGCCCACCTTCTGTTCCACAAAATTGTGCAGGGCTAGTACTGCCTTCTTCGCAAAGAAATGAAGGCTTGGCACGCTCCATGTTGACTCAAGCCATCAGTTCTCTGAAAGGTGCAGAATCCACCACTTGAAAAGGGAGAGACTGCAGCACCAGCAACTTGGACAGGAGCACATTCGGCTACTGTGCCGTTAGATGAGTGGGCGCATACTGTTGTCTCTTGGAAATCGCTTCAGTGATGGATTGCTGCTGGAAAGACTGATGAGAAGTAGGTAGAGCAGGAGCATCTGGACCAACAGAAGATGGGAATGACAGACAGCTCCCTTCAGCTGAGGAGGTGGAGCCTTGGCTGGCTGAAAAAGGGAGCGGCGAGCCACTGGATTATGCAGCAGTTGCTGCAGCATGCTGGACCACAATATCGGAGCAACGGTTCTCCCAGGCTGCTTTGTGCTGACACTGCATATGTTGACGCAGGGCCATGGTGCAAACATTGTGACCCTGACCATGCTTCACCTTCTGCTTACATATCTTACATGTGGCCATGTTAACCTCTTAAGGACCCAGGGCGTATGGATACGCCCTCACACCCTGGGCCTTAAGGACCCAGGGCGTATCCATACGCCCTGGCGTTTTCCGGTCTCTGCCGCGCGTCGGGCAGAGATCGGAACCGGATGCCTGCTGAAATGCTTCAGCAGGCATCCAGGGCAAACGCCGAGGGGGGCCATGTAGGCCCCCCATGTCGGCGATCGCCGCAAATCGCAAGGGAAATCGCCCTTGCGATGTGCGGCGATACCGGGCTGATCGGGTCTCTGGGACCCGACCACCCGGTAATTTCGCATGATCCCGGCTGTCACAGACAGCCAGGACCATGCTGAAGTATAGGAGTGAGGTGGCAAGCCTGCCACCTCCTCTGATCCCCTGCGATTATTCGGTTAGTTAACCGACCAATCGCAGGGGGGGGGGAGCGGTTACTTCCTCCCATCCTGCCCGGCCCCTGGAAGTCCGGAGAGGACGGGAGGAAGACCGGAGGACGCAGCGGGGAACGGGGGAGTGCTGGGGCCCGGCCCCGGTACTTACCTCGTCCCTGAAGACCCGGATCCCGGTGATGAAGACGGCGGCGGAGGCGACAGGTGAGTTGATCTTCAGCCGTGGTCGGGCACTTTACAGCAATGCACGTCGCCGTAAAGTGACATGCATTGCTGTAATGGGACCCTGTAAACTACAACTCCCAGCATTCCCAGACAGCCCTTGGCGTCTGGGCATGCTGGGAGTTGCAGTTTTGCAACATCTGGAGGTCCACAGTTTTGGGACCACTGTGCCCTTCCAGATGTTGCAAAACTACACATCCTCAGCATGCCCTTACTGTCCAGGCATGCTGGGAGTTGTAGTTCTGTAACATCTGGCCCTTCAGATGTTGTAGAACTACAACTCCCAGCATGCCTGGACAGTTTTGGCAAACTGGGAGTTGTAGTTTAGCAACATCTGGAAGGGCACAGATTGGGAACCACTGTATTAGTGGTCTGCAAACTGTAGTCCTCCAGGTGTTGCAAAACTACAACTCCAAGCATGCTGGGAGTTGTAGTTCGGCAACATCTGGCTCTAACGATGTTGCCGAACTACTACTTCCAGCATGCCTGAGAATGTTTGGGAGTAGTGGTTTTGCAACAACTGGAGGCACACTGGTTGGGAAACATTGTCTGTTTCCTAACTCAGTGTTTCCCAACCCGTGTGCCTCCAGCTGTTGCAAAACTATAACTACCAGCATGCACTGATAGACTGTGCATGCTGGGAGTTGTAGTTTTGCAACAGCTGGAGGTCCCCCCCCCCCCCCCTGTGAATGTACAGGGTACATTCACATGGGCAGGGGCTTACAGTGAGTATCAGGCTGCAAGTTTGCGATGCAGCAAATTTTGCGCGGCAGCTCAAACTCGTGTCTGTAACCCCCCGCCCATGTGACTGTACCCTAAAAACACTACACTACACTACACTAACACAACACAAAATAAAAAGTAAAAAACACTACATATACACATACCCCTACACAGCCCCCCTTCCCAATAAAAATGAAAAACGTCTGGTACGCCACTGTTTCCAAAATGGAGCCTCCAGCTGTTGCAAAACAACAACTTCCAGTATTGCGGGACAGCCGTTGAATGTCCAGGCATGCTGGGAGTTTTGCAACAGCTGGAGGCACCCTGTTTGGGAATCACTGGCGTAGAATACCCCTATGTCCACCCCTATGCAAATCCCTAATTCAGGCATCATATGCGCATGGCGCTCTCAATTTGGAGCCCTGTTGTATTTCAAGGCAACAGTTTAGGGTCACATATGGGGTATCGTCGTACTCGGGAGAAATTGCCTAACAAATTTTGGGGGGCTTTTTCTCCTTTTACCCCTTATGAAAATGTTGGGGTCTACACCAGCATGTTAGTGTAAAAAAATAAATTGTTTACACTAACATGCTGGTGTTGCCCTATACTTTTCATTTTGACAAGAGGTAAAAGGGAAAAAGCCCCCCAAAATTTGTAATGCAATTTCTCCCGACTACGGAGATACCCCATATGTGGGCGCAAAGTGCTCTGGGGGCGCACAACAAGGCCCAGAAGGGAGAGTGCGCCATGTACATTTGAGGGGATTTGCACAGGGGTGGCTTGTTGTTACAGCGGTTTTGACAAACGCAAAAAAAACAAAACCCCACATGTGACCCCATTTCGGAAACTACACCCCTCACGGAATGTAATGAGGGGTGCAGTGAGCATTTACACCCCACTGGTGTCTGACAGATCTTTGGAACAGTGGGCTGTGCAAATTAAAAATTTCATACAGCCCACTGTTCCAAAGATCTGACAGACACCAGTGGGGGTAAATGCTCACTGTACCCCTTGTTACGTTCCTCAAGGGGTCTAGTTTCCAAAATGGTATGCCATGTGGGGTTTTTCTGCTGTTCTGGCCCCATAGGGGCTTCTTAAATGCGACATGCCCCCCGAGCAAAATTTGCTCTCAAAAAGCCAAATATGACTCCTTCTCTTCTGAGCATTGTAGTTCGCCCGTAGTGCACTTCAGGTCAACTTATGGGGTACCTCCATACTCAGAAGAGATGGGGTTTCAAATTTTAGGGGGTATTTTTTTGCTATTAACCCTTGCAAAAATGTGAAATTTGGGGGGAAACACCCATTTTAGCGAATTTTTTTTCTTCTTTTTTTACGTATGCAAAAGTCGTGAAACCCCTGTGGGGTATTAAGGCTCACTTTATTCCTTGTTACGTTCCTCAAGGGGTCTAGTTTCCAAAATGGTATGCCATGTGTTTTTTTTTTTTTGCTCTCCTGGCACCATAGGGGCTTCCTGAATGCGACATGCCCCCGAGCAAAATTTGCTCTCAAAAAGCCAAATATGACTCCTTCTCTTCTGAGCATTGTAGTTCACCCGTAGTGCACTACAGGCCAACTTATGGGGTACCTTCATACTCAGAAGAGATGGGGTTACAAATTTTGGGGGGTATTTTCTGCTATTAACCCTTGCAAAAATGGGAAATTTGGGGGGAAACAAACATTTTAGTGAAATTTTATTTTATTTTTTTACATATGCAAAAGTCGTGAAACACATGTGGGGTATTAAGGCTCACTTAATTCCTTGTTACGTTCCTCAAGGGGTCTTGTTTCCAAAATGGTATGCCATGTGGCTTTTTTGAGCTGTTCTGGCACCATAGGGGCTTCCTAAATGCAACATGCCCCCCAAAAACCATTTCAGAAAAACGTACTCTCCAAAATCCCCTTGTCGCTCCTTCGGTTCTGAGCCCTCTACTGTGTCGCCGAACACTTTACATAGACATATGAGGTATCTGCTTACTCGAGAGAAATTGGGCTACAAATATAAGTATACATTTTCTCCTTTTACCCCTCGTAAAAATTCAAAAATTGGGTCTACAAGAACATGCGAGTGTAAAAAATGAAGATTGTGAATTTTCTCCTTCACTTTCCTGCTATTCCTGTGAAACATCTAAAGGGTTAAAAGGCTGACCGAATATCATTTTGAATACTTTGGGGAGTGCAGTTTTGATAATGGGGTCATTTGTGGGGTATTTCTAAGATGAAGACCCTTCAAATCCACTTCAAACCTGAACTGGTCCCTGAAAAATAATGAGTTTGGAAATTTTTAGAAAAATTGGAAAATTGCTGCTGAACTTTGAAGCCCTCTGGTGTATTCCAAAAGTAAAAACGTGTCAATTTTATGATGCAAACATAAAGTAGACATATTGTATATGTGAAAAATATATATATATATTTTGAATATCCATTTTCCTTACAAGCAAAGAGCTTCAAAGTTAGAAAAATGCAAAATTTTCAAATTTTTCATAAAATTTTCAAATTTTTCACCAAGAAAGGATGCAAGTTACAATTTTTTTTTTACCACTATGTTAAAGTAGAATATGTCACGAAAAAACAGTCTCGGAATCAGAATGATAACTAAAAGCATTCCAGAGTTATTAATGTGTAAAGTGACAGTGGTCAGATGTTCAACAAATGGCTGGGTCCTAAGGTGTAAAATGGCTGGGTCCTTAACCCCTTCCCGACCTATGACATACCTGTACGTCATGGGTGGCAAGGTGTTCCCGACCCATGACATACAGGTACGTCATGAACATTACTGCCGCTACTCGCGGCATCCCGCAGCGCCCGGAAAGATGGTGGCTATCACTGATAGCCAGCCATCTTACCGTACGACCACGGGGAATTTCATCCCCCACCCCCTCCCAGCGATCGCTGCTATCAGCTGGTCAAATCTGACCAGCTGATAGCAGCGTTTCGCTATGAAAATACTTAGCAGCGGGGTGTGTGAGTTCCGATCACGGGGAACGGGACACACACCGCTCTGCTAAGTGTCCCTGACCCATCCCCCGGCGTCACTTACCCGTCGGAGCGATGTCCCGAGCGGTCCCGGCGGTCCCGGCGTCCTCCATGCGGTCCCGGCTGCGCTGCGTCCCGGAGGTGAGTTTGCAGCAGTAGTGCGGCATCTTCATTGGCAGCAGTGAGATCGCCGTAAAGCGATCTCACTGCTGCCTCTGAGAGTTTCAAAACTGCAACTCCCAGCATGCCCAGACAGCCTTTGGCTTTCTGGGCATGCTGGAAGTTGTAGTTTTGCAACATCTGGAGGTCCTCAGTTTGGAGACCACTGTATAATGGTCTCCAATCTGTGCTCTTCCAGATGTTGCAAAACTACAAATCTCAGCATGCTCAGTCTGTCCAGGCATGCTGGGAGTTGTAGTTCTCTAACATCTGGAAGAGCACAGATTGGAGACCATTATACAGTGGTCTCCAAACTGTGGACCTCCAGATGTTGCAAAACTACAACTCCCAGCATGCCCAGACTGCCCAAGCATGCTGGAAGTTGTAGTTCGGCAACATTTGATCCTTCAGATATTGCCGAACTACAACTTCCAGCATGCCTGGGCAGTCTGGGCATGCTGGGAGTTGTAGTTTTGCAACAACTGGAGGCACACTAGTTGGGAAACATTGTCCGTTTCCTACCTCAGTGCCTCCAGCTTTTGCAATTGTTGCAAAACTATAACTCCCAGCATGCACTGACAGACCATGCATGCTGGGAGTTGTAGTTTTGCAACAGCTGGAGGCACACTGGTTTGGAAACTAAGTTTGGTTGCAAAACACTTGAAAGTTTATTACTTAACTTAGTGTTTCCAAACCAATGTTCCTCCAGCTGTTGCAAAACTACAACTCCCAGCATGCACGGACAGCCAAAGGGCATGCTCGGAGTTTGCAACAGCTGGATGTTTGCCCCCTCCCCCCAATGTGAATGTACAGGGTACACTCACATGGGCGGAGGTTTACAGTGAGTGCTGCAAGTTTGAGATGGCGCAAATTTTGCCCTGCAGCTCAAACTTCCAGCGGCAAACTTGCTTTGAACCTCTGCCCATGTAACTGTACCCTAAAAACACTACACTACACTAACACTAACCTAAAATAAAAAGTAAAAAACACTACATAAACACATACCCCCTACACAGCCCCCCTTCCCCCAAAAAATGAAAAATGTCTGGTACGCTACTGTTTCCAAAACGGAGCCTCCAGCTGTTGCAAAATAATAACTCCCAGTATTGCCGGACAGCCATTGACTCTCCAGGCATGCTGGGAGTTTTGCAACAGCTGGAGGCACCCTGAGTACGGAGATACCCCATATGTGGGCGCAAAGTGCTCTGGGGGCGCACAACAAGGCCCAGAAGGGAGAGTGCACCATGTACATTTGAGGCGATTTGCACAGGGGTGACTGATTGTTACAGCAGTTCTGACAAACGCAAAACAATAAATATCCATATGTGACCCCATTTTGGAAACTACACCCCTCACGGAATGTAATAAGGGGTGCAGTGAGCATTTACACCCCACTGGTGTATGACAGATTTTTGGAACAGTGGTCTGTGAAAATGAAAAATAAAATTTTTGATTTGCACAGTCCACTGTTTCAAATATCTGTCAAACGCCAGTGGGGTGTAAATACTCACTGCACCCCTTATTAAATTCCATGAAGGGTATAGTTTCCAAAATGGGGTCACATGTGGGGGGGTCCACTGTTCTGGCACCATAGGGGCTTCCTAAATGGGACATGCCCCCCAAAAACCCTTTCAGAAAAACTCACTCTCCAAAATCCCTTTGTCGCTCCTTCCCTTCTGAGCCCTCTACTGCGCCCGCCGAACACTTTACATACGCATATGAGGTATTTCCTTACTCGAGAGAAATTGGGTTACACATTTTAGGGTGATTTCTCTCCTTTTACCCCTTGTAAAAATTCAAAAATTGGGTCTACAAGAAAATGCGAGTGACCCTTAAAATCCACTTCCAACCTGAACTGGGCCCTGAAAAATTACGATTTTGAAAATTTTGAGAAAAATTGGAAAATTGCTGCGGAACTTTGAAGCCCTCTGGTGCCCTCCAAAAGTAAAAACATGTCAATTTTTTTATGCAAACACAAAGTAGACATATTGTATATGTGAATCAATATGTAATTTATTTGGAATATCCATTTTCCTTTCAAGCAGAGACTTTCAAAGTTAGAAAAATGCTAAATTTTCTAAATTTTCATGAAATTTTTTAATTTTTTACCAAGAAAGGATACAAATATCAGTGAAATTTTACCAATAACATAAAGTAGAATATGTCACGAAAAAACAATCTCGGAATCAGAATGATAAGTAAAAGCATTCCAAAGTTATTATTGTTTAAAGTGACAGTGGTCAGATTTTCAAAAAATGCCCAGGTCATGAAGGTGAAAATGGGCTGGGTCATGAAGGGGTTAAGAGGTTAAAGGGGTACTCCGGTGGAAAACTTTTTTTTTTTTTACATAAATCAACTGGTGCTAGAAAGTTAACCAGATTTGTAAATTGCTTCTATTAAAAAATCTTAATCCTTTCAGTACTTATTACCTGCTGAATACTACAGAGGAAATTATTTTCTTTTTGGAACACAGAGCTCTCTGCTGACTTCACGAGCACAGTGTTCTCTGCTGACGTCTCTGTTCATTTTAAAAACTGTCCAGAGTAGGAGAAAATCCCCATAAAAAAACATATGCAGAAAGCACTGTGCTCGTGATGTCAGCAGACAGCTCTGTGTTCCGAAAAGAAAAGAATTTCTTCTGTAGTATTCAGCATCTAATAAGTACTGGAATGATTAAGATTTTTTAAATAGAAGTAATTTACAAATCTGTTTAACTTTCTGGTACCAGTTGATTTAAAAAAAATATATAGTTTTCCACCAGAGTACCCCTTTAACCCCTTCCCACAGAATGACTTAGGGTATGTTCACACTGAGGGTTTGGAGAGGAATTTCAGCGAGTAATTCTGCTCGCTTATTCCTCTCCAATTCATTCAGCAGTGCCATACCCCATAGTATGTAGTTAACTTTCCTCTCCTCAGTTCACACTGAGGAAATTCCGCTAGCGGAATTCTGTCACAGAATTCCGTTCCGCATGAAGAATGAACATGTTCTTTCTTCATGCGGAATTCGGCTCGTAACTCCATTACAAGTAAATGTAAAAATTTTTGGCAGTCTGCCCAGTTTCCGTGCAGAATTCGCGCAAAATTTGCGCGGAATTAGCGCATTTTATTGTGTGTCCTATCCCCTTTCATTTCCGCTCAGAATTCAGCGCCAATTCCACGCAAATTCCACACGAATTCCGCGTGGAAAAAAGACCGTCATTTTGAGCTAATTCAGCGAGAATTCCGCGAACATCTTAACCAGTGTGAACATACCCTTATATAAACGTCATGTTATGCTGGTAGTTCGCGCATCATGACGTTTATATAAGTCATACAGTTAACCCGGTGATGCGTGGCATCGGAGGGGTTAACAGGCAGAAGTACCGCTGTTACCAGCATGAGACAACTTCTGCAAGCCCCCCAGGACCATCTGTGGATGGCCCTGGTCAGCAATCACTGTGATTGGTCCCTGTGGACCAATCACAGTGTCTCAGCTGACTGGGAGGGGGTTAAAGTTAATTTCCCCCGCTCTGCCTACCCCTAGAAGTCTGGGCAGAGCAGGGGAAGATGGGAGCTGCGGTGGGGACATACCGCAGCACCGGTGCAGACAGCAGGGACCGGGGTTCGGTGGCAGGCAAGTGGAGGAGGCAGCGGCGGCAGGCAAGTGGCGGCAGCGGCATCAGAGGCCGCAGTGAAGATCGCTGTAAAGTGATCTTCACTGCTGCTTTTAGGAGTTTAAAAACTACAACTCCCAGCATGCTCAGACAGCCTTTGGCTGTCTGGGCATGCTAGGAGTTGTAGTTTGGAATATCTTCGGGGCAACAGTTTGGAGACCACTGTGCATTGGTCTCCAATCTGTGCTCTTTCAGATGTTGGAAAACTACAACTCTCAACATGTCCATACAGTCCAGGAATGCTTGAGTTGTAGTTCTGTAACATCTGGCCTTCAGATGTTTCAGAACTACAATTTCCAGCATGCCTGGGCAGTCTGGGCATGCTTGGAGTTCAAGTTTTGCACCATCTGGAGGGCTACAGTTTGGACACCACTACACAGTGGTCCCCAAACTGTTCTGCTCCAGTTGTTGCAAAATTACAACTCCCAGCATGTCCTCCGGCTGTCTGGGAGTATTGCAACAACTGGAGGCACACTGTTTGGCAAACATTGTCTGTTTCCTAACTGAGTGTTTCCCAACCCATGTGCCTCCTTCTGTTGCAAATGTATAACTCCCAGCATGCACTGACAGACAGATAGATGCTGGGAGTAGTAGTTTTGCAACAGCTGGAGGCACACGTTTGGGAAACACTGAGTTAAGTAACAAACTCTCAGTGTTTTGCAACCAGTGTGCCTCCAACTGTTGCATAACTACAAACCCCAGCATGCACGGACAGCCAAAGGGGTAGGAGTATGCCTCCAGTTGTTGCATAACTACAAGTCCCAGCATGCCCTTCAGCTGTCACTGCATACTGAGAGTTGTAGTTTTGCAACAGCTGGAGGTTCCCCCCCCCCCATGTGAATGTACAGGGTACATTCACACAGGCGGGTTTACAGCGAGTTTCTCGCTGCAAGTTTGAGATGCAGCAAATTTTCCGCTGCAGCTTTTACACTAACCTGCTGGTGTTGCCCCATACTTTTTTTTTCTCAAGAGGTAAAAGGAAAATAAGACCCCCAAAATTTGTAAAGCAATTTTTCCTGAGTATGGAAATACCTGATATGTGGACGTAAAATGCTCTGCGGATGCACAATAAGGCTCAGGAGTGAGAGCACCATGTACATTTGATGTGATTTGCACAGGGGTGGCTGATTGTTACAGTGGTTCTGACATAAACACAAAATAAACACCCACCTGTGACCCTATTTTGGAAATTAAACCCCTTAAGGAATGTAACGAGGGGTATAGTGAGCCTTAACTACCCACAGGTGTTTGAAGAATTTTCATTGAAAATGATTTTTTTTATTTTTTCACCAAAATGCTGGTGTTATCCTAAATTTTTCATTTTCATAAGGGCTAATAGGAAAAAAGATCCCCCATAATTTGTAACACGGTTGCTTCTGAGTATATAAAAACCCCATATGTGGATGTAAAGTGCTCTGCTGGTGCACTACAGGGCTCAGAAGAGAAGGGGCGGCATTGGTCTTTTGGAGAGAGAATTTGGCTGGAATTGAAGGCCATGTGCATTAAATTTTTCATTTGCACAGCCCACTGTTCCAAAAGTCTGTTGAACACCAGTGGGGTATAAGTGCTCACTGCACCCCTTATTACATTCCGTGAAGGGTGTAGTTTCCAAAATGGGGTCACATGTGGGAGGGGGGGGGTTCACTGTTCTGGTAGCATAGGGGCTTTGTAAACGCAGATGGCCCCCGACCTCCATTCCAAACAAATTCTCTCTCTAAAAGCTACTTCTCTTCTGAGCATTGTAGTTCACCCGCAGAGCACTTTACATCCACACATGGGGTATTTCCATGTGCAGAAGAAATGGGGTTACAAATTTTGGGGGGCTTTTTCTCCTATTACCTCTTGTAAAAATGGTAAATTTGGGGAAAAAATGCATTTTAGTGATAGAAGAAAAAAATTATGTAACCTAATTTTAGTTTCCAAAACAGTATGCCATGTGTTTTTTCTGTTATGGAACCATAGGGGCTTCCTAAATGAGACATGCCCTCTAAAAACAATTTCAGCAAAATTTACTCTCCAAAATCCCATTGTCGTTCCTTCGCTTCTGAGCCCTCTAGTGCACCCACAGAGCACTTTAAGTTCACATATGAGGTATTTCCTTACTTGAGAGAAATTGGGTTAAACATTTTGGGGGGCATTTTCTCCTTTTACTCCTTGTGAAAATTCAAAAATTGGGTCTACATGAACATGTTAGTGTAAAAAATTTAGATTTTAAATGTTCTCCTTATAGAAACATAGACTGTGTCGGCAGATAAGAACCATTTGGCCCATCTAGTCTGCCCAATAATCTGAATCCTATCAATAGTCCCTGGGCGTATATTAAATGAAGGATAGCCTTATGCTTATCCAATGCATGTTTAAACTCCTTCACTGATTTTGCAGTGACCACTTCTGCAGGAAGGCTATTCCATGCATCCACTACTCTCAGTAAAATAATACTTCCTGATATTACTTTTAAACCTTTGCCCCTCTAATTTAAAACGATGTCCTCTTGTGGTAGTTTTCTTCTTTTAAATATGCTCTCCTCCTTTTACCATGTTGATTCCCTTTATGTATTTAAAAGTCTCTATGATATCACCTCTATCTCTTCTTTCTTCCAAGCTATAAATGTTAGGGTCCTTTAATCTTTCCTGGTAAGTTTTATCCTGCAATCCATGTACTAGTTAAGTAGCTCTTCTCTGAACTCTCTCTAGAGTATCCAAATCCTTTTGGAGATACGGCCTCCAGTACTGCGCACAATACTCAAAGTGAGGTCTTACCTCACATCTGTCCACTACTTATACCTCTCCCTATACATCCAAGCATTCTGCTAGCATTTCCTGCTGCTCTATTACATTGTCTTCCCACCTTTAAGTCTTCTGAAATAATTGCTCCTAAATCCCTTTCCTCAGATACTGAGGTCAGGACTGTGTCAAATATTCTATATTCTGCCCAAGCGTTTTTACGCCCCAGGTGCATTATCTTGCAAGTGTCCACAATAAATTTCAGTTGCCAAAGTTCTGACCATTATTCTAGTTTGCCTAAATCCTTTTCCATTTGGCATATCCCTCCAGGAACATCAACCCTGTTACATATCTTCGTATCATCAGCAAAAAGACATACCTTACCATTGAGACCTTTAGAGATATCATAAATGAAGATATTAAACAATATTGGTCCCAGTACAGATCCCTGAGGTACCCCACTGGTAACAAGACCTTGCTCTGGATATACTCAATTGACTATAACCCTCTGTTGTATGTCATTCAGCCACTGCCTAATCCACTCAACAGTATGGGAGTCCAAGCTCAATGACTGTAGTTTATTGATAAGTCTTCTATGTGGGACAGAGTCAGAAGCCTTACTAAAATCAAGATATGCGATGTCTACTGCCCCTCTGCCATCTATTATTTTGGTCACCCAGTCAAAAAAAAAAATCAATAAGATTTGTTTGCCTTGCTCCCTGAAATAAATTCATGAGATTTTAGATGTTCCACAATCCTATCCTTTAGTAGGGTTAATTAGACATATTATATATGTGAATCAATATATAATTTATCTGGTATGTCTATTTTCCTCACAAGCAGAGAGCTTCAAAGTTAGAAAAATTTAAAATTTTCTAATTTTTCAAGAAAGTATGCAAGTATCAACAACAATTTACTGCTAAAAAACAATCTCGGAATCAAATTCATATTTGAAAGCATCCCAGTTATTAATGCTTAACCTCTTGGGGACGGAGGGTTTTTCAGTTTTTGCACTTTCGTTTTTTCCTCCTTACCTTTTAAAAATCATAACTCTTTCAATTTTGCACCGAAAAATCCACATGATGGCTTATACCTACATGCAGGAAAATGTATATGTTTAAAATTGTCATCTTCCTACCCCTACAACTTTTTTATTTTTCTGCGTTCGGGGCAGTATGAAGGCTCATTTTTTGCGCCGTAATCTGAAGTTTTTAGTGGTACCATGTTTGTATTGATTGTATTGATTGGACTTTTTGATCCCTTTTTATTCCAAAAGTGACCAAAATACGCTACTTTGGACCTTGGAATTTTTTTGCGCGTACGCCATTGACCGTGCTGTTTAATTAACAATATTTTTATAATTCGGACATTTCCACAAGAGGCAATATCACATATGTTTATTTTTATTTACCCTTTTCTTTTTTTTTAATGGGAAAAGGGGGGTGATTCAAACTTTTAGGGAAGGGGTTAAATGATCTTCATTAACTTTTTTTTTTTTTTTACTTTTTTTTGCAATGTTATAGCTTCCATAGGGGGCTATAACACTGCACACACTGATCTTTTACATTGATAAATGGTTTCTCATAGGAAACTATTGATCAATCATTCTGCCGCTTGACTGGATCTCAGGCACTGAGCAGTCATTCGGTGATCGGACACCAGGAGGCAGGTAAGGGGACCCTCCTGCTGTCCTACAGCTGATCGGGATGCCGCAATTTTGCCGTGGCGATCCCGAACAACCCCCTGAGCTAACCGGCATTGGTTTACTTTCACTTTAGACGCAGCGTTCAACTTTGAACACTGCATCTAAAGGGTTAATAGCGCGCGGCACCGTGATCAGTGCCGCGCGCTATTAGCCACAGGTCCCGGACATTGTTAGAGGCCGGGCCCGACCCACTATGACATTATAGAAAAGGAGTGGGCGTACGCCCTCCGTCCCCAAAAGGTTAAAGGGACAGTGGTCAGATGTGCAAAAAATGCTTGGGTCCTTAAGACCAAAAGGACCTCGGCCCTTAAGGGTTACCCTCCTCTGGATGATTGACAAAAAACTGCCACACCACCGAGTAACACATTTTTCCCCCAACAGTTCACACTGACTGACTGCTACTGCTGCCAACTCTTGGAATCCCTGCTTCACTACCTCCCGGGCAGGTAGCCTGCCGCAAAGCAGGTGTCAAAAAAGCTGATTTATTAACACAAACACGTTTGTGCTAATAAATCGGCTTTTTGGACAATAACCTTGGGTCCGTGTTAACCCACTGCATCTGATCAGCACCTGAGACTTGAATTTTACCTTTCCAAGCACTTGGGATGAAGTGGATGACTGAGTTAACCAATCAATGATGGTTGCTGGGTTGCTGGTCGAGACACGATCACTAGCTGACATCGGGAGCTCAGACCTCTCGCTGTGACTCCTGCTGCCACACGACCCTATTTTGCTGTGACCTCTGCCCGTGCCTGATAAATTTAGGCCTCTGCCACTCCTGTATGCACGACCTGGCACTTCTCTGCCTGACATACTTCCAGAAAAGTAGTGTGCATATATATTTTACTTTTTATAGAGCAATATACCCCTATATGGCTGCAAAATAAACTTGCTGAACTCTCAATGTGTGTATATATCCCAGACTTCCTTGCCCTATGTCCTCACACATGTAGCCACCATTTTAGCCCCCCGGCCCACACAAAATGTAATGAATGAAGCGATTCATTACCACGAAGTGCGAGGAAATTCGGATTCGTTCAGAATCAAATTTTTCATGAAATTCAGAACTAGGGGGCATGGCTTGGCCGCAGAGGAAGATGGACGCCTAATTCCTTAGCTCTGGCACACTGCGACATACACAGCTTCCTGACCCGATGTCCACGGGAGCTCGGCACTGCAGTACCTCTTTGCCTCCATCACCTGCAGCCCCTGGAGATATGCTGGGACTCTCTGCTGCCCTGGAACAACTTGTACACCGTTCTCCGGGTGCAGCTCCTGCACGTTATGCAGCGCGGCAGTCCTTCTCCCTACCGCCCTCTAATGCTTCAGTTAGCCCATTGTCTCCGGCAAGTGGCAGTGACTCGGCAGATGGCACTAATCTCGCCAACCCTGTGAGTACACAGATTTTCAGTGACTTCCCGGCCTTGGACGTTCCAGTTTCCGAGGTTACTTTGAAAAATATGCTACTATATTAAGCTATTAATATATTAAGCTCTTCTATTTCGACTACTGTAGCGCAATCTTTAGTGTCGCTATGTACAGCTATTACTGAAGCTGAACAACGCACTGACCATACAGAGCATAAAATGGCTGAATTTGCCGTGTCTCACAAATGACCTCACAGACGCACAATACGATTTGGAGTCAGAAGTTCAGGATATGAGAAGCAAGATTGCTGACCTAGAAGATAGGTCGAGGCGAAATAGTATAAAATTAAGGGGGATACCCAAAGATGTGTCAGCAAAAGACCTGTCCCCTTATTTTCAAGGCCACATATCTGCCTTACTGCCTAACACCTCGCAAAACGATCTCCTCCTGGACAGAGCCCATAGGGTTCCCCGTCCCCAACACCTGGCAGGTGATGTGCCATGGGACGTGCTTGCCAGGGTTCATTTCTATCATATTAAAGAAGCGCTGATGGCTAGATCAAGGCAAAAAGATTCACTTACTGATAATAATAATAAATAATAATAATTGTATTTATATAGCGCCTACAGATTCCGCAGTGCTTACAATTATGGGGTACAAACAAAGACAAGTATCAGACATAATATTACACAATAACTATTCAAACAAGAGGTGTGGGGATATATTGAGGATATGTTGAGGCCAATTAAAGAATGTTATAGGCCTGTCTGAAGAGATGTGTTTTCAGGCCACGTTTGAAACTATGGATGTTGTTGTTGAGTCTGAGGGATTGAGGTATAGCATTCCAGAGAACTGGTGCAGCACGAGTGAAGTCTTGGAGACGGGAGTGAGAAGTTCGGATTATAGAAGATGTTAGTGTGAGATCATTAACAGATCGGAGAGAACGTGTAGGATGGTAGACGGAGAAGAGAGAGGAGATGTAGGGAGGTGCAGCATTGTTGAGAGCTTTGTGTGTGAGACTGAGGATTTTGTACTGTATTCTGGACTGAATTGGTAACCAGTGTAGTGACTGGCACAGGGAGGAGGCGTCGGTGTAGTGGCTGGAGAGGAAGATGAGTCTGGCTGTGGCATTAAGGATGGACTGAAGTGGAGAGAGTTTGGAGAAAGGAAGGCCTATTAGTAAAGAGTTATAATATTGAACAAATGGGGATTCCCAACTCGGCTCCTTATTCACAAGAACGAACGCATGCATGTTATTTGGTCCCTTCAGGACGGGGCCCATTTGTTCTCCTCATGGGTAGTGGAGGTGAACTTACTACCCCAATGAATGTTCCTCATCGCCCTCCCGCACACAACTGGACTGGAAAGTGGTTTCTCACCGTAAAAAGGGTCACACTTGAATGGAGCTGACTCGGGTGTGCTTCCGCCCCTTTGCACCCTACTAGTGACTCTTTCCCCCGATTGCTGTGATCATCATCCTTCACTATACTTCAGACTTGCATGGTTCCCATATCCCGTCGGAACCTGTTATTTCTGTTCTCCACCCGTTTTCCCCTATCCCCTCTCCCTTCCCTCCCCCATTTTGTTTTTCAGGCACTGCACGATGAGAGGAAAAATGTCTGCTGTCAACATTTGGCTGCTGATCGCTGTATACAAGTTGCAGATCATCTTCTCTAGCTTCAGAGACTGTAATTATGGTGCTTAAATTTGCTTCCCTCAATGTCAATGGGTTGAACTCTTCCCATAAGCGATCCAACTTGTGGGGTGAGGTCAAATCTTTGTCTTGCGATGTTATTGCTGTGCACATCTTTTAGCCTCTGATGCACACAGAGTGAAACACCCTAAGTTCCCTCACATATTTAATTCCCACTTTGTTACTAAATCTAGGGGAGTCTTTCTTGCTGTGTGGAATTCTGTGGCATTCCAGCCTATACATGTGGTGTCAGACAAAATGGGACGCTATGTTTTGATTGTCTGTTCTATTAAAAATGTAACATACACCATCATGTCTGTGTATGCTCCTAATAGAGAACAAATAGCGTTCGCTAACAAGATCTTTTGCATTTTGCACAAACAGGGGAATGTTGTTGTTGTGGGCGATTTTAATACAGTGGTGGACCAAACAGTTGACCTTTCCAGACCTGATAGGCATCGACCTATTTCACTTCATCCCATCCTTCACAGAGAACACATGTTTGACATATGGCGTATCTACCACGCCAATGAGAGGGATTACTCATTCCATTCACAAGTATCCAATAGCTATTCCAGGACAGACCTGATCCTTGTTGACAATTCTCTTTTAGACTCCCATAAATCCTATACCATAGACCAACTAAAGTGGTCGGACCATAGGCCAATCACATTGGAAATACATGAACGTGTAGCTCCTTCTAACACATATCTGTGGAGATCTAACAAATTTTTACTTAGACACCCCACCTATAGAACTGAGTTACTGGCAGACCTGTCTTCTTATTTCTCCATCAACACTACCCCGGACATCTCCCCACGACCGTGTGGAATGCCCATAAGGCCGTCATCAGGGGCTCGTTTATAAAATGGGGACATATTGTCAAAAAACAACACACCGTAAAATTTTCCTCTCAACTTGCTGAACAAGATAGCCTGATGGCTGCTAATGCAGCACATCCCTCTCCCCAATTACTTGATCAACTACGTGTAGTTAGGAACAACATACAGCAACTTTTCTATGACGACTATCCCAAAAAATCACAGAAATTACAGGCACAATATTATGCCATTAATAACAAGACAGGGAAATTGTTACCTTCCCGCCTGAAGGAGAAACATTCTAAATCTAGAATCCCATTTGTGTGGAATGGAGGCTCCTCACAGAAAGTTTTCCACCCACGTTCCATAGCTGATAGATTTATGTCATTTTACTCCCATCTTTATAATCTGTCTGAGGACCCTTTCTGAGCCCTCTCAAGCTAATATTGAAGCCTTTCCTGTCACACATAGCCTTACCTTCCCTCCCTGCCCCGCAGATGGAAAAACAAATGCTCCACCCTCTATTGAGGAACTCGGTAATGTTATACCATCCCTTCCTGCGGGGAAATCTCCCGTCCCTGATGGCCTTATGACAGGTTATTACAAAGAGCTCTCTGAGATTTTATCCCCTCACCTTTTGGCGTTCATTACTGATACCATAGCCAGTGGCTCAACTCCTGGAGAGAACCAGGAAGCAATCATAGTGGCCTTACCGAAGCCCGGAAAACCACCTGACCAACCCTGCAACTTTAGGCCCATATCACTTTTAAACGTATATTAAAAAATGTATGTGAAGCTGCTGTCTAATAGGCTGGCCCCAATACTCCCACACTTAATTTCGGATGAACAGGTGGGCTTTGTACAGGACAGGCAGACCTACGAGAACACTAGAAGTGTGCTTAACCTTCTCAACCATGTAGAATCAAGTAACACCCCTTCTGTCTTTCTGGAGAAGGCGTTTGATCGCATTCATTGGGGATATTTCTTCTCGGTTCTCCAGGACATGGGATTGCAGGGTCCTATCTTACAAGCGATTAAGGCTTTATACTCCGTTCCACATGCTAAGGTGTTTGTGAATGGAACATTATCCTCTGCCTTTGTTAGCACGAATGGTACTCACCAGGGGTGCCCACTCTCCCCTCTCATATTTATTCTTTGTACGGAGCCTCTGGCTCTCATGCTGAAAAATTCCTCTACTACACTGGTATGGAGATTGGCTCCCGCTTCCACCTCATTTTGCTCTATTCGTACAAAATCATCTTAACCCTCACCAACCCAGAGGGGTCCCTAGCGGGAACGTTTCAGCAAAATTTCTTACTATAAGCTCAACATGTCCAAATCCCAGGTTCTCCCCATGCATTTACCCCCTGAAGTCACACTTAGATTGCAAGCTGCCTTCCCTTTTGACTGGTGTACTGATTATGTACCTTACTTGGGCCTTAAGCTTACCCCTCATTTTTCTGAACTTTATGCCTGTAAATATGCTCCATTCCTCCACTCATGTAAATTAGTTGAAGTGTCGTGGTTGGGCACGATAGCCTCCTTTAAGATGCTGTTGCCACCCAGGCTGCTGTACCTATTCAGAAACCTCCCCATTCCCGTTCCTCAACTATTTTTCACCAGGATACAACAAATATTCTCCTCATATGTTTGGAATCATAAGAAACCTTGAGTTGCTTTCCGCCTTATGGCGCAACACAGAGACCATGGAGGCCTTGGCCTTCCCAACTTCCATTACTATTATACCGCCATTTTGGCAACCCAAACATGTGCATACTGGTCCACTGGCTCACTTCCTCCCTGGCTACACATCCAAAATGACTGGAGAAGGCCTATAGACACTCGGACTATTTCTACATACCTGGCGTATTGCATACCCCTCGTCTCTATCCCCGATAATGTGAATTCGGGTAGAAAACAGACATGGTGCACATCTACAATCTTGTATAATGATCTAATTGCTTCTCAGCATAATATCAAAAACTAACAGGTTGTTAGTATACATTTTTGATCGAAAAGTACAAGCCCACTCGCCACGTCAAGGCCACCTATTTAGAGTGGGTCCCTAACGTCCCTAGCATAAAATGGCGTAGCACTGGGCGGCGACCACCACCGACGCGACACCAGTGCCCACGGGGGGATTGACCCACTGTCAGAGCAGCCCCAATGCCACTCAAACCAGTCTATGGGTCGCACCCCCCCCCCCCCCCCCCCCGCAGACACAGCGCCACGGGAGCAATGGACGCCGCACAGCACCACACCAGTGTGAACAAGGTGTAATAGCACACTTATCAAGCTCTCCCAGTCAGACTGGGAGGCTGCTAGGAAAGAAATGGCCCTTGTGTAGCTAAATACTACTTATATAGGGTTGGGCTGAGGGGGTGGGGAAGAGTGCAGACACATGTTCAAACAAAAAAAAGGAGGGGATAGAAAACACAGTGTGAATTCGGGTAGAAAACAGACATGGTGCACATCTGCAATCTTGTACAATGATCTGATTGCTTCTCAGCATAATATCAAAAACTAACAGGTTGTTAGTATACATTTTTTATCAAAAAGTACAAGCCCACTCGCCACGTCAAGGCCACCTATTTAGAGTGGGTCCCTAACGTCCCTAGAATAAAATGGCATAGCACTGGGCGGCGACCACCACCGCAGTGACACCAGTGCCCACGGGGGGGGGGGGACGACCCACTGGCAGAGCGGCCCCAATGCCACTCAAACCAGTCTATGGGTCGCAACCCCCCCAGCAGACACGGCGCCACGGCAGCAACGGACGCCGCATAGCACCACACCAGTGGGAACAAGGTGTAAAAGCACACTTACCAAGCTCTCCCAGTCAGACTGGGAGGCTGCTAGGAAAGAAATGGCCCTTGTGTAGCTAACTACTACTTATATAGGGTTGGGCTGAGGGGGTGGGGAAGAGTGCAGACACATGTTCAAACAAAAAAAAGGAGGGGATAGAAAACACAGTGTGAATTCGGGTAGAAAATAGACATGGTGCACATCTACAATCTTGTATAATGATCTGATTGCTTCTCAGCATAATATCAAAAACTAACAGGTTGTTAGTATACATTTTTGCTCAAAAAGTACAAGCCCACTTGCCACGTCAAGGCCACCTTATCTATCCCCGATAATGTTAGCAGGCTTACGTTGCTGGGCATCTCTACATTCAGCTACGAAATCCTCTCAGGGCCGATGGCCAAAATCCACCCCCCTTTCTATACTTCACCTTGCGATACCAGGGATGGAGGTTTCCTCCTGGATTTCATATGGGCTTAACACTATCTCACTATTATATGATAGAGGGTCCCTATGATCCTTCGAGGAGTTACAGAGATCCTACAGCTTACCCACTAGGGACTTTTTTAAGTTTCTACAAATTAGGCACTTTCTCCAGGAGAAGTCATCCAGTGATTGGTCATATGATCCAGTGATATATCGTATGTTGGGAATGAGACAAAAAGGATTGAAAACCTTTTATGATGTACTAAATCCCCCCATCCCCCTATCTGCCTGAACCCCGCTTAAGAAATGGTCTGCGGACTTGGGTGTGGCCCTTACGGAGGAGGACTGGATGAGGTCCTTTAGATGTATTAGAAGAGCCCTTCCCTGTGTCTCACACTTAGAAGCTGCCCTGAAGACAAGACTCCGCTGGTACCTAACACCAGATAGACTGCATTACATATATACTAATACCTCACCCTTGTGTTGGAGGTCATGTGGGATTCGTGGTACCCTCTTACACACCCTTTGGGAGTGTCCTTTACTACCACATTCTGGAAGGAAGTGGAATTTATTATACACACTATTTTAGGCTCTACACCCCCCCTGACCCCCGCCCTAGCCTTCTTAGATTCCTCATTTGTAAAATCCTTGTTTCTGCCAAACTCATAATAACATGACATTGGAAATCACCCATCACTCATCTATTGGGGAACTGCTCACCCTTCTCCACCAATCATATCTCAGCGAACGTGCCATAGCATACAACACTGGCAGCCTGGGTGCAAACATCAAATTATAGGACTTCTGGCCCATTCCCGGTGATGTGCCTAAGACTGTCTAGAGACTGTCTTCAGATGATTTCTGTGTAATTGTGCTTTTTATAGTGCCTTTCCTAACCCCTGTCCCTGCTCCACCCCTTGTTTTACATTTAGTTTGTTTTATTTCTCACTGGTTTTCACTATTGTTGAAGCATATACTTTATCAACAATGCAGGTCAAGAGGAGATAAGCCTCCTTTGCTTTATGCCACCAATTGTGTTCATCGATATACCATGCTATCTATCCTCCACTTTGCGAGGCTTCAATTTGTATATGCTTGGTACCTGTTCCACTGGACTTACTGTGTATTTTGCACCTGTTATCTTGTTAATTTCGAAACATTTCAATAAAAACCTTGAAACAGAAATTCAGAACTAATGCAACTTCGTCAGCTTCAATTCGTCCATCTCTAGTAACTACCATAGCAGCATTAGAGGTGGAGGTCGTGGGAAAGCTGGATCAGCATATGAGAGTAGTTAGAACCCGTGGGGAGGGGATGTGGTACCTGTCAAACACCCCCAGAAGGGGCTGGCTGTCGTATTGGGATTTGGAACTAAGGGGGCGTGGCACCTGTCAACCAACTTTTGCTGACAGTTTGACGAGATAAGTAGATTCCCTACTACTCACATCAGAGTTCTTTAAAGGAGTACTTTGCTGCTCAGCGTTTGGAATAAACTGTTCCAAACGCTGGAGCCAGGAGCTCGTGATGTCATAGCCCCGTCCCCTCTTGAAATCACACCCTGCCCCCTGAATGCAAGTCTATGGGAGAGGGTGTGACAGCTGTCACACGCCTCCCATAGACTTGCATTGAAGGGGCTGGGTGTGACATCATGAGGGGGCAGGGCTATGTCATCACAAGCTCCCAGTGCCAGCTCCAGTGTTCATAAAGAGTATGATGTCCCAAACTTTCTCATTTCATCCTCTACATCCTCTAGTGACTCTGAAGGCCCCCAAGAAGGCATTGCAGGATAGTAATCAGACCCTACTGACCCAATATGGCTAAATTCTGAGGACTATGTACCCAATGTATGTGATGTGATCTCAGTAAGAACGCAAGGATACAATTCACCATGGCAGGACTCGTGGAACAGGACATTTTAGTTTTTTTTTGTTTTTTTTTTTTTACTATGAGCTACTCCAGTATTTTTTTTATTGTACTTCAAAACTATTCCAGCTAAAGTAGTGCACAGTAGGCCCTGGACCCTGTTATGTGCCCAGTCTGAATGAACTGTGCCACACATTGGATAGTGCCATCCCCAGGAGAAATTACATAACATTTCCTGGGGTGAATGTGGTGCAAGCTGACAATAGCATATTAGACATTAAAAGTGCATATTGGTGGAAAAATCACAATTCTCACTCTGCATAATCCCCAAGAGCATTAGCTTTTGGAAAATATCAGTTGGGTCAAAATCCTGTAGTTCTTTAAACTCTGGTGGAAAACATTATTATTATTATTATTATTATTATTATTATTATTGTTTTTTAAATCAACCAGTGCCACAAAGTTAAATAGATTTGTCCTATTTAAAAATATTAATCTTTCCAGTACTTATCAGCTGCTGTATGCGCCACAGGAAGTTGCATTTATTTCTTGAGTTCTTACCAGTCTGACCACAGAGCTTTTTGCTGACACCTCTGTCCATATCAGGAATGTCCAGAGCAAGAGAGGATTGCTGTGGGGATTTGCCTGTACTCTGGACAGTTCCTGACATAGACAGAGGTGTCAGCAGAGAGCACTGTGGTCAGACTGAAAATAATTCCAGAAATAAATACAACTTCCTCTGGAGCATACAGCAGCTGATAAGTACTGGAAGAATTAAGATGTTTAAATAGAAGTAATTTACAAATCTGTTTATCGTTCTGGAGACAGGTGATATGACATTTTTTTTTCCCCACCGGAGTACCCCATTAAGGACTGATTATTTTTGATGTGTCTGTTACTTGATCTTTGTGAAATATTTCTAACACTGTATATGAGGAAGCTGCCCCATGTTTCACTTTTATTAGAATAGTATTTCTTCACAGTATTGGATGTGGAAAATACATAGAACATTGATCCAAATAACGTCCCAGCCTTCTAACAAATTTCCATTGACTATTATGAATGGAGCATTAAATATATATTTTTTATATTATCTTATAATATGATTTCCTCTGTCTGAATCTGCACCAAAGGTTACTTTTAAAATTAGTCAAAAGACACAGATACTGGCACTGGCGATTTTCTTTATGAGGTTATGGTGGGCTGAGGCTAGGTTTCCACTTGTTTTTTTTTTACTGGCAGTTTTTGGAAAACTGCCAGTGCAGTTTTTGAGCCAAATTCAGAAGTGGATCCATAAGGGAGGAGAAGTGTAAGTCCTTCCCTTATATTTCCTATTCCTTTTGAATACATTTCTGGTTTTGGCTCAAAAACTGCAGTGGCAGTTTTCCAAAAACTGCCAGAAAAAAAAACAAGTGGAAACCTAGCCTTACTCGGCTAGTGCAGCAATAATGTAACAGCTCCTGTCATTAGCAACTTCACCAGGTGCACAACTCGTATAGAGATACGGCGATCTCAATATGTGAAAAAGAAAGGAAAATACGAGGGCACTCACGGTACTTCGTTGCAAGCAGGATTTCTTTATTCAGGTTGCGAGTAGACACATGTTCTGGCGGGGCGCCAGGACGCCCCGCCAGAACATGTGTCTACTCGCAACCTGAATAAAGAAACCCTGCTTGGAACAAAGTACCGATAGTGCCCTTGTATTTTCCTTTCTTTTTTACTTTTTAAAATGATCAAGACACAAACAATAAAGGACTGGTTGAAATGCAAGGAATGTGTTACTTAGCTGTAGTTCTCCAACCAAGATAAGAAGACCTGCTAATTGAATTGACCCCTCACCATTCATTAGGTTTCTAACTTGGCTGTTGCTTTTTAGTTGGTCTCATTCCCAGATTGGCGCTATTTGAAATATCTTGTAGACAGTTGTACTTATGCTTTAGTCACTTATCTTGAATGGCATTTCTTGTGTGCTTTTTTGTTTTAAGAAACCAAGCCCCTGCATGCACTAAACAAAGGTTATCATCTTCATGCTGTGCTTTCCTGTTTTAAAATGTTGTCACCTGACATCCCAATCTCCTCTGAGTGGTAGGGAGTCTAATAACAAAGTACAGAACTTGTGTAAAACCAGACGTATCTGTACTTGTTTTTAATCAGTTCTGAAATCATTGTAATAAGTGTTGATATTGTTGTAGCATTTGTGAGGATTTCTGCTGTTCCATCTTGCTCAGAAAAATGTTTTCTTTTTTTTCTTTATTTCCCTTTCTATTCAATCTATTGAATATAAAATTGACTCTCAATACTCACTAGGCTTAAGAAAATCATCCTTTTTTTTTCTTATGTACACACATTAACAAAAAATAATTCAATCACATAGAAGCATTGGATTGCTGCAAAACTCAGCAAGCAGTTATGTTGCAGATATCTTAATGGATACAGGTGTGATCTCATAGAACACTTGGTCTTACCATGAAATGCTTTTACCCATTGCTTTATAAAAATGCTCTCAGAGACTACTTCTAGGTAGTGTTCCTCTTGGTAAGAGATCAGTGACTGCTAGACCGACCATTACAACACACTTGAAGACATTTTGGTCAGCAGTGTCACCCTTTTATTATCATAGACAAGATTACAGTGAATATACAGTAGAGAGGAAGGAAAAAACCCTTTCAAAGGGCGCTGCTGTCGTCCTGGTGAGATGAAGATAAGAAGCCCAAGGCAGAAGTATTTTGCAAGGTTTAGCTTCTTTATTGATGCAGAATCATAGCAAACAAGGATACAGACAGGAAAACGCGTTTCGGGGGACAGCACCCCTTCTTCAGATCAGCACTGATCTGAAGAAGGGGGCGCTGTCCCCCGAAATGTGTTACTCTGTCTGTATCCCTGTTTGCTATGATTCTGCATCAATAAAGAAGCTAAACCTTGCAAAATACTTCTGCCTTGGGCTTCTTATCTTCATCTCACCAGGACGACAGCAGCGCCCTTTGAAAGGGTTTTTTCCTTCCTCTCTACTGTATATTCCTCCAGGACTGGCCAGTCCTGTCCTGTACCCTGGGCCAGCAGCATCCGGAGTATCAGCATCTATACTACTAACCCCATTGTGGGTTTACATGCAAGTTTTTTGCTCGCTCAAGGTGAGCACCCATTACCTATTCTTCTACTACCCCCCTACCTGTCACCAACGGTATCACACTAGGCGCCTTCCCACCGGTCTTCCTTTTTGCTTTTTTCAGAAGATTACAGTGAAAGGTGACATGAGTATATACAGAGTCGGCTATACTATAAGGGTTAATAAAGCGTCCGCCTAAGGCCTTGCACTCAAACGAGCCATGCAACCACCTAACTGGCACCCCTAAGTGAGTGGGGATGCAATCCTAGACGCATTTAACTATAAGCATGTCTTACAGATGTGTCTATAGCTAAATGTGGCGCTCTGCTGTTTGACAAGATGAGGACCCAATGGCTCTTCATTCCATCAATCACTCTTGTTGCACAGGCAACCACAAGAGGCAGAATATCATCATGCGTCAGAGCACAGACTAGAGGAGAAGACAGAAGAGAGGCCATGCTGTGGACTATGCGGGAGCCAGGTAAGCATCTTTGTTTTTTTTTTTGTTTTTGTTTTCTTCAAGAGGGGCTGTCACTAGTAAAACTTTCACTGTCTAAAGGGGGCTGCCATTACTACAACTACCACCTAAAGAGGGCTGCTACTCTTACTTCTACCACCTAAAGGGGGAAGCTGCTTTTACTACATAAAGGGGGCTACTATTACTACCGCCGAAAGAGGGCTGCTATTACTACCTAAAAGGGCTGCTACTACAATTACATAAAGGGGACTGCAATTACTACGTAAAATGGGCTGCTACTCCTATCACCTTAAAGGGGTACTCCGGTGGAAAACTTTTTTTTTATTAAATCAACTGGTTCCAGAAAGTTAAACAGATTTGTAAATTGCTTCTATTTAAAAATCTCAATCCTTCCAGTACTTATTAGCTGCTGAATTGAATACTACAGAGAAAATTATTTTCTTTTTGGAACACAGTGCTCTCTGCTGACATCATGACCACAGTGCTCTTTACTGACATCTCTGTCCATTTTAGGAACTGTCCAGAGCAGGATATGTTTGCTATGGGGATTTCCTCCTACTCTGGACAGTTCTTTAAATGGACAGAGATGTAAGCAGAGAGCACTGTGCTCGTGATTCAGCAGGGAGCTCTATGTTCCAAAAAGAAAATAATTTCCCCTGTAGTTGTCACGATTCGGCTTCCAGGTAGTGGATCCTCTGTGTCAGCGAGGGATTGGCGTGGACCGTGCTAGTGGACCGGTTCTAAGAGGCTACTGGTATTCACCAGAGCCCGCCGCAAAGCAGGATGGTCTTGCTGCGGCAGTAGCAACCAGGTCGTATCCACTAGCAACGGCTCTACCTCGCTGACTGCTGAGAAGGCGTGGGACAGAAGGACTAGGCAGAGGCAAGGTCAGACGTAGCAGAAGGTCGGGGGCAGGCGGCAAGGTTCGTAGTCAGGATGGGTAGCAGAAGTTCAGGTACACAGGCTTTGGACACACTAAACGCTTTCACTGGCACAAGGCAACAAGATCCGGCAAGGGAGTGCATGGGAGGAGGTCAGATAAAGGCAGGGAGCAGATGGGAGCCAATTAAGCTAATTGGGCCAGGCACCAATCATTGGTGCGCTGGCCCTTTAAGTCGCAGAGAGCTGGCGCGCGCGCGCCCTAGAGAGCGGAGCCGCGCGCGCCAGCAGATGACAGCAGGGGACCGGGACGGGTAAGTGACCTGGGATGCGATTCGCGAGCGGGCGCGTCCCGCTGTGCGAATCGCATCCCCGACGGCCATGACAGTGCAGCGCTCCCGGTCAGCGGGACTGACCGGGGCGCTGCGGGGAGAGAGACGCCGTGAGCGCTCCGGGGAGGAGCGGGGACCCGGAGCGCTAGGCGTAACAGTACCCCCCCCCTTAGGTCTCCCCTTTTCTTTGACCGGCAACTGCCTTCCCTGGGATGAGGACACCGGGAAAAAATGGAGGGTTTCCTCAACGGCAGGCAGTACAGCAGGAGTGGGAATGGGGAGGGAGGGCAGAGGGCGAAGCCTGGCACGGGGCAGTGTGACACCAGGACGGGGGCCATGAGGAGGCACAGAGGTTTGCCTGACGGGACTGGGAGGGGGGGAGAGGCACTTCCTATGGCAGGCAGAGTCCCAGTTCTTTATCTCCCCGGTGGTCCAATCAAGGGTGGGGGAATGAAGCCGGAGCCATGGCAGACCGAGGAGGACCTCAGAGGTACAACTGGGGAGAATGAAGAACTCAATCCTTTCGTGGTGGGGTCCGATAGACATCAGGAGGGGTTCTGTGCGGTAACGCACGGTGCAGTCCAATCTGGCTCCGTTGACCGCGGAAATGTAGAGCGGTTTGGCGAGACGGGTCACCGGGATGCTGAATTTATTAACAAAGGACTCCACAATAAAATTCCCGGAGGCACCAGAGTCCAAGCAGGCCACGGCTGAGAGGGAGGAGTTGGCTGTAGGAGAAATCCGCACGGGCACCGTGAGACGTGGAGAAGAAGACTTAGAACCAAGAGATGCCACACCCACGTGAGCTGGGTGCGTGCGTGCGTTTCCCAGGCGTGGAGGACGGATAGGGCAATCCACCAAGAAATGCTCGGTACTGGCACAGTACAGACAGAGATTTTCTTCTCTACGGCGATTCCTCTCTTCCTGGGTCAGGCGAGACCGATCCACTTGCATGGCCTCCTCGGCGGGAGGCCCAGGCATAGACTGCAAAGGATGCTGTGGGAAAGGTGCCCAGAGATCTAAGTCTTTTTCCTGGCGGAGCTCTTGGTGTCGCTCAGAAAAACGCATGTCAATGCGGGTAGCTAGATGGATGAGTTCTTGGAGGTTGGCAGGAATCTCTCGTGCGGCCAGCACATCCTTGATGCGACTGGATAGGCCTTTTTTAAAGGTCGCGCAGAGAGCCTCATTATTCCAGGATAGTTCAGAAGCAAAAGTACGGAATTGTATGGCGTACTCGCCAACGGAAGAATTACCCTGGACCAGGTTCAGCAAGGCAGTCTCAGCAGAAGAGGCTCGGGCAGGTTCCTCAAAGACACTTCGGACTTCAGCAAAGAAGGACTGGACTGTGGCTGTGGCAGGATCATTGCGGTCCCAGAGCGGTGTGGCCCAAGACAAGGCCTTTCCTGAAAGAAGGCTCACTACGAACGCCACCTTAGACCGTTCTGTAGGAAACAAGTCTGACAACATCTCCATATGCAGGGAACACTGAGACAAAAATCCACGGCAGAGTCTGGAGTCCCCATCAAATTTGTCCGGCAGGGACAAGCGGAGGTTAGGAGCGGCCACTCGCTGCGGAGGAGGTGCAGGAGCTGGCGGAGGAGATGGTTGCTGCTGTAGCAGAGGCAGAATTTGCTGTAACATGGCGGTCAACTGCGACAGCTGCTGTCCTTGTTGGGCAATCTGCTGCGATTGCTGAGCGACCACCGTGGGAAGATCAGCGAGACTTGGCAGCGGCACCTCAGCGGGATCCATGGCCGGATCTACTGTCACGATTCGGCTTCCAGGTAGTGGATCCTCTGTGTCAGCGAGGGATTGGCGTGGACCGTGCTAGTGGACCGGTTCTAAGAGGCTACTGGTATTCACCAGAGCCCGCCGCAAAGCAGGATGGTCTTGCTGCGGCAGTAGCAACCAGGTCGTATCCACTAGCAACGGCTCTACCTCGCTGACTGCTGAGAAGGCGTGGGACAGAAGGACTAGGCAGAGGCAAGGTCAGACGTAGCAGAAGGTCGGGGGCAGGCGGCAAGGTTCGTAGTCAGGATGGGTAGCAGAAGTTCAGGTACACAGGCTTTGGACACACTAAACGCTTTCACTGGCACAAGGCAACAAGATCCGGCAAGGGAGTGCATGGGAGGAGGTCAGATAAAGGCAGGGAGCAGATGGGAGCCAATTAAGCTAATTGGGCCAGGCACCAATCATTGGTGCGCTGGCCCTTTAAGTCGCAGAGAGCTGGCGCGCGCGCGCCCTAGAGAGCGGAGCCGCGCGCGCCAGCAGATGACAGCAGGGGACCGGGACGGGTAAGTGACCTGGGATTCGATTCGCGAGCGGGCGCGTCCCGCTGTGCGAATCGCATCCCCGACGGCCATGACAGTGCAGCGCTCCCGGTCAGCGGGACTGACCGGGGCGCTGCGGGGAGAGAGACGCCGTGAGCGCTCCGGGGAGGAGCGGGGACCCGGAGCGCTAGGCGTAACAGTAGTATTCAGCAGCTAATAAGTACTGAAAGGATTAAGATTTTTTAATAGAAGTAATTTACAAATTTGTTTAACTTTCTGCCACCAGATGATTTAAAAAATAAATAAATACGTTTTTCACCGGAGTACCCCTTTAAGCAGCTGCTCAACCAGTAATTGAAGTAAAGTGAAGGAAATGAATTGTGATATTGACTGAAAAGAGGTGTATATCCAAAAAGTAAATTATTTTTTGTTGGTTTGGAAAGTGGGGCAGCCAGGTAAGCAATGTTATATTTTTTTGCATTTATGAATCCTGTATGTAGTTTGCACACAATGAAATTCATCTATTCCCTTATTATAATATCTTAAAATGTTAGACTATGAATGCTCCGCAACATGTATTGCCTTTAATCTCTTGTTGTTATTATGTACTAGGTTTTACAATAAGTCCCACTTTCTAGAGTTGACTCTCGCAGGATGTATTCACAATATATTTACTGTGCGTATTTGGTACAAAATGTCATCTGCACAGGTCACAGCTTTTTTTTTTTTCTCTTTTTCTAAAAATAAACACAAAAGTGCATGTCCCCAGCAGGAGCCTGAAAATACAATGGGGTATATGGCCATATTACTGTACGCTTCACAGCGAGATACAGCAGTAATCAAGTAATGACTAGGCTTCTTTTTAACTCATACTATGCAAGTCACAAGACTTTTTTATAAAGTAAAACTAGCAAAATCTACGTAAAAAATAAACAAGCTGAATGTGCCCTGACTCAAATTTTTGTTATGTTTGTGGATTGAGCACTCATAATTGTCAGGTCTAAGTTTTACATTTATTTCAGTAAATGATATAAATTAAATCATTGGTACACCTTTTCAAGAGCACATTTATAAGGGCATGTCCCCTCATACCGGTGAATGCATTTGGTGGAAACCATAGCGCCATGCTTTCAGTAAAGGCCATGTCATGTTACCTGTATTAACAGCAACATTACATGGTTATTGGTGAGTGCATGTGTGTTTGATTTCAGCCGCATCCATTCACTGGCATATGGAAAGGAGATCTAACGCTTACTAGTGCTTTGAAACCTTCCCTCTTAGTAAGTCAGTAAAAAAAAATCATATTCTGACTGCTATAGTCTTTTATGCTCATAGAGCTACATTAGAGCTTATCTCTTGTAGTGTAATGCTGTACTTTTTATTGGCACCATCTTGAGTACATATAATTATTTAAAAAACACTTCTATTTTTTGAGAGAAGCAGGGTGAACAAAAAACTGTAATTCAGTTTTATCTTTTTCTTTCTTAATTTCATTGCATGGGCATACTGTAGTTACTGGGGGATAATGGATGAGGAATGGGGGGACATATTTCCCCCAAGAAAAGCATGTTTAGGGGACTTTATCATTCGTGGCCTGCCATTGGTACTGCTTTGAACTGTATGCGGATGCGAACACACTGTTGAAAGCAGGCCATGACCTCTGCCCTGATGCAGGTGCTGATGATGTCACTTATCGGTGTCTGCACTATGGAAAAGAAAGGACACAGCCTGACTGTTCTGTAGACTGCTGCCTAGGACTAGATGAGCTACCTAACTAGCAACCTAGCTACCTAATTAGGTATCTATCTTTCTAGCTACTTAACTGTCTACCTATCTACCTAGCAACCTAACTTCCTTTCTACCTATCTAGCTAACAACTTCTTAAGATAGCTACCTACTTAGATGGATACCTACCTACCTAGTTTGATAAAGAGAACACACACAGTACATCAAGATAAATTTATATAATTCCAAAAGAAGGCTTAGAGTCTCTCAAAGTAATGCTAGGAATCTCTCAAAGTAAGGCTTGAACATGCAGGAAATCAGGGTAAATTTATAAAATAGTAAAATGAGGCTTGGAGTTTTTCAGAGAGATGCTTAGAGTTACTCAAAGTGAGACTTAGAGTCTCCTAAAGTGAGGCTTGGAGTCTTTCAAAGCAATGTTAGGAGTCTCTTTAAAAAAAAAAAAAAAAAATGGTCCAGGGACCATATGTACTAAAGTATATACACTGAGCCATACATACTAGGGTAGAAATATACATGATTATTTTTGCACCCTCCCTTTTAATAGCCATAACGCTTAAAATTTTCCACCTAAAATCCCATATGAGGGCTTTTTGTTTTCCAGCACTGATTGTACTTTGTAATCATTCATTTTACCACAAAATATACCTTGAAACAAAAAAATTCAAAAAATTGTGGGGCAAAAATTACAAAAATCTTTTCAGTAGAAATGACACATCATCTAAATTTTGTATGTCCATATAATTAAAATGTTACCCAATTTGTAAAGGTTTTGTTTTATTTTAACTTTTTTTTTTTTTTAAATCAACTGTTTCCAGAAAGTTAAACTGATTTGTATATTACTTCTATTAAAAAAATCTTAATCCTTCCAGTACTTATTAGCTGCTGAATACTACAGAGAAAATTATTTTCTTTTTGGAACACAGTGCTCTCGGCTGACATCATGACCACAGTGCTCTTTGCTGACATCTCTGTCCATTTTAGGAACTGTCCAGAGCAGCATATGTTTGCTATGGGGATTCTCTCCTATTCTGGACAGTTATTAAAATGGACAGAGATGTCAGCAAAGAGCACTGTGCTTGTGATGTCAGCAGAGAGCTCTGTATTCCAAAATGAAAATAATTTCCTCTGTTGTATTCAGCAGCTAATAAGTACTGGAAGGATTAAGATTTTTTAATAGAAATTTCTGGCACCAATTGATTAAAAAAAATTAAAAAAAAAAGTTTTCCACCGGAGTACCCCTTTAACCTCTTAAGGACCCTTGACGTATGCGTACGTCATGACACCCTCGTGCTTAAGGACCCATCAGGGAGATTTCCGCCCCCCGTCGAGAGCCGGGGGGTGATCGATCCGGGATGCCTGCTGAAATCATTCAGTAGGCATCCCGTGCAAACGCCCGGGGGGAGGGGGGTCATCAGACCCCCCCATGTCGGCGATCGCGGCAAATCGCAAGTGAATTCAAACTTGAGATTTGCGCGATTCCGGGATATTACGGGTCTATGGTGACCCAGAATATAAGGGGATCGCGGTTGTCTAAGACACCTACGATCCCCCTGAAGGGATAGGAGAGAGGTGGCAGGGGTGCCACCCCTCCTATCTCTGCTATTGGTCACCAGAAGCAACGACCAATAGCAGATCGGGGCGGGGGGGGGGTTAACTTTCGTTCTCCCCGTCTTGCCCACCCACAATAGGCGGGGCAGGATGGGGAAACAAAGGGAACTGGTGCCGAAGATCCACTTACCCATCCGGGCGAGTGACGGAGGCAGTAGGCGACGGAGATCAGCGGGCGGCAATGTGCGGCTGGATCGTACGGAAGCCGATGAGTTGCCTAGCAACATCTGGAGGGTACAGTTTGAGACCACTATACAGTGGTCTCTAACTGTAGCCCTCCAGATGTTGCAAAACTACAACTCCCAGCATGCCCAGACTGCTGTTTGGGCATGCTGGAATATGTAGTTTTGCAACAGCTGAAGGGCTACAGTTTGAGACCACTATACAGTGGTCTCTAAACTGTAGCCCTCCAGATCTTGCAAAACTACAACTCTTAACATGCCCAAACAGCTGTTTGCTGTCTGGGCATGCTGGGATTTGTAGTTTTGCAACAGCTGGAGGACCACAGTTTGGAGATCACTTTGCAATGATATAGAGGATGGTATTAACAGCTCTGTTTCTATCTTTGCAGATGACACCAAGCTTTGTAGCACGGTACAGTCTATAGAGGATGTGCATAAGTTACAAGATGACTTGGATAGACTAAGTGTCTGGGCATCCACTTGGCAAATGAGGTTCAATGTGGATAAATGTAAAGTTGTGCATCTGGGTACTAAGAACATGCATGCATTGTATGTCTTAGGGGGGATTAAACTGGCAGAGTCACTGGTAGAGAAGGATCTGGGTGTACTTGTAGATCACAGACTACAGAATAGCATGCAATGTCAGGCTGCTGCTTCCAAAGCCGGCAGGATATTGTCATGTATCAAAAGAGGCATGGACTCAAGGGACAGGGACATAATACTCCCCCTTTATAAAGCATTGGTACGGCCTCACCTGGAATATGCTGTTCAGTTTTGGTCGCCTGTTCATAAAAGGGACACTGCGGAGTTGGAAAGGGTGCAGAGACGCGCGACTAAACTAATATGGGGCATGGAACATCTTAGCTATGAGGAGCGATTAAAGGAGTTACAATTGTTTAGTCTTGAGAAGAGACGTTTAAGGGGGGATATGATAAACTTATATAAGTATATAAATGGCCCATACAAAAAATATGGAGAAAAACTGTTCCAGGTTAAACCCCCCCAAAGGACGAGGGGGCACTCCCTCCGTCTGGAGAAGAAAAGGTTTAGTCTAAAGGGGCGACACGCCTTCTTTACCGTGAGGACTGTGAATTTATGGAACGGTCTACCTCAGGAACTAGTCACAGCAGGAACAATTAACAGCTTTAAAACAGGGTTAGATACATTCCTGGAACAAAATAACATTAATGCTTATGCAGAATTATAAAACTACATCCCTTTCCCTTATCCCCTTACACCCATCCCTTCACCTCGCTGGTTGGACTTGATGGACGTATCTCTTTTTTCAACCATACTAACTATGTAACTATGCAGTGTTCACTAAAACTGTAACCCTCCAGATAATGCAAAACTGCAAATCCCAGCATGCCCATACAGCTGTCTCGGCATGCTGCGAGTTGTAGTTGTGTACCTCCAGCTATTGCATAACTACATCTCCCAGCATGCCCTTTGGCGATCACTACATGCTGGGAGTTGTAGTTTTGCAACAGCTGGAGGCACACTGGTTGGAAAATACTGAGTTAGGTAACAGAACCTAACTGAAGGTTTTCCAACCAGTGTGCCTCCAGCTGTTGCAAAAGTACAACTCCCAGCATGCATGGTCTGTCAGTACATGATGGGAGTTGTAGTTTTGAAACAGCTGGAGGTTGCACAGGGTACATTCACACAGGCAGGTTTAAAGTAAGTTTCCTGCTTCAAGTTTGGGCTGCGGCAAATTTTTCGCCGCATCGCAAACTCCTAGCGGGTAACTCACCGTAACATGCCAGTGCAAATGTAGCCTAAAAACACTACACTAACACATAATAAAGAGTAAAACACTACATATAGCCCCCCTACACTGCCCCCCCCCAATAAAAATGAAAAAAGTATTGTATGGCAGTGATTCCAAAATGGAGCCTCCAGCTACTGCAAAACAACAACTCCCAGCATTTCCGGACAGCCACTGACTGTCCAGGCATGCTGGGAATTTAGCAACCGCTGGAGGCACCCTGTTTGGGAATCACTGGCATAGAATACCCCTTTGTCCACCCATATACGATCCCTAATTTAGTCCTCAAATGCGCATGGAGCTCTCTCACTTCGGAACCCTGTCGTATTTCAAGGAAACAGTTAAGGGCCACATATGGGGTTTATCCGTATTCGGGAGAAATTGCACTACAACTTTTGGGGGCTTTTTCTCCTTTTACACCTTATGAAAAGGAAAAGTTGGGGGCTACTCCAGCTTGTTAGTGTAAAAAAATTTACACAAATTTTAAACTAACATGCTGGTGTTTCCCCATACTTTTTATTTTCACAAGTGGGAAAAGGAAAAAAAAAGACCCCAAAATTTGTAATGCTAATTTCTCCTGAGTACGCAAATACCCCATATGTGGGTGTAAAATGCTCTGCGGGTGCACAACAAGGCTCAGGAGTGAGAGTGCACTATGTACATTTGAGGCCTAAATTGGTGATTTGCACAGGGGTGGCTGATTTTACAGCGGTTCTGATATAAACGCATGAAAAGAAATACTCGCATGTGAGCCCATTTTGGAAACTACACCCCTCACGGAACTTAACAAGGGGTATAGTGAGCCTTAACACCCCACAAGTGTTTAATGAAAATTCTTCAAATTTGGATGGAAAAATGAAAAAAAAAAAAACAATTTCGCTAAAATGCTGGTGTTACCCTAAATTTTTCATTTTCACAAGAGAAAATAGGACAAAAGCCCACTAAAATTTGTAACCCCATTTCTTCTGAGTAAGAACATACCCCATATGTGGATGTAAAGTGCTCTCCTGGTTCACTACAATGCTCAGAAGAGAAGGAGCGCCAATGGGCTTTTGAAGAGAAATTTTTTCTGGAATTGAAGGCCATGTGTGTTTTCTCAAAGCCCCCATAGTGCCAGAACAATGGACCCCCCCCCCCCACTTGTGACCCCATTTTGGAAACTGCACCCCTAATGTAATTTAATAAGGGTTACAGTGAGCATTTACGCCCCACAGGTGTCTGACAGATTTTTGGAAATGTGGTTGGTGAAAATGCACCCCTTATTAAATTCTGTGAGGGGTGTAGTTTCCTAAATAGGGTCACATGTGGGGGGGACTTTGGAATGGAAGTCAGGGGCCATGTGCATTTACAAACAAATTTTCTTTGAAAAAGCTCAATGGCGCTTTTCCTCTTCTGAGCATTGTCGTGCGCCAGCAGAACACTTGACGTCCACACATGGGATATTTCCATACTCAAGAGAAATTGGGTTACATATTTTAGGAAGATTTCTCTCCTTTTACCACTTGTAAAAATTCAAAAACTGGCTCTACAAGAACATGCCATTGTAAAAAATGAAGATTTTGAATTTTCTCCTTCAATTTGCTGCTATTCCTGTGAAAGACCTAAAGAGTTAACAAACCTTTTGAATGTCACTTTGAATACTTTGAGGGGTGCAGTTTTTATAATTGGGTAATTTATGGGGTATTTCTCATATGAAGGCCCTTCAATTCCACTTCAAAATTGAACTGGTCCCTGAAAAATTTTGATTTAGAAAATTTTGTGAAAAATTGGAAAATTGCTGCTGAACTGTGAAGTCCTCTGATGTCTTCCAAAAGTAAAAACATGTCAACTTTATGATGCAAACATAAAGTAGACATATTGTATATGGTACTCAATATATAATTTATTTGGAATATTCATTTTTCTTATAAGCAGAGAGCTTCAAAGTAAAAAAATATGCAAAATCTTTGGAATTTTTCACCAAGAAATAATGCAAGTATCGGCAAAATTTTACCACTAACATAAAGTAGAATATGTCACGAAAAAACAAACTCGGAATCAGAATGAATGGTAAAAGCATCCCAGAGTTATTAATGCTTAAAGTGACAGTGGTCAGATGTGCAAAAAATGGCCGGGTCCTACACTGAAAATTGGCTGGGTCTTTAAGGGGTTAATTTGCCCCCTAAAGCCTGTTTATTTCAGGAAAATAAGACTAATAACTCAATTGCCTGGGGGCCTGACCTGGCCTTCTCTAGCAGCCACAGAGCTGAGGCCTGTTCTACAGGCCTCCACAGGTGTATCTCAGGTGCCCACTGTAGCCACACCATGCTTGTCCAAGTTAACAGGACCCTTTGGTCTCCTCCCTCCAAGTGTTAAAGGAGCTGTAACCGAGGAGGAGCACCCTGATCTCTCAGCAGTTTTCTTAGCAAAATGGAGAGTTAGTCGGGTTTTTTTCAATTTTGGCGCAAATTCTGGCACACAATCTGGCGCCGACAGAATTTCTGGCGCAATGCGACAGAATCTGGTGCACAACCCTACAAAACATGTCGGGTTTGCAATAGTAAATGAGGGCCAATGTGTGCAGTCATTAAAGGGGTTAACCAGCCCAATGTGTTTTCAGTGCCTACCTGCCAGTCCTGAATGGACTTGTGTGTGGAGTCTGTTTTCTTTTCTTGTTGTCTGCATGGCTCCATGTGTTTTGATCTCATTTTGTAGGTGCTCGTGTTTTCTGAGCTTTGTGTTTTCTGTCTTGCTTCCGCTCTTGAAACTACATTTCACAGGATTCCTTGTTTTGTTTGGGGAGGGGACTTGGCTTCCTCCCACATTTCTGTCTCTCCACCCTTTGTAGTTTGTGTCTGTGCGTGCCTTTGTTATAAACTACATGTACCAGAATGCCGTTTGATATCGTCTCCCTCCCACATCTCGTTTGTTCCACCTCTTGTAGTGCTATCCCAGCCCCACTCGTCACACCCGTCTTTTTTACTACAGTTCCCATCATGCTCCTTTTTTAGTTTCCTCCCACTCTGCGTAGTTACGTACCTCTGTCCCTTTCTCTTCCTGTTTTAGATAGTTTGCTTGCGTCACAAGTCTTTTTTTTTTTTTTTTGTGTGTGCTCTGTCCAATCATTATCCTTCCACCTGTTTCTGCTTGTGATTGGCTGGTTTGGCCGATCACGTGCCCTTTCGCTTGCTCCGGCTCCTGCAGTAATCTCAGCAGTGTGGGCCCTAGCCTTGGTTTGCTAACATGGTATTTATTATTGTAACTCTTTTATATTTATTGTATTTAATGATTCTAATGCTATGTTTGCTTTAATTTTTATTACATTTCTCCAAATATATATATATGTTCATGTGTATTTTATTATATTACATATTACAATTTTATAATATATGATATACTGGCGGATATAGATTGGACTTACATTATAATGTATGCTGCTTTTAATGTTGATTATTTTATTGAATATATTATGGATAAATATTGCTAAAACGCTGATCCAGGAACAATGTGAGATGCAGTTTTGTAACGGATATGCAGCGAAAGAATGTAACATGTAACATGTGATTATATAGTCTAAATTAGTGTTCTCCAAACTGCGGACGTCCAGATGTTGCAAAAATACAGGCGTGGGCTGTGCGGCCATGCTGGGAGTTGTAGTTTTGCAACATATGGAACTCCGTAGGTTGCAGACCACTGAAATCATGACCTTTGTTCTATAGCTTCCTATCTGTTACAAAACTGCATCTCACATTGTTGTTGTATCAGCATTTAATCAATATTTATAACGAAAATATACTAGGCTAAGTAATTTTAATTTTAAAGGCAATGACAGTGTAATTCCAAGATATACGCAACAGTATATTATATATTTGCATATCTTAGACTTATCACACCCCTACAGTTAGCACGTTACCATACTATCCTCGGCTGCTTCATAAGCACTTTCCCACTCACTCCCATATCATTATATATATTGTGTATTTACAATTTTACATGTGTAATTGATTTGTACATGGTTATGGATACCTTGATTTATATATATATATATATATATATATATATATATATATATATATATAGAACAACAAAAGTGAAGCAGCACTCTCAAGCAAAACAAAATCTGTGGGTGCAGGCAAACTCAGGGACCCCGGTCCTGGGTCCAAAATGGACAGAGAAAAGAAGCAGCTGCAGCACGCCGGAGTATCCAAAAATTGATTTTTTAAAAATTTTTATTTATTTTTTCATTTTTGGATACTCCGGTGTGCTGCAGCTGCTTCTTCTCTCTCAATTTACACAGTGAGTTAACACTGCATATCAGTCTGTTATTCCTTTGCTTTTTTGGTCACCATCTCCCTCTATTTCTCTCTCTCTCTCTCTCTCTCTTTCTCTTTCTCTCTATAAATATATATATATCCACATACATATAACTATACATATATAGCAATCTCCCTCACTCTCTTTATATATATATATATATATATATATATATATATATATATATATATTCTCATATTTTGTAGGCAATTGCCATGTACCCATATCTGTGTCTCTATATCACTTTCTCCCCCCCCCCCCAAAAAAAAAAAATATGTTTTTATATAAATATATATATATATCAATATATATATATATATATATATATATATATATATATATATATATATACATATATATATATATATATATATATATATATATATGTCAATATATATATATATATATATATATATATATATATACACACACACACACACACACACACTCTCTCTATCTATTTTTAGCTTAGATTTTTGTGCACATAGGTGGTAGGTTTCCATCACAGTTTGGTTGAATGCTTCATTCAATCATCTGAAAAATATTTTGTAATAATTTTTACATGTTAGTCCTGATGTGTGTTTCAGTAAGGCTGGGTTCACAGATGTCCAGTGTCTGGCTTCTGTGAAATGAGTCTAATTGTTTAGCCAATTTTTGGGAAAATTGTTATCATTTGTATGGCATCCACCATACATTGTTTATGTACAATGCCCAGGGGAATGCAGCAAGCTGTGTTCCCCTGTGCAGTATCCTCCTGCGTATGCAACCATCTTGGTTACAAATAGAAATGCTGGACGATTGTGAACTGTAACATTCTAAGGAATGGGATATATTGTTTCATCAGTTTCGGAGCAATGTACGAGTTTGGGAAAATGTGCTGGTCTGATTATGTATGTGATCCTAGCCTTACACATGCCCTTTTTTTCATAATCTCAAATTATAGTTATGTATTTGAAATTAGAAATTTCATCAACTAGCAAAACCACCTCATTTTCCATGGCCACCTATTCATCATTTGGCCATCCAATTTTGTTTTTTTTCTGTTAATAATTTAAAACATATTGTTTTTCAGTCAAGTTCTGATTATACGTGGGAGGAGGAAAGTGTTGAGTTACCTTCTGGAAGCTCATCTGCAGACTCAACATGGGTAATGTTATTATATCTACTTTGTCATATACTTACTAATTTATACCTGAAAGTTATATTCCTATTGTTTTTTATTTTTACAAAGACTTGCCCTTTTTACCTTGCAGCATTGGATGTACCATTTTTCATAATTTACATTTGTTCTGTTTATTTTTGTTTGTTTATAGTGCTTTTTTACTTCACTCAAATTAGGCTAGGACTAACCATGTATCATTGTCTCTTTTCTTTTTGGGTAATAGGAAGGTGAACATATTACTCCAGATGTGAGTCCTGCAAGTAACATCCATATGGAAAACCCTGTAAGTTTTTTTTGAAAAATTTTTGGTTTTGCAAACATTTGGGTCACTTTTCTCACTAAATGTGTGGTGTTACAAAATTATACATTTTTAAACAGGCTTTGAAAAAGGTGATCCAAACATTAGAAACACGTCTTGATGTTGAAAATCAGCTTCAACCATATTGCTTTCAGAATGACCCCCGCTGGGGCCCGGATGAAGTTAGGCCAGCTCCCACGCCAGACACGGAGGGTAGACTTTCAAATTCAAAGTGGTGCAAATGTGGTAATTGCACACCAATGCCCACAGTTGAAGAAAGTATGTGCTGTAAGGAGTTTGCCTCCATAAATGATTTCTCACAGGATCACATTTGTGCCTGTGACCATACAAAATTTGTAGCTAAAGTACTTGATCGTGAAACTTTGATTGACTTCATAAGGATGTCTCGGGATCTCAGCATTAAAAAAAAAAAAAAGATATGATAACAGGTGAATAACATTCATACATCACTAATGTCATTTGGTTGGCCCCGGCATTAATTATTTATTTATTTTTTGGTCTACCAGAAAATTCCGTTGGGTGGCTTATCGTTCATTTTGCACCTTGATTTACGGATACCTGGGAGAGGGACAACGTATTCCAATCCCATCTTGTGTGCAGACCCGCATTAGAGCTGTTTACCCTGATCCAAATGGTGTGTACACAGGGTTCAAATGGTTCAGCCAGTACTCCAGCCCCCAGATCCCAAAGGAGTTCAACTTTTAATGTATTGAAATGTATTTTATAATTTTGCCTAAATGTTTGTTTAGAATTATTTTGCTATATGTGGGCTCGAAAAAAAATAATTTTTACTTATAACAAAAGAAGCTAAAAGCAAAAACAGTGTATAATTTTGTCAAAAAATTGTGAAAGGAAACAAATGTAACATTTTTGGTTGTTAACAAAGGGAACATTTATTTAAGCGTAATAAAAATTTTGACAAAACTAATCTTGTTGTCATAAAAAAAAAAGGCATAGAACAACCCACATTTTGACAAATAAGAAAAAAACAAAAAACATACTGAGCTGTATTACAACTAAAATATTTTATGGTTTCCAAAAACATTATCACATACATTTTGCCCACAAAATAAACAAAATACACATTACTGGATAATCAGGGTCACGGAATTACACAAAGCGACTTTCAAAATTAGCAACCATAGCTTGTTTATTTGGTCTGTCCACAGGTGCTATGTTGGGTGGTAAGGCTTCTCCAAAAGAGTGCCATTCTGAAGGAGTCTGTTTGGCAAACTCTATCACAGTGTGCATTATGTCCAAAACAAAATCTTGTGAGGTGGGGACATACCTGGTCTTTACCACCCAACTTCGCCGGCCCTTGGAGTACTCCATGCGATGTTGCCTGGTTTCCAATGTGTCACTGTATTGGTGTGGAATTTGGACAGTTGCCTGGCTGCGCCCAACATTGAAATTGTGATCTAGAGCAGCTAATTCTGTTGGGGCAACCATGGCATCATAAAAAAAATGTATTCGTTTGGGCCTATACTTCAAACACAAACTGTGGTAGATCTCAAGTTCCCCAGTATGGCAAAAACATGATAGGTGTTCCAGGTCTTTTAACAAAAGT
Organism: Hyla sarda; assembly: GCF_029499605.1. Taxonomy (NCBI): domain Eukaryota; kingdom Metazoa; phylum Chordata; class Amphibia; order Anura; family Hylidae; genus Hyla; species Hyla sarda. Next base: position 148,869,056 of record NC_079195.1, on the reverse strand, counting down.
GGGTTCAAGACAATTTTGGTCAAAACATCATGGGCTTGCTAAGCCATTTTTGGTCAGATAACTGATCCTCAGACAATGGTGGGTGGAGACATTTAGAATATTCATTAGGGCATGCTTCCCACTCATGTTCGTTTGCAACATGATTTAAAAGGGATTTCCATTTTTTTTAATCAAATTTTGTGGATTTTTGTTGCATGTTCTGGAGCACCACCATAGATGGTTTTGTATTTGATCCACCCATGAATTTAGTGTTTGTGCTGATTTCCTTTTAGCTGCTGTGTGAATTTTGTTGGCTACAGACTTTGCCATGTGCCAAACATTAAATTGATGTTGGATATTTGGGTAATCAGTTTTCAGTGTTTTTCGGATAGACACATGCCTGTCAGTGGCAATGACTGCCATTTCAATATTTTGGTTATGCAAATTTTGGATGCATGTTTGTAATCCAATTTTTTCAAGACCAACAGATGTTCTGCACCCATGAATTTGTTGGACGCTGAAAGCACAAATTTTATGTGTGACCACATTCAACATGCTATAAATACAATATTTAGAGGAATATCCAGGGCTGTCTGATTGTCCATCCCCTATTAGAATGGCGGGAGTTTGTTTCATGTCATCAATAGCTTTCTCCTGTTCGTCTTTCCAATGTTTATGTATTGATGGAAATAGATATTTTTTTTGGTTCTTATAATGAGTGGTTTTTTGAATTCCTTTCAAATTCATTACCTTGAAAAAAGCATGGATTTTTTTTTTTAAATTGTTTCCACTTACAAGACTGCTAGCTGAGATCAAAAGATTACCCACTGGCTGTTTGCCAATTTTAGGCTGACTCTCCCACAAATGGATGACATGTCCCACATCACATCTCACTTTTATTGTCAACGAACTACCCACAAATTTTTTGGTATAAGCCACAAGTTTGCAACTCAATTTTGTTTTTTTGGGGCAGGGAATGAGTTTCAGCAGTTTTTTTAAGGAAGATTCAAAAACAATAAATTTTTCTTCTAAAACAACATCAGGAGATTCCCCACAAAGATCATGGTAGATTTCTGTCGAATTTTTTCCCTCATCACAGGATACCTCTATGTGTTCCTCCAAAGGTAGATCATGATCGCTCAAAGTAAATGTGGATTCATGGGAGCATGCTTTTTCTGAACTAGATGTTTCAACATCATCCCCATTGTCCTCTGTCTGGTTCTTTGTTTGTAAGTTAGGTCCTGTCTCACTTTCGGAGTTGGGCACAATATATTCAATTTCATATTCAGACAAACTTGCCTCTGTTGGGTTTGTGTAAAGTGTTTCAGATTGTGCATCAAGAGAGCTGGGTCCAGCATAATTGGGTGACAAACTAGGAGATGGTTCATAAGTTGGATGTTGATGTTTGAACATTCTCATTTCATCATATTTGGCCCCTAATTTACACATTACTGACTTGTTTCTTACACACACTTGTGTTTGGATTTTTTTGTGTTTTTTAAATCCTAAGAAAACTGTATTAGCCACATTTCGACCTTTGGTTAGCTTGGATGTAGAAGGAACATCATGTTGGGCAAAACTGGGATCATCTGGGTTGTCCACATCGGTTTCTCTTATAAAATCCACTCTTGCAGAGGATGTGCTATCAGATACCAGGTTGCGGACATTACTACACTCTGTTTGGCTGATTGTGGGTACACAGTATGCAACTGAAGTTCCTGTAGTTTTTTTTTTTTTTTTTGGCTGGTGGAGGGACAATAGTAGTTTGAGTTACAGGACTTCTGTAAGACAAAACATGTGTACATACTGTTGTGGATGATAGACAACTAACAGTAGATTAAACCGTGGCTAAAAGTGGACCACAATGTGATTGACAGTAGCTTACTGTCCTAGTTGTTGAGGTTGTAACTATTGGCTAGGTTATTTGGCTAGGAGCAGGCTGGACCACATTCATACTTTCAATAGAGGAAGTGAACATGTAAGTTGTCACATTACATACAGAGACCTGTTGTATTTTTTCAGGAAAAATGGTTGGAACTGCGTCCTTTTGGAGGTAACGGCGAGATTCCTCATAGGTATAAGCATCATGGTGAAAATGTCTGGAACTTGGCTTGCCATACCATACTTGGCTTGCCATACCACACTTTTTCTACCATTTCCTCTAAATTTTCAACGTATTGTCCTGTTTGCACCAGCCATAGTCGTATATGTTGCCGATCTGATGGGAACGTGTGTAGTATCACTGTTGGATCCCGATTGCGCCACTTTGTGAGGCAACCTTGCGCCACGCAAGTTGGCATGCTGCAAGTATAAACAAAATTTCATTTAATTTGTGGGGAAACAGTATAACATAAAAATAACCAATCACTTTGTGCCTATACTGAGGAATATAGTGCCCCAAAAAAACATTAGCAGTGTCATGATCAAATTACAATCTAATTTGAATAATTAGCTTGGAATAGAAAATAAATGTATACTAAATTAAAAGGGGACACATTTACCTAAGAGTTTTGCCAACAGAAAAATAGACAGCTGGAAGAATAAACCTTTAAAAATTAAAAAAATTGGCTACTAGTCAACATATCTGCGCATATTTCTCTAACTGTGTGAGGGAAAAAGTGGAGTGATTTTTAAAGAACCTAAAAACCCAAAAAACTTTTCCAGAGCTCGATAGCTGAGTTGTGATTGTTTGTTATGGCAAAATCACTCCACTTTTTAGCTAAGGCTGGGTCCACACTACGTTTTGTCCCATACGGGAGCGCATACGGCAGGAGGGAGCTAAAAGCTCGCGCTCCCGTATGTGACCGTATGCGCTCCCGTATGCCATTCACTTCAATGAGCCGACCGGAGTGAAACGTTCGGTCCGGTCGGCTCATTTTTGCGCCGTATGCGCTTTTACAACCGGACCTAAAACCGTGGTCAACCACGGTTTTAGGTCCGGTTGTAAAAGCGCATACGGCGCAAAAATGAGCCGACCGGACCGAACGTTTCACTCCGGTCGGCTCATTGAAGTGAATGGCATACGGGAGCGCATACGGTCACATACGGGAGCGCAAGCTTTTAGCTCCCTCCTGCCGTATGCGCTCCCGTATGGGACAAAACGTAGTGTGGACCCAGCCTAACACAGTTTTTGAAATCTGGGACATCAGTTTACTAGGTTCCCAGATATCCTTGGGAAGCAAATAATTCCATGTGTTGTGCAACAGAGAGAAAATGATTATATGAATGATCACATTATTTTTAAGGAGACAGTTCACAATCATCCACCATGTTAGATTTGTCTATGGCTGTTTACACAAACATAAGGCCTCTAGACCGGGAAACGCAGCCTGATGTGTTGACCTTGTCCGTTGTCAAACAAGTATCATAGGTGTGCGCACGAGGTGTGTCTGGGCAAACCGAAATCAAGCCAAGGGGGGTGGGGGTGGGGGGGCTGGATCTGCCTACGCCACTGAGCAGACCATAGGGGTCCCCTGTCACATTCTGGACATTCCTGTGTACCGAAAGATCTTGTCGGGACACAAGGATGTCTCGGTTACCTTTCTGCAGAGGCCCCCGTGTTCACTTTAAAACCGCAGGGGCCGGCAGGAGGTAGCGCATGCAGGGACATCACTGACGTCCCCTGCATGCGCCCATACCAATGGAGGAGAAGAGCATCAACCAGGAGGCCACGGGCCGGCCGGCATGGTAAGTCACCAGCTGGCAGCGCGTCTTCTTCAGTGTTCCCACCACTGCTCCTCCAGGACCTACTGCTATGGCCTATACGCCATAGCAGAAGATTGTGAGCCCGGACCAGAAGAGCAGTGAGCACTGAAGTGGGGCAGTACACAAACATACAGCCTCCAGCCATACACTGTATATGGCTGAAGGCTGGACGTCTGTGGGGGAACTATACTGCACCTAATGTGGAGAACTATACTGCACATAATGTGGGGGAACTGTACTGCACCAGTACAGTATTGTATTGATTTTTTATATGAGTGAAGGTCTGTTTATGTGTGCATGCAAGCAAGAGTGTATTAGTGTTATTTAGATACAATATATATATATATATATATATATATATATATATATATATATATATATATATATAATGCAATAGGCTGTTCACACATATGACAACTAGGTACACTGGATGCCATACAACTGATCAGTTGTGTGTAAATTTAGGCTCAGCTCAACTATGCTTCACAATAAAAATCGATGAACATACACTAATCTCGAAAAATTTAGGATCATTCACATGTCATTCCTAAGTTCAAATTAACCCACAGAGAAATAAAAGTGTGAAATCATTGGTCACTATAAACATAAAATTCTTTACTGGTGGCCAAATACCAATACCAATATCCATTTACAGGAATTCATCTTCCGTCATGCTCAAAACATACAACATGTTCTGCTGCAGTGTTTCACAACAATTGTGCTACCAGGTGATCCAAAATAAAATCGCACACCATGGTCGCACAGCCAAAGTCTGGCAAACTCTGTGAACGCATGCTGTGTGTTACTTTTTTTGAAACATCTGGAGGCACCCTGGTTGTGAAACACTGTTCTGTGTAAAGGATAGACATGTTTTGTTATTGTAGTCCTTTTTCCAATGTCTTTACATTTTTTTTTATTAAAAAATTCTAATTTGATTTTTGAACAAAAAAAAAAAAAAAAAAAGGTGCCTGGCTGTCAATTTTGAATGCAAAAAACCATGCAAGGTTAGTTGAGAGCTTTGAACAATAATGCTTAGTTCACATATGTCCTGTGTCAGGCTCAGTTGCCCTCCTGCGTGCAAAGGAGGAAAAATGATTGAAGAACTGCTAACATTCATTTAATTGTTACAGTTCACAATCATCCATCATCTCCATTTTTATACTGAATAGCTGAACATCACAAAGGGAACAGTATAGGTGAAAGCAGCTTGCATTCCTCTGTCGGTTGAGTCCACCAAAAAATAAAAAGGTATGTCAGACAACTGATGACAATTTGGGATCAGTTGGGGCATCAGATTCCTCTATATTTCTAATGCGTTCACACATGCGTATTTTAGGATGCAGATTTCAATGTAAACTACATGACAAGACAGCTTCAAATCCTGCGCAGCAAATCTGTGCAGAATAGTGTAAATGTGAATAGACCCAAAAATGGAAAAGGCCAAAGATTACCGACACAGAGGTAGGGTACAATCACACGGGCTGATTACCTGCGGATTTTCCGCTGCATATCTGCAGCAGAAAATCAACAGATAATTTGGCTAACATTGACTTCCATGGGTACAAAAGAAAATCTGCTATTGCAGATTTTCGGGTGACACATAGAAGTATGAATCACATACGCAGTGGGCAAACCACTGGTAATCCTCCTGTGTAAACGAACCCTTCGGACAAGCTACCCCAATGTCACCCCCACACACAGTTGAGTTTTTTTTTATTTATTAATTTGAGACAAAAAAAAATGCTAGCATCCTTTATAGCAGGGGTCTCAAACTGGCGGCCCTCCAGATGTTGAAAAACTTCAACTCTCAGCATGCCTGGATATGCCCAGACAGCCATTCGCTGCAGCTAATGGCTGTCGGGAATGCTGGGAGTTGAAGTTTTGCAACATCTGGAGGGCCGCCAGTTGGAGACCCCTGCTTTATAACAAATGTAACAACATCATGCAAACCATAGTATCAAATTATCACTTTTACATGACTTTGGCCCTGTAACAGTAAGTACCCTGCCTGACAAAATAGACACTGGCAGCACAAAATAAACTGCATTGGATGTTGTGGCACAAAATTACATCCTAATTAAAAAGAGACTTGCTATATGTAAACCAAAAAAACTTACAGAACACTTGAAGTAAAGGTCAAAATCCAGACACAAAGCAGTCCAAAGAATAAGCCAACACACAGGGAATGCCGACTAAATTTTATTTGCAAAATACACAGATACATATACCCAGCATAATTAACAAATTACACACACCAGAACTTTTAATTGAAACCCAACCAAAAAAAAACACAAAAAAAGGAATAAAGAATCCAGATTTCAGCCTGCACAAACAGACCAATGATGACTTCCTCTAGCAGGGAACAGATCTGTTACGGACCTTGAATAATCCATGATCTTGGCGAAAATAACGTCATAGACAAAATCACCTGCAAGAATAATGCCGAAGAGATGAGGAATCGCTGTAGTTAGAAGAAGCTATCACAAGGGGCGGAAGAAAAAAACATAAACAAATATCACATGACAACACAAACATCACATGATCAAAACCACGTCATCTGCGTAGCAACGTAGCTACGCATAGGGGGAGGGAATCAAGCTAGCAGGGGGGCGTGTAACGAGGACAGGCCTAATTCCCTGGCCGAGCCCACATACATCACATGACTAAGAGTCATGTGACAGGGAAAACCCGAGGACGCAATCGCGCTGCGCCAGGAACGTCATCGGGGGGTCCGAGTTCACGCCGAAAGAAAAACAAAACCAAGCCCACAAACTGATTACAAGCAGTGACGCACGATCTCGGCCCGCACAGGAACATGGGAAACGGCCGAGGCATACGTCATATGGTAGGCTGAAAAAATCCAACTTCCTGTGGAAACAACAAGAAAGAAGAGGCTGCAAAGAAAAAAGGTAAGGTAAATACATATATTTACAAAAATCATGATCTGGACAACACCAATGACATGAAATGATAAAAATAATTCCTGGAATACCCCTTTAATGATGTCTGGTTGTTTCCTCACAGGGGTTTGTCCTGAGATGGTCGGGAGGAGCACATATAACCCCTTTACCAGCATCCAGTGCAAAGTATAGTTTGTGTAGTACACTACAGTACACATAATTGTGTACACAATTAATGTACACATAGTTCAGTATACATAAGTCAAGTATACCTCAGTCACATAAAGTAGTACTGTATCACTAACATTTCACAGATTACTCAAAGTAACATGTCAAGTGTATGTAATGTCATATATCATTATTGTTACGCCGAGCGCTCCGGGTCCCCGCTCCTCCCCGGAGCGCTCGCTACACTCTCGCTACTGCAGCGCTCCGGTCAGATCCACTGACCCGGTGCGCTGCGATACCGCCTCCAGCCGGGATGCGATTCGCGATGCGGGTGGCGCCCGCTCGCGATGCGCACCCCGGCACCCGTACCTGACTCGCTCTCCGTCGGTCCTGTCCCGGCGCGCGCGGCCCCGCTCCATAGGGCGCGCGCGCGCCGGGTCTCTGCGATTTAAAGGGCCACTGCGCCGCTGATTGGCGCAGTGGTTCTAATTAGTGTGTTCACCTGTGCACTCCCTATTTATACCTCACTTCCCCTGCACTCCCTCGCCGGATCTTGTTGCCATTGTGCCAGTGAAAGCGTTTCCTTGTGTGTTCCTAGCCTGTGTTCCAGACCTCCTGCCGTTGCCCCTGACTTCGATCCTTGCTGCCTGCCCCGACCTTCTGCTACGTCCGACCTTGCTTCTGTCTACTCCCTTGTACCGCGCCTATCTTCAGCAGTCAGAGAGGTTGAGCCGTTGCTAGTGGATACGACCTGGTCACTACCGCCGCAGCAAGACCATCCCGCTTTGCGGCGGGCTCTGGTGAAAACCAGTAGTGACTTAGAACCGGTCCACTAGCGCGGTCCACGCCAATCCCTCTCTGGCACAGAGGATCCACCTCCTGCCAGCCGGCATCGTGACAGTAGATCCGGCCATGGATCCCGCTGAAGTTCCTCTGCCAGTTGTCGCCGACCTCACCACGGTGGTCGCCCAGCAGTCACAACAGATAGCGCAACAAGGCCACCAGCTGTCTCAACTGACCGTGATGCTACAGCAGCTACTACCACAGCTTCAGCAATCATCTCCTCCGCCAGCTCCTGCACCTCCTCCGCAGCGAGTGGCCGCTTCAGGCCTACGACTATCCTTGCCGGATAAATTTGATGGGGACTCAAAATTTTGCCGTGGCTTTCTTTCTCAATGTTCCCTGCACTTAGAGATGATGTCGGACCAGTTTCCCACTGAAAGGTCTAAGGTGGCTTTCGTAGTCAGCCTTCTGTCTGGAAAAGCTCTGTCATGGGCCACACCGCTCTGGGACCGCAATGACCCCGTCACTGCCTCTGTACACTCCTTCTTCTCGGAAATTCGAAGTGTCTTTGAGGAACCTGCCCGAGCCTCTTCTGCTGAGACTGCCCTGTTGAACCTGGTCCAGGGTAATTCTTCCTTTGGCGAGTACGCCGTACAATTCCGTACTCTTGCTTCAGAACTATCCTGGAATAATGAGGCCCTCTGCGCGACCTTTAAAAAAGGCCTATCCAGCAACATTAAAGATGTTCTGGCCGCACGAGAAATCCCTGCTAACCTACATGAACTCATTCATCTAGCCACTCGCATTGACATGCGTTTTTCCGAAAGGCGTCAGGAGCTCCGCCAGGATATGGACTTTGTTCGCACGAGGCGTTTTTTCTCCCCGGCTCCTCTCTCCTCTGGTCCCCTGCAATCCGTTCCTGTGCCTCCCGCCGTGGAGGCTATGCAGGTCGACCGGTCTCGCCTGACACCTCAAGAGAGGACACGACGCCGCATGGAGAATCTCTGCCTGTACTGTGCCGGTACCGAACACTTCCTGAAGGATTGTCCTATCCGTCCTCCCCGCCTGGAAAGACGTACGCTGACTCCGCACAAAGGTGAGACAGCCCTTGATGTCAACTCTGCTTCTCCACGTCTTACTGTGCCTGTGCGGATATCTGCCTCTACCTTCTCCTTCTCTACTATGGCCTTTTTGGATTCCGGATCTGCAGGAAATTTTATTTTGGCCTCTCTCGTCAACAGGTTCAACATCCCGGTGACCAGTCTCGCCAGACCCCTCTACATCAATTGTGTTAACAATGAAAGATTGGACTGTACCATGCGTTTCCGCACGGAGCCCCTCCTAATGTGCATCGGACCTCATCACGAGAAAATTTAGTTTTTGGTCCTCCCCAATTGCACTTCCGAAATTCTCCTTGGACTACCCTGGCTTCAACACCATTCCCCAACCCTGGATTGGTCCACTGGGGAGATCAAGAGTTGGGCCCCCTCTTGTTTCAAGGACTGCCTTAAACCGGTTCCCAGTACTCCTTGCCGTGACCCTGTGGTTCCCCCTGTAACCGGTCTCCCTAAGGCCTATATGGACTTTGCGGATGTTTTTTGCAAAAAACAAGCTGAGACTCTACCTCCTCACAGGCCTTATGACTGTCCTATTGACCTCCTCCCGGGCACTACTCCACCCCGGGGCAGAATTTATCCTCTCTCTGCCCCAGAGACTCTTGCTATGTCTGAGTACATCCAGGAAAATTTAAAAAAGGGCTTTATCCGCAAATCCTCCTCTCCTGCCGGAGCCGGATTTTTCTTTGTGTCCAAAAAAGATGGCTCCCTACGTCCTTGCATTGACTACCGCGGTCTTAATAAAATCACGGTAAAGAACCGCTACCCCCTACCTCTCATCTCTGAACTCTTTGATCGCCTCCAAGGTGCCCACATCTTTACCAAACTGGACTTAAGAGGTGCTTATAATCTCATCCGCATCAGAGAGGGGGATGAATGGAAAACGGCATTTAACACTAGAGATGGACACTTTGAGTATCTGGTCATGCCCTTTGGCCTGTGCAACGCCCCTGCCGTCTTCCAAGACTTTGTTAATGAAATTTTTCGTGATCTCTTATATTCCTGTGTTGTTGTATATCTGGACGATATCCTGATTTTTTCTGCCAATCTAGAAGAACACCGCCGGCATGTCCGCATGGTTCTTCAGAGACTTCGTGACAATCAACTTTATGCCAAAATGGAGAAATGTCTGTTTGGATGTCAATCTCTTCCTTTCCTAGGATACTTGGTCTCTGGCCAGGGACTACAAATGGATCCAGACAAACTCTCTGCCGTCTTAGATTGGCCACGCCCCTCCGGACTCCGTGCTATCCAATGTTTTTTGGGGTTCGCCAATTATTACAGACAATTTATTCCACATTTTTCCACCATTGTGGCTCCTATCGTGGCTTTAACCAAAAAGAATGCCAATCCTAAGTCATGGCTTCCTCAAGCGGAAGACGCCTTTAAACAGCTCAAGTCTGCCTTTTCTTCGGCTCCCGTGCTCTCCAGACCTGACCCATCTAAACCCTTCCTATTGGAGGTTGATGCCTCCTCAGTAGGAGCTGGAGCGGTCCTTCTACAAAAAAATTCTTCCGGGCATGCTGTTACTTGTGTTTTTTTTTCTAGGACCTTCTCTCCGGCGGAGAGGAACTACTCCATCGGGGATCGAGAGCTTCTAGCCATTAAATTAGCACTTGAGGAATGGAGGCATCTGCTGGAGGGATCAAGATTTCCAGTTATTATTTACACCGATCACAAGAACCTCTCCTATCTCCAGTCTGCCCAACGGCTGAATCCTCGCCAGGCCAGGTGGTCTCTGTTCTTTGCCCGATTTAATTTTGAAATTCACTTTCGGCCTGCCAATAAGAACATTAGGGCCGATGCCCTCTCTCGTTCCTCGGATGCCTCGGAAGTAGAGCTCTCTCCGCAACACATCATTCCTCCTGACTGCCTGATCTCCACTTCTCCAGCCTCCATCAGGCAAACTCCTCCAGGGAAGACCTTCGTCTCTCCACGCCAACGCCTCGGAATCCTCAAATGGGGTCACTCCTCCCATCTCGCAGGTCATGCGGGCATCAAGAAATCCATGCAACTCATCTCTCGTTTCTATTGGTGGCCGACTCTGGAGACGGATGTTGTGGATTTTGTGCGAGCCTGCACTGTCTGTGCCCGGGATAAGACTCCTCGCCAGAAGCCCGCTGGTCTTCTTCATCCTCTGCCTGTCCCCGAACAGCCTTGGTCTCTGATTGGTATGGACTTTATTACGGACTTACCCCTATCCCGTGGCAACACTGTTGTTTGGGTGGTCGTTGATCGATTCTCCAAGATGGCACATTTCATCCCTCTTCCTGGTCTTCCTTCAGCGCCTCAGTTGGCAAAACAATTTTTTGTACACATTTTTCGTCTTCACGGGTTGCCCACGCAGATCGTCTCGGATAGAGGCATCCAATTCGTGTCAAAATTCTGGAGGGCTCTCTGTAAACAACTCAAGATTAAATTAAACTTTTCTTCTGCATATCATCCTCAATCCAATGGGCAAGTAGAAAGAATTAACCAGGTCCTGGGTGATTATTTACGGCATTTTGTTTCCTCCCGCCAGGATGACTGGGCAGATCTTCTACCATGGGCCGAATTCTCGTATAACTTCAGAGTCTCTGAATCTTCCTCCAAATCCCCATTTTTCGTGGTGTACGGCCGTCACCCTCTTCCCCCCCTCCCTACTCCCTTACCCTCTGGTTTGCCCGCTGTGGATGAAATATCTCGTGATCTTTCCACCATATGGAAAGAGACCCAAAACTCTCTCTTACAGGCTTCATCACGCATGAAGAAGTTTGCTGATAAGAAAAGAAGAGCTCCCCCCATTTTTTCTCCTGGAGACAAGGTATGGCTCTCCGCTAAATATGTCCGCTTCCGTGTCCCTAGCTACAAATTGGGACCACGCTATCTTGGTCCTTTCAAAATTTTGTGCCAGATTAATCCTGTCTCTTACAAACTTCTTCTTCCTCCTTCTCTTCGTATTCCTAATGCCTTTCACGTTTCTCTTCTTAAACCACTCATCATCAACCGTTTCTCTCCCAAACTTGTTTCTCCCACTCCTGTTTCCGGCTCCTCGGACATCTTCTCCGTAAAGGAGATACTGGCCTCCAAGAAGGTCAGAGGGAAAACTTTTTTTTTGGTCGATTGGGAGGGTTGTGGTCCTGAAGAGAGATCCTGGGAACCTGAGGACAATATCCTAGACAAAAGTCTGCTCCTCAGGTTCTCAGGCTCTAAGAAGAGGGGGAGACCCAAGGGGGGGGGGTACTGTTACGCCGAGCGCTCCGGGTCCCCGCTCCTCCCCGGAGCGCTCGCTACACTCTCGCTACTGCAGCGCTCCGGTCAGATCCACTGACCCGGTGCGCTGCGATACCGCCTCCAGCCGGGATGCGATTCGCGATGCGGGTGGCGCCCGCTCGCGATGCGCACCCCGGCTCCCGTACCTGACTCGCTCTCCGTCGGTCCTGTCCCGGCGCGCGCGGCCCCGCTCCATAGGGCGCGCGCGCGCCGGGTCTCTGCGATTTAAAGGGCCACTGCGCCGCTGATTGGCGCAGTGGTTCTAATTAGTGTGTTCACCTGTGCACTCCCTATTTATACCTCACTTCCCCTGCACTCCCTCGCCGGATCTTGTTGCCATTGTGCCAGTGAAAGTGTTTCCTTGTGTGTTCCTAGCCTGTGTTCCAGACCTCCTGCCGTTGCCCCTGACTACGATCCTGCTGCCTGCCCCGACCTTCTTCTACGTCCGACCTTGCTTCTGTCTACTCCCTTGTACCGCGCCTATCTTCAGCAGTCATAGAGGTTGAGCCGTTGCTAGTGGATACGACCTGGTCACTACCGCCGCAGCAAGACCATCCCGCTTTGCGGCGGGCTCTGGTGAAAACCAGTAGTGACTTAGAACCGGTCCACTAGCACGGTCCACGCCAATCCCTCTCTGGCACAGAGGATCCACCTCCTGCCAGCCGGCATCGTGACAATTATGTTCGTGCGCAGGATACTTTCCTGGCCAGTAAGTATTCCTGAAACTAACGTAAAGCACGTAGTCAGTAAAAAGTAACATGAATGTCAAAATTTTATCTGTATTTATTGTGTAGCATAAAAATGTCTAGAGAAAACTAAAAATAGTGTTCTGGGGAGATGTGTTTTATGCCAAGGGACCCCAGTAGAGAAGGCATTGGGCAGGGAGCCTCCGGGAACCCAATCCGCAACTATAAGTCTAAAGTCTAAGTGTAGTTGTGTATACAATGTCTAGTATATTGTCTAGTCTTGTACAGTATATCACATGCATAGTCACAAAAAAATGTCATGTTATGTTTAGTAAACAGTAAAGCAAGTCAGTAAATGCATAGTCCAGTTATGTGCATAGTCAAAGGTCCTTACCAGTAAAGTAACAGTATTTGTACAAGTTATATAAAATCATCAATCCTGTTCACAATCCTGTTCAACCCAAAACAGAGCATGTATGGACTATTATACAAAGACTCTAATATTATCCGTTATTTCATCAGCCTGAAATGGACGTTTGTGCATAAAAAGCCTCAGGACTGCATCTGGCCCCGCAGCCACTTTGTTCCCCAAGCCTGACAGAACCTACGTCAAGGACAACTTATGTTAAGTATGGGGGTTTGTGATGTCCCAGTACAGGACATGGTCCTGAACTACCGTTAGGCCCTGTCAGGTTGAGTCCCTCAGTGTCCTGGGGGCTCCCCTGCAGGGACTCCCCCTGTTGGTGTTATAAAGGTGTGCGTATCACTTTAATGCTTAGACAGGATCCCTATGTATAGATAGTCTACAGGACCTGTGGGAGGCCTCAAGGACCTGTGAGTAAGCAAGTCACATGTTATGTTATACAGTTGCATGGTTTGTTGTCACATGTTCTTCCAGAGAGCACCAGCTTAACCTATGACCCACAGCTTGACCAATGGGCTTTAGTCCAGCCCCCCACTATAAAAAGGGACGGCCATTACAATTTCTCTCAGATTCCATCTGCTACTGAGTACAGTAACCACCAGAGATCTCAGGGCAAGCAGTCAGCATCTGAAAGGCCACAAAAGCTACAGTCTCACCAGTAAGTCTCAAGTCTATATCTGCTGTCACTGAAACTAGTCAAGTCCTGCACATAGTCAAGTCCAATTACAAGTCAAGTTAACTACAAGTATATTGGTCCAGCAAGCTGCGAGGTCTTCTGGGTCCTATCTACCTCTCTGGGAATATTGGCCTTAGCTGTGAAGATAATTACACCTGTCTAATACTCAGTAAAGCCTCCGTTTAACCATAACTGGTTGTGGACTCTCATTTCACTGCTAACAATTTGGAAAGCGCAGAATCCGGGCGTGTGGTGTTCCGGAATCCTGAAAATCACACTGGCGTCACGAATACCAGGGGTTAATACCATCCAGCCCCTGGGGTTAAAGGGGTACTCCGCCCCTAGACATCTTATCCCCTATCCAAAAGATAGGGGATAAGATGTCAGATCGCCGAGGTCCCGCTGCTGGGGACCCCCGGGATCTCCGCTGCAGCACCCCGCTATCATTACTGCACAGAGCGAGTTCGCTCTGCTCGTAATGACAGGCAATACAGGGGCTGGAGCATCGTGACATCACGGCTCCACCCCCTCGTGACGTGATGGCCCGCCCCCTCAATACAAGTCTATGGGAGGGGGCGTGGCGGTTGTCATGCCCCCTGCCATAGATTTGCATTAAGGGGACGGGCCGTAATGTCGAGGGGAGGAGCCGTGACATCACGCTGCTCCGTCCCCTGTATCGCCCGTCATTACACACAGAGCGAACTCGCTGGTGGTCTCCAGCAGGCGATCTGACATCTTATCCTCTATCCTTTGGATAGGGGATAAGATGTCTAGGGGTGGAGTACCCCTTTAAATACCATCTGATCCCACCAACCTACACTGCCACACCCGTGGTTCCGCCATTCACCTGGTGGTGCACCACAGACCTCATACATACAGTCTGCCCCCCACAGTCCTGACAGATCCCTGTTTCCTGAATTCATGGCCCCTGTAAATACCTGTGATGAGAAGCTTGAAGCTCAATTTTGTGGCATCATGTAACATTGAGTGGTCCTGCTCCTTTTGCGGCTCTGCTCTTGCAAAGCTACATCTAGTTAAAAGGCTTTCTCTCCACATTTGTGGGGGTTCATACAACCCTGATTCATTGAATAGAATAAACACCATAATATTTTTATAGTTTTAACAGAACAGCGGAAGCAAGAAGGGTAAATGTATGATTTTTTTATATTTCCCCCTCCAGGCTGAGCACATTACATGAATAAAAAAATCAACTCTCTTTAATTTTATCCACCTATTGCCTAATTCCTAGGATCTGTAGCTCCATATCAGGTATGGGGAAAGTTATTTTTACAATAGTTGTCCTTTAACAAACAAGTTTGTAATTTTGAAGGTTAATCATAAATTATCTTAAATATTCACTTTCATTGCATCTACTTCGAACAGGCTGATCCTTCACAACAATTTTACATGTTGTAGGTAATGAGTTCATAAGGAAAATGAAATGGTCCTGTCGTTTTATTTTCATTTCTGTGAAATGCTTTTAGATAAGGAGTTCATTTACTGAATGCTACAGCAGATATTATCTTAAATAAGTGAATGCTTGTTGGCATGGGAATGAATCATCTATTCTTCAGTGGCTTTACAGGATTTATTAGTTAAATACAGATGCAGTTTTATGACACCTAGGCTAGGTTACTACTTGAGTTGTTCCAATGATATACAACTAAAACTTGTATGGGAAATATAAGATCTAAAATACACAACGTAGAAAAAAAAGAGCACTCGCTGTTCAGAAGTCTTGTGTCTTTACTGTGCCAATCTCCACTGTGCGGGATGTGGAATATCGGGGTACACAGGCAGTGGGCAACGGTCCGTATTGTGCAGTATGCGCTTTGTCATGATGCATTTCGAACGATTAAGGGGCCTGGCGAAGCACATATCGCGCGATAGGGACCGACGCGGACTGCCTGTATACCCCTACATTCCACATCCGGCACAGTGAAGATGTGAACAATTAAGACACAAGATTTCTGAACAGTGAGTGCTCTCTTTTTATCTTTTTTCTACGTTGTGTATTTGACATTACCTGAAGCACCTAAAGAAGCACCCTGATTTATAGTACAATTCACTTGTGAGCAGCTTGTTCCTGAGATTGAGACAGAGAACAGAGTACGCAGGTGTCCCTATACCTTTGAGTGTTTGGAAATATATAATCTCCTATTTGGTATTTCTGTACATATTTCATTTTTATTTAGTTTTTTGGGGGGATGGGTAAGGGTGAGTTCTGCAAAATATTTCTAGAACAAATCACATGGTAGGTACACTGGAATATGACACCAATCGGCTCTTAGAAAAGAAAAAAAAAAAAATATATATATATATATATATATATATATATATATATATATATATATATATACCATGCAGTATACATTTTTTTTCTTGCATTAAATCAGATCAGGGGATCTTATTTTATTTATCCATTAGGTGGGTTTACAAATTGGCGATATTTTTCATCTTACACGATTTTTGTCCATAACTGACAAAAAGAATAGCTGCTGATTTATTCTGCTATGAAGGCAGCCTTACTAAAATCATCATTCAAGCATGCTAAAAAACAACTAGCAATTTACTCATCTGTGAAGCTTCAGCATTAGTTCAAAAGAAACAGAATGGGGATTTGGATTAAGGCATAGGGGGAGATTTATCAAAATCTGTGCAGAGAAAAAGTTGGCCAGTTACCAATAACAACCAATCAGATTGCTTCCTTTATTTCTCAGAGGCCTTTTTAAAACTGTGAAAACCAATCTGATTGGTTGCTATGGGCATTTGGTCAACTTTTACTCTGCAAACACTTTGATAAATCTACCCCATAAAGTCAAACTTTGCACAAGCAGGATAGTGAGCTAAATGGAAAGCATACATATCAAAACAATGGGGGATATTTATCAAAACCTGTGTAGTGGAAGAGTGTTGTAGTTGCCTATATCATCCAAACATGTTTCTTATTTTATTTTTCAGATAGCAGGGAATGTAAGAAGATAGCAGGGAATGAAAGAAGCAGGTATGTGCACATACATTTTTGGGGGCAGGGGCTCAAGTAGAAAAAAAGGGCACTTCTAATTAAAAAAATTATGTAAAAAAAAAATTACATATGTTAACACAGTTCCTGATTTAAGGGACCTCCAGTAGTCATGTCAGCTGAATGGGACCCGCATCACCACACAAAGGCCCCAATCAGTGAGGCCATTATAGAGCAGATGCATTAAAAAGGGCAAGGACTCAAACCTCATTTTAATTCTATAATAAATAATACACACCAGCAGTGAATGCCTCTACTTTTATCAGTGAGAAAACAAATGGTGGTGTGATCCATTGTATATGTTGTCTAAAAAGGAAAAAGGAAGCATATGTCAACACAAGTTTGTTATGTAGACCTGTAGCAATCTTTGTAAACTGTCATGTGTATTTTCTTTGGCAACATGTAGGTCTCTATCAAGTTGCCAAAACAACACTGACTGAGGCATGGACTAAAAAAGACCTTCTAAAAAGAATCATTTAACTCTGCTGCTAAGAGCTGCAGACACCACTGGATAGCTGGCATCAAAGCAAAATGCACCTTTACTTGAACTGAAAGTAGTGACAAACTTCGTAAGTGCCACTGCACAGAATCCCTTTAAGCTATTGTATGTTTTCTGGCACAAAGACTCTTCATGTAAGTCTTTGTTGATCAGACTTGTTTATCCAGTGTTTCATAAATATGCTTGATCAGATTGAGAGCTGGAGAATCCGAAGGCTAATGGGGTATTCTAATCTCAAAAAATTGTATTCAAATAAACATTACACCCCAAGATATATATTTCACTAATATAGTGTCTGCACAATTTGTTATGGTTTTAGTTGCTTTTGCATAATTCACCCCTAACAGGAAATTCTAAAATTTTTAATATGGTGTTGTCTCCAAACACACCACACCATGCCCCCCTCCTGCTGTCTCAGGAGGCATGGCTACATCTTGCCTCTGACCAGCCCTTAGGCTAGAATTCCACTGAGGGTTTTCATGCAAAAACGCTGATAAAAACGCCCATTATGCAGCACAGCGTTTTTTCGGTGAAAAAATGCCACGGCCAGATGTTAGCTGCAAGTCAATAGTGAACAACAAATACCAGATCCATTTGGTTTTGTTTAATCCTTTGGGCATTTTTCAGCTCATTTTGGCTCCTTGGCAGTTTTTCAAAAACGACCTCTTTTTGAGACTTTTTTTTTTCAGGAAAATCTTGGCGTTTTTCTCCCATAGAAGTCTATGGGAGTAAAAAAAAACACAGAGAAAAACGACATGTTGGTTTTAACTTTGGCGTTTTTGCAAGTGGTTTTTGTTCTTTTTTGGACTTTAGCAATCCAAAAAGAGATACATTTTTTTAAATAAAATGTTGTGGGGTACCATTAAATAAAAGTGATCATAAAAAAGATACAGTAGTGATGGAAAAAATTGTATTGTGTCTTTTTTCTAACATAATTTGTATTCATTTTTAAACAGGGATCAATTTATGTGGGCAGGCAGGGAAATAAAAATGTAGCCGACAATAATAAAAATTTAGAAAGGGACCATTTAAATGTAAAAATAACATATATTGAGAGCTTGCTCTTCTGAGTGTTGCTGTGTAAGAGGGGGCGTGAAGGAGGAGTTTCAAAAACTGAACTGTGATTATCTGTTGTGCGGAGTGAATCTGTGGAGTGGGTGCGACTGCCTATAGCCCACATTCATATTTTGGGTAAGTTTTTCTCTTTTGCACATAGTGGGATAACTGTTAGAGTTTAAACACCCTTTTTCATTTTTTTTTTTTTTTTCTCTGTTCCACCTCTAGGGGGAGGAGGAGTAGATTGGGCACAGGTGTATAAATCTTAGCTTGGGACTCTTCTTGAGAGCTTGCTCTTCTGAGTGTTGCTGTGTAAGAGGGGGCATGAAAGAGGAGTTTCAAAAACTGTGATTATCTGTTGTGCGGAGTGAATCTGTGGAGTGGGTGCGACTGCCTATAGCCCACATTCATATTTTGGGTAAGTTTTTCTCTTTTGCACATAGTGGGATAACTGTTAGAGTTTAAACACCCTTTTTCATTTTTTTTTTTTTTTCTCTGTTCCACCTCTAGGGGGAGGAGGAGTAGTTTGGGCACAGGTGTATAAATCTTAGCTTGGGACTCTTATTGAGAGCTAGCTCTTCTGAGTGTTGCTGTGTAAGAGGGGGCTTGAAAGAGGAGTTTCAAAAACAGGAGTTTGAAAGGAGGAGGTTGAGATCGCTGTGAGTGTTAATTTCTGAACCCACAAGGTCTACAAAAAATTTTAAGTGTAATTTTGACTGTCTGTTTTTTCCTATACATTTGTGAAATCCCCATAACTAGATGGCCTCCATGTTGGAAAATGCAGTCCAATGTACATCCTGTTCAATGTATGCAATCCTTGAACAACAGTTTGAGGGTGCATATTGTTGTGCGAGATGTGTGCTAGTTGTCCGTTTGGAAGCCCAGATCCTGCATCTAGAGGGGCGACTGGCAACAATGAGAAGCATTAACAACATGGAGAGGAGTCTCCTGCTCACTGAGCAGGCACTCTCGGGAATAGAGGTGGGGGAGGACAGTGGGACAGAGTTGCAGGACAGTCAGGCAGTTAGCTGGGTTACAGTTAGAAAGAGGGGTAGGGGAAAAAGTGTCAGGGAGGCTAGTCCTGAACTGGCACACCCCAACAAGTTTGCCCGCTTGGCAGATAAGGGGGATGCCATTACAGAGCTAGCAGAACTGCAGCCGGATACCGCCTCTGACCGCCAGGTGGGTGTCTGCTCCAGTAAGGAGGGAGGGAGGAGTACAGGGCAGGCCAGACAGGTACTAGTGGTGGGGGACCCAATTATTAGGGGGACAGACAGGGCAATCTGTCACAAAGACCGGGATCGCCGAACAGTGTGTTGTCTGTCTGGCGCACGAGTTCGGCACATCGCGGATCGGGTTGACAGGTTGCTGGGCGGGGCTGGAGAGGACTCAGCAGTCATGGTACATATTGGCACCAATGACAAAGTAAGAGGTAGGTGGAGTGTCCTTAAAAATGATTTCAGGGACTTAGGCCGCAAGCTTAAGGCAAGGACCTCCAAGGTAGTATATTCTGAAATACTACCAGTACCACGAGCCACACCAGAGAGGCAGCGGGAGATCAGGGAGGTAAACAAGTGGCTCAGAAGCTGGTGTAGGAAGGAAGGGTTTGGGTTCATGGAGAACTGGGCTGACTTCGCTGTCGGTTACCGGCTCTACCGTAGGGACGGGCTGCACCTCAATGGGGAGGGTGCAGCTTTGCTTGGGGAGAAGATGGCTAGAAGGGTGGAGGAGTGTTTAAACTAGGGACTTGGGGGGAGGGAACCTACAGCAAAGAAGGGGAAGATAGTGTAGATAGAGAGGTGGGAATTATAAATGTACCTGGGGGTGGAGCGGAGGGAGGGGTTAGAATAGTTAATAGGAATAGGCTTCATAGGAAAATAAAACTTACACCCTTGAATCCCATTAACCCCAATAACATAAAGGATGGAAATGTTAAGTGTATGTGTCACGATTCGGCTTCCAGGTAGTGGATCCTCTGTGTCAGCGAGGGATTGGCGTGGACCGTGCTAGTGGACCGGTTCTAAGAGGCTACTGGTGTTCACCAGAGCCCGCCGCAAAGCGGGATGGTCTTGCTGCGGCAGTAGCAACCAGGTCGTATCCACTAGCAACGGCTCTACCTCGCTGACTGCTGAGAAGGCGTGGGACAGAAGGACTAGGCAGAGGCAAGGTCAGACGTAGCAGAAGGTCGGGGGCAGGCAGCAAGGTTCGTAGTCAAGATGGATAGCAAGGGTTCAGGTAACACAGGCTTTGGACACACTAAACGCTTTCACTGGCACAAGGCAACAAGATCCGGCAAGGGAGCACAGGGGCAGTGAGCAGATATAGTCTGGGAGCAGGTGGGAGCCAATTAAGCTAATTGGGCCAGGCACCAATCATTGGTGCACTGGCCCTTTAAGTGTCAGAGAGCTGGCGCGCGCGCGCCCTAGAGAGCGGAGCCGCGCGCGCCAGCACATGACAGCAGGGGACCGGGACGGGTAAGTGACCTGGGATGCGACTCGCGAGCGAGCGCGTCCCGCTGTGCAAATCGCATCCCCGACGGACATGACAGTGCAGCGCTCCCGGTCAGCGGGACCGACCGGGGCGCTGCGGGGAGAGAGACGCCGTGAGCGCTCCGGGGAGGAGCGGGGACCCGGAGCGCTAGGCGTAACAGTACCCCCCCCCTTAGGTCTCCCCTTTTCTTTGTCCGGTAACTGCCTCCCCTGGGATGAGGACACCGGGAAAGAATGGAGGGTTTCCTCAACGGCAGGCAGCACAGCAGGAGTGGGAATGGGGAGGGAGGGCAGAGGGCGAAGCCTGGCACGGGGCAGTGTGACACCAGGACGGGGGCCATGAGGAGGCACTGAGGCTTGCCTGACGGGACTGGGAGGGGGGGAGAGGCACTTCCTATGGCAGGCAGAGTCCCAGTTCTTGATCTCCCCGGTGGTCCAATCAAGAGTGGGAGAATGAAGCCGGAGCCATGGCAGACCGAGGAGGACCTCAGAGGTACAGTTGGGAAGGACGAATAACTCAATCCTTTCGTGGTGGGGTCCAATAGACATCAGGAGGGGTTCTGTGCGGTAACGCACGGTGCAATCCAATCTGACTCCGTTGACCGCGGAAATGTAGAGCGGCTTGACGAGACGGGTCACCGGGATGCTGAATTTATTCACAAACGACTCCAAAATAAAATTCCCAGAGGCACCAGAGTCCAAGCAGGCCACGGCTGAGAGGGAGGAGTTGGCTGAAGGAGAAATCCGCACGGGCACCGTGAGACGTGGAGAAGCAGACTTAGAACCAAGAGACGCCACACCCACGTGAGCTGGGTGCGTGCGTGCGTTTCCCAGACGTGGAGGACGGATAGGGCAATCCACCAAGAAATGCTCGGTACTGGCACAGTGAAGACAGAGATTTTCTTCCCTACGGCGATTCCTCTCTTCCTGGGTCAGGCGAGACCGATCCACTTGCATGGCCTCCTCGGCGGGAGGCCCAGGCGTAGATTGCAACGGATACTGTGGGAGAGGTGCCCAGAGATCTAAGTCTTTTTCCTGGCGGAGCTCTTGGTGTCGCTCAGAAAAACGCATGTCAATGCGGGTAGCCAAATGGATGAGTTCTTGCAGGTTGGCAGGAATCTCTCGTGCGGCCAGCACATCCTTGATGCGACTGGATAGGCCTTTTTTAAAGGTCGCGCAGAGAGCCTCGTTATTCCATGATAACTCGCAAGCAAGAGTACGAAATTGGATGGCGTACTCGCCCACTGAAGAATTACCCTGGACCAGGTTCAGCAGGGCAGTCTCGGCAGAAGAAGCTCGGGCTGGCTCCTCGAAGACACTCCGGACTTCAGCGAAGAAGGACTGGACTGTGGCTGTGGCAGGATCATTGCGGTCCCAGAGCGGTGTGGCCCAAGACAAGGCCTTTCCTGAAAGAAGGCTTACTACGAACGCCACCTTAGACCGTTCTGTAGGAAACAAGTCCGACAACATCTCCATATGCAGGGAACACTGAGACAAAAATCCACGGCAGAGTTTAGAGTCCCCATCAAATTTGTCCGGCAGGGACAAGCGGAGGCTAGGAGCGGCCACTCGCTGCGGAGGAGGTGCAGGAGCTGGCGGAGGAGATGGTTGCTGCTGTAGCAGAGGCAGAAGTTGCTGTAACGTGGCGGTCAACTGCGACAGCTGCTGTCCTTGTTGGGCAATTTGCTGCGATTGCTGAGCGACCACCGTGGTAAGGTCAGCGAGACTTGGCAGCGGCACCTCAGCGGGATCCATGGCCGGATCTACTGTCACGATTCGGCTTCCAGGTAGTGGATCCTCTGTGTCAGCGAGGGATTGGCGTGGACCGTGCTAGTGGACCGCTTCTAAGAGGCTACTGGTGTTCACCAGAGCCCGCCGCAAAGCGGGATGGTCTTGCTGCGGCAGTAGCAACCAGGTCGTATCCACTAGCAATGGCTCTACCTCGCTGACTGCTGAGAAGGCGTGGGACAGAAGGACTAGGCAGAGGCAAGGTCAGACGTAGCAGAAGGTCGGGGGCAGGCGGCAAGGTTCGTAGTCAAGATGGATAGCAAGGGTTCAGGTAACACAGGCTTTGGACACACTAAACGCTTTCACTGGCACAAGGCAACAAGATCCGGCAAGGGAGTGCAGGGGCAGTGAGCAGATATAGTCTGGGAGCAGGTGGGAGCCAATTAAGCTAATTGGGCCAGGCACCAATCATTGGTGCACTGGCCCTTTAAGTCTCAGAGAGCTGGCGCGCGCGCGCCCTAGAGAGCGGAGCCGCGCGCGCCAGCACATGACAGCAGGGGACCGGGACGGGTAAGTGACCTGGGATGCGACTCGCGAGCGGGCGCGTCCCGCTGTGCGAATCGCATCCCCGACGGCCATGACAGTGCAGCGCTCCCGGTCAGCGGGACCGACCGGGGCGCTGCGGGGAGAGAGACGCCGTGAGCGCTCCGGGGAGGAGCGGGGACCCGGAGCGCTAGGCGTAACAGTATGTTCACAAATGCCAGAAGCCTAGCAAATAAAATGGGGGAGCTTGAGGCCTTGATACTAGAGGAACATATTGATATAGTTGGGGTCACTGAGACATGGCTGGACTCCTCGCATGACTGGGCTGTCAATCTGCAGGGGTTTACGTTGTTTTGCAAGGATAGAATGAACAGAAAAGGTGGTGGAGTCTGTCTGTATGTAAGAAGTGGTATGAAAGTCAGTGTGAATGATGCCATAGTGTGTGATGATTTTGAGGAGGTGGAATCACTGTGGGTAGAATTACAAAAGGAGGGAAATACTGAAAAAATAATATTTGAGGTAATCTACAGACCCCCTAATATCACTGAAGAGATAGAAGTTCGGCTTCATAAACAAATAGAGAGGGCCGCCGGGGCAGGTACAGTGGTAATAATGGGAGATTTTAACTATCCAGATATAGATTGGGGTCCGGGGTTGGCTAAAACTACAAAGGGGCGACAATTCCTAAATTTATTGCAGGATAATTTTATGGGCCAGTTTGTGGAGGACCCAACAAGAAGTGATGCCTTGTTGGATCTGATCATTTCCAACAACGCAGAGCTGGTTGGTAATGTAACTGTGCGGGAAAACCTTGGTAATAGCGACCACAATATAGTTACTTTTGACTTAAAATGTAGAAAACAAAGACAGGCGGGGAAGGCAAAAACATATAACTTTAAAAAGGCAAACTTCCCTGGGCTGAGAGCTGCACTACAGGACATAGACTGGGGGGAGGTGTTCTCAAATACTGATACAGAAGGTAAATGGGACATCTTTAAATCAACTCTAAATAACTATACAGCTCAATATATACCAAAGGGGAACAAATATAAACAATTAAAACTAAATCCTACATGGCTGACACATGATGTTAAAAGAGCAATAAACAACAAAAAAATAGCCTTCAAAAAATACAAATCTGATGGGTCAGCTATAACATTTAAACAGTACAAGGAGCTTAATAAAATATGTAAAAATGTAATAAAAACAGCAAAAATTCAAAATGAGAGACAGGTGGCCAAAGAAAACAAAACTAATCCTAAATATTTTTTTTAGATATATAAATGCAAAAAAACCAAGGACAGAGCATGTAGGACCCCTTAATAATGATAATGGGGAGGTTGTCACAGGCGATCAAGAGAAAGCGGAGCTACTGAATGGGTTCTTTAGTTCTGTATACACTATGGAAAAAGGAGCTGACATTGGCCAGGTCAGTGCTGGTAACACATCATGTAATGTACTGAACTGGCTTAATGTAGAGATGGTACAAGGCAAGTTAAGTGATATAAATGTAAGCAAATCCCCAGGGCCGGATGGACTACACCCAAGATTTCTTAGAGAGGTAAGTTCAGTAATATCTGTACCCCTGTTCATTATATTTAGAGATTCTCTGGTGTCTGGTATTGTGCCAAGGGACTGGCGCAAGGCGAATGTGGTGCCAATCTTCAAAAAGGGCTCTAGGTCTTCCCCAGGAAACTATAGACCGGTAAGTTTAACGTGCATTGTGGGTAAATTGTTTGAAGGACTCATACGGGATTACATACAGGAATACATAGGGGATAATTGTATTATAAGTGATAACCAGCATGGGTTTACTAAGGATAGAAGTTGTCAAACCAATCTAATTTGCTTTTATGAAGAGGTGAGTAGAAGCCTTGACAGAGGAATGGCTGTGGATATAGTGTTTCTGGATTTTGCTAAAGCGTTTGATACTGTCCCTCATAGACGTCTGACAGGTAAGTTAAGGTCTTTGGGTTTGGAAATTTTAGTTTGTAACTGGATTGAACACTGGCTCATGGATCGTACCCAGAGAGTGGTGGTCAATGATTCATACTCTGATTGGTCCCCGGTTATTAGTGGTGTACCCCAAGGTTCAGTACTGGGCCCGCTGTTGTTTAATTTATTTATCAATGATATAGAGGATGGTATTAACAGCTCTGTTTCTATCTTTGCAGATGACACCAAGCTTTGTAGCACGGTACAGTCTATAGAGGATGTGCATAAGTTACAGGATGACTTGGATAGACTAAGTGTCTGGGCCTCCACTTGGCAAATGAGGTTCAATGTGGATAAATGTAAAGTTATGCATCTGGGTACTAATAACCTGCATGCATCGTATGTCTTAGGGGGGATTAAACTGTCAGAGTCACTGGTAGAGAAGAATCTGGGTGTACTTGTAGATCACAGACTACAGAATAGCATGCAATGTCAGGCTGCTGCTTCCAAAGCCGGCAGGATATTGTCATGTATCAAAAGAGGCATGGACTCAAGGGACAGGGACATAATAATCCCCCTTTATAAAGCATTGGTACGGCCTCACCTGGAATATGCTGTTCAGTTTTGGGCACCTGTTACAATTGTTTAGTCTTGAGAAGAGACGTTTAAGGGGGGATATGATAAACGTATATAAGTATGTTAATGGCCCATACAAAAAATATGGAGAAAAACTGTTCCAGGTTAAACCCCCCCAAAGGACGAGGGGGCACTCCCTCCGTCTGGAGAAGAAAAAGTTTAGTCTCAAGGGGCGACACGCCTTCTTTACCGTGAGGACTGTGAATTTATGGAACGGTCTACCTCAGGAACTGGTAACAGCAGGAACAATTAACAGCTTTAAAACAGGATTAGATACATTCATGGAACAAAATAACATTAATGCTTATGAAGAAATATAAAATCCCATCCCTTCCCCAATATCGCGCCACACCCCTACCCCTTAATTCCCTGGTTGAACTTGATGGACATATGTCTTTTTTCGACCGTACTAACAATTGGGGAGATTTATCAAAACCTGTGCAGAGGAAGAGTGGTGCAGTTGCCCATAGCAACCAATCAGATTGCTTCTTTCATTTTCCACAGGCCTCTTTAGAGGCCTGTGGAAAAGGAAAGAAGCAATCTGATTGGTTGCTATGGGCAACTGCACCACTCTTCCTCTGCACAGGTTTTGATAAATCTCCCCCTATGTAACTATGTAACTATATATGTTATAATTAATTTTGTTAAACTTTTTATTAATAATGTATTTTAATAATGTGCTGAATAAAGTGTGTGTGCGTTTTAAGCTTTTTTTTTCTTTTTTTAAATTTTTTTGGCAGTACTACTACTCCCAGCATGGAACACACTGTTCCATGATGGCAGTAGTAATATATGTACTAATTGACAGATTTCCCCAGGTATCACTTCTGACACCCCTTGCAATCCTCCTGTATAATGTATAGATGCGGGTGGGTGGCCAGCCGCTCTTCTATGGTCCCATGCACTGCCATATACATACACCTATTCATATTTCCCACAGAAAGCTGTGATTGGCTGGATGGTTCCAGCCAATCACAACTCTCTGTGAGAAATATGAATAGATTTATATGTACGTCAGTGCAGGGGACCATAGAAGAGCGGCCGGCCGCCCACATGTATACATTATAGAGGAGGATCACAGCAGGTGTCAGGAGTGACATCCGCTGTGATCTTTCCTTAACTGCAGGTACTACTGCTCCCAACATGGAGCACACTCTGCTCCATGCTGGGAGCTGTAACATAGTAACATAGTAACATAGTTCTTAAGGTTGAAAAAAGAACAGAGTCCGTTTAGTTCAACCTATATCCCTAATGAGTCCCCGCTGAGTTGATCCAGGGGAAGGCAAAAAACCCTCATACTAGAGGTAAAAATTTCTTTCCGACTCCAATATGGCAGTCAGAATAAATCTCTGGATCAACATGCTGTCCCTAAATATCTAGTATACATAACCATCAATGTTATTATTCTCCAAAAATGCATCCATACCTCTTTTGAACTCTTTTACAGAGTCCACCATGACCACCTCCTCCGGGAGAGAATTCCACAGTCTCACTGCTCTTACAGTAAAGAACCCCTGTCTGTGCTGGTGTAGAAACCTTCTTTCCTCTAGACGTAGAGGATGCCCCCTTGTTATAGATACAGTCCTGGGTATAAATAGATCATGGGAGATATCTCTGTACTGCCCCCTGATATATTTATACATAGTTATTAGGTCTCCCCTAAGCCTTCTTTTTTCTAAACTAAATAACCCCAATTCTGATAATCTTTCTGGGTACTGTAGTCCTCCCATTCCCCGTATTACTCTGGTTGCCCGTCTTTGAACCCTCTCCAGCTCCACTATATCTTTCTTGTACACTGGTGCCCAGTACTGTACAGAGTATTTTATGTGTGGTCTGACTAGTGATTTGTACAGCAGTAGAATTATTTCCTTGTCGTGGGCATCTATGCCCCTATTGATGCACCCCATGATTTTATTTGCCTTGGCAGCAGCTGCCCAACACTGGTCACTACAGCTAAGTTTACTATTAAGTAAGACCCGTAAGTCCTTTTCCACGTCAGTCGTCCCAAGTGTTCTCCCATTTAATATATAACCCTGTCCCAGATTTTTCCTCCCCATGTGCATTACTTTACATTTATCAGTGTTGAACCTCATCTGCCACTTCTCAGCCCAAACCCCCAAACTATCCAGATCCATTTGTAACAGTACACTGTCCTTTATTGTGTTTACTGCTTTACAGAGTTTAGTATCATCTGCAAAGGTTATTAATAAATATATTAAATAGAACAGGACCCAAGACTGACCCCTGTGGTACCCCACTAGTAACAGTCACCCAATCAGAATAAGTACCATTAATAACCACCCTCTGTTTCCTATCGCTGTAGTACCTGCATTATTAGGCAGATCGCAACAGGTGTCAGAAGTCACACTCGCTGCGAACTGTCTATTAATTCAGGTACTACAGTTCCAAGCATGGAACTGAGTGTGCTCCATGTTGGGAACAGTAGTATCTGTAATAAGGACAAATCACAGTGGATGTAACTCCTGACACCCGATGCAATCTCCCTATGTATTGCAGAGATGCGGAGTGGCTCTCTACAGCGCTCACATTTCTGCACTATACTCCGGCCGGCCAGTTATATGAATAGAATTCACATCACTCATTCATATTTCCCTCTGAGAGCGGTGATTGGCTGCCACCATCCGGCAAATTTACACTCTGGGTAGAAAATATGAATGAATGAGGTGAATTTCTATTCATATCACTTGCCGGAGTACAGAGCAGAGATGCGAGCACTGTATAGAGCCTCTCTGCAATAGATAGTACAATCACATCGCATCGCTTTCCACTCAAAGGCAAAAACACCAGAAAAAATGCCAAAATGCAGGGAAAATAAGTGGCAGTTTTTCTGGTGTTTTTAAGCCTAAAACACCTCTGTGAAATCCTAGCCTTAAAGCCTATATCACCATCTCCAAGCATATATTCATATATATTTTATTGGAACATTAAGGCTGTGTTCACATGGGGGTGAAAAACAGGCAGAAGTGTAGTGGGGGGTGGGAGTAGGTAGGGTGGGAGGACTGTGTTGAAAGCAATACATTCAGGCAATTGTAGTGCTGAACAACTGCTCAACCAGGATGCACAACCAGGAAGACAGGACTAGGAACCTGAACAGAAGGGGTTTTGGTCATTTCAGAATGGACAGGCAGGTGAGTAATGCTATATGCTTCTACAGCTTTTTACCTGATGTCAGAGTACCCCTTTCATGCCTTGAGTTGTTCCTCAAACTATTCCTGAAAAATATTTGTCATGATGAGGAAAAAGGCCACTGCCATTAGAATGCAGTTTCTATGAAGAGTTTTACTTGGCCTACAACAAGAAAAAAATATAGGTGGCATTGAATAAATATAATTCACATGAATGACAGAACCTATAGTTTTCTAGTTAAACATTGGCCGAAGTTTCTAACTGCCTCTGACAACTTGCATTCTTCCCATAGTGCACACGGTTTGCTATCTCATCTCCAGATAAGTGATGGCTGTCCACTTGACAAAAAAAAAGGGATCCGTCAGACCAGGCTGCTGTGTGTCCTGGAACCTTTTTACTATTGCTAGCATTTATTTATTTAGCATATCCTACTAAAGTAAACACTTCTGAGGGATCAAATCAGATGGGTTTACTTTCTCTCCACATATGCAACATGAGCTTTAGATGTCCTGAACTGTGTTGCTTGTTCACCACCAGTTCTGACATTTTGGTGATGCTCTGACCCAGTCCTCTAGCCAACACACTTTGGTTGTTGTCAAACTTGCTAAAATCATTTAGACCATATTCACATGACTGGAATTTCTGTGCGGAATTCCGCATTGGAACTCCATTGGAGATTCTGGAGCAGCAGAGTCCCATTATATTCAATGGAATTCTACTGCATTGTGCACACGGCAGAATTTCTGCACCAGATATTTCTGACACAGAAATTCAATTTTCCATGTTTACAGAAAGAATTAATCTGTTTGTTCTTTCTGCAGATTCTGCACAGAATGCATAGCTGTCTATGAGACGCCGTATTCCCGTGTAGTCTCTGGAATGTCCGCATGGTCTGAACATAGCCTTACAATTGTCCAATTTTCCTGCTTTCAATGCTTCTTCAAGAAGTAATTGTTTCCTTGTGGCTTAATATAGCCCATCCCTCGAAAGGTCTTGTTTCATTGCAATGAAATAATCAATATTCACTTAATCTGTCAGTCATTTTAATGTAATTGTTGATCGATGTATTTTAAAAACATGTTGTTCCACTTTCCCTTGTAGAAACACATTTTTTTCTCATCTGCCTTTTCCTACCCCAGTAAGCTATCTTCCTGCAGCAATACTTTCTCAGAGTACATAGAAGTTCATTCCCTTTGATTTACAGCTAGCTTGACATCTCTCCATTTATCAGACATGTCAGACTGGTGGTGAATCAAAATGAATGAACTGCATCCTGAATTGCTACTGGCCTGTCTCCCACAGCCATTACCATGGTTGAATAGTTACAATAATATTTGTGTCCTTGTGCCCTGTGTCGTACTGTATTCGTGCAGCATTGTGTCTTTTCTTCAGGTCACACAATGGCCTTCATAGCACCATGTATCTACCTTCAGGTTACTCACTTTTAATGCTAAATTTAAATCATTTGGAGAAGATGTGAATTTTAGTTACATATTCTGTGCAGAGGATTACAGTAGTAGGCAAGTGGATGAGAATTTACAAATCTCATTCAGATTTTGTGGATATTTGGGCATCATTTTATAATCCACAGTATGTCAATTATATTGCAGAGTTATTGCACATTTCCAGTGTGGAGTTCTAAAATCTGGAGTTTACACATGCAGCAAGATAGGCAGAAAAATGTTTACAATTTTGATTTAACCGATACATGACACAGGGTATAGATGTACACCCTTGCGGTCTGAACCTTGTCGTCCGCACGAGCTGCCTTTTTTTAAAGTAGGACAATAAAAAAAAATAATAGTGGTTTACAAACATTTAATGGTATCATGAAAGATGGCATTACAAGTTCAATTGGTCACACAAAAAACAAACCCTAATATGTGTTTGTAGATCGAAAAATGAAAATAATTATGGTTTTTAAATTCCAGGTGGAAACAAAAACGCAAAAATAAAAATTGGTTATGTCCTCAAGGGAAAAATGGACTGGATCCTTAACCCCTTAAGGACGCAAGGCGTACAAGTTCGCCCCCCGTTCCCGAGTATTTAAAGGGGTACTCTGTCCCTAGACATCTTATCCCCTTTCCAAAGGATAGGGGGTAAGATGTCTGAGCGCGGGGGTCCCACCGCTGGGTACCCCCGGGATCAGAGCAAACTCGCTCTGTGCGTAATGACAGACGATACAGGGGCCGGAGCATCATGATGTCACGGCTCCACCCCTCGCATGCCTCATTAATACAAGTCTAGAGGAGGGTGCATGCGTAAAATGTTGTCCTGCGGCTCCCAAGACCTTTCCTCTGGGCCAAATCCTTCCCAATCCACAAGGAAAAAACGTTTACCTCTGATATACTTGGAATCCCGAATTTCTTTGACATTATAAACATCAGAGGTACCAGAGATGGGAATAGGAGATATTTCTTTTTTATGGATGACAGGTTTCAAGGGGGATATATGAAAAGAATTCAGAATCCGGAGAGAGGAAGGCAAATGGAGAGAATAAGCCACGGGATTTAAACGTTTCTTGATCTTAAAAGGACCAAAATAGCGAGGACCCAGCTTATAACAGGGTACCCTAAAGCGTATATATTTGGAAGATAACCATACTCTGTCCACAGAAGAGACTTCATACGAGTAGTGGCATATAGAAGGAAGTGACAAGTCTTCTGCCAGATGGAGGAAAAATTCTGCACTTGTTCATCAGCTATGAGAACTCCGGAGGAAGAAGACAAGGGAAGGGGAGGACGAGAATGAAGTCCATAGACCACAAAGAAGGGTGAGGTCCCAGTGGATTCAGAATCCTTATGGTTGTAAGAAAACTCGGCCCAGGGTAGTAAATCGACCCAGTCATCTTGGCGAGCGGAAACAAAATGATGGACATAGTCTCCCAAGACCTGGTTCACACTCTCGACTTGTCCATTGGATTGTGGGTGGTAACCTGAGGAAAAATCCAATTTAACTTGGAGACGTAAGCAGAGAGCCCTCCAGAACTTAGAGACGAACTGGATACCTCAGTCAGAGACAATATGAGAAGGCAATCCATGAAGGCGGAAAATATGGCAAAGGAATAACTTGGCAAGCTGCGGTGCAGATGGTAATCCTGGTAGAGGCACAAAATGAGCCATTTTAGAGAATCGGTCTACTACAACCCAAATGACCATATTGCTGCCAGAAGAACTAAGGTCAGTAATAAAGTCCATAACAATATCAGTCCAGGGTAGCTCTGGAACTAGCAAAGGATGTAGTTGACCAGCGGGGTTGGAATGGGGGGTCTTGTCCTGGTGCCAAGACCGAACAAGAATGGACAAAATCAATGACATCCTGTTTAAAAGTTGGCCACCAATACTGTTGGGAGATGAGCTGCAAGGATTTAAGTATTCTGGCATGACCACCCAGAAGAGAGGAATGACCCCATTTCAGGACTCGGAGTCTAAAACGGGGAGGTACGTATGTCTTCCCAGGAGGCAAATGCTGAAGACTTGCTGGCGGTGCACAGATAAGATGATGAGGAGGAATAATATGTTAAGGATGGGACTCCTGGTCTTGTACATCTGAGGATCTGGACAGAGCGTCAGCTCAAAGATTCTTCTCTGAATGGCGGAAGTGGATAAAGAAATCAAACCTGGAGAAAAACAGAGACCAATGAGCCTGCCGAAGGTTGAGACAATGGACAGATAGAGCAATTTCTTGCTAGAGATGAGCTAACTTTTAAAAAATTAGATTCGGCCGATTTGCCAAATTTTCCGAAAAAATTTGTTTTGATCAGAATTTATTCGCGGCAAATCTATATTAAAAATTTATATTTCTGGCCTACAGAGAGCCTCAATAACGGTATAGAAAACTTTGCTGTGATCTAACACGCATATGGAGTGTGCTGGGGTAGTGAAATAATACTGTTATTCATAATAACAAGCAGATTACCGGAATCGCTTTTAGAATCACTGCCGCAGAGCGGCACAATGACAGAGCCTGGAGGTGGCAGCAGTATGAGGAGACCATATAGTGGCTGAATGACACGGCATGGAGGTTTTGGCAGCATGAGGAGACCTTATAGTGGCTTAATGACACAGCGTAGAAGTGTTGGCAGCATAAGGAGACCATATAGTGGCTGAATGGCACAGCCAGGAGTTGGCAGCAGCATGAGTAGACACGAGGCCTTCACAATCCATAAGATTAAAAGATTAATTCAGAAATTGAAACTGAAGATTTTGGATAGCTAGTGCTACCTACCATAACAACATTTTTATTCCCAGACCCAGGCCTAGCAGCAGTATCAGTAAACCATATATTGCCTGAATGACACAGTCTGGAGTTTGCTGAAGCATGTGGGGACCCCTGGGCTTCACATTCCCCCACCAAAAAAACACAAGAATTTTTGAAATTTTAAATGAAGATTTTGGATAGCTAGCGCTACCCACCATGACAAAATTTTTATTCCCAGGCCCCGCAGCAGTATCAGTAAATCATATATTGCCTGAATGACACAGCCCATTGTCAGTCACCATGGTTCCCATTTCCAGTTTTCGTGGGGTAAGCCATGCTCTGATTTCTTTACAAATTACTTTTCGACAAAAAAAAACATGTGAAGAACACCCTGACACCACCGTGCCCTGCACAAATGGTATGCTGAAGGGCCACTGAGACTTGTCCAGGCAGTGGAGGCTGAGGACACGTTGGAGGATAAGGAGGCGGAGTCGCACACTGTCACAGGACCAACAGGCTGACAGCGTGGAGAAGGAAGCGGCGTGACCTGTCGAAGTTGAGGTTGTGGCTGTGCAGGAACCACAATCACCCAGTGAGTCGTAAAGAACATGTATTGTCCATGACCGTAGTTACAGCTCCAGATGTCGGCGCTGCCGTGCACTTTGGTACACACCGACAGGCTCAAGGACTGGCCCACATTCTCTTCCACAAAATTGTGCAGGGCTGGTACTGCCTTCATCGCAAAGAAATGACGGCTTGGTACTCTCCACCTCGGCTTGGCACAAGCCATCAATTCTCTGAAAGGTGCAGAGTTCACCACTTGAAAAGGGAGGGACTGCAGCACCAGCAACTTAGACAGGAGCACATTCAGCTTCTGCGCCGTTGGATGAGTGGGCGCATACTGTTGTCTCTTGGACATGGCTTCACGGTTGGATTGCTGGCGGAATGGCTGACTAAAAATGGGAGAAGCAGGAGCATCTGGAGTGACAGAAGGAGGGTATGACACACAGCTCCCTTCGGCTGAGGTGGTGGAGCCTTGGTTGGCTGAAGGAGGGAGCTGCTGGCCACTGGGTGATGCAGCAGGCTGGACCACTACATCGGAGCCATGGTTCTCCCAGGCCGCTTTATGGTGGCGAAGCATGTGTTGACGCAGGGCCGTGGTGCCAACATTGGGACCCTGGCCATGATTCACCATCTGCCGACATATCTTGCATGTGGCTATGTGAACCTCCTCCGGATGCTTGATGAAAAACTGCCACATTGCAGAGTAGCTGATTTTCCCACCAACAGTCCTCACTAATAGAGTGCTACTGTCGTTGTCTCCAGGAACCCCTGTTCCACTACCTCCCAGAAAGGTAGACTGCCGCAAAGCAGGTGGTCTCCCCCGGGCACGTTTGGCTCCAGAATTTCCACTTCTGCCACCATGCTGACTGCTAACCATGCTACCGCCTTGCTGGTTCAGCTGCTGCCTCTTGGGCAATCTGCAACTCTCTTCTCCTGATGATGATGAAGCCCCTTCTGCACCCGGGTCCCAATTGCAATCGGCTTGATCATCATCGAGTTGTGTCTGCACATCACTGACGTCCTCCTCAGGTTCCTCAACATCTGACATCCCTAGTCAACAGTCGTTGGGTTCCTCAGACACAACCCTCAGTTGGCATGGCCCGGGAGCAGTCCTTGTCCTCCCATTGCCTGTGTCCTATGCTGTTCCCTCTCCTACAGAAGTATCTTATGCTGTGGGTTCAGCTTCACTATTCACTAAGGACAATCTAATAGAGGACAGTCAGCAGCTACTGCTCAGCCAAGAAGGGGGGGGGGGGGAGACATGAGCTGCTTCTTCCGCTAGGTGGGCAATAGTGATGAGGAGAATGACGTGGGAGGCGGTGTTGCCAGGGTTCAGGGTCCTCAAACAGACAATGTTGAGGAACCTTAGGAGGACATCAGTGATGTGCAAACACAACTCGATGATGATCAAGCCGATTGCAATTGGTAGCCGGGTGCAGAAGGGGCTTCATCATCATCAGGAGAAGATAGTTGCAGGTTGCCCAAGAGGCAGCAGCTGAACCGTGTTAACCAATCGACGATGGCAGATGGGTTTCTGGTTGAGACACGACCGCTAGGTGATAATGCCAGCTCAGGCCTCTCGTTGCGACTCCTGCTGCCACTCGCCCCTAGTCTGCTGTGACCTCTGCCTGAAGGATTTAGGCCTCTGCCATTCCTCTGTGCACGCCCTGGCACTTCTCTGCCTGACATACTTAGTGCGTATATGAGGGTAGTACAATACGCTTCACTACTCTTAAAACAGTATTTGTCTAGAACTGCAGCAGGTGATTACTTGTGGCTTTCCTTTCACAGTTTGTAGGCCCTTTACAGACTAACAGGTACAAAATAGTACACTACTTAGATGTACGTATTCAGCATGCGCTTAGGAGGGCAGAAAAATGTGCTACAATGAGCCTAAAAACTCTGTAAGTTTTGCACAAAATAAAAGCCGGAGGGTAGTAGTGCTTGGACTTTCACAGTATGTAGGCCTTTGACAGATTAACAGGTACAAAATGGTATACTACTTAGATTTAGGTATGTCGTATGCAAGTATGAGGGCAAAAAAATGTGCTACAGTACACTTGGAAAACTTATTTTCGTAAAACATCAGCCAGTGATTACTTTTGCCTGGACTTTCCCAGTATCTAGACTTGCTACAGATACAAAATAGAAGACTGCTTTGATCTAGGTATGTGGTATGCACTTATGAGGGCAGAAAAATGCGCTACAATGAGCCTAAAAACTTTGTAAGTTTTGTAAAACACCAGCCTGTTGCTTGGACTTTCACAGTATGTAGGCCCTTGACAGATTAACAGGTACAATATGGTACACTACTTAGATGTAGGTATGTGGGTGCATGAGTGGTGTGCACGTATAAGGGCAAAAAAATGCACTACAGTACACTTGGAAAACATATTTTCATGAAACAACAGCCAGTGATTAGTTTTCCCTGGCCTTTCACTGTATGTAGGCTTGTTACAGATTAACAGGTACAAAAAAGTGCACTACTTAGATGTAGGCATGTGGTATGCACGTATGAGGGCAAAAAAATGCGCTACAGTACTCTTGGAAAAATATTTTCGTAAAATACAGCCAGTGATTACTTTTGCCTATACTTTCCCAGTATCTAGACTTATTACAGATTTACAGATACAAAATAGTAGACTGCTTTGATGTAGGTATGTGGTATGCACATATGAAAGCAGAAAAATGCACTACAGTCCTCTGAAAAAACTAATTTTTGCACAGCAGCAGGACACAATAGTGCAGCTCCACAAAAAAAAAAAATGTACTCTGTCACAGAGTATTAAGAATGGTGTGAACTTCTGGTTATTATACCATCTACAGACAGTACGTAACCAGCAGACGATTTCTTGTGGGAAAAAAAATATACAAAATTGCGCTTAAAAATCATTCCTGCTTCCTGTGATACGGTTCATGAAGTTAAGGCAGCTTGTTGATATGTATGAGGCAACGAAAAGCTATCTGCCCCTCTCTGATAAAATGCTGAAGAAAGTGACTTGGAGGTTTATGGCTAGCGTATAAATCCTTCTCAGTGACAACAAGCAAAGCACTGCACTGCTCTCTGTCCACAACGCTGATGTAACTAGCAGCTGGAAGTGGAGCGCTGCAGTATGATCAATCCAGCGTGTCTGTGTAACACACAGAGACACGCAGCCATCCTCTCTCTCTGCAGTGAATGGCATGAAATGAGCAGCCGCAAAATGGCTGCCGATTATATCTCAGGGGTAAATGATTGCCCGTAGGCTGCATCCCGCATGTGATTCAGGGTCATCCCGCCTACCTTCCTTCACACCTTGCCTTCCCGCCTTCCCAGCATCCCCTGTCCCATGTACTGACATGTGGATCCACCATTTTATGTGTCCTGGAGCCTGGAATGCTGTAAAATGGAGTTTAATGAAGCGATTTGTTACAAATCGAATAAATCCTGAAATTCGTAGCAAATTCGGGTTCGTCTGCTTCGATTCACACATCTCTAGTTCCTGTGGTAAGAATAGATAGTTAACGAATGTACAGAGCCTTCCAAGAGGGACGCCATTCTTCTAAAGCCAACTTTATGGCCAAGAGCTTGCGATCTCAGATGGTATAATTTCTCTCCGCAGGGGAGAAGGTTCTTGCCTTTTTCGTAGAGAAAAATCTGCAGGTTACAGTTCTGAGTTTCAGGAACACTCAAAGGGTAAATTTTGCCCTGAGGAGGTGTGGTACCAGGCAATAAGTCGATTGGACAATCATAGGGACGATGTGGTGGTAAAATTTCAGCTTGCTCTTCACTAAAGACATCATCAAAGTCCAGAATTGGACAGAAGGGTATGAAAACAGTAGGTTCCCCAATGAAGAACTTCTCCAGTCTTCCAATCAAGATGCGGAGCATGTAGTTGCAACCAAGGAAGGCCAAGTAATAGAGTAGAGGTACAATGGGGAAGTACATAGAAGGACAATTTCTTTGTATGCAGAACTCTAACTTGCATAGATAAGGGTTCTGTGCGGAATAAGACTGTACAGTTCAGTTTTTTCAGTTGACCGAAGAGATGTAAAGAGGTTTCAAAAGACGGAATACTGGCAGACGATACCTATGTAACTAAAGAGACATCGATAACATTTCATGCGGAACCAGAGTCCAGGAAGGCAAGAACAGAAATAGTCTCTTTGGGGGGGAAGAGAAAACTGGACCGTCACATTCAAGCGTGGAGAGGTGGTATTCCAACCTAGGGAGGCCTCTTACCCACATACCCTAGG
The DNA here is from genome assembly GCF_029499605.1 of Hyla sarda. Lineage (NCBI taxonomy): Eukaryota > Metazoa > Chordata > Amphibia > Anura > Hylidae > Hyla > Hyla sarda. The sequence goes on along the minus strand of NC_079195.1, from coordinate 148,831,313 downwards.
TGCGAGCCTTTCCCTGTGACTGTGGATGCAGAGGACAATCTTTGAGGAAGTGATCTGCACTGGCGCAGTATAGGCAAGGATTTTCAGTTTGTCTGTGAGTTCTTTCCTGCAGGGTCAGGCGATACTGATCCACCTGCATAGCCTCCACTGCGGGAGGCAACATAGAAGGTTGCAGTGGTTGCTGGAATGGAATGGAACCAGATGAGGAAAGTGCCGAGGTTGTGCATTCTCCCTTTCTTGGCGAAGTTCCTCACGTCGTTCAGAGAAACAGACATCAATCCAGGACACCAAATCATGAGTTCATTCAGGCTAGATGGCAATTCCTAGGCAGCGAGGACATCCTTGATTTGACTAGATACTCCTCTCTTCAAAGAGGCGCATAGAGCTTCATTTTTCCATTATAACTCCGATGCCAGGGTACGAAATCGAATGGCATACTCGCCCACAGAGGATTTGCCTTGAGAAAGGCTCAGCAAAGCCGTCTCGGAGGAAGCTCGAGCTGATTATTCAAAGACACCCCGAAATTCTGTCAGAAAAGCAGGGAGATTAGTTGTGAGTGCATCACTGAGATCCCAAAGCAGGGTTGCACAGGCCAAGGCCCTTCCAGTTAAGAAACTGATGACAAAGGCCACCTTTGCTCATTCCGTAGGGAACAGTTCCTCCATGAGTTCAATGTGCATGGAGCACTATGTGACGAAACCACGACAGGACTTGGGATCCCCCTCATATTTCTCAGGAAAAGACAAGCAGAGTTTAGGTCCAGAGACAACTGCAGGAGCAGGAGGCAGCACTGGAGCAGGAGGAGGCTAAGGCTGTTGCGGCTGCTGTTGAGCAGATAACAACTGCTGCATCATGGCGGACAACTGGCCTAACTCCTTTAGGACCAAGCCCATTTTAACCTTAAAGGGGTACTCCGCACCCCTAGACATCTTATCTAGGGATGAGGGAACTTTTCAAAAATTTGATTCGATCCGAATTGTTTTGCGGCAAATCTATATTAAAAAAGGCTATTTCTAGCCTACATACAGCCTCTATAGGGGTATAGAACACTTTGTTGTGTTCTAAAACGCATATGGAGTGTGCTGGGGTAGTGAAATAATACTGTTATTCAGAATAACATGCAGATTACTGGCATCGCTTTTAGAATCACTGCCGCACGGTAGCACAATGACAGAGCCTGGTGGTGGCATCAGTGTCAGAAGACCATATAGTGACTGAATGATACAGCGTGGAGGTGTTGGCAGCATGAGGAGACCATATAGTGGCTGAATGACACAACTTGGATGAGGCTGTAGCATGAGGACACCATATAGTGACTGAATGACACAGCGTGGAGGTGTTGGACGCATGAGGAGACCATATAGTGGATAAATGGCACAGCCTGGAGTTGCCAGCAGCATGAGTAGACACTAGGCCTTCACAATCCCTAAGATTAAAAGATGAATTAAGAAATTTAAACCGAAGATTCTGGATAGCGGGTGCTACCTATGAAAAAAATAGAATTTCCCAGACCCAGGCCCAGCAGCTGCTTCAGTAACCCATATATTGCCTGAATGACACAGCGTGGAGTTGGCTGATGCATGAGTACACACCAGGGCTTCACAATATTCCCCAAAAAACACAACAATTTTAGAAATTTTTAAGATGATTTTGGATAGCGGGTGCTAACTATGAGAAAATTTGAAATTCCCAGACCCAGGCCCAGCAGTGGCATCAGTAAACCATATATTGCCTGAATGACACAGCCTTGAGTTGGCTGATGCATGAGTGCGCACCAAAACTTCATAATCCCTAATAAAAAAGACAAACATTTTTGACGAAAAATGTTGACGAAAATTTAGGACAGCGGGTGCTCTCTATATATTACCTGAATGACGCAGCATGGAGTTGGCTGCAGCATGAGGAGACCATTGAAATGTCAGATTTTTTTATTTGAAATTTAAATCAAAATTTGTGTCCCGGACCCCGCCGTGTGGGTACAAAGGACCTAATCTCACAAGCACCCACAGGGCTCATGTGGCCGTAAGATGTAGGCGCAACATCTCCACAGCCCTGACCGGCCATTTTTGGTTTTTGTACCTTTGTTTAAGAACAAGCGCATATCCAAGAGTCCAGAAGACTCTATAATGCAGGACGGTGGACCACCAAAAGACATTCTTCTCTAAAATAATGTTTTTATTAAATAAAGAAGCAGAGTATATCCCTCTCTGTATTTTTTTGAAAACTTTAATTAAAAAAATCACACGCAACAAGCGTTCAATGGTGTAATGGTTATTATTCTGGAAAATTCAAGTTTATTACTGTGAAAATTATCAGAAAATTTGAAAAAAAAAACACTACCCAAGAGTGTTTAATAACCCCATACATTGCACCATAAATGTTGAAATTTTAATTAAGCATATATGTATGTATTTAAAAAATCCTAAAATTAAAGGTCCAAGGCCAGAAGCATCATGAAGTCAAGTAGTTCCTGAAAGACACAGGAGCAGTCAGGAGTAGGCATCAGCAGTACCCAAGAGGCTTTCATAACCCCTTATATTGCATGATCAATCGGGAGATTGAGCAATAACAGGTGTGTTATGCCCTCAGATGTCCGGGGCTGCACGCGCGCTACACTGAACGGACAAGCGTGTGTCTATCCTTCACCGACAGGTGCAGGTAACCTGCTGAACCCCGTTCGTGATAGGGATCAGGGATTGCAATTATTTGCCAGGAAAGAAGAATCCCAACTAAGTACGGGACATAAACTCGGGTTCATTAAGTCCCTGCCCTTTGTACACACCGCCTGTCTCTACTACTGATTGGATGGTTTAGTGAGGTCCTCGGATCGGCCCCAGCGGGGTAAGAGAAGGCCCTAGCAGAGCGCCGAGAATTTAAAGATCAATGTTGAAATTTGCATTAAGCATATATTAGCTACTGCTAAACTTCCAAAAATTAAAGGCCCAAGGCCAGAAGCATCAGTGAGGCAAGAAGTTCCTGAAAGACACAGGATGAGTCAGGAGCAGGCATTCGCTATACCAAAGAGGGTTTCATAACCCCTTACATTTAAAGATAAATGTTGAAATTTGCATTAAGCATGCATTTAGCTACTGATAAACATCCAAAAATTAAAGGCCCTAGGCCCGAGGCATCAGGGAGGCATGTAGTTCCTGAAAGACACAGGATGAGTCAGGAGCAGTCATTCGCAGTACCCAAGAGGGTTTCATAACCCCTTACATTTAAAGATCAATGTTGGCATTTGCATTAAGCATATATTTAGCAACTGCTAAACATCCAAAAATTAAAGGCCCAAGGCCCGAGGAGTCGGGGAGGCAAGTAGTTCCTGAAAGACACAGAATGAGTCAGGAGCAGTCATTCGCAGTACCCAAGAGGGTTTCATAACCCTTTACATTTAAAGATCAATGTTGAAATTAGCATTAAGCATGTATTTAGCTACTACTAAACATCCAAAAATTAAAGGCCCGAGGCATCAAGGAGGCATGTAGTTCCTGAAAGACACAGGATGAGTCAGGAGCAGTCAGGAGCAGTACCCAAGAGGGTTTCATAATCCCTTAAATTTAAAGATGAATGTTGAAATTTGCATTAAGCATGTATTTAGCTACTGCTAAACATCCGGAAATTAAAGGCCCAAGGCCCGAGGCATCAGGGAGGCAAGTAGTTCCTGAAAGACACAGGATGAGTCAGAAGCAGTCATTTGCAGTACCCAAGAGGGTTTCATAACCCCTTACATTTAAAGATCAATGTTGACATTTGCATTAAGCATATATTTAGCAACTGCAAAACATCCAAAAATTAAAGGCCCAAGGCCCGAGGCGTCAGGGAGGCATGTAGTTCCTGAAAAACACAGAATGAGTCAGGAGCAGTCATTTGCGGTACCCAAGAGGGTTTCATAACCCCTTACATTTAAAGATCAATGTTGGCATTTGCATTAAGCATATATTTAGCAACTGCTAAACATCCAAAAATTAAAGGCCCAAGGCCCGAGGAGTCGGGGAGGCAAGTAGTTCCTGAAAGACACAGAATGAGTCAGGAGCAGTCATTCGCAGTACCCAAGAGGGTTTCATAACCCTTTACATTTAAAGATCAATGTTGAAATTAGCATTAAGCATGTATTTAGCTACTACTAAACATCCAAAAATTAAAGGCCCGAGGCATCAAGGAGGCATGTAGTTCCTGAAAGACACAGGATGAGTCAGGAGCAGTCAGGAGCAGTACCCAAGAGGGTTTCATAATCCCTTAAATTTAAAGATGAATGTTGAAATTTGCATTAAGCATGTATTTAGCTACTGCTAAACATCCGGAAATTAAAGGCCCAAGGCCCGAGGCATCAGGGAGGCAAGTAGTTCCTGAAAGACACAGGATGAGTCAGAAGCAGTCATTTGCAGTACCCAAGAGGGTTTCATAACCCCTTACATTTAAAGATCAATGTTGACATTTGCATTAAGCATATATTTAGCAACTGCAAAACATCCAAAAATTAAAGGCCCAAGGCCCGAGGCGTCAGGGAGGCATGTAGTTCCTGAAAAACACAGAATGAGTCAGGAGCAGTCATTTGCGGTACCCAAGAGGGTTTCATAACCCCTTACATTTAAAGATCAATGTTGGCATTTGCATTAAGCATATATTTAGCAACTGCTAAACATCCAAAAATTAAAGGCCCAAGGCCCGAGGAGTCGGGGAGGCAAGTAGTTCCTGAAAGACACAGAATGAGTCAGGAGCAGTCATTCGCAGTACCCAAGAGGGTTTCATAACCCTTTACATTTAAAGATCAATGTTGAAATTAGCATTAAGCATGTATTTAGCTACTACTAAACATCCAAAAATTAAAGGCCCGAGGCATCAAGGAGGCATGTAGTTCCTGAAAGACACAGGATGAGTCAGGAGCAGTCAGGAGCAGTACCCAAGAGGGTTTCATAATCCCTTAAATTTAAAGATGAATGTTGAAATTTGCATTAAGCATGTATTTAGCTACTGCTAAACATCCGGAAATTAAAGGCCCAAGGCCCGAGGCATCAGGGAGGCAAGTAGTTCCTGAAAGACACAGGATGAGTCAGAAGCAGTCATTTGCAGTACCCAAGAGGGTTTCATAACCCCTTACATTTAAAGATCAATGTTGACATTTGCATTAAGCATGTATTTAGCTACTGCTAAACTTCCAAAAATTAAAGGCCCAAGGCCAGAAGTATCAGTGAGGCAAGTAGTTCCTCAAGGACACAGGATGAGCCAGGAGCAGGCCATCAAAGTACCAAAGAGGGTTTCATAACCCTAATTGATAACCCAAGAGGGTTTCATAACCAACCATAATTGGGAAGTGTTGGTGTAGCAGCATAGTCAATCTACTCTGAGGCATCTGTCATTGGTGGCTGGAAATTCTGGCTGATCCATCCCTGATTCATCTTGACAAACGTCAGTCTCTCCACATTTTTAATGGACAGACGAGTTCGCCTTGGGGTGACTATGGCCCCGGCCACACTAAACACCCGCTCTGATGGCACACTACTGGCCGGCCAGGACAGCTTTTTTAGGGCAAACTCTTCTAGTTGCGGCCATAAATCAAGTTTGGCTGCCCAGAAGTCCAGCAGATCTTCAATGGTTGTTGGCAATGTCATGTCAAGGTATGCCACAACCAGCTGATTCAGGTCCTGCTCCATGTCTACCTGCTGCTGATGGTTTGCTTCACTATGCAGGTGAAGAAAGCTACTCATCAGCGACTGTAGACTCAGGCTGCTGCTGATTGAGCTGGTACTGCTCCTGCCTCCCCTCCCCAGCAGTCAGCGCAGAGGGCCCCCCGAGTCAGACCTGTGAGTTGATGGACCATGTGGCCGATAGGCATCGGCCAACTGACTACGTAGAATCTCTCTGTAGTAGGTCAGTTTGTCCTCCCTCTCAGTGGGTTTAAAAAAGGCCCCCATCCTGGGACGGTAGCAAGGGTCTAATAAGGTGTAGATCCAGAAGTCATCCCGCTGACGAATTTTGACAATTCGGGCGTCACTACGCAAGCAACTGAACATGCATCATGCGATTTTTGCCAGAGACTACCTGCCTCCATTTCCACTGCAGACTGCCATGATGTGTCTGGGTCCTTTGTTTCGCCTTCCTCCTAACCCTCCAGCTCCTCTGGCTGCTCCTGCTCCTCCTCTCCTGTACAATGACTAGAAACACCGGCCATCTCATGTAACCTAAACTGTGCTCCGCTTTGCCCCTCATCATCCTCCTCCTCCAGTTCAGCCCCCACAGGGCTCATGTAGCCTTGAGATGTAGGCGCAACATCTACATTGCCGTGACCAGCCATATTTTCAATCATTTGTTGTTAGAAATGTAGGAGTGGAATTACGTTGTTCATGGCGTAATCCAGGCGACTTAAAAATAATGTGGCTTCCTCAAAGGGCCTCAGCAAACGGCAGGTGTCACGTATGAGCTGCCACTGATTCACATTGAAGTTACACAGGGGAGTACTCCTATCTGCTTGGATCATCAAGAAATTGTTGATGGCTTTTCTTTGTTCGTATAGTCGGTCCAATATATGGAGGGTGGAATTCTAACATGTGGCAACGTCACAAATAAGACTATGTTGTGGGATACCGTTCTGACGCTGCAGCTCAAGGAAGGTGTGCTTGCTGGTGTACGAGTGGCTGAAGGCATGCACAGTTTCCTTGCCATTTTCAGGATGTTTTGCACTTGAGGAAGTGCTTGACAACCAGTTTCAAAATGTGTGCCATGCAGGGTGCATGTTTCACACTTCCTTGTGGCAGCGCGGACACGATGTTCCTCCCGTTGTCGGTCACCATGGTTCCCATTTACAGATTTCGTGGAGTGAGCCATACTCGGATTTTTTTACTAATGAACTTTAGCAGTTCCTCCCCTGTGTGACTCAGTTCGCCAAGGCAAACCATGTGAAGAACAGCTTGACACCGCCATGCCCTACACACATGGTACGATGAAGGGCCACCGAGATTTGGACGTGCAGTGGAGGCCGAGGACACAGTGGAGGATGAGGAGGCGGCTTTGCACGCTGTAACTGGACCAACTGCCTGAGAGCGAGAGCGTGGAGGAGGAAGCGGTGTGACATGTCCAAGTTACTCTTGTGGCTGTGCAGGAAAAACATTTACCCAGTGGGCCATAAAAGACAAGTATTGTCCCTGCCCGTAATTACAGCTCCACATGTCGGCGCTGCCGTGCACTTTTGAACACACCGACAGGCTCAAGGACTGGCCCACCTACTCTTATATAAACTTATGCAGGGCTGGTACTGCCTTCTTCGCAAAGAAATTACGGCTTGGGACTCTCCACCTCGGCTCGGCTCAAGCCATCAATACTCTGAAAGGTGCAGAGTCCACTTGGACAGGAGCACATTCAACTTCTGTGCCGTTGGATGAGTGGGCAAATACTGTTGCCTCTTGGACATGGCTTCTCCGATGGATTGTTGGCGGAATGGCTGACTAAAAGCGGGAGAAGCAGGAGCGACAGAAGGAGGGTTTGACACATAGCTCCCTTCGGCTGAGGTGGTGGAGCCTTGGCTGGATGAAGGAGGGAGCGGATGGCCACTGGGTGATGCAGCAAGCTGGACCACTACATTGGAGCGACGGTTCTCCCAGGCCGCTTTATGGTGGCGAAGCATGTGTTGACGCAGGGCCGTGGTGCCGACTTTGGGACCCTGGCAACGCTTCACCTTCTGCCAA